>NC_140910.1:3732622-4332622 GCF_045865225.1 Trachurus japonicus
GAAAGGGTGAATGCGACCATTACATTGTAAAGCGCTTTGAGTGGTCCGAGTGACTAGAAAAGCGCTATATAAGTGCAAGTCCATTTACCATTTACCATTTAAGCATTTGTCTTAACTGACCTGACGAAGAGCGCACTGCTCGAAACGTTGTCCTTTTTATAGTCCTCTAATAAATTTTTGTATATATGGGAGCTACTACAGTGTGGCGAGTCTTTTCTTGTTTTCAAAATCTGAATACTACCAGTGAATATATTTGTATAAACGCTAAAAAAATTTTTGTTTGGTTTTCATAGCCTTATAATTCTTTTATCTATCTATATATGTATATATATATATATATATATATAGCAAGGGTCTTGCTTTAGAGAGTGTCGCTATCCTGCGCTGCCAGATTGGTGCATAAATAAACCAATGAAGAAGAGGGTGGAAGGAAAAAAGAAGGAGTAGGAAACAGCAGACATGTCTCAAAATGGTTTAGATCTTCACCTCATCGCTACATGCTCCTGATGGGAGGGGTGAGCGCAAGCGAGTGAGCGCAGCAATCTAGAATCTGAACACGAGATGTCACTGTTTTCCCCCCATTTTACACACTGGACCTTTAATAGTCAACAGTACTGCTGTAATTCTGTACATATTTGGTATGTATATCTTAGATACATTATCATTACAGGGCTTGGCAACTAGTCTGTAGTATTTATCTGTACAATAAATCCCACCGATGGGTAGTTGCTGTAATGTTAGTGTTGATCTCAACAGTCATTTAAATACATGGCGATGCAGAATAAATAACACGATAAACTGGAGCACTTTCCCTTACATTTCCTGTAATGAGATCCCCTGTTCAAACCCAGACTGGCACCACAGCATCTCTCTGCCTTGACTTTCATCTCGCCCACGAGCAGCCACACAGCGCAGTGCGTCGGTCACTGGCTCCACTGATAATGACACACAGTTTCCCTAATGAGCCAGGAGACGCTCGGTGATGGGAAACCAAACCATCCTTCATTTTTATATCCTCCCCCCTGGACAGAGAGAACATGCCTGTGTTATTTATCCAAGCACAGTTAAATGGTTTTCCTGCTTTTCATATTCATAACTGTGTTTTAAGACTTAGATGACATATAGGGTGTGATGTCATGACTGTCTAACTACATAATGTTTTCATTTATGCTGTTTTTTTTTTTTTTTCTACAGTCAACCTCCCAAAGAGCCTGCAGAGCTTCCCGGCATCGCCTTCCAAGCCCAGCAGGCGGTCCATGCAGTCCCCCTACAGACTCCCCAACCCTCTGCCCCCGTTACCCGTCAGGAAGGGGGTCCGGGGCCGGCGGCCCAAAAGCGAGACCATCGCTCTGCTCAAAGCTGTGGCAGAGGCAGCGGCCGCGCAGAACGGAAGCGTACCTGAGACCACGCAGCTTGTACCGCGGCCCCACAAGAAGAGAGGACCCAAACCTGGAAGCAAGGTGAGACACCCTCATCGCCTTAATAAAATCATATTCTGAGATATTTTAACTAGGGCTGCCAAGTTAAAAATTTAATCACGATAAATCGCATGGTTCCCATAGTTAAAGCAGAAAAAAGCAGAATGTTTGTTTTAATATAAGTCTTAAATAGTTATATCTTCCGAGAGCAATCACTTATATAGAGTGCTTGGTCCGAAACACGAGTCTGTCAGTCACTCTGCTCTGCTGTAACGCCGGGTTCACACCGGACGCCGAAGCGCCGCGAATAGCCACGGAACGGAGACCGCGTCCCTTCGGCGGCCAAGTTAACAGGTTCTGTAGTTCAGACCAGACGCGACGCGCCGCGAAGCGCTGCGATTGCTCGCGCCGTGCATTTATCGTTTCGGCGTATTTTGTGCGCGAGCCGCGAGCAATCGCGTCAATCTTGGCAGGAAGTCACACATGAAACAACGAGAGAATCCGGTCAATTTTCAAAATAAAGCACTTTTCAAAATGAAATACAGCGATTGACAAATGCGACCGTATTTATATTTGTCAGACTCTCAACAGAGAACAAGAGAGATGAAAACACACACACACACACACACACACACACACACACACACACACACACACACACACAGGATAGGGAGACACGGAGTGGGCTGGCTGCAGGGGGGCGGGGGGGTCAAAACACACAAACAAACAGGGAAAGAGAGAGAGAGAGAGAGAGAGGCAGAGATGAGTTGTTGTAAAGTGAAGGACGACGTGAAATTCATCTTGGAAGTGAAGTACAGGGAGTTGTTTGACCCACAGCACACGGTATTATAATTATATGAGGTTATTTACTTATCCATGATGTAAAAAACACAGCTCTGAGTGTGAGTAAACAACAGCTGAGGAGCAGAGGCGCTCGCGACCGCCGCGGAGAAATCAGCGTCTGGTGTGAACTGGAGGGACGCGGCTCGCGCGCGATTTCCGCGGCCGCTCCGCGTCACGGCGCTTTCGCGTCCAGTGTGAACCAGGCGTAAGCCGAGGAGAAAACTTTCCTTGTATCCTACAACCTTTATCCAATGAGGAGAGAGAACGGCATAAAGGGGCGGTCCTCTCTGTGTGTGCAGCCAAGGGATGCGCGTGAATGTGGTGACGTAGGGACGAGGGCGGGGACTGCTAACTCCATCGGCTGACAAGAAGTTAGCCAAAACGACCGGATCGCTTACTTCTGCTTTAAGTTGCGATTAATTGCAAATTAATGGCACTTTTTTTTATCTGTTCTAAATGTACCTTAAGATGGATATTTTTCAAGTGTATAATACTCTTATCAACATGGCAGTGGGCAAATATCTTAGCTTTTATGCAAACGCATGTTTATTATTATTGCAACAATCAAAAACAAGGACAAATCCCATCCAGAATATTCCAGCCAGAGCTCTCTGGTCTGCACCAATATTGTTCACGTTCACACACGTTTGTCTTCACTAATGGTCCAAACGTTGCACCACTGGCAGAGCGTCATGTTTCCATGACAACTGACCGGAAAAAGGGGCGCCGTACGTCATCTTTACATGGCAGGGTCAGGCAGTTGGAGGAGATTGGAGTCCGGCTGCGTTCACATAACAGACCACGACTGTGGCCACACAGAGACCTCTCCTTCAGGACGGGCTCAGTGCAGCTGTGTTGGTGTGTTACTCCCGAGAGTGACTGTTATGTTCACACTAGGCTTGGGCGGTATTACGGTAATACCGAAACTGCAGGTGTTTAAAAATAGCAACGGTATCAGTTTCAATACCGTCATGAAAAAATGCAATGCACTTATTTAAGAGATAAGGATTAAATATTAAATAAAAGTAATTTATTACTCCCCCGTCGGACACGTTCCGCCATAGTCACTCTCACTCACACACACATCACACAGCCAGGTCGCTCTGCACACAGTTTATGAACTTGATTAGTTTCAACAAGTCAGGTTTTACCGTTATGCCTGTTTATCATCAATAAACACAGTAGATGAGGGTGAGTGACTGAGCTGAGGCGGGTGGGGTGGGGTGGGGGGTCCGCGGTGTGGAGCGGTGCGGGACTCTGACTGCAGCGGGGACTATCATGTCTCTGCTCCGTGACACTGTGACTGATTGCCGGTGAGCCTGTGGGACGGGTCCCGCTAATCATTGAAAACAGCAGTGATACATCTCCAAACCAGAAATGTCTGAACAACATCGGAAAAAGTCGCTCTTGACAAGAAAAAAAAAAAAAGGGACCGGACCTACCGTGTCTTGTAAAAAAAAAAAAAAAAACTGACAGCGAGTGCGTGTCATGACTTCCTGTATCTGGCCCTTCAAAATAAAAGCCCTATAGCCTTTCATATACAGTTCGGTCATATAGATTTTGACTTAATTTTGACAAGACAGGGCTCCAAATGTTTTTTGTTTTTTTCCTGCGACCAATCGACCAATGAGATTTTGGTCTGCTAATGTTTAGCCCTAGTATTCAGTTTCCGATTGGTGAAGACACAAGCCAATGTTTGGTAATGAGCTTAATGACACTTACGTCATCATTTTTAATTAGTCACGGTAATACCGTATACCGTGGTAAAATGTGGAGGAAGTTTGACGGTATCAAAATTTGGATACCGCCCAAGCCTAGTTCACACTGCACCAAACACACCGCACTTGGGTCCACTGACGGCCTAAACACTGCCTGTGCGAAAACACACATCGCTAATAGAGAATGTGAAGCTGACGTCACGCCGCTTTGCGTTGTGGGACGTCGGCGCCATCTTTGGAGGAACGCAGATGTAAACAGAGAGTGGGGACTGGATTCAAGACCCAGATTTATTCCCTCCACTGACTTATCCAGACATCGTGAACTATCTCGTTTTTGGTATTAGTGCATATACTACTGTGACATTTTTTCACGCAGCAGTACTGTCCCACCATGATTACTTTTAAGCGACTTTGGGGAACTTTTTTTAGGGAGACGAGCAAGTGTTTACATCCGCGATTCTCCAAAGATGGCGCCCAACATCGCACGGCGTGACGTATCTTCACATTCTCTATAATTCAACAATGCTTATAACTTTGGTCCATCTGCCGTTCAAAAAGACCAGTTTCTAAGGTTTGTTTCTGCTTGCCATCCACACATTAAAGGTACATTGTGTAGGAATTACTCCCATATAGCGTTGCAGTTGTATATCGCAAGCAACTCAATCGTATTGTGAATGCTGCATTCACGTAAAATTGGGCAGACGGACGACAGCCGCTGCACGTAACGGCATAAACAAGCCTCTATGTAAACAAGTGGTCCGTCAACACGAGGCAAAACAATACACGTGACAATGTTGTCATGGTGATGTCGTATTGTTTACCTGACCCAGGTTTTACCGGCTTTCTCTCGACTTCTGTGACTAAAATGACATCTGGTTTGTTACCGACGGCCGTCTGCCCGACTGCAGGTGAATGCAGCATCAGTGTAACGCTCCATTCCTCCTCACTGCGTTACCGCGGTGACTTTTCACAGACGCCACCTCGACCTGAGCCGACAGCTCCGGTGTCTCCGCTGAGTTTCCGTGGTTTCCTGCCGTCACGCTGCCACTGAACGTAAAAACATGGCCACACGACATGGCAGACAGCACCGAGTTTACCAGCTCCATGTTGATATGAATGATATGAACGGCTAATTCAGAGCTTACCGGAACACTTCAGTTTGTTGATGGGGGGGATTACTGATTAATGAAAATCGATTTTCATGAATAGATAACAGGAGAAGTTACACTGTCCCTTTAATGCTGCTTCGCTTCCATGGATTTTTTATTGTATGAGTCTTAACCACGTTTCAGTGCTCCAGACTGCCTCTCAATGGGAGGGTTTTGCCTATAAAATTTGAGACTTTGAGAATTTCACACTGGTGAAACATGGAATGGGCGACTCAAAGAATCTGGAATCTGTCATTACAGGTGGCAGACCAAAGTGTGTGAGGATCATGAATGAAAAGGAAATGTGATTAGTTGCCCTTTGCAAGTCGATTTACAGTGTGCGCCCCTTAATTTTCTGCTTGCGCTCCTAAAATTTGAAGTTAGGGGCCACTGTGCTCTTAGAAAAAAAAGTTAGTCTGGAGCCCTGCAAAAGTCATTTACATGAACTTTGGTTAACCCTAATTTAAACCTTGCATTAATTCTTTCTGCTTCCATTTAACTCATTTTAAACTTTGCAAATGAACTTGACTCTTTCAGAGAAAACCCAAGATTCTCCAGGGTGGGACACAGCTGCCCAGCATTCAGGTTCCACAGGAGAGCCCCCCCAGTCTGGGCTCTGTGGTCTCAACAGGTAAGCATTAACGTTCATTTGCTATCACTTGTTCCACTCTGCATCAAAGCTATCAGCTCAGGATCTAACAAGTTCAATGTGTTATTTGTGTCAGTGTGTGTCTATGTGAATAAGCACGGAAACTGCGGCCCACACCTGGACAGGAAGCAGATGCAGCATCTGCCGGACCACTTTGGCCCGGGGCCAGTGAACACTGTGCTCCAGCAGGTGGTCCAGTCATGTATAGACTGCGCGTACCAGCCTAAAGTCCTGCTCGGTGCTCTGCAGACTCATTCAGGGGGAGGAGAGATCGTCAGAGGTAGACACATACCCACCCACCCACACACACACATACATACCAGATGTTTAAAGTTGTTAGATGAAAAACGATGGCTGTACGAGTAGCCAAGCCATTTTGTGACAGATGAGTGTCGTCCTTCTTCCCAGTGAGAACAGACGGCGGAGTTCGTGTGGTCAAACTACCTTCGGCATCCAGTGCTTCCTTCGTGCTGCGCTTCCTGGAGACCATGTGTCATCACCTGCAATGTGACAACCTGTTCAGCAGCCAGCCTTTCAGCCACTACACAGCGTATGACAGGAATAAGTCAGGTGATGACTGCGCACTCAGCTGGACATATTCCATTGTCTGTAGAAAAAGAAATGTATCTTGGTACTTTTGTGTTTGTAACGTGGTGTTTGTGTTCATCCTGTGCCTGCACACTCCGCTCTAAATGGCTTCTTCCTTGTTTGTGTGTTCCAGTAAAAGAGGAGGCGTTGGACGCTCCCTCTCTGGCTCGGGGTAGTAAACGGAGTCTCTCTGGAGTCTCTCCGCCGTACGCAGCCCCTCTGTCACCCAAACATTTACGTACCGAGGCTCACCCTTCAGAAGGTACAGCTCTGTCTGCACGCATTTACTTTACCTGACATGCTTCTTATTCTGGAACACCTTTTCTTCAGTTATGTACTCATAAATCTAGAAAACAAAGATAGTTATGATAATCAAGTCTAGAATACCTCCAAAAAATCAATTTATATATGAAAATATTGAGGATTGAGTAGCAGTAATACAAAGCAGGGAAAGTCTAAACAGTTGTACACTTGGCCTGTGTAAAGAGGTTTGGAGTTGTCTTTTAACTCTGCTCACTGGCTGAAGCATGTGTGTTTATAGTGTGTTTTATTGGCAGTTGAGCATTTTCTCTGACACACTCACACATCCTTATTTCCTATCTTTGTATTTCTGTTCCTACATACATGAAAGCAAAAAATAAAACACATTTTATATCATTTAATTGACCTTTTACTGACCAAAAAGTGCGTGTTATACATCAGCTTGTATTTTCCTAACACACTACAATGTAACTAAACAACTAGCTAAGCTACTTGCACGGTGCGGTTTGGAGTATTGGCACTGAAACTAGTGGTAGTGATACTACGATGAGTCATGTCTGATGTCGGGTTAGTCGACTTTACTGTTGTTTAATGAAAGGCAGGAATGTTAGGTTGTTCAGAATAAATATGCTGCACAGGCTCAGAGACAGAGAGCTCTGTCCTCTGGACTGGGAACAGCAAAGATACATCATTTATAGAGAATTGTCTGAATCAGAAACTGAGTTAGTGAGATGAAGAGTATTTGATTACTTTTATGTCTTTTCAAATTCCAGCAGGATGAGTAATGCCAGCTTATCACTCTGGGGGGGACATATTATAGAAATATCACTTTAATTTAGCTGTTTGTCTTGCCTTTTGGCCCCCAAAATGTGAGAAGTGACAAAAAAATATGTAATTTCCAGGCTCCTGAGGTTGAAATCCATCTGGTTTTATGAGCTGTTCCCTCAGTTGACATACAATGATGTCATTACTTTTCAAATTTGCATAATACCACCCCTATCTGTGAGTACTGGTACTGGTAGAAGCGGTGGGGCGGGGCGAGCAGTGGCTCATTTACATTTAAAGGGACAGGCACTGAAACCAGTCGTTCTGAACAGGGCTGTTTTGAGAGGATGAAAAGAGCTGTGATGTTTGATCCTTGGGGGATTTTGACTGAAGGTCTGTCCGAAAACGATCTTTTTCTTGTTCGTTTTGAAAAAAATCTCGGTAAACACGGCATCGTTTCCAGAAATGTCTGCGTACACACGGATCCAAAACGCTGTAGTACATACTCCAGGCCTGTGTGGAGCGTGTCGGACCGTATGACGCCTGGGATCCACTGGCGTTCGTTTCGTCCGCCGCGACGCGGCTGCCAGTTCATTTTCTATGGGACGCGTCAAACCGTTATGACGCGCCCGCAAAGCATTCTGGGTACGCGGCGCGTCCGTTCGAGCAGTTGCGGCGCGTCAAAAAGTTGACCGCAGCTCAACTTTATGCAAATGAATGCGTCCGACGCAGGGTCACTGTCCAATGGGGAGCGAGATAGAGAACAGCTCGGGGGGGCGGGGGTCTGTTTGTCCACTGTCCGTTAACTCGCCGGTCTGTGTTCCCGCCTACCGAAGCGTCCGTTTTTTTGGAGGCGTCGCGTCCGGCAAGAAATCGCATTGACGCCAGTGGATCCTAGGCGTGAGTGATTTGAGGCGGAGTGGCCACCCTGTTTACCGCAGAGATTTTGTGTGCGGTCATATGATTACCTGGCTCCGTCTGATTGGACGTCGCCAGTGGCTGCATTTGACTGGTGAAACACAGTCATTTGACAGAGTTGGAAGCGGATAACAAAAGGAGGCAAATAACACTTTAGTGATCACTGAATGAATGTCACTTGTGTGTTCCTCTCTCCAGCAGAGACTCTGCCCCATGAGGAGAACGGCCTAATAAAGGAGCAGCGCTACATGGACTCAGCCTCCAACTCCATGACTCCTCGTCCACAGATGGTGCGGAGTTCCTCAGAGTACCACTCTCAGGCCAGCAGCCTCTACCACAGTGGGGGCAGCACACCCATGCGCCGCCTCTCCTCCAACCCCGCAGAGCACGCCTCCTCCCAGCCTCTACGACGGGTGGAAGGTACGTTTAAGATCAGCGGAAGCACGTGGACATAGACGTACTCAGATCTTGCTTCAATCCTTAACATGCATGCTCTTCTTCTTTGGCAGCAGCCAGCTCCACCACAGGCCCCGAAGTTCTGGGGTCTGAGCGGGAGGGTCAGCAGCTGCCCAGTAAAAACCCCTCCTCCTGGTCCATTGATGAGGTGATGCAGTTTGTAAGGGATGCTGACCCCACAGCGTTGGCTCCACACGCTGAGCTGTTCAGAAAACACGTGAGTTCACATAAAAATACCCAGAGCTCTTTTGTTGTATGTTAGCCAGTACTGTGCAATAGTTTTAGACAGGTGTGGAAAAAATGCTGTAAAGTAAGAATGCTCATCCATCATGCAATACCATCAGGGAGGCGTCTGATTGGCCCCAAATTTATTTGACCACAAACATACAGTCAATGTTACTATAATGCACTATCTTCAGTGTAGGGGATGGGAAGGGTGAGGGAGGGCAACCTGTTACCTATTGGTTTTCTTGGTCAACCCTTTTTTTTTTTAAAATTATCTGTTCTGCATGTTCTATAATTAATGTGTGTGTATTATAAATGCCCAATAAAAAGACATGGGGGGAATCTTGAGTGTAAAGAAGAACAGGAAGTCCTGGAAGTGATGGTATGGCCCCCATACAGTACAGCCCTGAGGTCAACATCATGGAGTCTGTATGGGATTACATGAAGAGACAGGAGGATTTGTGGTTATTCTCCAAGATGTTTGGAACAACCCACCAGCCCAGTTCCATCAAAGATCCATCCAAGATACGTTCCATCAAGTGTATCTAGAAGAACTGATAGTGTTCTGTTCATTCACTGCATTTTATTAATTGATGAAAATAAACTATTAACAGCATTCTTAGTTAACAGCATTTTTTTCACGCCTGCCTAAAACTTTTGCACAGTACTGTATATTTGCCCCTCTGCACGTGTTGTTAACATGTGTCTTACTTTGCACCTCCACAGGAGATTGATGGAAAAGCCCTGATGTTGCTACGGAGCGACATGATCATGAAATACATGGGTCTGAAGCTGGGACCTGCACTGAAGCTCTGCCACCACATAGAGAGGCTGAAACAAGGCAAAGTGTAAAGGGGGATCCAGGGCAGAACTCTTCCCTGCACCACCCGTGGGGGCAATAAGCCCCTGTGAAGGAGCCAGCGCTCGACAAGTGACTCATGGGTCTGCGAAGGCACTACATGCTACTCCAGGTTCCGCCTCCAGAGACAGAACACACGTGACGACTTCATCCAGACTTCCAGAGCGGAGAAGGTGTGCCGTGCAGTGCTGACACATTACCTCATCCCCTCATCAGTGAACAAAAAGCTGTTCAAGTCTAACAGACACCACTGACTTAATGAAATCCCAAAGGAAAATAATCCCTGTAGTGTTTACATTGCATAGCACATGTGCACACGAGGACGTTTTTTTTTCTTTTTTTTTACGGAGATGAAATTTGTTGATCCTGGTTTTGGATCCCCAAAGATGGAGAATGTTTCTTCTTATATAATGTTTTTTTTTTTATTATTGTTGAATTTCCGGTCAATAAGGAAGCGTTGGCATACTGAAGAAGAGTCCGTCAGACATTTCTTCCACACACTCTTCTGAGAGAATTTGAATGCTCCCTTGTCTCTGCTGTTGTATAGCCATGTTCACTCGTCACACACATGCCTGAAGTACGGGTACGCCCGCCCGCCCGCCCGCCGAAGGACGCGAACATCAGTGCATTCCACTTCTTCACGCAGTGCTCGACAGACATTCTATCGTTTGAAACCATGTTGTCAGTATCGCGGCGAGAATCATAATGTAATCTGACATTTTGAATCAGTCCTCACCTTTTTTTTATCACCAGTGTCCTGCAGGATGTGTTCGGCCTGCCGCGCCACACCATGTATTATTGTGTCTTAGTGGGGCGCGCAAGTCTCCTCCCACTGGTCTCCCAAACAGTTTGTATCCCACACCTCTGAGAAGCTTCAGTGTCTGGGTTTCATAAAAAGGACAGATTGTAAAAGGAAAGTCGAGCATGACGTTTCTAAGGGCTCTGTCTGTTAAGTTTTTTGATGTAACGTTTTAAAAACCAGTCAGAAACATTGTAAGCTCACCGGTCCAGCCGCGACCTCAGCGTTGTCACTTTTGACCGTTACAATCACTGTTATCAATGGAAACAGATGTGTACAGTTTTTATGGGTTTAACCATGAATATCAGCGACAGAATGTACATTTTGTAGAAACTTAATATTTTAAGGAAATCATATACATAAGTTAGAAATGTGAAGACAAAGGGGGTGGGGTTTGGGAGGGGGGGGGGGGTTCAGCCGATTCCATTCTGCTTTTTAATACTTAAACGCAGCGCTTTTAGTTCAGATACTCCCAGTACTAGACTGCCTTGCTTTACCTATGACATTTCTCAGGTTTATGTGGTCTTTGTTAGTACAAGTTTTGTAGCACACTGTTTATATTATACTTAACAGAAGTTTCCTGTTATTCCCTTCCTCCATTAAAAAAAAACTTGTGCCATATGATATTCACACACAGGATCGAAGTGCTGTTGATTTCCTTCTCTTGCATCTTCTTTAAACTACTTGAAAAATATGTGTTGCAAAAAGTCACATGTCCATTACGTCACACCAGATAAACATTATGTGTTTATGATGTTGAGTATTTTCTTTTTTTTCCTCCTCCTCCTTCTTTTTTTTTTTTTTTTTTTAAATAAACCTATGAAAACAAAAGAACGTGCACTGAATACCAACAGATCGGTTATGTTCATGATGCTTTTTTTTAAAAAGAGGGGAACAGAGTTGCTGAATTCTTTTATTTTAAACCAGTGTTACCTACAAAAATTCATTCAGAAATCAGTTGTACATAAAGCAGGAGCTCTGCACAATGACAACCACGCCGCGTCAGAACAACCTGAACCTGAGTCCGGCGTTTCTATCATTGAGCTCTCATCAGTCTTTGTGACGTTTGTTTAGAAACTGAACTTCTCCAGCGTGAGAAACAATCCAGGCCTGCTAGTGTTTACCCCATGAAAAATAAGAGTGACTGTCAAAACTGTTTGAAAACACTTGAGGCTTTTATGAAAAATTATTTTGATTGATTACACATGTTGTGTTCTCAGATTCACTGTGTTCCCGGTCTGAACAACAGCAGCAGAGACGATTTGATTCTCACCAGCGACGTGGAGCGAAAATGCTCGAGGTTTAATTAACTCCCATCAAACAACCGAAGGGTTAATCCTGCTTCTTAGACAGTCGGTGAAAACACTGATGAAAACATGTAGCTATAGCAATAAAGGCCACCGGCAGAGATGCACTGTGTCGATCAGAGAGATGAGTGAGACACCGGATGAGGCTGATGAGTCGGTGCAGGTGATGCTGGAAGCTCTCATGGACCAGTTACATCACTGACACTTCACAGAGTGTGTAGGTGCTTCATTTACTGTAAACACCTCTTGTTTAAACACAGCGTCCAGATGTTACAGATGCCTGCGGAGGTTTTCAGTCACTGTAAGAAGCCTCCTCCTGACAGGATATAAACCATCAGGTTTAAAACCTTTTTGTCCTTTAAAAACCTGTTCTCGTCAGAAGCTCCTCTAGACACGAGAAAAATAAACCAGGTTAAGAAAAAAGCAGATAGGAAATGTCATCAAGAAAAGACAGACTAGGAAATTTAAGAGCTTGGACATTTTAGTTAACTTCCATATAAAAAGCACACGTTCTGTACAGTAAGCAAACATCAAACTGTCAGCATTGCAACTGTGTTTGTTCACTAACATCTCAGTTATAACAACAGTTTTCATAAGCAAAAGGTGCTTCAGGACGCTGTTTCTGAAATCCACTCACACTTCATCTCACACACCATCCAGTATGTACACAGACTGTATAAATAGAAGTTGTACAGAGAATAAATAAGGGTGAAATCCTCTACAACATTTCTAACTAGCTCGTGGTGGGAAAAAGAAAGGCTCCAGCTGAACAGGCTGCAGACATTTAGTTAAAGATGTACCAAAAGCACATCAATATAAATAAAGACATGGTAAGAAGTGGAGCTTTACGGATTTTCCCTCCCTCCTCTGTTCATCCAGACAGTCTGCATATGGCTGCTATTAGTTCTTGGCCTGTAATTCACAGATTTTCTCTGTAATCACAAAAAGGGGGCAACAGTCCTGGTAGAGTAGGTAGGGCACTGTTTAACGTTCTTTCTTTTTTTTTTAGTTTTTTTTAAAACTAAACTAAGACAAAGTGCACTCAGTAGGAAAAAATGAACCGACACACACGACAAAAACACTCTCCACATCCACAACTCGGAAAAAATACGCACTCCACAAAACAATGAAGAGGACACCAAACTACTTGTTTGATAAAGGGGGAGGAGGAGGAGGAGGAGGGAAGGAGAGAGGGGGGGGGTCTGGTTCTAATAACAGACTAACATGCACTTTAACCAATACATGAACAATATTTTCTCTCTCTGAAGCCAAGGAGATGCTCCTTTTTTCTTTTTTTCACATCTTCTCTCTGAGGCTGATCCCTTCTACGTCTGTCTGAACCTTCACATTGGACGCTGATGTATAAACGGTTTCCACCTAGATTCACTTCATAAGTCTGTTAGTGGAAACAGCTGGGGTGGGGGTTGATGGATGGGGGGGGGGGTATACACTTGCTGTGAGACTAATTCATCCAGTAAAAAAAAAAAAAAAAAAACCTCTTTCAGAAATGTTCCTTACATTGGGACAGGCCTTTAGAAAGCTCTTTGAATATGAAAACAATTAAGACATCCCTTTTTCCCTGATGCTTAACAAAGCAAGAATGTTTACTGTTGCCAGCATTGATTTTAATGAAATTGTAGCCGTGGCCTTTTCCAGCTCCCTGTTAGCCCATCATGCTAAACCTCTGCCAATCACAGAGGAACGCATCGCTCCAGTGAGCTACTGATGATGGCTATGGGAATTTGATGATAATGATGATGATGATGACGATGATGAGGGGACATGTTTAACAGTCTCAGTCAAATCCTGCACACCGCTCTGCTCAAAACAGCAAGGACCTCAAGTTTTTTTTTTTTTCGGGGTCTTCAGTGCACTCAGAGAAAAATGACACATGGAAACAAACCATGAACCCGAATGGAAAAAACGGAACCCATGTCTCAGCTGTAATTACAAAGTCACATCTCCGGTTTATAAAGAGAAACTCCAAAAAGCCACATGGAGAGCCCATTAAGCTGCCATACACAAGAAAACATTTATGGTTTAGTGTAACACAGCAGAGTAGTGCATTACATAACAACGGAGCCGCTCGGCTTTCTGGAAACCTCTGTGTCACATTCATGGGCCTCGGTTTCTGCAACGATTGGAGCCAAAACTGTGAGCTTTGATTGGACATGTAAGTGTATGAGTTTGATTACAGAATGTCCCCACATGTGTTTTAAGTTACATGCTCTGGAGGGATTACCAGAGAACGGTCCAACAATTAATCCCCCCTCCGCCGAGCGCTCTCACTTCCTGGGGAGCAGCGCTGCCAGTCTCTGCTTCTTGATGGGAAGGAAGTGGATCTCCTGCGAGCTGACCTTCTTCAGTTTGATGGCTCTGTTTTTCGGGACCTTTTTAAGCGCGTCGTTGGGGTCGTGCTGCTCCCCCTGGGAAGCCGACGGCACTCCGTAGAGCTGCTGCAGAGACGCCCCCTGGCTGCCGTCCCTTTTGATGGAGAAGTTCTTGGTGGAGACCCCCGAGAGGCCTTTAATCTTCCCGCACAGGATGGCAGGGATGGCGTCCTTCACGGAGACAATCACCTTGGCGGTCTGTGAGGTACTGACTATTTCGAGGTTTCCTGGCCCGCCGAGAGACGCCTCCTGACCCGCGGAGCTAGACCCGCCGGCGTTACTGTCAACCACCCACTTGTGCTGCCGGCTAAACTCCAGAGAAGCCAGACTCCCCAGGAGTTTGGAATCTAAACTCTGAGTGCACTCGACACCCAGAGACAACGAAGTGCCACTCGTATCCTGAGCGGACTGGAAGGTTAATTCTCTGTCTCGTCCTGGTGAGCCGCCGGAGCTGCACGACTGGACGCACTTTTTCCTCACGCCAGGCACCGACAGGTCGAGCACATTGTCCTGCTGGAGGATGGGGTATTCCTGTTTTGGTTCGACCGGACGAGCCCTGACGGATAGATCTAAGGCCTGCCCTTCGTCTGCAGGAAGCGAGGATTGGGACGCGTTTTGCGGCTGAAACTGTGGCAGGCATCTGTTTGAAGTCAGTGAAGGAGAGGTAGTATCTTTTGGAGAAGTCTGAGTGCTTTTACTTACAGTGCAAACTGGGTTTGGCATGTTCCCCTTGGAGTCCTCACTCTGAGGGACAGGGATGAGGATCGGCAGGGGGACAGGCAGAGGCACTGGCAGGGGGATGATGACGGGGTAGGGCACTAGAAGCGTAGCAGGAGGGACTAATGGGGCGAGGGGGGAGGTGTAGGGAGGAGGGAGCGGAGGGAGGGGGAAGAAGTTGGAGCCTGGGGACTGACAGGTCGACGAACCGGCCTGGGTTTGGAAGAGGTCCTGCAAGATGGCTGCAAAAGCCGGATTCTGGAGGAGGGAGAGCAGGTTAGCTTCCTGCGTCTGTCCCGCCGCCTTCTGGTCGACGGGCGGAGGTAAACCGAACGACAGAGGGTTCTGACACAGGACGTTGTTCTGGAGCGGCAGCTGGGGGCAGTTCGCGGTCTGGGGAATGACGGAGGGGCTCATGTGCTGGATCACCTGCTGATCCAAGACCAGGGGGAGGGAAACGGGGCTTTGGCTTGCTATCAAGTACGGTGATGCCCCCATTTGGCCGAGCTGGGGACCGGCTGCTCCGGCCATCTGGAGGTGGATGGGCAGCATCAGAGGGCTCTCTCCCAGACACACCGGGTGCAGCACGGTGGTGGCCACTTTAAGCGACACGCCTCCCGGAGACTCGGCGGCGGGAGTCACCACCGACGGAGCAGGGGGCTCCACCAGGCCGGGCAGCCCTCCTCCTTTGCTCAGTCCCGTCGCGCCTCCGTCGCACGAGTCGGCGGGGTTGAGTGGAGTTGCTCCGTCCTCCACTTTACTGGTGACTTCTCTTCCTCCCGCCTCGCTGCTGCACACATCGGTCTGCGGCGGCGGCACGTCGTCGCTGCCCTCCATGGTTCTGCTTGGGAGTCGATCAAAAGAGTAATCAGCTGCTAGTGATGGGTCTCATCCATTCTTCTCCTAGCAGCCCTGAAACACAGGAAACAGAAGGAATTGAGCACAGTATTGAAGAATTCGCTGGAATTTGTCCTCTGACTGATGCCATGTGAAGGACACCTGCTCCATGTTGTGTCTGACAGCTCAGGAGGAACTATGTCTACTTCTGTGAAGGCCACATCGTGTTACTGCAGGGTCCCAGGTTTACAGTTAGACAGATACAGGTACCTGAGCTCCAGACTAACACTTTTTACTAGGAGCACAGTGGCCCCTGACTTAAAGGGATAGTTCAACGTTTTGGCAAATTCACCTATTGCCATAATCCCTATAGTCATAGGAGTAGGTTCATTACTTTTAACTTTTATCGGTGCATGTTGTTTTGAGATCAGCGGGGCAGAGACGAGAGTTGCTCAGTGAACACAATGGAGGTGAATGATAGAGGTCCCCCATCCCTCATCAAACTCATCAAATACACAATCCAACAGCTCCAAAACGCTCTTGTGGACAAGTTGTGACCTGCACATTTGCCACGCTATGAAATAAAATGTTGAACCATCCCAAATTAAGGGGCACACACCGTAAATCGACTCGCAAAGCAAATATTCACATTTCCTTTTCATTCACAATCCTCACACACATTAGCCTGCCTGTAATGACAAATTCCAGATTCTGTTTTTTTTTTTTTTTTTTTTTTTTTTTTTTTTTTTTTTTTTTTTTTTTTTTTTTTCGGCTTTTTGCCAAATTCCAGATTCTTTGATTTGAATCACTCCTTCCATGTTTCACCAGTGTTAAAAAAGAGGCAAATTTACTAGATGAATGAATAGATGAAAATTTACTTGTACTGTCTCAAATTTTAGGGGCAAAATGTCCCAATTTAGGGGCAGTCTGGAGGCCTGAGGTACTGTGGCAGAGTGAAACTAAACACTCCCATTCAACTCATCACCAGATGAGTGTGTGTGGGTTTAACTCAACCCAGTGTTTCCCAATGAGGACAATTATATCCTTTTCATTTATTCCTAACCTCATCTACACTCACACACAAAGTTTTATCACTGATGAGGATCCATCAAAGTCCAGCGGCTCAGACACATCCCAAATTAAAGCAAGAAAATTGATTTAAGCTCATCTGAAATCTGTTGGGAACTGATTCCAAACATGTATGGATAGATATTATATTTTATTATCAACACAGATTCTAGATGTAAAGCTGAGAAGGTGACGTTTTCCATAAAAGGTGGCCACAGGTCCCTTTGGCAAAACTTGTGTGACAAAGACCTCAACTTGTCGACAAGTGGAATCTTTTGTGCTTTTTTTGTTGTTAGTGTTACTTTGACATCAAAACAAACCCTTAAAAAAGCAGAACTGCTAGAATTTACTTCAGCCTGAATGTGAAAACATCAGCAGAAAGAGCTGTGAAAGGTTTTTTCTGAGGCTTAAGCAGATATTTTATGACTGGGATAAAAAACCTGGAAAGCTTCTTAACACTTACACTCAGAAGGAGAGATTAACACAATTGAAATTGTACAAAGTGTCTGGTGGTAAGGCAGCTGGCCCTCTCAGCTGACCAATCAATATTCATTAAAAATAAGAGAGACTTCAATGACTTTCCTGGTAAAGCTGAACGAAGCAGTCCATCTTTGTATCCAGACTCTCACACACCGACATTCAGATCCCATGCAGACTGAAGAGTAACCTACTCCTCCAGTCGTCACAGAGCCCAATCAGAATTGATTTGTTAAAGCCAGATAACAAGCCCTTTAATAATGTTCACAAAGTGTTCAAAACATTAGATGAAATGAAAAATGTGTCAGGAGATAAATATCTGCTCTCACCCACTGCTGGAACGGTGTGTGATAGAATTTAATGGTCTTTGTTGAGCTTTTCCGTAAATGGATAGTCACAGATTAAGAGCGATTTAGGACGTCATCATCACTCCACCACTGAATAATAGGGGGGTTCTGTAATGATTTATTTAGCAAGCAATAGAGCCTTTTAGGACACGTACAAGTCTTCTTGGACTGGGCCTGGGACAGGACAGATCATTACACAGGATGACTCACTGTGTTCCTCGCAGCGCAGACTTATCTAATTCAATTCTGGCCTTAATGGATGTAATTTAAAAAAATCTTTGGGTTATTTCCAGGTCTTAAAGTAATTAATGCAAAACTTATTTTTAATGCTACTGAATAAAAAACAAAGTTTCAGTTAAATAGGTGATTAAATATATGCGATTCATTCCACACATAGTTCCTAACATGGGAGGGTCTGTTGAACCAACTAACCTTTTATAATCTGCTCAAGTCAATAAGTTAATGAATAGAAAGATGGTCACTGGCCTTTGTCTGCTACAGATCCCGGAACTCGGCCTCAGTAAAAGTCGACTTCTACCCATTGTAAATCCAGATTCTATTCCCAACTTGAGGCCTCTTTATTTGGACTAACTGTATATTTAATACATACAAAATGAACATCCTTCCAAAACTATTATCTACTATTAAAATATACCGGCCAATATGCAGTTTTGCCAAAACAGAGAAAAATATGTAACAACAGATGGAGCAGTTTTGTCTGACATAGTATTCCTGCCTTATGACAGAGGGAGGTCTCTCAGCAGCACTGGGAAATTCAATCAGGAGGAATGGATCAAAGTTTCCATCTTTGGGGCATCAAACAATCAATTATTAACTCTTCTGGCCCTTCTCTGAGATGGAACCATTGATTTGTGAGAAGTGTCAGAGTGAAGGCTGTGTGCCAGTGTGTATGATGTGTTCGTCTCTTACTCTGAATCCTCTTGTGAACGACTAAAGGCCTGAGAGGAATATAGAGGTTATTTCCCTAGAGATGACTGATAAGTGGGATATATACTGCGGCACATAAACATACACTTACTACAATACCACTGACTAATACACAGCTACTCTGCATCAACAGGATCTCATAGGTTTGAATGATCTGAATGCACATTACTTGACTGTACTGTATGTGGGATTGTAAAGAGACCGTCACAAATAATACACATAACGCTTCATGTACAGCTGCCTATTGCTTTTGTCCCCATATGGTGATGTCCAGGTTCTACATGGGAACAAACAGATTCTTATAGATAGATGTCTACACCATGAGGAATGTTCAGTTACTTTATGATGGAAGTACATTTACAGACCATGCTATAGAGAAGATAACCTATACTCTGAAATAGTAGAGGTGGACATTTTGTTGGATTTTATAAAATAGTGGTGGCAAATTTGATAGTAACTAGTAGTCATGATGTTGAAATCATCATGATATGACACTAAATGAATGACTAATGCCATCAATAGCACAGATTGTCTGCATCTGTGTCTGCTAATGTGTCTTCTACCTTTTTTTTTTTTTTTTACTACATAAACAAAATATTACACAATGGCTGAGAGGTTCACTTTGTTCATTCGTAGTGCTGCATTGTAGTCACACAGGTGCATCTCAACAAATGACAAAACAACTGTCAGGTCAGCAGCCTCTCTCTCTTTCTTTTAATCTGACACACTGGAGCTTCATCACAACCACTTTGTTTTCTGTAGACTGCATCTTTATAACAGGGGTCAAATTCATTTTGGTTCAGGGGCCACATATTGATCTCAAGTGGACCAGACCAGTAAAATAATATCATAATAACCTAAATAACAAGAAGTCTAAATTATTATAAAGATGTTATTACAATGTTTACAGTTAACAAACCTTTTTTCACAACATGTTATGAACAACCTGAAAGTTCTTGACAAAAACATGTGCTCTATCTATCTATCTATCTATCTATCTATCTATCTATCTATCTATCTATCTATCTATCTATCTATCTATCTATCTATCTATCTATCTATCTATCTATCTATCTACAAGCCCACTGTGTGTTTGCCCGCCTGTGTCACTACATGACACCTCCACACACCTCATCCATCCATTGTGATAAAAACGTCCCCTGGGTGCCAACGGATACAATGCATCCAATGACAGGAGGTCAATTATTCATACTGATGATGAGCGCACTAAGGATAATGTTCAGATCTGGGGTGGTGGTGGTGGTGGGGGGTGGGGTCAACTTTACAGTAAATAACCCAAACCATAAAAGTACGCCCTACCTTTCAAGTGAAAAACTCAATTAAATGCACACATGCAGTTCCAATTTACCAGCAAAAGCGTGACACTTTTTCCCCCCCTGTCCCAGCAGCCTTCATGTGGTGTTGGGTTGCCTCAGTGAGCAGCGAGGAGGAGCCCTCCATCCCCCCAGGCTGGTTTGATATTGTTTCGTAGCATAGATGAGAGATTGTAACCGGGGCTCTGATGGATTACATGGAGGATTCTACAGCCAGACAGGCGACCGATAACCTTGTCGCCGTGTGACCCATGGGAAAGGTCCGGGGAGTGTGTGCACGCAGGGAATACAAAAACAAGAGGGGGACTGTGTGTATTTGTGGCTGGAAGCTTTTGTTACCCTGTCACTGTCTTTTCCTGACAGTGTAGAGGGTGGACTGGATTTTACATGTTCACAAGGAGGAAGGTGTGATGATGAGGCCTATACCTACATGTCCCACACACACACACACGCACACCCTCCTTTGTCCGCATAGGGAACACTGCGTCTTGCAAGTTATGTGACTCAAGCCAGACAAAGAGGACTTGGACGGATTATTGACGAGAGAATCAAAGCAGAGACATGAGCGCACATCAATGTCTCACAGATCCTTTTCCTCATCCACTACACCTCACTTTTCTTTTTTTCATTCCTTTTCTAAAAATAGAAAAAAATTGCAATAATAATAACTTTTAATTAAGATTGTGGGAAATTCACATCGCCTTCTATTTTTCCATGATTTTTGATGCTATACGGTCTCGCTGGCATTCCAGGAAGTTTGAGGCAAGAAATTTCCTGCTTGATAACGTGGTCATGAGGTCTGTGACACGATAAAGCCTCGCTGACCAATATGAATGAAGCCTTTCTTGGTTCCGACTCCCCTACTGTCACACAAGGGAAATAGTTTGGCCCGGGTCGAGGGAAAATAACACACATAACGCATCTGTTTACTGCTCAGGGTGAGACATGGACATGATGTTAGAGGGGTGTGTGTTCACTCTGCACCTTCAGATCAGCCGACCTGATGCTGGACAGGGATCACCTCCAGGGTGACATGTTGTTGGTGTAGCCCCCCCCGCCCCCCCTCCAGCTCCACCTCCTCCTCTGCACTTGAGTCATGTGAGTACAATGTCAAACTGCACGGACAGAGGAGGAAGTTTTAACCAGCAAACTGAACACTGGGCCAAAGTACATAAAGGCCATGTGCATTTTCTTTTCTTTTTTTTGTCTTTTTTTTCCTGTTCCAATATTTGACACTGTGGCTTTGCTACATCTGTGTTATCACAGAGACAGGATGTCAAAGACAGAAGTCACACAAGCACCGAGAAATAACTGATTCTTGCTGATCAGCTCCAGCCATGTGTTTGGTTTTTCCTTTTCCCCTCGTCGTGCTTTTAGTCAGAAAAGCAAAACTAAACTGTCACTGTGTCCTGCTACCAGTTCTTTGTCCTAACCCTTCCACCACCGAGTATACCAGACGTACCATGAATATCTTTACTGTAGATTAAAGGGATAGTTCAACATTTTGGCAAATTGGCCCATTGCCATAATCCCTATAGTTTTAGCAGTAGGTTCGTTACCTTTGATTGTCGCTGCAAGCTGTTTTTTTGAACAGCGGAGCAGAGCCGTGAGCTGCTCAGAGCTACGCTACGGAGGCTAATGGAATTTCTTGGTTTCCCTCATCAAACTCATCAATTACACAATCCAACAACTCCAAAACGCTCTGGTGGACAAGTTGTGACCTGCACATTCACCACGCTATGAGATAATAACAGAACGTTATGAGAGTTGTTTTCGCGGGCAAATGCAGAGACTGCTTGCCGAAAAACTACCCCCGACGGTAGAGCACATTAGTGGTTTTGCATGAAAACAACTCCATCTCGTAATGTTCTGTTATTATCTCATAGCGTGGTGAATGTGCAGGTCACAACTTGTCCACTAGAGCGTTTTGGAGTTGTTGGATTGTGTATTTGATGAGTTTGATGAGGGAAACCAAGAAATCCCATTAACCTCCGTAGCATAGCTCTGAGCAGCTTGCGGCTCTGCTCCGCCGTTATAAAAATAGCTTGCACCGACAATTAAATGCAACAAACCTACTCCTAAAACTACAAGGATTATGGCAATGGGCCAATTTGCCAACTTGAACTATCCCTTTAAAGCTATTCATCTTCTTTGGCCTGAGAGAGTTCCCCCACTTTCAACATGACGACAGAGTTATCGGAGAGGGGGTCGATAAAAATAGCAGCCAGTGTAATGCACTTTTCATTATATATGAGCTAATGTAAGAAACATGCGACACAAACAATCCCCTCATAGAAGGAAGGCACGTTATTCCTCCCCAACACATCATCTGTTCGGGGTTTGTGTTCACTAACCAGTAACTGCTTAATTTAGTAAATAGGCAAGAGGAGACCCAACAGAGAGCCAAATCAAATCCCTCCCTGTCCCTGATACAGTAATGCTTTCCACATTTCCTCTTTTTGTCTCCTCCTTGCCTCATTGATGGAATGTACGCCGTGCTAAGTCAATAGCAGAGAGGAGAAAACAACGCCTTCACTTAAATTGCATTAAACTGCAGAGCGGTCCAAATCCATTACAGGGGCCGGTATCTGTCTTTGTTCTCTCCTTCTTATGGCTTCAATCTAAGAGTTTAAAAAACCAGAAGGAACAAAGCAACCAAATGGGGATGGATGGGGCATGGCTGATGATCTAAAAGGTCATCACTCTCAACACCCCCTCCGCTCCAATAGCCAATTACATCTCATTACAGAGACACACTGAGCCTCACGTCCTTGGACTTTACACATGCTGCTCTCACATCGGTGGCAGATTATCTTTTATTCACACAGCCGTGCCTCCAGCTGATCTCCTGCACGCCACAGTCATAGTCAAATGTGATGAATAATGCAACGCTTCTAATTCGTCCCAATTGTAATAATCATCACTGTGACAACCACACTGTTAAATCCCACTGAGAAAGTCATTTTTATCATCACTCACTCACACATGATCGAGCATTGTCATCATCAACTATCTGCCCTCATTAGGAAATAAGTGGTTACATGGGAGGTGGTTAAATATAAATATAAATGGTAGGAAGTAAGTGTGAGATCCACATTTCCCCCTGAATACAAAGAGAACATTGAACATTAGCAATGAGATAAGAAGAGACCATTCAGATGGGGTGTGTGGGTGTGTCTGGTGGTGTGTGCAGGAGCTCCAGGGTGTTTTTTAAACCACTGCTAAAATATGTCTGTTCTGCTCTTCCACTTGTGTCGGTGTCCATGTGACAGGACCCGGAGAGCAGCGCGTTCCTGCTCATTAGGACCGAGGCAGCAGCAGCAGCAGCAGCAGCAGGCCTGGGCCGTGTCATCTGAGGATATGCTCTTTATCCCCTTCTCTCCCTCATCATCATCACCATCATCATCATCATCACACGTACAGTATAGCTGTCCTCCTCCTGCAGACACCGCTACAGTCCTCCCAGACACATAGGCTATGTGTCTGCTCCGCGACTGCTCGCCATGAAAAGCAGCAGAAAGGAGGTGGTGGTGGAGCCGCGCGCTGTGCACGCGCTCACATCATAACACTCAGTGGGGCCGTGCGGCTCAGTGCCATTAAAACTGAAATATAAGGCAAGCAGAGGAGAGGAGGAGGTGGGGGGTCCTGGTATTTCCAAAGTTTCCGTTCCATTGATGAATATTAAAAAATAAAAAATAAAATAAAAACGGTGACAGACAGCTCGCGGTGTTGACGGTGGAGCTAGCTGCGCACATCGCCTCTGACACAGGGAAGGGGGAAGAGAAAAAAAATCATAAACACGTTATAAAGACCGAGGCCGTGTTATAAGAGAAATCATTCCCGGTTAATCCACGTGCTGACGATAAAAATAAGAGTTGGGTGTGAGTGTTTTTTCGACGAAAAAGATGAGGGAAAACCCTCGGCTCAGCCTGTTTCATATGCTTTAATGTAATTCTTCTTCTTCCATTAAAAAAAAATCCAGCTTTACAACAGACGCCGACGTTTACTCACCTCTGAAGCGGCCCGTTGCGCGTCAGCTCCTGGCCGAGCCGGCCACCGTCTGTCCGGTGGGAATGAATGAGACCCGGAATTGTTGAAAAAGAAATAGATAAGGCTGCTATTTATCTCTTCATTGCGGTCCAGTCGAAGCGACTCCAGGGCTGAGGCTGCGCACGCAGCACCGACAGCGGCTCTTCCCTCCCCCCTCCTTCTCCTCCTCCTTCCCCCTCCAGTTAGGGACGGATGAAAAAGCATAAATAAATCAAGAAGTACATCATGTGAATAATGTAAACACTGATACTGGTTAATTACCTGTAAATATAAAATATTAAACACACAGATAAAAAAAATAAAAATAAAATAAACATGAATTCATTTCACATGATGTAGGTTATTGAGTGTCCTCCCAGACTAGATTTTGTTATTTTATCTTTTATCTATTTTTATCATCATCATTCTTTCTGGAAGAAAAATAATGAGTCTAGGCTACACCTGTTTATTACTGTTGTATATATGTTTAATGTGATTTAAAATGGATCCCAATGAGATGGGAGGATTTCAGACCTCTTAGGACTCTTAGGTCTACCAAAGCATTATTACACTCAGTCCTGGTCATTTTTTCAGTTTGGGTTATTTTTCATCTTTTTTTTCTCCAGACTTATAACACCAGATTAAAAACCTGTCAATAAGAAAATATGTTGGCTTTACCATGCTGTTAAAAAACCATCAACCCTAAACTAAAACAATCCAACCAATCCAAAGAGATATCCAGTATGCAATGACACGCAAGGACTTGGCAAAATGAACACATTATAACTCTACTATCTCCTATTCTGTATAATCAGGTAGTAGGAATACATAGCGTTTAAATTCATCGTTATTCTTTCATTCAAACACTAGTATTCAGGTGATGGGCTAATGACAAACATGGAGAAAAATGAGTTTGGCAGCTGGGGATGAGAATCTGGAAGTGACAGGCCTGGGTGAACAGGATCCCCTGGGTCTCTGTATCAGTCCCAAACAGCCTCGGGCTCTGCCTCAGGGGCCCCGGGGCCTCACATTGTTCCACAGGGAGGCTGTTTAATGCACTATAATGAGCCTCACAATATGCCCTGGTGGCATGGTGGTGACTTTGGTGTGGTCACGTCTTTGGTGTCCCTTCCCCCACCCTGTCTACAGTCACGATTACTCATAGGTGGAAATGCAGCTCAGAACAAGACATGAATGTGCTGCTCTGGTGCTGCATCACCCCAATCAATGTGTTTATCAAAGACAGATCTATAATACTTATTAATATTACTCTCATCACAGTTGTTATTATATACTCATTCTGTATATGTTTGTTTGTGTGTGAATCCACTAATACATATCCAAAAATGGCAGCTGAGTGGTGCTAAATTATAGTATAATTACATGTAAATGAGTCCTCTACAGGTCATTTGACTGCTTTTGTATTGAGGGACTGTACAAAAGTGACTGAGGAGAAAGGGGTTGAATCATTCCATCTCTTGAAAACACAAGACCATCCCCAGGGTCATAAATATTTCATTTGGAACATCCCTTTAATTTAGTCAGGATCAGCACTGTGTTCAGATAAAAAAAAGGGATTCTTAGAGGCAGAGCTATTACAAAATCAATAGAAAGATACAATTTGATGTGAATTTACTCTGGTGTCTCCAGCTGATACAGACACGTCTGCATGAGCTGATAATGAGTTTCAACTTGAGTGAGCAATTTGTACAAATCCTGCCTTTCTGGGTATGTTTCTTAAAGTGAGGTGAGAAGAGTGTTCTTGGTTTAGTGTGAGACTGAGCTCAACACAGACACAGCTGGCGCATCAGTTGCCAGCTATAGGTCACAGCTAAAGCACACCAGCAGCTCTCCTGGTAGGCATCATGGCCACCCCCAGCACCGATAGGAAGCGGTGGTCGGCTGCGCATCACTGACAGGTAAAGACTGCTGAACAAGCTGCTACAGGAGCTGAACAGGGGGCATACGTGGAAAAAAAAAAAGCAGTGGCAGTGCAGCTGGAAACACAACACTGGTGTGAAGAGACATGGCAAGGCAAGCGCTGGCACTTGTCTGCTGGTGTAGGGTGCTGGGTAGAAAACAATGGAGCTCTGATATGTGACGTTCAGCACTTTACTTATTCTCCATATTGTCATAACAAATCACCAAAACTTAAGCATAGTATGTTTTTGTATCTTTATAAATAATATCATTAATGTATGAACCCTTTTGGGAATAATCGTCAAGGCATTTGATCTAATAAATGTTCAAAAGGGGAAAAAAAGGAAAAAAGAAAAAAAAATACAGAAAAAGTAGGAAAACATTAAAATCAAATGATAAGAACTGTATGATAACAAAGAAGAAAAAGCTCCTCTACTGCCTTAAAAAAGCTGGACCACTGTTCTCCACCTGTGTGGTCATTTCTGTACAGTCCCTTACAGCTGCAGCCAGTGAGTGCTGAGGAGCCGTGTGTTCTTTTCAAAGGCTTTAGTCAATATTCTTCATAACCACTCAATAATAAAAGTCATGCTTGGCTGGATGACTTTTTGCTTTCAAGGCCTTTGCAATATCCACTGTGCTGCCTTAGAGCCACAGAGCAAACAGTGACACAAAGGCTGCTGCACAACACAAAGACCAGCACTCAGTCTGTAGTCCACCAGCATCAAAGCTCGGAGGAAAAACCTGTCATGATCATCTGCTTAAGAGTGGCTCTGAAATTGATGTTTGTCCATTTAATTCTCCATCTGGGTACATTATTCACATGATATTGTAATGCATGACATATATTTCACTTATGAACAAAAATGCTTGGTTTCTATACCAGTCACGTCATGCCAAGCCATCCTGTCGCCAATGTTAATTTGAGGTCAGGGTTCATGGTCAGTGTGCCCTTTGATAGGTACCCACTTGGGATGCCAAACAGTCCAGGGCTTTGTTTACCTCTTTTCCCCCTCCTTCACATACAATCTGAGCCTGGCTGACACGTACAGAGTGAGAACAAGGCGTTTTTGTCCGTCACTGGCTCTTTGACATTAACCAGAGCAACAAAGAGAGTTCACACCGACTTGAGTATGGTCATGAAACTGACATAAAACATGCAGAAATGACAAGTGTATAGCTACAGCTAAGAGCTGAGTCTGTTATGTTGAGAGGAACGTGTCCAGATGTTTGACGGGGGGAAAAAAAGATCACAGCTGTATTATTTCACTGGTTTGGACATCAAGAGGGCCTAATTTAAATCTACACTCAATTTGCATTAAATTACCCAGTGGACGTCCATTTGTGTATTCAGCTGAAGAACACCCTCTAGTGTTGGTTCTGGATCAGGGACATTGTGTCATCTGTGGTGAGCACAATACTATAGGACCCTTTATGTATTTTTTTTTAGCTATTGTTGTATTTTTAGCTTGTTCTTTTATCTGTAAGGTGACCTTGGAGCCAACAAATAAAATGTACTGTACTGTATCATATTATTGTTGTTATTATTATTAGCCTACTATTATTGTTGTGCAGGCTGATATCGGGTCAGATTTGCAAGATTTACCATTGTAATGTAGCAGCACTGTAACATGAAACAACAGAGGTGGTAGTTTGATGGTAATTCAGAATAATGCAATGTGTTTTAAAGCTGCACAGAGTCTGATAGAAACAGCAGCTAAACACGTGAGATTGTTTGACAAAACAAGAGAAAAATGTGGTTTGATTTGAAAACATTCTTTCAACATTTTCAATAGATTTGATTTATTGGTTCTTTTCTCCAATCCCACTATGCTGAGCCAAGTCTTTTTGTTTGTTTTGTTTACAATTTTCATTTGGCCTGAGAAATGGCGCCATCTAAAGGATCGGAGACAAAGCACATGTTCCTGGCTCACTGACACGAGATGCCTGAGAGAGGACGTAAAACTGCACTGACGTGGTTATTTGTCCAATAACCACAAATATATCGAAAATAAAACACATAAGAAGAGTGTAAAACATGTAGATTTAAGATGAGAACAACATCACCACAGGCTACACGTCATTTTCAAAGCAGTCACATTTATTTGTCTTTTTTATACACATTTGCTAAGCAGTCCGTTGTGCTAGCAGTTGGCTTTGATAAGATTTACTATGGGGTTTCCACAATGCTCACTATAAAATAAATACAAGACAAAGTGTTCCACAGCTCAAAAATATACAAAGGTTTGAAATAGATGTAAACTTTGAAAACATTTTTTTCTTTACATAAGAAACAATTCAACAACCTTTGAGGCAATTTCAAAAGTTATTGTATTTACAAGTTTGTACAAAAAAGAAAAAAAAAAACAAAGCTGATAGCTACAGTATATAGAGGCTGATCTTGAAATGTATCTAGTACCATAAGTTACCATAAGCTGTCATTTTCTTTAGTATTGTGTTGTGTCAAGTAAACAAGAAGAGAAAAAACAGTTCAATGCCACTAACATGTACACGTGTTCTAGCCTTTGGCAGAAACATCTACTCCACTCCTAAAATGTGAATATTACTCCGAGGAAAGTCAAACAGCTACATGTAAAGGTAGGTGTAGAACTCCAAGTACAGCGAGAGACTAATGAAACTTCACAAACATCACTTTATCAGTGCAAAAAAAAAAAGAAAGTAAAAAGAAACATCTGGAATGAAGCTTCACAGACACAGCCCACTCTGTACCCTGTGTACCATATGTAGTTGCATCAGTATCAGTATGGAGTATCATCATTAAGGCCAAAATGAAGTTCATATTTACAGTGTACCAATAGTGGAGAACAGTCGTCCGTGTGGTTACATCAGCTATAGGCCAACTTTGCATAATGGGTCAGTACCACCGCTGCAATGGACTCAATTTACATGTAAGTTATTGTGAATACGCAGAAGGATAAACCAGCTTCAGAGCGCCAAGGTTACAACTGTAACCTCCCCTCTAGCTTATGTTCATGTCATCGTTGAATGACAATTCATGTGTGGCTTCCCTATTGTCTCCGCAGCCAGTGTCTCAAATAAGATTTAAAATCTGTCTCTTATAAACAAAATAAGTAATCTGAATAAAATATAGGCTACTTTTCATTACAAGATTTCAGTTTCAGGCTGTAAACCAAATCAAGGAGCATGTGGAGATTTTCCTGTGTCAGTTATAAAAAAATAAATATATTTAGATTGTTCAGACACAGATGATGTGACAGATCTTCCATGGGGGGATAAATCAGACCAAGCGTTGTCTGGTACTGTACGTAATAGCAGCGAAAGCTACATCCCCAAACGCAGGACTTCATCTCATCATCGCAGACCTATGGCTCCCAATTTGACCCTACATCCTCCATCACAACTGAAAGTCTCACAGAGATGCCGGGCCCCACTGAGGCCCAGAGCTACGGGAGAGGATTAGGGCCACTGTACAAAAAAAAAACAAAAAAGTGAGTTCTGACTTTTTTTCTCAGGATTCTGACTTTAACTCAGGCTTCTGACTTTAACTCAGGATTCTGACTTTAAACTCAAAATTCTGACTTTAACTCAGGATTCTGAATTTTTTTCTCAGAATTCTGACTTTAAACTCTCAGAATCCTGAGAAAAAAGTCAGAATTCTAAGCAAGGCTTGCTTTTTTAAACAGCTGTCCCAATCCTCTTCCGTACAGAGCTGCTCCGTCACTTCTTGCAAAAATAATAGATTTCTATGTTTGATCCTGCTCAACACTTTCCACTTGCCTCTTTCAACAATTCCTAAACACACCGAGTCAGCAAACTAGAAATGACCACTGTTACGTTTTCCTCCTTAAACATATGACCTCCTCATTCACTCACAGCGCTCCTGTTTCCCCCACCTCCTCCTCTTTGATCACTTTTTTTTTCACCCCTCCACATTTACACCTGCCTCCTTCTTGTCTCCAGAGATTGTCGAGTTAGTGCTTGGCTCCGACGTTTTCTGTCTCACCTCTTTCACTCATGTTATTGCATGAGAATTTAAAAAAAAAAAGCTGTAATAAAAGACTCATCTTTGATATAATTTACTAGATGCTTTTAGAAAGGACTGAAGATCGTACACGGACATCACATCAGATCTGAACAGATGCACTGAGGCGTCACATTGTTTTCTCCTGCTGCTTCTCACACAGGTTTAGTCCTGATGTTCAGTTAGTGGTATCAAAATAACTCTGGTGTAACTGGCTGGAGGAAATGTACAAACTGTGTGTTTAATTACAAAGGTATTCATAGAATACATAGAGCTAATATAAAATAATAGTCTGTTTTCAAGATACTGATAAAAATAGTGAATTTCAGAGAGGTTCAGGTCAGCTGAGATTAGACATTAAAATACTATGTGGGCTGCAGGAGTCAGCTGGCTGTCTGGGAAATGTGCCAAATATGTTTCAACCTGTGTTAGCTGTCAATTGAAGAGGAGTTCACCCTTTAATATCTCTTGATATATCAATTTGTTCCACAGGATGCAGAATCTAAATAACCTGGGTCCCTGATTCATGCATTTCATGAAGTGAGTTGTTAAAAATGTTTTATATATAAAATATTTTTGAACATGGGTAATCTAATTGATCCACAGAAACAACTAAAACTCAGCTCATTTCTGTTGTTTTTTTAATAGCATGATTTTTTCCCCAGTGTTCCACATGAGCTTCATCAATGCTCCTGCTCTCACTACATCTCATATATATATATATATATATTAGAACTCACTCTGGTCCATTTGTGTGGTTTTTTTTCTTTCTGTAAACTAATAAAAAATTATTTCACAAACCCCCGACACTTGTGTGTTTCTACGTGGAGCCCTGTGAGGAGCGGTCGTCGTGAGGACTTCCGTCTGAGTTCTCGGTCTCGCCCTCGGAGATGGCCTGCATTGGCGCAGAGAACAGTCTGCCGCGCATGCCGTAGCGGCTGCTGTTGGCCGGCGGGGGGATCCTGGAGCGGCCCTGCCTGGAAGCAGCCGACGTGGGGAAGGATTTCGGGGAGAAACCCTCGGTGTTGACTTTGGGGCTGGGGAGCTGCTGGTCTGGTCCTGAATTGTTCTGCAGCAGCAGCTGTTGCAGAGGGGAGAGGGGGGGCTCCTCGGGGCCTCTGGGAGACTCTGTCAGAGCCTCTCCAGGAGATTTGTTTGGAGTGATGGGGCTCTTGAGGATCTCGGTGGCCGACATGCGGTAGCTGGAGTCGGAGCGGCTGCCCTTTTTCAGCAGCAGCAGCTTGAACTCCTCGTTGGAGGTGCTGGACTTCTTTGCGTTCCTGTAAATGGGCCCGGAGACCCTCTGGAGGCCCGGGGGGGTCCCGGTGGAGGAGGAGGAGGAGGGGGATGGGGAGGAGGAGGAGGGGGAGGGGGAGGCGGCAGAGGTCGGGGTGTTCATGGGGCTGCTGGCGGCGCTGCTGCTGGGGGGGACGCTCCCTGACGCGGCGCCCAGGCGGCTCCTCGCACCCAGATCACTGGAGTCCTTCCTGCCCAGGACCTTCCGCTTGGACCTGAGGAGGAGGAGGAGACTTCATCATCTCTGTGACGCTGCACAGCAGAGACACACTCACAGAGACACACTGACAGAGACACACTCACAGAGACACACTCACAGAGACAAACTCATAGAAACACACTGACACACTCACCTGTGTATCATGGCGAACAGATCCTCGGTGGTGCGAGTCTTGGTGGGGGACAGGAAGACGCTGTCGTCCTCTGGCCTGGATTCATCACTCTGTGGGGACGCTGTGCTGTCACTGGCTGTGGAATCTGTCAACACAAATCAGTCAACATGAGTAAACTACACACATGTACACTATGTTCTTAACACATGTTCCTCAGCAGCTCTACCCAGAGAAGGAGGACACTCCTTATTTTAGCCAATCAAATCTGTCCAACTGACAAAAGACTTGATTTATTATAGGTTATGTCCAAGAAATCTGGTTTGGTTGATTAGTTGTTTTCTTGTGTCCATCTATGTCTTTTCAGGTTTTGTATTATTGTGATACTTTGTCTAACTTTTTCTTTGTCAGGAGTTTTATGTGCTGATTTACAAGGCTATTCTTGAGAGGATTCTATCTTATCCCTTTTAATCTTGAATAACAGGGCCTACAGTCTCCGCTCTCAGGACTTTTGTCATTTTACTCATTTTTTAAGGTCAGAACAGAAATGGGACAGAAAGCTGTTAGATTTTCTGCTCCAAGTACATGGAACATTTTGCAGTCAGAGTTAAAACTCCAAAGTCTGGTATCTCTGAAGTCCATGATAAATTCCATTCCATCCAGGCTTCAGGAGTGCAAATATTTTATTTGAGTGCAAATGTTTTCTTTTTTGACTAATCTTGTTAATTCATTTAACCAATATTGTACATTCAATTGTTATTTGTATTCTGTTTGTGTTTTTTTTTATGTCTATGATAAATGTGACTATGTGTTGAAAGTTTATGTGCTGCCATTCTTGGCCAGGTCTCTCTTGCAAAAGAGATCCTGTATCTCAATGGTACAAACCTGGTTAAATAAAGGTTATAATAATTTTTTTTTTTCATTTGTTTCTTAGCGATAAGTAAGTTTTTCCTCTGTTGAGTGATTTTCCTTTTACACTTTGTTAATAAAAGATTGTTGATTTGTACTTTGTCTCTGGAGTTGTGCATTTGTGTGCATGTCCTAGTTCAGTTGTGACACAGACAAACATATATTTTATGGTTTAGTTGAATAAATTACTTTGATTAAAAGCCTAAAATCTTTTTTTCCCACGTCAAAAGAGTTGTTTAATATGAACGTATGGAGCAGATAAGAGCAGGGGCTGTTTGCTCTTTTTATATCATCTGAGGTTGAAGCTGCCTGTCACCCACCCTGAGGTGGAGGTTAAATTAAGTCCATTAACCAGTTTCAGTTTTTCAAATTGTTCATTGTGTGACCCGCATCAGATCTAAAAGTACCTTTCGTGTCATCCCCCTCTGTCTCTGCTGTGACGTCCTCTGTGCCGTCCTGAGAGACACTGTCTGCTGCAACACCTGACCACTCATGTTCCTCCTCTCTGCAGCCTTCATCACTGACCGGACTCACATGCGGCGGCTCTGATTGGCCGTCAGCAGCAGGCACTTTATCCACGCCGTCCGACCTCTGCGGTGAAGCGTGTGCGGACCACGCCCACTCCTGGCAGGGCTCCGGTCTGAGCCGGTGCAGAGGCTCAGACTGTGTTAGCGCCCTGCAGGTCTCCTCCTCCTCCTCCGGCCCATCGGCCGTGTCCTGCTGTGTGTCTGCCGTCGGCTCCGACCGCAGGCTGGGGGCCGCCACGCCGTCCCTCTGACACGCTGCCTCTCCGTGTGCAAGGTCTCCTTGGTTTGAGGTAAACACCGACTCACACGGCTCCTTGGGGGACGTGTGATGATGATGTGAGTTGTAAAACAGTGGTGTTTTGAGCTCTGACGATTTGCTGCTTTTTAAGCTCACAGCGGGACATTTCAGTTTGGCCGCCGCCCTGTCCTCGTGACCTCCCTCGGCCGCGCCGCCGACGGGCCGGAGCTGGACCGAGTGCAGCACCGTGGGTGTGATGGACAGGGGGTGGGCGCCGAACACCTCTGGGTTGGTGGGCGCTGCGGGTTTGGGCGACACCGCGGGTTTCTGTTTGTTTTGGTGAAGCATCTGGATCTGCGTCCTGTAAGTGGCCGGCTTGTTGACGCTGTGAAGGGCACTTAGGTCGAGGTGGGAGGGGGGGATGACCGGCAGCTCCAGCTCTCTCTTCGAGGAGCTTCCGTCCCTGCAGGGCGTCGACTGCAGGGACAGCGACGAGAGAGACGACTTCCTCTCCGGGACTTTGGGCTTCCTCTTCCCGCTGGCAGGCGACAGAGGCCCGGGGAAGAAGGCGGAGGGGAACGAGGAGGTGGGGGTCTCCGACTGGCTGGAGTAGCCGCTGGAGGGGCTGGCCAGGCCGGCCAGCTTCTCCGGAGAGGTGAGTTTAAAGTCGCCCTCCACTGATGGGAGCGAGGGCGTGGTGGCTCTGGAGCCGGACTGGGAGGTCTGGGACTCTGAGCTCTCCTGTGACTTGATGCACTCGATGACGGTGGTGCCCGTCGCCGTGCTGGAGTTGGACAAAGATCGGTACGGGTCGCTGGACTTCAAATCGTTCAGCAGCCACAGATCTGCATAGTCCGACTGTACCACCCCATCGTCTTTAAATGAATGTGCGTCTGTGGAGCTAAAAACACCTAAGTCGGGTAGATCTTCCGAGCCCTCCACCCCCCACACCACCATGGGCTCCCTGCCGAGCGAAGAGGTTTCTAGGTGACCCGGAGACCCGGTTAAAACCAGCTGCAGTCTCCTGTCCTTGGAGGACAGAGGAGGCTGCTGCCCGCATGTAATCTTTGGTTCTTTCCCTTCAGAGATGTTCCCCTCGCTGCATATTTTCCTTAAGGAAGAGCTCCTCTTGGGCGGAGACGGCTTGGCCTTTGGTTTCTTTAAAGACAGGCAGCGTCTTCCCAGAGTCATGTGAGCGCTCAGGTCGGACAGGCCGCAGTCGGAGCTGGAGGCTGCATAGTTGTAAGTGAAGCTTTTGCTGCCTTTAAGACCGCAGTCAAAGTGCATGGAGGTGTAGTAGCCTTCAGTGTCTACAGAGTAGTGGGACACGGTGTCCGCCTTCTCCGACGGCGGCTTGTCGGAGTAGCTGCTCTCGCAGGTGGCCATGCTGGTGAAGCTGGGGCAGCCCAGGCTGCTCTCCGCCTCTCTGCTGGGCTCGGGGGTGAAGTCCTGCGGGTGCGGAGGCTCCGGGGTGGGGTAGCCCCACTCCTGCTCCACGGGGGTGCTGCCCCCCGCCTCCTCTAGGATGTCCATAGCCGTGGAGGAGAAGGAGCCCGCCCGCTGGGTCCTGAGGCCCGGGTAGTGGTCCAGCATGAAGCCCGGCTGCTCGTCGTTGTTGTGGGTGGTGGCGTTCAGGGAGAGCTCAGAGTCGCAGTGGGAGGAGCCGGTCAGAGGGGGGGAGGCTGCGGGGGGGATGGTTTCTGAAGTCTGCGAGGGGCAGGTGGAGCTGCTGCCGCTCCAGTTCCCGCTGGACGACTGGTGGTCGTCCTTGTGGTCCATCTGACCTCCCAGCATCCCCGCGGCCGAGACGTGAGAGTGGACGGGGCTGCTGAAGGTGTCGGAGCTGGAGGAGATCTCGCAGCTGCCCATGTCCACCTTCCTGGGCAGCTGGGACCGGGTCCGCTCCATCCAGCTGCGCTCCGGACTCTCAGACAGCTGCTTATACTTCAGACTCAGCTGGTGCTCGGACATGGCCTGGTCGTCCGTGCTCTCTTCTTCGTCCTTCAGAATCAGCTCCCTGGGCCCCGGCAGGAAGTCCTCGGTGTCAAAGGGGGAGAGCTCCTCATCATCATCATCATCATCATCATCATCATCGTCGCTGTGGTTGTGCCCGTTGTCCATCATCCGGCTCCCGTCCCGCGGCAGGCTCCTGGAGCGCAGTCGCCCCAAGGAGGCGCTGAACATGGCCTCGGCCGCGTCCGGCAGGGAGGAGATGTTGCCCGCCGAGTGGGAGAGAGACACGGAGACTCCCTGGACCCGCTGGGCCCTGATCCTCCTCCGAGACGGAGCTCCCGAGATCAGAAAGTCCTCTGTCTGACAGCCCGAGTCCCTGGTGCTGAGATGGCTGGCCAGCTCCTCGGTGGAAGGTGTGATGTCTGGACTGGCATGAATTATCACTGTGCGCTCTCTGGATCCTGGAGAGTCATCAGAGTCTGACAGATGACAGGAAGCAAACAAAAATCATTAGAAAATGAACTTAAGCTTTAGATATTAAAAACTAAAGTTGATTTTTATACACTAAAATCATATTCTTGAAATAAATTAACATTATTAAAAGGTTTAAGGCACATTGATTCTATCATGACATCTCTTCTTATCTGTCTGCTGTCATTTATCTAATAAAATAGGCCTACCTTAAAAACAGAAAAATAAAAAAACAATCACTAATTGATGTTTTTATATTTCATATAGTTTTTATTATGTGAAATACGCTATAAAACATAATACAACTGAAAAACTTGGTCTTGTCTTGTCAATGAAGAAAAAGCCATGCCATGTCATTTAGACCCTGTTGCCTTATTATCAAAATGAATCCATCAGACATCACAGAGAGTAACACAGAGAGATTGCATTCAGTGACTGACAACGTTCACCGACATACCTAGATCCTGCTGCACCTGTCTGGGGACCCCGGCGACCGTCCTCCGTCTCCTCAGCTTCCTCCTCCTCTGAAGCACCGACTGTGAGTGAACCAGCGAGCAGCGCACACTGGCATCTCTGTCAAAGCCGACCCCTGCGACGGAGACAGGACATGTGAGGAATCTTTGTTCGGCGGCAAATGCAGCGACTCTCCTTCTTTAACTCTCACGCTGTCTTTGCACAAGAAAAAAAAAAATCTGTTGCATTGGTTCTACAGAGACAGCGGCGTGGAGCGGAGGACAGTTACCCGATGGAGCTCAGAGCCACAGAAGACAAACTGACTGGACTTATCTACTTTTAACATGTCAGGATTTGTAAAGAAATTAAAAAAGTATTTCATCTTCAGCCAAAAATGCCCATGTATCTGTGTTTACTGACCGAAGCACGGATCCTGCTGTGAGAGTCTCAGCGTCTGCTTTTTGTGTTTGCTGCTTGCTTGTTGTCCTGCCTCTCCTCCACCGTGCATTATGACTACCATGTGACTCCAGGTCAGGCTTTTCAGCACCATAGCAATTGCTGGAGTTTTCTTACAATGTGCCTTCTTTTTTAAATTTTATTATCCTCAACTGTCTCTGACTCAGACGGCGCTGGCGTATAACTGTCCCTTTGAGTCAATGGGAGCACGAGTAAATAACATGGGGCAGGCCTTTTCAACAGTTTGGACACAACTAATTGGCATTCAGGTCACAGCGGCTCATCTCTGTGCAATCACAGGCACTGAGCATCAAAGCACGAGAGAGAGACGGTCAATGGGCCCAAAGCATGACTTGCACCATGACACTAAGTCTCTGTAGTCAAATTGTGAGTGACTGATTTTCACACATTTCTTGAAAATAATACATGACGTGATTATATTTTGTTCTGGAACTCTATACAGCCAGTGTAGTAATAACACGGTGGATGTCTGTGTGCACTGTGCAGGAATCTGTTACCTTCTCTTAGCTTCCTCCACATCATAACACCGATATTCACTGTGACTGAACCAATAGTATATGTGAAGCTTAGCTTAGCACAAAGATGGGAAATTAACAGGAAACTGCTGCTGATTTAAAAGTTCAGAAATCAGAAATCGACCTAGCAACAGCACTAACACTCACTAATAAATATATCATGCACTTTATAATAAGTACACACTATTAAGCATTAGTTAAGCATTAATAAATACTGAATTCTTCATTTATAACACATGAATACTCATTAGTATGTTGTTTATAAATACAGTTAAAAATGTTTTACTCATCACTGATAAGCACTGACTGTGATTATAAACTACATACTGATGAGTATTCATGTGTTCTAAATGATGAAGTCAGTATTTATTAATGCTTAACTAATGCTTAAAGCTGCCCTGTGGAGTTCTGCTCATTACGAGCCATCAGCCGTGTTTTTTTTCGAGTAGGCTACTGCAACAGTCAGCCTGCGCCGTTCGATGACGTTGAACCCCCCCCCCTCCCCGAACGGTAAGTGCAGGTAACCAGGCAACCAGGTGACTGGCGAAGTAGGAAGAGAAAAAAAAGTTGTGGTCATTCAACTTTGGCATTTATTTAGGGGTGTGACCTTATACATGTGTAAACGTTTAGTAAAAAAAAAAAAAAAAATCCCTAAACGATATCTAGGCCTACACGCAATTTATTTTCATATTTTTATACATAGGCCTACATTTTGGGGGGGCTGGGTGAAAAATAGTCCCGCACACTGTCTTAATTTAAACTATGATTTAATCCAAATCCCTCCTCCAAAATGTGTGTAAGTGCGTTTTTTCTTTCCTTTTTTCTTGTCTTTTTTTTTTTTGCGAGCGAGTGTGATGGCGCCGCCACGCCGGGTCAAACATTGCTTTTCTGGTTGCCAAAAAATATTCTAAGCAAATATAGCCTCCCTAAACACAAACAAATAACCTTAAACGGATTGAAAAGGGTGTCTAGAGACATTGAAGACGGCCGAGGACTGACGAGACGTCAGCTGGTTGCTCCTGCCCGGTCTGTCCACTCCTCTCATCCGCACTTCAGCACCTGTCCTGGGCTGCACCGTGTCGGCTCGGCTCGCTCCTCGTTTTAAATGACTTTACTCCTCTTAAAAGTAGCGTAAACAATTTACTGTTCTGATCACTCATACGCGTGTATAGTTAGGCTATACGTTGCATTATTATAAGTTATAGCTACTTCAAAAGTAAAGGACGGTGGAGCGAGCCAAGCTGTAGCCCAGGACAGGTGCTGAAGTGTGGGAGAGGAGGGAGAGACTGGGCTCCGCGGGGCTCTGGCAACTAGCGGCGGATCAGAGAGGGTGGAGGACCGACATGACGGGGGGTCTTGGTCTCCTGGTACCTGTGCGGTCCAGGACCGCGGAGGTCAGCGAGAGGGGGGGTACGGTGGTCGACTCTGAACGCGCTCACCGGGCGGATCTCTCCGGTTACGGTGCGGTGCGTGTCGGGGGGGGAGGGGGGGCGGGACGAATCCGCCGTCGGGTCTCCTCCGCTCCGGTGGCTGCAGTGTCAGTGCTTCCACCGGCTGCATATCAGACTAGACAAAAATAAGATAACATGTTCTTCTTCTCTTCTGTTTACCAGCGCTCTAAACCCTACGTCAAATCCGAACGTGTTGCGTTGCATACGTAATTCCCTGTGCGACAGCGCGGGAAAGTCGCTCCTCAGAGGCAATTGCGCTCCTGGGTAAACCAGGGACTGTTGTGTGGTGGAGATGCGTTCAATGATCATCCTAATAAGTCGTTTGGCAGTGGCTGCAATGTAACGGACATTGTTTTATATGTATAAACTCCACAGGCCAGCTTTAAAGCAGAAGTAAGTGATATATTTGTGTTAATATAAGTCTTAAATAGTTATATCTTCCGACAGCAATCACTTACATAGAGTGTTTGGACCGAAACACGGGTCTGTCAGTCACTCTGCTCTGCTCTGAGCCGAGGAGAAAACATTTATCGTATCCTACAGTTTTATCCAATGAGGAGAGAGAACGGCATGCAGGGCTGTGTGTGCAGCCAAGGGACGCCGTGAATGTGGCGACGTAGGGACGAGGACTGTTATGGTGCGTTCAAGGAAACTCGTATTTTTCCGACCGTGAAGTGGTACCAGTTCGATCTGGTACGAGTTCACCGGTCGGAAGTTACGAGTGGCCGTTATAGTGACTTTCACAGGTAAAACAGGTCGGAAAAACACGAGTGGGTTGCCTGAAACGCTACAAAGTCGTAAGTTGTGACTTGAAGCTGTAATTTACGATTTCAAAAGCCTGTCTGGAACGCAGCATTAGCGAAAACGACCGGACCACTTACTTCTGCTTTAATAGTGTGTCCTTCTTATAAAGTGTTACCACATCATGTCTTGTTTGTTAGATCTGTACAAATGATGAGCTCTAAAGTGTCTGAGGGCTTTAGAGCTGCCGGGAATCACTATTTGAAAGGAATAGCTGGACAAATTGGGAAATGTGCTTATTAGATTTCTTGCCGATGAGTGAAATCAGAGGATTGACAGACATGAGAATTGTGTCAGACTGTTTAACTGGAGCCAGGAGATGATTGGTTTAGCTCAACTAGACATAAGAGGAATCAGCCTGTCATAGGTATGAAAATCCACCTCTGAAGCTCGTTGATTCAAACCTTACATCTCACTGTTTACACACACACACACATAGTCATTTTCACACTTTCTGTTGGGCGAGGCTAGCTGTTCCCAGTCTTCATACTGGGCTAACTGGTTTCTGGCTGAAGAAACTGTCAAACTCTAACTCTCAAATGCCAAACTCCTTCCTTCAGGACAATCTACTCTAACACAGAAGAAGTCTGAGCCTATAAACACATTCACACATAAAACATCAAGTGGTTTTTGGAAATTTACCAGTCACATTAATGGGGATGACACATGAGTTGATGACTTGGGAATTGGTTTTCATTCTCTCCTCTGGGGTGGGCAGCGGCAGGGCTTTAGACCAGTTAGTCTGCTTGTCCAGGGTGGTGGGGGTGTTAGGGATGGGAAACTTAGACCGGTGACCTAGAGCCACCCCGTCACTGTCGGGGTCAGAGGGCGCAGCCTGCAACAGATGGATATTGGCATTGTTAGGGTGTTATGGTGAGGTGGCATTACATGAGAAATGGTACAGCAGAGTTAAAAAGCGCTGATATAAAACTCAGCTCCAGAGAGGGAGATGGTGTGGAGAGCAGTGATTTAAAGTCTGGTGCTCTGGTGCTGCCAATAAGTGTTTATCTGGGAAAAAGCTGAGGGCTAGATGTAGAGATTAGTTTCTTATTAATCTGCAGCACAGGCCGTGGTAAATCAATAAACACACCCCTCCGGCAGCTGAGTTTCATGTCCGAGTTTAGAGAAAACATTAAGTAATGGAAATACAAACCATGCTTTGGAGAAAGAAAGAAAGAGAGAGAGTGGAAAGAACAAGAATCAAGGATTCTGCTCAGCAGCCTCATGCATAATTGTACAAAGGAGTTCAAATCAGATGTGTTAAAACCAAATGGTGTTATACACTGAAAACCAATCTCACAGCACCGAGGCCCTGAATGTATCCTGGACCAGAGGGAGTTGTGTATCACACATGTTAAACACCAATGCACAGGACAGAGCGGTGTAAACAGTGATTTCCAGTCACAACGTGCTACTTTGGAAACTTTGAGCTCATGCTCCGACGGTCTGTGGCACCTATGTGAGTCTCCTGCATAATAACCAGTCTCCGGAAACATTTGAGAGGAAATACTTCACAGCAGCATTCCTCCCCAGCTTCAGTATCAATCACTGCACAGTCCTCCACTCAGACTCCTCGTGCCTTTTTTTTTTTTTTTCCATGGGCCTCCTCAGATTCTCAAACTTTGACAGATTGCCTCCAACTTTCTCCCTCCATGCTAAATGAATTAAGTCTATTAAAGTCTTACCTTGAGATTCCTACAGAGTGCCACATGTGAAACTGGGAAATGATTCTCAGGCTCAACTGGTTTCCACCTCCACACCCCGACAACCTCCCACCCCCATTTAAAGGCAGCTCTCCAGCCTTTGTGCTCTCTGTTCCCAGCAGACCAATGAGACCCTGACAAAACCCCAGCCACAAAAGAAACCCGTTTCCTTGGAAACTTCTCCCAACTAGTAGAGAAAAAAGGGAAATCAAAGGGAGACCATTTACAGCTGATTTGTGAGAACAGAAAGGCGATTTTTTTTAGGAGTGAAAGAGAGACAGTGACAGACAGAGGAGAAGAAGAAGAAGAAGAAGAAGAGTGGACACATGCAGGATGAGAGGGTTTGGTGTTTGCCCTCCTGTCCACAGGCTCCTTTCTTTCTCACAGTGGCATCAGATACGATATATTTAGTGAGCACGCAGAGAGAACATGAGGCTTTTAGCTGGTTCAAGGGATGGGTGCACCGGGGAAACCGCAGCACAGAGGAATCATGGGTAATCACAGGCGCGAGCTCGGAGAAGTGGACCCTATCATTAGAGAAACCCAGGCTTGCTGGGCGGCTGAGACAGCGCCTTGCACACATGCATTCCTCACATACTGCTGGCGCACCCACCCCCCAACAACAACCGTCTGAGGACGTAAATGTGTCACGCGTCGCGTTTTAAAAAGTGGTTTGATGACAAACTGTCTCTGACTGGGTGGAGCGGGAGGAGGCCGCTGCTGGGGGTTGGAGGGGGAGAGCTGCAGTCACAGGGCATGCACTTTATAAAAAAAGGTTTGTTATGTAAATTAGAAGAAGTCAACCACAGGAGAACAGGTGAGGAGTTGTGAAATATAGTGTTAGAAGGAGCACAGGAGCCAGGAGGGAGGGACCAATACCTTTCTGCTCCAGGGGGAGAAGCGGCAACATTCGGTGGGGGAGGAGGAGCGGGTGGATTCAAACTGAATTACAGCACAAAAAAAACAAAACAAAGAAAAAAAAAAACAGGGAAACAAAAACATGACAGAAATGAACGTGGAGGTATTTGACATGAACATATACAGACAACACACGGGTCAACTGAGGAGGAGGAGGAGGAGGAAGATGTGGACTGTGACATTATTGGGGCAGGGTGGGATATAAAATGGCTTGATGCTACATTTAAACACACAAACAGTCCACTTTCCTCTTTACCTGTGTTTGTGCTAACTGTGTTGTTGCAGCTTTATACTCTCTCTCTGGCTGCTTGTAAAGAAGAGAAGGTGAATTTACCTCCAACAGTCCAACAATCATCTGTGCATTATAAAGAATGTAACTCCTCATCAACAGGTCAGGTCATAACAGGGAATGTCCACTTCAAAAAGTGAAGTGGACCCATAACAATAAAAAAAAAACATTCAAAATTCTTATCATGTGAATACAGTGACACGCTTCATAGGTAGAGACAAATAAGAAACTGGGAATGGTTCTCAAAGTGGGGTCCGGGCCTCCGGGGACCCCCAGGGGTCCTTGAGAGGGTTCAAGGGGGTCCCCAACTTTTTCTTGAAATGTTATCACTTTTTTTTCTAGAATTTTTAAACTTTTTTTTTGAGAATTTTTTTGAGACATTTGACCACTTTTTCTAGAAATTTTAAACACTTTTTTTTGAGGAATTTTATCACTTTTTTCTCGAATTGTTTTTGAGAATTTTACCACTTTTTTCTAGGAATTATTAAACGTTTTCTACAGTATTTCCCCAAATTCACGCCATTCGCCCTAATTTGAATGTACATTGATGTTCTCCAGTCTCAGAACAAACATTTGTGTATTTCTCGTGTTTGCTTCAAAATGTTGTCCAATGGGGTCCATGGTCTAATATGTGTCATTTTAGGGGTCCTTGATATGAAAAAGTTTGAGAACCAAGTAGCATATTACACGGCTCTATTGAATGCTCCATTCTGATTAGTTAATCACTGTATTCTACGGTCTGTTATTAAAAATAATAATCTGGGCAGAGATTTATGTATTAATGTATGAACCAATAAAAGTCGTAGGCTATTTGATGCAATTTATAAACCAATAAAATTAATGTTTTGACCAACATTGTGTCTCATATTGGGGTTCCATTCATCCTGTTGTGATAACGACCGGCTCACTCTACAATATCCCATACATCATTTATTATAACACTATAGAAGCTGTCGGCAGCCTGTGTTGGTCATCTCACCGTTGTCAGATTGGTGCCGTTGTTGTCTGGCCTTTGGGAGGTGTGAGGGGAGGGGTGCGCGGACGTGGGGGGCACGGCTGAGATGGAGATGGTCACCCTCCTCTCCCGGCTGCCAGACTGTCTCCTCTGGTGATCTGCAGCAAAGACACACAGACAGGCTGCGTCTAACCTCCATGTACTCACACACAGACACAAAAATGAATTGAAAGAGCAGAAGATGTTGAAGAGAAACAGTTATGGAGACCAGTGAGTCTTTTATTGTACATATTGACCTGTGGGTATAAACATAAGACAGACCTGATATACAGACCAGAGTCCTTTCACTTCAGATGAGACAAATAAAGCCAGTCAATAAACAAAAGGGCTGAAGGCAACAGAATACACAGCAATCAGTGTGATGGGCCTATGATGAATACTGTATTAATGTTCAGTCATTAAGTCTGACGGATAGTGTATTTTGTGTGGGTAGTAAGCAGCATCATAACAGACTGCATTAAATGTCGAGTGTGTTCATCCTGAGGGGGGAATTACTAAATGACTTCCATACATCAACAACAACCACTCAATCTGTTAGAGTTACTGGATCTGACTGCAATGGAATCAGACGTTACTGTATCCACCTCCACTACATCACATATACCATTTAATAGCTCCAACAGCCAGGAGGAAGTTACACACTTTGTCCTCTAGAGGGCAGAGCGACACCAGAGTCACCACCAGTGTTCATGACTAGAGTTACTAAGACAGGTATCCCAGAGGAGGATTTATAAATGATGCACGTTACAAAGTCGAACATTTAAATGTTTTACATGACACAAGGAATGAACCATGGAATGACAGAGTGGGAGGGTGGGGAGATGGGGGGTGGGGTGGGTGGGGCGGTAGGCTCACCTCTGTGCAGGGTCCACAGGCTGAGGTTGGCTTGCCTGTGGAGGTCGTCCACACATGCTGGCCGTGTGGAGGGGTGGAATATGTTCCTCTGCTGGTGCCAGGGAGCCTGGTAATGTGTCGTCAGCTTACTCTCCACGTCCAGGTTGGACACGGCTGCAAAGACAGAGACAGAGACAGAGCAGGTCAGACAACACACACTCACACATGGTTGGTTCAAAACTTGGTGTGATAATATAAGACCAGGGACCCAGGTGAGACAGTGACAGACTCAGCTCTTTACATAATATTTGATCTCCATAAGTAATAATGAGGTGACTGATCCAGTGTCAGTCCTGAGTATAGACTTATAATGAGAGAGTGAGTGGCTCTGGTCACATGGGGCAGCCTGCTGAGCTCCAAGGGTAAAAAAAAAAAAAAAAAAATCTTTAAATTTCCACTCTGGCATTTGTGTGGTATTACACCGGTTAACATCATTAAGGTGAATGGAAAGACCCTCTTTCCACTGAGGCGACAGTGTGGAGCCGTGAGAGCAGGAGGAGGGTATAAAACGCTGACTCATGAAGAGTTTGAACCCTGAGAGTGAAAAGCAGGATTATCAGATCCAGTATTAGCAGGAACAATAGCCTGTTTGCCATGCAGCGCTGTCTCCTGCAGCGAAACAATAGCTATCAATGCGACCTGAGACTGTGACTTTCATCCTCTAAACACTGACCAGTACCTGGACTAATGTCAGCCCCCCCCCCCCACACACACACACACACCTCCTCAGGTTACAAAGAGGGGACATACTCACATTTCACATCACACATACAGGGTCTGTCCAGTGACTGAACATGAAACCTTGAAATTAACAAGAAAGAGCATTTCCTGAAGAAAATGTGTATGAATGCTGAAAGCTGAATGTCACTGCTGAAGCAATGCTGAATGAGTAGAAGAAATTATTGAAAGCTGAAGAAACTGCTGAAGCAAGGTTGAAAAGACTGACGTTGATGAAACCTTGAGGTCAGATAAGACACAGAATAAAAAAACACTGACTGTAAGGTTGCATCAAAGTTATTTTCTAATAAGATCTATAGTAGATATGGAAATTTACACTCATTAAAATAAAAAGGTAATAATAATTACCTGAAAATACAAGAAATTAAATGTCTTTAGTCCATTTTGTTGAGGAGCTCATTTTGAGTTGGTTCATATAAATCAGATGGACACTTTTGAATTCTCTCCCCAATGAAAAAACACTGACTAATAAAAACTTAACCAAAACTGAGAACTGTAAAGAATTGAAACTAAAGTAAATGAACAATCCTGCCATGAATACTTATAAAAAAACACTGAAGTACAAAAAGCTCAAAATGAAACAGAAATAGAAACGACTGAGGATTAACAGAACTGAGCCTTTGCTTTGCATAAACACATCTGTCAGTCTTTCTTCTACCTGCCAAACGTCTCTGGGTTTGTCCTTGACCTGGCAGCTTCTCTGCACCACACTCTGCCTGACCCTCTGGCTCTGGCTGCATGTGCACACACCACACATTTACTCTGCAGTCCAGCCAGGAGCTAATTCAGTCCCTTTCACCCAGAACAGACACAGTTCAGCTCCCGATCACAGCTGCCAAGAGGTCAAGACGACCGAGTGCAGCGTCACACTGAAGCCGCCGAGAGATTTTCTAGCGGGTCTATACGTCTCTTTGACAGATCCTTTACAAGGAACGTGGTGTCGAGGCTGCAGAGCCCAGGAGAGGCTGTAAGTTTATCTGTGGCTCAGGGCCCACTTGATGTTTTCCATAAAACATCCTGGAGTGATCTGAAGGCTGTGACCCCTCTGACCTGAAAACCAGCTCTGTGCAGTGTCTGCTCCTCAGCCCTGGATGTCGGGGGGGGGGGTGATGGAGCAGAGCTGCTTTTCTTCTCAGTGATGGACAGAGGAGCTGGTACCTGCACCTCTCAGCCTATCAGCACATGAGTGGGATCAATATTCCCCTCCATCACTCAAAAAGCTGATCCCCCAAATTTGATTTGGTTTGATTCAATTTTCCCTTTCTTCTGAGTTTTATTTTAGGTGCTGATCCATAAGAAGATAAATTTGTAGTTTAACCAACCAAAAACCATGTCAATGTAGTTTTCCATCAGAGATGAAAAAGTCGTGGGTGCTCGGTGGTCGAGTGGTTAGGGAGCACATCCCATGTCGGCATGTAGACTATGCCTAAGGCACCGATCATTGGTTTGACTGTGATTTCCCCAGTCACTCTCCCTGCCTCTCCCATAACAAAATAAAGGCAAAAAAAAATCTAAAAAAAAAAAAAAAGATGAAAAGCCACAGGAAGCCCTGACGGCTGGTTTTAAGGCTTAGTGTCTGAATACAGGCAGTGTGCATTTCTCTGTGGAGGATTTGCCACTTTCACAGTTTTAATAGAGAACCTAGAGCTGCTTTATATCACACTACACATGGACATCTACCTTTGTATGGAAGTGTAAAACCTCCTCTGGTTGTGGACTGTGAAGGTCAGATTATATCTACATCTGTTCCTTTTATCTACTGGGGTTTTGCCTTGATTTGATCATCCATGTGCGTATCACCACACCTCAACACAAACTCCACATTTCGAACCTGGAACAGCTTGACAAAATCTGAATCTTGTCTGCTGTGATGGGAATAACGGTGTTACTAAGGGCGCTACTTTTTTCAGTAACAAGAAATCAAAAAAGTTATTGTTTCCCCCATTACAAGACAGAGCTGTTTTCGAGGCAAATACAGACTGCTTGCTGAAAAACTGCTCTTGACAGGAACACACATCAGTGGTTTTGCATGAATTTACCTTGAAAACAACTCTGTCTCGTAACGTTCCGTTATTATCTCATAGCGTGGTGAATGTGCAGGTCACAACTTGTCCACCTGAGCGTTTTGGAGTTGTTGGATTGTGTATTTGATGAGTTTGATGAGGGAAACCAAAAAATCCCATTAACCTCCGTAGCGTAGCTCTGAGCAGCTCGCGGCTCTGCTCCACTGTTCTAAAAATAGCTTGCACCGACAATTAAAGGTAACAAACCTACTGGTATGACTAAAGGGATTATGGCAATGGGCCAATTTGCGAAAATGTTGAACTATCCCTTTAAGTGTACAACACATAGACATTTTTTTCAGCCCATGAACTAGTCAGAAAATTTGGTTAGTTCCAGATGAAGGGGGATCAGGGGGGGCGAGTCGAAGTAATGTGACATATTGGTGCATTTTATTAGAAAGTAACACAATAGTAACTTTTCCTGGTTATGAGTTACTTTTCTAATGTAATACCTCAGTTACTAACTAAGGTAACAAGTATCTATGCCCAACTGCTTTTTAAAAGTAACGTGCCCAACACTGGCTGTGTGAGTGCTGATGTGTTTAGAGATGTGATCCTCTGACAGTGTTTGTCAGCCACTCCCCCTCCCTGCCTCCCTGCTGAGATGTGAACTGTTGGCCCTGCTGTTACACTCACCATCTCCAACACTACAAAAAACCATCTGACAACAACTACAACAACAACAACAACGGATCCACACTGCAGCGCTCTCCCTGCCTCATGATTTACCTCGCACACATCAGGACTTCCTTTCAGGGCTCGGTGACAGTACTCGCCTTTTAGTGAGGTGAGTCAGTGCTTTATGCAGCGGAGCTTTAGTGCATGAGGGGCCTTTTAAAGACGTCCTGATGGAGACAGAGGTCCATATGGAGAGAGCCTTTAGTGGTCAGCTGTTTCCTCCCCAAATGAGGCCAAAGAAAACACATCAGCCCTCACTCATCTCATTGACCTCTTGGCAGCTTTCTCCTCAGCGGTGATGAGCCAAATGAGCCACAGGGCCCCCCCGGGGGGGGGGGGGGGGGTGGACACAAGAAAGTGTGCAAAAAACATGTCTTTTTTCACCTGCATCTATTCTTATTTCTACCGTGAATCATCCTGTGAACCTTCCTGCTGAGACAAAATCACACACTTTACAATCTCGGCCCTGACAGCCTATCAATCTCTCTCCTTCTTCATCTGCAGAGGGATCATCCCCCAACAGCCTCACCTCTCTCCCAGCAGCCCTGCAGGGCCTGGAGGAGCGAGGGGATGAAAGCCTCCATCCACAGACTGCCTCTGCCTTGTAATTTACTCGGTGTTGGCCCAGACAGGAGCCGAGTCAAACCCCCTTACTCCGCTCATACCCACACAATACTCTCACACCTACAATTTTGCCCGCGGCCCTTGGGAAAACACGGCCACAGATGTCAGGCATTAGGTCAGATGAGAAAACTGTCCGGGTGCTTCATGCAGCAGAGAGACAGGTGAGCTCACGTTGTGCAGAGTCAGCCGTGCACTTCTAAAGAAGGTACGGTAAGTGCGAACTTGTGCACAAAATCCCGAACGACGGAGCGTCAGAGCATGCAGGGATTTGTTCACACGCTGTTACATATAGATTGAGCTAACCGAGCAAAAAGATATTCAGGCTGGAGCCTTTTAGCAGGAAGGATTTCTTCTCAGCACCTCTTGTGACGACAATCCTGTTTGTTGGACATGCAGAGCCAGCAGACATGCAGCAGCTGAGTTAAAGCCCCAGTGGATGATACAGTACCTTGGGATGAGAACACCAGACAGCATCCTAGAGCCATGACAGAGCCGAGTGTTTAAAACTATTGAATGAAATCAGCCAGTGTCATCTTCATCTGCCTTCCTGTCCCTCATGTCTCCACAGCGACGTCCCTCAGCTCCACTGCCGCTGTGACCTACAGCTCTACAGGAACATCTGCTCTCCTGCACACTCCTCCTCCCCCGCCTCCCCCCCTGTGTGTGTGTCCCCTTCCCCACCCAGCGCTGGGTACAGATGGCCCAGCCAGGCCTTGACTTGGGCTAAACTAATCTGTTTATGGTCTGCTACAGGAGAGTCTGAGTGTTAATCCAAACCGCTGAAACAACACTGACCGCTTAACCCACAATGGAGGATCATGGAGGGAGTAGAGGAATGCTGAATGATGCACAGGACAGAGATGTTTCCTTTAGTTAAACATGATTCTATTTAGGTATCAGTGTCATTTTGAGTCAGTCATTAGATCAAACCTTTCTGTACTAAGAACAAACAGATGTAGGATTGTGATGGGCATGAAAAAGGACAATAAAGTAGTCAACAGACGATGGAAACAAACAGCGTCACCTTCAGATGAAGAGCTGGATGCACGTCAGCAAACAACAAACACCGCGACTCACCTGACTCGAGCAGGAAACGACATGAACATCTCTGACAAAGCTCCTCCTCTGTCCCCGTGTCACAAGTCCTACACTCAAAAAGTGAAACGCGTTCACTGACCCCGAAACGCCGACGCCGCGGCTCTCTCCCTCAGCGTGAGCCGCTGGAGAAAGTCCCTCTGAGGTCTGATTGGTAAAAACACAAAGAATAGAGTCCCAGTGCCAGTAGGCACATCATAATAATACCCGTCTCCCCCGGTAATCCGCTCTGAGCCCTCGTCCTCGTCCTCCAGCTGATCACTGCTGCTGCTGCTGCTGCTGCTGCTGCTGCTGCTGAGCCGCTGCAGCAGGTGGAGCACAAGACTGTTTCTAATGACAGAGCAGAGGGACGCCTGCTGAGAGCTTCTACTGAGGGACAGGACCTTCATGAGGGAAGGTTTGGGATGTCAAGTTTTGATAATCAAAACTTTATTTTGTAGTCAGTTTAATAACCAGTGTGTTCATTATGGTTCTGCAGCAGCTAACAACTGTTTTCATCCCAGATTAAAGGGGTCAGTCCACAGATTTGACACACACACACACACACACACACACACACACACACACACACACACACACACACACACACACACACACACACACACACACACACACACACACACACACACACACACACACACACACAGTCTACCCAGTCTGTGGCTCTGCAGCTTTCTGAAGTCTGAAAAATAAGATTTGCCTCATGGATTAAGGGAAGCATGTGATCCAGGGTGTTATCAATACCTGACCTCTGATCTCTAATTTGCTCAAGCCCCCAGACTTTATGGAAACACAAGACTAAACTGTGTAAAACCTGAAAATTGAGAAAAGATGACTGCATTTGTCAACAGTTTCCAAATAAAATAAATGGAAATAATTGGAATTTTGATTTTTCACTGATTATCTACCATATGAGACTGATTAATCAATTCATTATCTCTTCCAGACTACAATGATCTGTCTCATTTCTGTGTTAGAATTTGCCTCCAGCATGTGAAGGCCGATCATCCATGTGACTCACTGTGATGCGTGCAATAAGAATAATGTGCAGTACTATGAGCATACCAATGTGCTGTTTCTTAAATCAAGGGCATTGGAATTTAGAGATCTAGTGGACTGCAAAACTGCACAATCTACACATCTACTTCCAGGAAATATCCAAGAAATGTTTGGGGAAAGGGGGGGGGGTTAAACCTAAGAGGGAGAGGGAAGTTAAAGCAACCCTATATATGCTCATACCACGTTGAAAAGTATGTGCATACCGGTATCTGGTGAAACATGGAGTTTTTTTTTTCTTTTTAGTGTATGTTTGTAGTTGAGGATGGATACTGGTTGTGTAATGTATGTAAACTAAACATTTATTTTTAGCAATGAAAATTGAGATTTCGACCTGTTTTGTTTTTGAGTTGTGTAGGTTTGTGGATAGTTATAGGATTGTCGGGAGACGTATTATGTACTATGTATATGTATGTATGCATGTACAGTATGTGTCTTTCTCATTAGACTGCTTATGGTTTTTTTTTTAACAAAATGGGAAACGAGAGTTGGGCAACTATAAACTTTGCTTCAGCCGAAACCCTTTCTATATATTCCAGCTATATTTTGTTACTACCTTGAACTCTGTGTTGTATAATATTTTTTTTGATCCTGTGATCGAAATAACCATTCATTCATTCATTCATTCATTCATTCATGAGTGGACCAGGACTGTTCTCCTCTCTGCTCTGGTTCCTGATGAGCCACTGCGCCTACAGGAGCGAGCTCCTCCTCACCTCGCCTCACCTGGAGCTTTGATGTGGGAGAGGAGGTGGGCCCCGTGACCACTGCTTGGAATGTGATGCTGGGAACCAGGAGGAGTTGAGGGGGGGTAAATGATCCATTGTGACTGCCTGACGCTGCCCTCACCTGCCTGCAGGTGCCACAGCTACACTGTAATCAAGCCAGAGGTTCACTTCCTGAAGTGTTTTACTGCCTCTCAGCAGCAGCAGCAGCAGCAGCAGCAGCAGCAGCAGCAGCAGCAGCAGCAGCAGCAGCAGCAGCAGCAGCAGCAGCAGCAGCAGTCAGGTTAATCACCTGTCTGAGGAAGAAGAGTGGGCCGCTGCTATTTATAGTCTAATAACTGTGACATTTTCATTTGGCTTCATTTAAACGCTCATTCATTCAGCCTTCGCTTTTACATGAGAGCATGATGTCACCGCTGGAGAAAAAACCTCCTGCATGTGTGTGTGAAGTTGTTTAATTGCAGCGAGTGAAACTAAAGCCTGTCTGTGTTTCCTGACTTGAGGTCAGGATGTCAGCACGCACTGGCAGTGTCACAAGCCCACACATGAAAGCTTCTCTGGTGGTGAAATTAAATCATAGTTGAGCTTCAGGAGACGTTGCTCCTCGCTCCGACTTTGGATCGGTGCCTGGACCACCACACCGTCTGTCTGCCTGGGAGCCAGGAGCTGCAGTGAAGGGTGGGAGTGTAGACGGAGCAGGGAAATCCCATCAGATATCACAGTTTCCATTGTGAAGGACGCATCAGCTCACAACAAACACCCACTGACAGACAGACAGAGGGGCGACGTCTTATCTTAGACCAGTGTTTTTCAACCTTGGGGTCGGGACCCCACGTGGGGTCGCCTGGAATTCAAATGGGATCGTAATTGATTAAAACAATTACTGATAAAAATGTCAAAATATTATGATTAAAACACCACACACAATCTTAAACAGCTGTATTCTATACTTTCACTTTCTCAAATATAAATCGAGCTCAAATAAAATGCAGCGTATAAAAATATCTGAGCTGGGGTGCGGTGCGTGGCGCAGTGGTTAAGGCGGCCGCCCCATGTAGAGGCTACAGTCCTCAACGCAGGCGTCCCCGGTTCGAATCCCTTATCGGGCAGACCTTTCCTGCATGTCATTCCCCCTCTCTCTGCCTCCCCCTTTCCTGTCTATCTCACTATGTGCTGTCAAAGGCAAAAAAGCAAAAAAAAAATATATATCTGAGGTGGCGCATCTTGATTGACGGCCGCAATCACGTGATTGCGGGGTCGCCAGAATGGGGTCACGGTGAGCCAATACAGGTTGGGAACCACAGTCTTAGACAGTCACTGTACCTACCAACACAGTAGGTTTTATGATAACAGATAGAAGAAAAATACATTTCAGCAACAACAACAGCATGTATGTGAATGCATGCTGCTGCTGCTGAGGCCTCCTGACGCTGAAATCCTCCTGCAGATCACCCAGCGTTCGGAGCCGTAGCGGAGCAGTGCTGCTGTTTTCTCAGCTGCTTCAAATTACCACTACAAAGTCCAACAGCGAGCTGCGGTAACTTTGAAATACTTTCCATTTTGAAGCCTCCAGAGTGGTACATAGACTGGAGTTCAGGCACCACGCCAACCAGAAGATCTCTCATTTTTCTGGACGGGTTGCGATGTCTGACGTCGCCAGAAACATTTCCTTTGTGAAGAGTTTACAGCATGATGAATGTTCCTGTGTGTGTGTGTGTGTATGTGTGTTTGTGTTTTATAGCACAGTAATGAGCTGGCACTTTTGTTAGAGCATCAGAACACAGCACGTCCAGTCTGTTTCTGAGCAAAGATTTAAGAGTTTGTACGTTAAAACAAACAGGTCAGGACATTGACAACTTCATGTAGGACTGTTACACTGTAGACTTAAAGCTACACTAATCAATGAGCAACACATCAGCTCACTAATTATGGTTTTCATGCTCATAAGAATTTATATTCTCAGGTGTGAGCAGATCTGTCTGCCTGTCTCCATCAAGGCGCTGTGTGTGTGTGTGTGTGTGTCTACTGCAGACTCATCAAGTGGGTGTGATGATCTTTCAGCGTCACTTTTAGTTTTACAACCTTGTTCACTCTCACTAGCTGCTCAGTTGTTTTTAATAGTTTTAGCTTTCTGGTAAGTGACTGCTCGCTGCCTAGAGACCAAGTCAGTAATTGTCGGCTTGTTTTCCTGTTAGTCACTTAAAAGGAGAGTAAACACTGATGTTGCTCCGAGCCTACTGGATGTGTCAGTGGGGAGAGGTTGGACTTAATAATGAGATTATATGTCAACACTGAGTTCGGAGCTCGTTTCACTGCCACCAAGTGACCAGAATAATTAGTTATTATGACTGTGATCAAATGGAAGTCTCTTTTCATGACTAGTTATCAAAGAACAAAGCAATCCTGAAATCGGTTCACACCACTTTTACTCTGATGATACATTTATTCCCAGAGATGGTTGAGATCACATGTGTGATTAAAAACCGATTATAGTAATAATGAAGCCGTTACTGAAGAATGTCACTATGAGCCTCCACATGCAGGAAGAAGAACTGCAGTTTTGCAATTATGTGACACATTTACTGACACAATTGAAGTCACAAAAGAAAAAGTGGGAGTTTCCAGTGTGATTCCATCTCTTATCAACCACAGAGAAAATAATGAAGTCATCTGTGTCTGATTAAAGCCTCAAACCTTCTCACTGGCTGCATTTACATGGGCAGCGCAGCAGTAATCCGACTATTGACTTTATTCTGAATAAGATAATATTTGATTAAGGTGTTTACATGAGTTGCTTTTAGAATATTCCTTTCATGTTCCCATTTTACATGTTGACACATGGCCTATGTTACACTGTCTGACTTTCCCTCTAGAACATTCCACCCTCAACATTCAGTTTTGGGTGTTTCATTTTTAATTTTGTGGAGGCTTCAACTGCAGTTAGGCCCATTTCTTTGTCATGCAATCTGCACATACTCCAACAATGGTCCTACTGTATTCTGTACTTTCATTTGGCAACATTGTGCCACTGCGACAAAATTGGAGGCACTGGATGAGAGTACAAAGCAAGGAATGGTGGGAAAGAGTCGATTTAATGTAATATGGTATCTCTTTGATATCTCTTGTCTGCTGTAAAACAGCTGATCCCTGCTGTGTGCGTATCTGTCCTGTCACAAAATGCAGCGAAACTCCCTCAGAACTTTAATATAAGGTCAGGGCCGTTGCTAGGAATTCTGGGCCCCCTGAAAAAATACTGAAGTGGGCCCCCACCCCCTGACTTTTCATCGCCACTTTTTTGATTGGCTGTGTATAAGAGGAATTTAGTCAAAAAAGAAAATTCGTCAAAAACTGTCATCACCTTTCTCCCCTATGCAACGGCCCTGTATAAGGTATGTACATGTGTTTGATAATGCGACTAAAACTGGAATACTCCACGTGTCTTAATTTGATTCGTGTTAAATTGGACTATGACCTCAAACGGATTAAGGTAATCAGGAATCGCTGTTTACATGGAAATTTCGTGTCATCTTAATCAGATTTATATCAGAGTTTTGTTGACCATGTAAACATACTCTCTGCCTCTCGTTGTGTCTCACTGTTGACTCCCCTGTGACTCACTCCTGCTGACCAATGAGAAGTCCAGGCTGTATCTGTTGGACACTCCCAGCCAATAGCGGCCATGTTCCCCTTTTTTCTGTTTTCCGGTGCACACTCAGCAGGGTCAGCAGAGGTCACGGCCCGCGTTCAGCAACCCTTTACCTCTTGACCCCTTAACAACTCATTATTAGGTCTGCACACAGCCTGGGCGAGTGCAGCTCACATCAGCAAACACTCCAGTAAATCACCGGCTCATTGGCCACTTATTCCCTCCACCTAACCTCCTCAATCACACGTCAAATCAAAGGACCTAATGTTTGATTTACTCCGACAAAGGAAAAGGAAATGAACAGGCAGGAACAATCAGACAGAAGTCAGACTCCCTCTCTCCCTCCTCTCTCCTCTCTCCAGGACCATCGGGTGTGAATCAGGACATGACCCGTTTTTTAACCTGCTGACTCCCACAATACAATATTGGGGGGTTTTTTAAAAGCTAAATGCTAAAAATGATGCATCCTCTGATGTTTTTAGTTAATTCATAAATACAAGTCCCGACAATAATGACTTAAAAGGTGAGAAAATGTTCCATGACAAGAAATGAGCAGTTCTTTAAGGCTGTAACTGCACCACATGTGAATAAAACAACCTTTTCTCCTAAGCACCTTAAAATTCTTTTACTGCTTAAATCAGCACGGAGTTCATTTTACAGCTCTGCTCTGTGATTGGCCACGGAGGCCTCTGGGAGGCTGCAGCACACCCTCTCATATCACATCATTTAACGGTCTTTGAGGTCACAGCTGACTCCTATTGGGCTGTAATGGCTCTCCTGCTGAGCTTGGCCCAGGTCCCTGCTTTCGCTGGACCTTTGAAGTGCTCGCACACACGCACACACACACACACACACACACACACACACACACACACACAGGAAGGGGTGTGTCTGGGCTGATTCCTCTCTCTGGGCTTTCCGTACCCTGCAGGTACACCTGGCCTATTAGTCTCACAAATGAAAATGTGTGTCCTTTGACCTCCTGCTTTTGTTCAGTCTGCGCTCCCGTCTCGCAGGCACCTCAGGAAAGGCGGGAACTCTTGGTAGGGAACGTAAAGAGAAGAATGAATTCCTGGCTTTACTGGAACTAAGGGTGGTGTTAACCACGAGGTGGAGGATAATGAAAAACCTTGCAGGCAGGAGGAGGGGGGAGGTAATGTGAGCAGCCTCCGCACGGTCAGCTCTGTCAACACAAGCCTGAGAGCTTACGGGAAAATGCATGTATTTGAAAAAAAGGTGAAACAAAAGTGTTTCTTCTGCGGCCAGACGGGGACGAGAGGAGCAGGACTGAATTTACCTCTCCACGAGGACAAGGCCAAGAAAAACAAGAAAAGAATAATAAAGGGGATGAATCTTTCATCAGGCTGAGTCACTGCCAAACCAACACGCCGCTCTGAGCCTTTTGTTCCTGCGTGTCACTCATGTGGTGTGTATGATGCTGCATCTGTGCTGTGGAGACATTATGTAATGTCAAAACAACACCATGTGCAGTTCACTGCGACGTGGGAGAGACGAGGATTCCTTTCATTTCATTTCATTCCTGCTCTTCATCAGATGTCCCTTACGAAAGAAAAATATATTTACCAATATATTACTTGCAATATATTGTAATATATTGTAATATATTATTCTTCCATTACATTTTCCAATATATTATATATTGTAAATATATGGAAAAATATATTGATGACACATATATTATACAATATATTATATATTGCAATATATGGAAAAATATATTGATGACACATATATTATACAACATATTATATATTGATGTAATATATTGTAATATATTGCAATATATTGCAAAATATACAAAAAACTGCCCCTTTCAATATATTGAAATATATTAAACCTGAATATATAATATATGGGTTTATATATCCCAAAATATATGCAATTTTATATTTATAAATATCCACCATAATGTATTCAGATTTATATGATAAAATGTATTGATAATATATGAAAAGATATAGTGTCACATGTATGTTCAATATATGGTAGAATATATTTTAAATATATGTAAAATTATACATGAAATATATGTATGGCTATGTGTTCAATATATTGTGGAATATATTTAATATATGGAAAATTATGGAAACAAAAACATGACATATGTGTTCAATATATTGTGGATGAATACTTAAATATGCAAACTGCAATATGTGCACAAACCTTTATACCACATATTAACACAGACTGGGTAATTTATCAAAAGCAACCTTTATTTTCTTTTAATCAGGCACAGATACTGAACCCAGTTTGAGGTAGGGAGCTATACAGGCCTATTAAAACCCCAACCAGGGTTCCTACAGCTTAAGCCAAGTTAAATTTAAGACTTTTTTTAAAACCACTTGAAATTAAATTTAAGACCAACTTCATAATAAACACAAATGCAGAAAAAAAAGAAACACCTCACATCAATTACATAGGGTTAGGGACAATTTTACCCACTTTCCTATGTGATCCAAGGTAAAGTGACTGCTACATGAACATTGGATTGTGTCTCTTTCCAGCTGTCCTTTCAAAATAAATGCATAAAAGTCCGAAAAAAAAAAAAAAACACCACTGACTCGGAATCTGGTGGCTGTGAGAAATTTAGCGTTGACGGCCACCATAAAATACCACTTACCAAGTGTTAACATTTTTAAGACTTTTGAAAAATTGATTTAAGACATTTTAATGCCAATTAAGGCCTTGTTTTTAGATTAATGAATTCAATGCCTTTTAAGACTTTTTAAGGATCCGTAAGAACCCTGCCAACAGGCCTGGCATATGGTCAGACAAAGGAAATGTGACTGACTCTACATTTCTGAACAGTGCAACATTTTTAAAGAATGCCATTGAACAGACAATACATATACTTTTGGAACTGTGGAAAAGAAATAAATAGCCAAAAGAAAATTGATGTAGCAGATAAAGCAGATGTATGTATGTAGCAGATGAAGAGATGTCCACCCTCCAATTGGTAGTAATCAGCTGGCTCCTTGGTGCATCTAGGGAAAAAGAGAGAAAAAAAAAGAGATTTTTTAAATATTATTTAAATTATCTGTATAAAATGCTCTGACGTCCTTTGCTTCATTCTAATGTTCAACCTAACATCAAACATCAGATCATTCACAGGGGGTTTGGAGGGGGGTGTCAAAGAGTCAATCGATTAGTACTCCGCGATTATCAAATACTTTCGCTTGAAATGCCTATCCCTACTGGAGTCCAGACTCCACACCAGTAAAAACAAGATAATAGACCACTAGTTTAATGTTAGTATTCAGTCGGTATTCAGCTGTATAGTCAATGATTTCCCTCAACTCTATCACTCAGTCAGCCAGCATCTAGTCTGGGGCCGTTGACTCGCTGTTTTGGTAGGAAACGGATCCAGGGCGAGAGAGACAGACCTTTCCTTCAAAATAAAAGCACCAAGCTAATAAAATGCGGTAAAACTCTTTAATTTAAGGAATATAATTTACAAGAAAGTCCCCGAGCCATTAAATTGACATTTTGCTTTTATTGTATTACAAGTTAATGTTTATTCAGGGTACCCCCCAGAATTTTGCAACTCAAATTTAAGACTTTTTAAGACCACATCTAATGAAATTTAAGACCAACCTCGCAACAGTCATTTTACGTTTGCCAACGCAGCATTCCATGATTTTTTGCAAGTAGATACAGTTATGTTGTTGCGATGTATCATGCAGATAGATAAAAAATAAGACCTTTGTAGGGGTGTAACGATACACATAAATCACGGTTCGGTACGCACCTCGGTTTTGAGGTCTCGATTCGGTTCATTTTCGGTAAGAGAACAAAATGCAAAACATAAATTTGCTTGTTGTTTATTAGGAATTTTTCTAAACCAAATTTACATGTTTTAGTCAAATGTAATTATTTTACTCACCTACTAATGCTATGTTGTAGGTACATTCTGTCCCTGATACAAATAAACTTATTAAACTAAACCAAGCCATTATACAAAATATGAAAAAAATATAAAAGGCTACTGTTGTAAAGTGCTGCCTAATAAGTTCAATAAATTATTCTCAAAATAACAAAACATACAGCCTTACAATGATTTTTTTTTTTTTTTTTTTACATGTAAAGTGCAGCACTAACAGTTCGAGCCAGTGACGGACTGACAGGGCAATGTGGGCAAATGCCACAACGGCTGCCTGACGATGCAACCGTTCGGCCGCAAATAAATAAATGAATGAATAACGCGGGTCATCACGAGGCACAGTGCGTAGTGTCAACACAGCAGCGACGTGCGCCTGCTCTGGGCGCATCTGTCAGTGCCCGATCCGTACCCGGAACACGATCCGTTCCAGGACGCTTCTGCGCATGCGCACGCACATGCGCACTCCCCCCTTCTTTTAGTTTACGGCAGACACCGCGGATATGGATGAAAACAGAGACGATCTATGAGGAAAAACACAAGCACGTCGCAACGAATTCCCCTCTGTTCTATTTCTGATTAAATTAAATGTAATGTAGACCGATCAGTTAATCGGTCGATCACCTCAGTCGGCCGGCTGCTGCCTCTGAGATGAGCCGAGCAGCGAGCTAACGTTAGCTCCCGGTGGCTACTCCCAGCTATGCTCCCAGCTCTGCTCCCAGCTAGCTCTGCACTTCTCCCAAAACCGGAGCAAACTTCCAAACAGACGTCAGTTGGATAAACTGACCACAGATTAGGACTCTAAACTGTGACTTTCTCGCATGAAAAAATATTTAAAATTAATAAAGTGACGTTTTAACAACGCTACGGCGGACTTTTAGCTGCTCTACTGCTAGGCTATCAGTTAGCATAGCTTTGAAGCTAATGCCGTAAAACGGCGCATGCGCAGAAGCGCTGGAACGGATCGTGTTCCGGGTACGGATCGGGCACTGACAGCATCTGCAGCAGATCCACATGTACTGGAGCTTGTGCGCAACACAGACACAGAGAGAGAGACAGACAGACAGACAGACAGACGGACAGGCAGACAGACAGAGAGGAGATAGGAGCCACAGCCCCCCCACCTCCACCTCCATTCCTCCCAAAAGCAGGAGGGTCTTCAAGCCTCTGTTTTCTCGCTAGCGGTAGCATTAGCAGTAGCATTAGCGATAGCCACGACGTAAACGGGCTGCACGTGTAGCTGCAGGCGGACTGTAAACACACACAACTTCTGTACCGAAACTCACTCGTTCACAGCGCTGTGCTGAACCGAACGCCCCGTACCGAATCGGTTCAATACAAATACATGTACCGTTACACCCCTAGACCTTTGAGAATGAAATTTAAGACTTGTAAACTAAATTTAAGACCTTTTCAAGGCCTTAATTTATAGTTATCAAATTTAAGACTTTTTCAAGTTTTTAAGACCCCGCGGGTACCCTGTTATTTTATAAGTTTTATGTTGGTGAATACTTTTATTTTGGTGAATTTGGTGATTTCGGTATCAGCTACAGACAGGAACCAGAATGCAGACTAATTGGGAGGTAACTGACACCAGGCTCTTCGCTTGTCTGAAGAGCCTGGTGATGCGAGGCTAGCCAGCATCAGTCCTGTGGAAATTTCAATTACTTCTGTATGGGATGGTGCTATACATTTAAAGCGATAGTTCACCCAAGATTGAAATTTCACTCATTATCTACTCCCCCTCATGTCGACTAAGGGCTGGGAGAAGTTTCAGAGTCCTCCGTGGCTTCTCTGAGTTACAGGGGGTCTCGACGTAGCAGTGCATGTCAATATAACGGTTGCAAATGGATACCAACTGTCTTGGTAACAAAAAGACACACCAAAAAATATCCAAATACCTCCATGCTGCTCGTATGTAATGTCCGTCTTGTATTGAAGCCCGAAATGCGAAATTGTCCCGGAAAAAATTGAATAAGTCAATTTTTCAAGCTTGTTTTGTAGCGGAAGCTTCTCAAAGCTCCTCTTCCCGGTTCGTCATATTTGGACGAACTGGGAAGAGAACAGACCCTGGTTCGTCCAAATATGACGAACCGGGAAGAAGAGCTTCGAGAAGCTCGAAAAATTGACTTATTTCATTGTTTTTGGGACAATTTCGCATTTCGGGGCTTCAATACAAGACGAACATTACATACGAGCAGCATGGAGGTATTTGGATGTTTTTTGGTGTGTCTTTTGTTATGAAGACAGTTGGTATCCATTTGCAACCGTTATATGGACATGCACTGCTACGTCGAGACCCCTGTAAGAGAGAAGCCACTGAGGACTCTGAAACTTCTCCAGCCCTTAGTCGACATGAGGGTGAGTAGATAATGAGTGCAATTTCAATTTTGGGTGAACTATCACTTTAAAAACTTGAACTGAAATTAATCTGAACTAGGTTTAATGAAAAAATTTAAGAAGCAAAATGCATTTGCCATAATTCTTGGTCTGTTTGCCTACCTGTTTGCATGTTGAAGTCTGTACCCCATCATCTTTTGCTCTATTGTCACTTCGGGTTCTCCAGCACGATGATCTCATGGGTAGAGCACTGCTGTGGGTCCTTGGCTGTGTAAAATACAGATTGACATAACAAAGAGTATTCAGTCAATTAGAAACAGAGTAAAACATTAATTAATCAAGGACAAAAATATCTTTAGCTGTGTCACAGTATTAAGGATAGAATGATTTTTTTTTATTTTATTTTGCGGCTGATCCTGATTATTATTACTCAAATAACACTATATTTAGAACTAATATCCTAATGAAAATTACTGCCACATATCTTTGACTTTAAAGTTTCTATTATTTTGTCCAACCTATGAAGGGTGAATTGAACTTATTACACCTGTGTGTATAAACTGGATTCACTAATGATGGCTTATTTGCAGGCTATATCATTTTCAGCTGGATGACTAATACTTCATCAACCGAGTATACACTAATATCAGTGATACTTTACTTTTATTAACAGGAGTGAGTATTAGTAACCATGCTAAGAGGCCACAGTCAGTGTAGTGTCTCATCTCCAGTAGTTTCTGTTACTAGCAGAGTTCATGTTGTTTTCTTCTGCAGCAGAGTGCGTTTTCTAAAGCAGTGGTTCTCACACACACACACGCGCGCGCCGCGAGTAGCCGCGAAGCAGCGAGAAGCGGAGCCCTTTGATGTTAACGACTGTGTCACACCGGAGCCACGTCGCTCCGGTTCACAGCAGCAGCGGCGCGGCGCGCGAGCCGCGAGCTATGGCCGCGAGCGAGCCTGTCAAGCCGGGCAGGAAGTCGCACAAAGAAACAGCGGAAGAATCCGGTTAATTTTCAAAATAAAACACATTCCGAAGCCGGTTTACCCCCCCCCCCCCCCCCCCCCCCGTTTGGGAACCACTGTTCTAAAGGAACTTTCACTTATGTTTACACAGTGTTCAAAACAGTGTCTTAAATAACTCAATAAACAGCCCATGAAAAAAATAGTTTTTCCAGCAGATATCTTTGTTACAACATGACTGAGCTAATTGGAGTAGTTTCATGTTGTGTCCGACAACGGGAGGGTTTTAACAGCTGACGTCCTGGTGTTAGCTTAGCTGCTGCTGTTAGCTGTCAGCAGCAGCTAAGCTAACGGCTACGATAGCCATGACTAGTTGCAGAGGCGTGCACACAGAAGTGGTGGTGTTTGTTCGGTAATTCGTTTTGTAGATTTTAACAAACATCAGATTAGTCAGGGCGGTTTTGGCAGCCCGGAGCCTCCACATTTGGTGCCTACACCGGTGGCTAATGCTACCAGTTAGCCGCTAACGCTACCAGTTAGCCGCTCGCTAGAATGCTACTACGGGGTTGAAAGCCGGATAGCTCATGTGCTAATGGCGATTAGCTTTTCTCTCTTTTCTTTCTAACCCTTTTCTCTGTAACACGTTAATGAAGCCATGTACCGGCTGAAACATCCTCCTCACCGTTGGTTAGAACAAGGAGAATAAGAAAAAAAAACCCTCCATGGTGACATGTCGAGACATGTCCAGGACTTCACATCCGTTAACGTTACACAGCCCCCCTCCCTCTCACCAGAGCCTGCCTGTTTGAATCCCTGACACCAACAACGCCACAATAATAACAGAGAAATATCTTACCTGGTATTTTTTGCAGGATTTAAATTCACTCAAGCTCTCGCTAGGACCAGGTTCCAGCCGACTGTTTGTCCATTTATCCGTATCGTAAAAATAATCCACATGACTGGTCATTCTTGAACGACTGAAGTGCGTCGCGGCGGTTCCCGTTTCACAGCAGCAGTAACGGTTATTTTCAAATTTGGCGCCGGAAAGGCGCGCACAGCTGTCATTGGCCAAGAGCCATTATGTCAGTCAGATCAACCAATCATGTTCAAATGCTCACGATGAGACAGCCAATGGATTTTGTTTCATTGTGGTAACATTTTATTTTTTATTTTTATATCTAATAAAAAAAAATAATTCCTGACCTGCAATCGGTTCACAGACCATTGCTAAGTAAAACACACCGTTGCTAGGGTCACCGCTCTGATCAGAGGACACAGAGGAGGAGAACTATGCAGGATATTTACTTTAATTGAATTTTTACCTTCAGCTTCGGACTAATTGTGATGTTAGATAAATTACTTAACTTGTTACAGGGGGGGGGGTTATAAATATACACATATACTATACTATATACTATATTTTTTAAATGTTTTACACACATATATATATATATATCAGTGGCGGCTGGTGACTGAAAAAATTGGGGAGGACAGGAGGAAAACCAGTCCACGGTGTCATGTTATTTTAGTCAACTACCTATCTCTACTTTCTTATATTCGATTTAATTTGAGTAATAAAACAATGACGTACAAGACTTCTTTAAAAAAACATTTTATTAAATGATAAAAGTCTGTTGACATCAGGACCATGAGTGGAGGTGAGTGACTTTGACATCAGGACCATGAGAGGAGCAGAGATCCTGTTGACAACATCAGAGGTGCAGAGTGAGTCATTATATGACACCCGGCTATTAATTAAATGTTTGAAAAATAAATGCGACTTATAAACCGGTGCGACTTATATATGTTCTTTTCCTCTTCATGACGTATTTTTAGGCAGATGCGACTAATACTCAGGTGCGACATATAGTCCGGAAAATACGGTAATTAGTGGGGCTCGGACCGTCGGACAGTCACCGGCATGCCAGCCATCTGCTCTACCCACTACGCTACCGCAGCAGTTTACAAAGACTGCAGGACAGCACAGCACATCACACAACACTCATTAGTACACTCGCCCAAGACAAAGTGCGTTGCTGTTCCGTATTATGTCCCGCTGTTGTGCCGCTAAATATCTTCTCCTTCCGCGCCTCGACCCCAGGTTACCGTTGTGACAGTCAACGCGAATGCAGCTGTCAGAGTAACTACACGACAGCAGCATATCACAACAAAACAACTTCGTTGCTGCTCCGTATTGTGTCCCGGTCGTGCCGCTAACATTATGTCCTCCAACCGATTCCAATATCGCTGAAAACTCCATATTTCTTGTCCGAGCATAGCTGGTAGTGAAAGCTGTAAAATACATAGCGGTATTTCCTGTTTACAGCTGTATAAATGTGAGAATGAAATTTGGGAACTGTTATTGGACCAACCTGCTGTCAATCTTGTGTTCTGATTGCTGATTGGTACAGAAGAGCCTCCTCCGTCATGACGTCGTTTTACGTGTCTTAGCCAATCACAGGTCAGGATGAAGACATCCTAAATGCATTGAGTCAATGGAAGAAGATCCCGCCCCGAGGCCAGTTAGGGAAGTAAAAATCTTGCCACCTCCGTAGAGCCCCCACCTTCCTGCTCCCTGCTCCTCACACAGCCTGCTCTGTCTCCTGAGCCTGCTGGCGGCGCAGTTGAGCCGTTTTAAGTGGATTTTCTTCCAAAAAACAAACTTTTTTTATGATAAAATACATATATAATATTTTATAAATTCTACTGAGATTTGGTAATGATTTATTTCAACCAGTTACTCTTTCTTAAATAAAAAATAAATTTTCCTTTTGCCTCTCAAAAATAGAGGAGGACCAACCTCCTCTGCCTCAATGGACCAGCCTCCTCTGATATATATATATATATATGTGTGTGTGTGTGTGTGTGTATGTTGTATAAAATATAAACATTTAAAAAATATAGTGCCTTTTTGGCCTTGATCTCAATATATTTTTCAATATATACACATATATGATCCATGCATATATATGAAAATATATAAAACATTAAAAAAAATATAGTGCCTTTTTGGCCTTGATTTCAATATATTTTTCAATATATACACATATATGATCCATGCATATATATATAAATATATAAAATATTTAAAAATATAGTGCCTTTTTGGTCTTTATTTCAATATATTTCTCAATATATACACATATATGATCCATGCATATATTGCAATATATTGGAAAATATAAAAATTAAATCCCATATATGGGAATATATTGCCTAATATATCACATGATATTTTCTAATATATTGCAATATATTTTTCTTTCGTAAGGGGTGGCAATTTAATCTCATTTAAATGCACTTGGTGTAAATGAATGTGGTTGAAAACAATTAGGACAGCGCTAAAGAGCCATCAATAAGCTACAAAGATGTGATCACACACTAGGTTCATGAGGAAATGACCTCAGTGGCTGTTAAATCAAGATTAACACAGCACACTGAGCAGCCTGAACACTGAATATTACCACAGGTCAACACACTCCTGGTGATTCTCATCACTGAATGAATGCTCATAAAATCATCAAAATGTTAGTATTTTAACCTTCCTCTTGTCAGCTTTCTGCTACCATCTCTTGTGTTTAACAAATTTATATGGTATTTTTATGCATTAAAAACCTGAAAACAGGTCAGTGGCGACCGTAACACAAGAGGTGATGTAATAGTGCAACTATTGTTTAAACTGTATGTTAATCAGGGAATGAGGGTCACATAGAAAGTGAATCTAAATCAGATTTCTGGTTGTTATCTGAAGCAGTGGTTGTGTGTGTGTGTGTGTGTGTGTGTGTGTGTGTGTGTGTGTGTGGTGACACCGACACTAAGTCGGAGTCAAGGGCTCTCACACTTCTACACTCTCTGTTCCATGTTTGTCATCATCCATCTTTTACACAACAACCAGAGCTCAACAACAAAGGCACGTCCTGCGTTTTGTGCAGCTGCTCATTCATTAAGTAGCCGTTCAGCGTGTGACAGGCTGACAGGGTCAGAGGTCACAAGTCTGTACGCCGTCCCGGTCTCGGGTCACAGACGAGAGCTGCAGAGGTTATGGAAACAGCGCTAGTCAACATACATATAGGGTGTGTACTTATGTGTGTGTGCAGCTGAATATCACTGTCAGGGAACCTCGTGCATTTACACACGCTGGCTTTGTTAACCTGGCTCTAGGTGCATCCGAATATGCAGACTGGTTATATAAGTGTCTGAGCAGCTTAATCACTGAAGGTTTTCTCCGCCGTTTCCTGTGTAAACACTGGGCTTGCGCGAGCCTCCGACTCCGGTTTCACCAGTTTACTGGCATCACTCACCACTCACATGGAGCACAATAAGCTGAACAGACAGACTGCGAAGGGAGGGGAAACAGTGCGGAGGGGAGGAAAAAAAAAAAAAGGAAACCCAAAACACAGACACAGGGGAAGGTGTGGTTTGGAAAGAGACAACGAGGGCTGAGTTTGCGCGCCGGACGACTGCAACGGAAACCTCTCTTTAACTGACACATATGGTCAGACTGAGGTCAGTTTCGCAGGCGAGTGACCTGTGTGTGTGTTTGTGGGAAAGTCATTAGGAGGGAGCGGCAGTGGGGGCTGAGCTGGCAGGAATGAGCCGAGCCGAGCTGAGCCGTCCCTCAAACATCCCAGCTCCGGACAGAGAATAAACTGGAGGCCTGGCTGCTTCAACACAAACCAGCCGCTGGCGGGGAGGATGGACGGGCAGGGAGCGAACCCAGCAGCCCCCTTTTGACTGGAAACAATGGAGGGGGATCAGGCCATACCGGTTCCTAGAGGCTTCCAACACCACGCCCAGAGAGACCCACACACACACACACACACACACACTGTCCACGAACTGCTCAGTCTGGCAACATTTGGAGTCTAAATCCACTAACAGCACAGGAATAACTGGATGCACAGCAAAGAAAATGATGCTTAATACGGTTATTAAGGAGCGTTTAAGTTGCCGTGGGGACTCAAACACAACAGCTTCCAAAAATGAGTATGATCCTGCCTCCTTTCTCCCAGGATACACCGGGAGTAGAATGACATGTACTATTGTTTCTGTCTCTCTGCGTCAGCACGGGGCAGGAAGACAAACAAACACACACAGACACACTGTGGAGGATGATGCTGCTACAGTGGAACTGCCAGTGTGTGAAGTCAATAAGGGCCGTAACAGAGAGAGGTGTGTGTGTGTGTGTGTGTTCGCTCCTCAATTAGGCCGGAGTCCACCACCGCCGCCGCGCGCTGACGCTCGGGGCGACTCACGCCAGCGAGTGACAAAAAAAGGACGCCATTGTCTGTATTATTTTAAACCGCGTCTCCATGGAAATGGGCACAGATGCAGGGAGACATGTGCTCGGTCAGGGTGTGCTCTTTCACAGCTAATCGTACCTCAGCTGTGGAAAGAAAACTCTAGTATTAAGTCTGCAGTGGACTGTGAGCCCTGTGCAGATGTGTGAGCAGCAGAGGGAAGGAGATAAAAACCAAATGTACAAAAATCTAAACATCTTTAAACAATGATTATTTGTTTAGAACGGCTCCAGATGTACTGTAAATATAAATTCAATGGACACTTACCTATTTGATCATCAGCAGAGAGCAGCAGGAAGTCAGCGGAGACATGGAAAAGAAAAGGAGAGAAAAACACAACATGAGTTGGTTACATCCAGAAAATCAGAAAAACATCATGTTCTAAGTTAATACTGAGCTTTTCTCCCCGGCTCAGATGAGTCTCTGGAGAGAGAAGTGTAGCTGCAGGGCAAAGCAGGCCTGTTTTCACTGCATTAGAAACAGTTTCACTTTTCCTGCCCCTCAGACAAAATCTTATCATGCAGTGTAGATGTTGTGAGAGTGTCCCCAACAGGAAGCAAACCTCTTCATCTCGCTCTTATCTCCGCATGCGGGAGCGTTTCCCTCTTAAACTACATTTCAGACGCCACCGTGCTCACGTGCCGGCAGCCTTACTCTCGCTCTGGCTGCAGCTCTGTCTCCGGGGGGGGGGGTTTGCTCTTGAGAGGAATAATGACATGGTCCAGGGTAAAGAAAGTAGGCCTTACTCTTGAATAGCCTGCTGCTCTTGTAAGTGCTTCATGAATGTCAGGCCTGAGGACCGGACGCCAATAAGCATTGAAATCTTGACGGTCGCTGGTTATTTCGCTACGAGGGATAGAAGCCGTCGCACCGAAAGAGCTAATTTTCTCTGTGGCGATGAAGCACTGACTAAAGAGCAGACTTGCCCTCCAGATTTGGCATTTTTCTTTATTTATCTATTTATTTCATGTCTTGAATTAAGACGTTGTCATTCACTTCCTCTTGTTTTTAGTGTTTTCTGAAGAACAGCCTCTTGTTTTCCCTCCCATGTCGCGACTCTACTCCACTCTCCTCTACCCACCACTAAATTGCAGTAGCAGCATTTTTGATAATGATGGGTCCTGTTGTTATGTCATGATGTAAAATTAGTGGGTGCAGCCAAAGACATGGCATCCATGACACACTCTGTTGGGTATGTGGTGGCAGTTTTACGCAAGTCAGCGCCCACGAGAATGTAGGTCACTCTTCCCTTCCTTTGCTACAGTGACACATATAGACAGAAAGGAGTGGGCAGCAGAGAAAGTCTGGACAAATCGGTCAAACTTGAGGAGTGAACCGAACGGCTGATATGAAAGCCGAAAAATAAATTCCAATGTGTAGCAACTCAACCAGAGGTATCAAACAAACTGTCCAGCTAACATAACCAGATTGTAACCCCACTGATGAGACCCCCCATGTGCAGCTCTATCCATGTTGGCTGCCAAGGGAGATCAGGTTGCGATAATCTCACTGTTAAACTGCAACACAACTTCATGGGAAAAATGCTCCTGTAATTAGGCCGACACCTGATCCCAGAGAGCACAAAGGAATCACACCAACTAAAAAAACAGATAAAAGGATTCATTTTTAATAAGGAAAGTTGAATTTTGAAAACATACCACACTAAATGCCTACATGCTAACGGACAAAACCCAAGGTGTCAAAACACAAACCACAACCGGGTGAACTAAAGAATTCCCTGGCAAAAATTATGGAATCACCAGTCTTGGAGGGTGTTCATTTAGTTGTTTAATTTTGTAGAAAAAGGGCAAATCACAGATATGCCACAAAACTATTTTCATTCAAAATGCCAACTTTCTGGCTTTAAGAAACACCACAAAAAGAAAATTGTTGTAGTCAGTCACATTTTTTTTTTTTAGATCAAGTAGAGGAAGAAAATATGGAATCACTCAATTCTGAGGAAAATATTATGGAATCACACCGGCAGCGTCAAGACAGAAAACTTAAAGCAATATGTTTTGAAAACAGAAAATTCATAAGAAAACAAATGAGGAACAAATGGGTGGAAAAACTGGAGTCAACGTCTGTAACCGCCTAAAGGAAATGGGATTTACACACACAAAAGACAAACGAAGGCCATCATTAACACCTAAACAGAAAAAAACAAGGTTACAGTGGGCAGTCATGACATGGACTGTGGATGACTGGATGAAAGTGATAAGTCCTATTCAATAAGGAACTGAAAAAGCACAATATTCAGTGATAATGATGACAATTTAACACAAAAGTCATTGCCATTTCTTAAATAATGGGCCCTTGCTTTGTGACAGAGTGAACTAGCTAATTGAGTTAATGTTAGCTAACATAAACTTCGCATCCAGGAGCAGCTTCCACAAATCAGACACTTATAAACTGGGATTGTTCATGAACATAGCTGTAGCCCTACACACTACTGTAACCTAATCAGTCTGTGGTGTGTCTGTGGCTTTGCAGGTAGGCTAATACCTGGTTACAACTTGTATGCTAATGCAAATGATGTAGCTTGGATCATGGCAGTGACTCAGGGCCTTCATCCAACATGCAGACCAGTCTAGACCTTGACAGGCCGAGCCCATGTCACAGCTGGTGAACTATGGACAACCAACAGGGCAAACTCATGTTCCTCTTCAGCCCTCAGACCCAAACACAGATGCCAAAGACTTTAACAAAAATAATTTAGCAGAGACCAAACAAGGAAACTATACGGACATGTTCCAACTCAATCCGTCTTATTAGACCATGAAAAAATAAACACAAAAGACTGATGTGAACGGAAATACCTTCAGATCACTGTAAACGCCAAGTTGAGTGACATAAGAAAACAGACCACTTACCAAAGCAAACAGTGAGCAACAGGCAAACATCATTTAAAAGCCCTTTATAAAACCTCCAAGTAGCTCACCTGACAGCATCACCAGAGGAAATTAAACACACTGAACATTCACACACACATCAATCATCCGGCCCCGAGGCCAAATGGCAAATGACTCTGAAGCTGTAATTTACCACACTGCTAACCTCTTCACACAGATTTGTTTCACCACAGTCCACTGTGTTTGGACCGTTCTCTAAAAGCCGATATAACCATAAATTTATCTGAGTGATCGGTCAGCGGCTGGGAAACGTGTTTTTCTTTCCTGCACACAGTTTTTGGGCGTGTGCTCTCTTCCCTGCGCAGTTTGGGTGGTTATATACATGAGACCACCGTCAGAGAGGTGGCGGAGAGAAAAGTTATCTTCATCCAGTCAAGCTGTTCTTAAACGGTGTCCAAATTCCACCAGATGGCTTCTCCACACAGACTGCAGGCACACGCCGACCACAGCGCAAGTCGGACCCAAGCTGAACCCGCCTTTACAAATCCCAGGATCAAACTCGCTGTAAGTTTCAGCTTGGCTTTCAAGAGGGCTCGAACCCACTCGCGTCTCTGCAGAGTCAGCACCAACGCTGAGCTATACAATTACAGAAAGTCAGTGAAGCAGCGCCGTGTGTGCAGTTAAGATAATAAATGTCCCTGAGCTGTTATCACTGATTGTGCTCTCGCAGTGGAAACTCTTCAGTATATTTCCTGTAATTTCACAAAGAGTCTTCACCAAAAAACATAACCAAAACAACAACACACAAAAAAAGAAAAACAGTCTAATTTTCAGGAAGAGCAGAGACATAATCATAACAAAGCAAGTCGGGCTCTTTCCTCTAAAGCACCTGTGGGAGCTGCAGCCAAGTAATAAAAACACACAAGCCCTTAAATCTGCTCTGCATCGCTCCCAAAGTCCCAGCACAGAGGAGCAGATCAGGGCTGAAAAATACAACATCTGTTTGCTGTATGCTGTTGCCATCACTGCCCCAGACCCCAGAGGGTTTTTTTTGGTGAAACTATGGAATTTAACTTCTCTACTCCTCCGCTGAAAGAAGAGGAGGATCCTGAGTCCAGCTGAACAAACAGCTCCTGCAGCATGTAGTGGTTTAGGAGGGTGTGTCCGTCAGAGACAACATTGTATGTGTGTGTGTGTGTGTGTGTGTGTGTGTCTGGGGTGAGCCTCAACCTGACCTTCTGCACTCCAGCATACCAGCACTGCTGATGGCACAGAAACACATTTATGAAATATGAACTGAAATACTCACTCTCGGACTGTGATACGAGATAGAATGCACTGTATTGTTTAATGTAATCAACAACATTAGATGTCTTCAGGGCCTTAGCTTCCATAGGGACACAACAGCCTCACCTCAAGTGTTTAGATATGATTCAATATGTGGCTGAATATTTACACACAACTATAATTGATTGGAGCTGGGTGAATATATGACTAATGTTTAATATATATCAACTTTATTTATTGAAAGGTGTACAGAAATGGCCGTTTGTCCCGTTTGTCGCGCCGAGTTGTCACGAGCTGCAACACGAGTTTACCCGAGTAAGGAAAATGAATTTGATTGGTCGTTATCGAGCGGGCGGGATATTCAAAGTTTGGGGCGAGCCCGAGCTCCGTGTGTGTGTGCGTGTCTCAGACGTTTGAATGACGGATTACGGTCAGTGGCTAGTGAATCGTGTACAGGCTGACGTATAATCCGTGCGCCTGCATTATCCAATACGAAAAAAAAAACTACACTAAAATACACACTTTCATCACGGATTTACTCAAAAATAGAATTTTGCACAAAGTTTGGCCTACATCGTCTGATAGATGAGTTATTACACTAATTTTATGACCCAGAGTGGGCTCAAATTCAATTTTCTTTTCTGTACACCTTGAAGGTAACGTTGGATCACCTCGTTTTCAAGGGGGATCATTAGCATCTCAACAAGCAGCAGTGATACAGACAGAAGCAAAATAGAGGTAAGACAAAAACGAAAGGACAAAATCAATAGAGAGGTGATAGGGACAAATACATAAGGCAAGGCAAATACAACACAAAAGCAAAGCACGCAGGAAAAGGAAAAGCATACATTGCACATGTACATCCGGCAACCCCAAGACCAGGCAGATATCACACACTAAAAGCAGGAGCATTGTGTTTTTAGATGATTAAGTAGCTCTGTCTTGAAGAAATGTAAAGAAGATATGGAGCGAAAGGTACTGTGAATTTAAAAGCTCTTTGCCCAATGACTCTGGAGGTTCTAGGTACAATAAAGGAGAGATATTGTGTTTGTCTAAGTATGAAGATGAGTATGGAACAAAGTATTGTTTAAGATAGGGTGGACAGGTCAGAAAAATGCATTTAAAGGGTTATAATATTAGAATCATTCTTTATTTCTCTGAACTTTATTCATAACTCTCATGTTACTTGAGTATCTTAATATATGTGATTGAGGACAGTTGCTCCTCTACTTTATTAAGACGCCAACGTGTAAAAATCAGCAGTAACTGACTCCAGTGACCATTATTCAAACAGAAGAAATTCCTGTATTCACTGGGGACTATTAAAATCATGTTTGGTGTGTTCATGCTCTACCAGGCCTCAGTTCTTCTCACATGTACCTAAAGGAGGGCGCGGAGCCATAAATCCTACACAGACGACGGCCCGACAAATCTACAAATCAAAACAGGGAGGAGATGATGTTACCGAGCGTCTCACACTCATACTACAATTACATGTTTCAACTGTGTGGACATTTCCACCAAGCTGCTGAGGCAGCGGCTTTGGTTTCATTAAGGCCTCTGGTGTCTGAGAGTGACGCTGTCAGTTTGAACCGTCAGAGAGAAGAACACCACCGACACAACCGCCACCACCTGCGGCACTACTGGCTATCCTTGTAACATTGCTCCTGGCATCCCGGCCTATACCCGTCTGCCTAAATATCAGAAGTCACCCGGAAGCTTGACACCCGAGTCGCCCTGCAGCGGTGAAGCCAATCTGAGCAGCTGCATTGTACTTTACAGAGAGAGCGTATAGAGTTTCCTCCAGTGAATATTCCCATAGGGATCGTCTTTCATGTGCCGGTTGACATTCCTGAGTCTGTTTATGACAAGCTGAGCTGTGCTCCATCTAATCAAACGCATGTTTAATAGTCATGTGTGTGTGTGTGTGTGTGTGTTCCTCTTAGGGGATGTTTCAGACAGTGGTTCCTCTCTGCAGGTCAGTCTCCCTGCACAGAGAGAGGGCAGCAGTGGGTGTGCACATCAAAGGTAGCCCTCATGTTTATGTTTCATTTTTCTTTTATCTCCTGATCGGCTCCTCTCCCTCTCTCTGATCTCTGGACTTTTCTTTTCTTTTTCTTTTTTTTTTTACCTTATATAGACGATTCTCCGGAGCACGCCTTCACATGAGCTGGGGTTTGGAGGACGCTCCCTGAAATACTGCCCGTCCCTTCCCATAACACAGGCATTAGGATAAACTAGGCACATGGGGCCAGTGAGAGGGGGGAGGGGGCATCTACAAAAGGCAGAGGAGTGGTGGGATCAGCGGGGAGAGAGGAATTTCTTCATTATTTTCACCAACGTCTTAAGCTCTGCTGCACACCCTGACCTCTCGTATTGGTTGGGGCTGTTTTCCATTCACACATTAACCCAAATGTGTAAACCACACCTTACGCTGCTGTAAATTAACATCTCCCAACCACACAGCGTGCTGCTGCTGACAAACAGCCCAATTCCCATAAAACACGCTCTGCTATAATGAATCCCTTGGCTCTGGGTTTTTGTGCCGACCGGGCAGAGCTGACACCGCTCAGCTGCTGTCTGACCGCAGGCCCAGCCGGAGGAGGCAGAGCCTTGACTGACAGGGAGGCCGCGGAGCCGCTAGGAGGCATGTCACAATATTCAGCTGGTCTCACTTTTGACATGAAGATGTTCAGCTCGAGACCAAACAAACAAACAGAGGCTACAGAGCAGCAAACGGCCTTCCTCCGAGGCAGGGATGAGCAGAGTTTACCATTTGAATGGGCAGCGGTTCAACTCGGACCACGTTGATGTGAGTCCTTCCCCAGATGGGCTCCGTTTCATCCGCGCCGGTCCTTGTTCTGCCAGAGAAACAAAGATCCGACCTCTCCCCGCTGATCTCTTTGATCACACACTCTTACCAGAACAGAGAAAACACTGTGACAGTGTCGAAGCCAGGAACCAGCACAGAGCGTCCTGTTGCATCATGGTCCTTTTAAAACAGATCCACATGTCTCACAGAACGACTCCCCGTCATCTCACCGTGGCCTCTCTCCAGTGATTGACGGCCAGCGCTCTATCTGTTTCATAAACCGTCTCAGACAATGCTGCATTCAACAGGTCGGAGTGACTTTCCAACCAGGAACAGATACATGTGATGTTTCCATACCCAACACTGAGGAATAACAGACTGTAACTGTTTAAGGGCTGGTGACAACCACAGAGGAAAGTGGTGGTTTAAGGCCTGGAAACATCCAGAGTTTTTGCTTCCTCTAATATTACCCCCTCACTGGAGTGTGAGCTGCTTCATGCTCTTGTCCTGCATGAGTGTGTGTGTGTGTGTGTGTGTCAGGCAGAGCATGAGGGCTGGTGCAGAGGTGAAAAGAGCAGGAGGAAGCACTGAAGAGGATCTATGGATATGGAGATCCGTGTGGACTGACTCCATAATTGGAGTGAAGGAAACTTAATATGTTAGCCTGTGGAGTTGTGGATACATGGTATGCGTTGCAGCGCTGAATTCTGGGAACTGAGATCCCAGTATTTCCTTAAACCTGCTTCTGTCTCACGGAAGAAAAGTCCTTTTCACTTTTCATGTGTGTGTGTGTGTTGATGTACCTGTGTGTTCACACACTGAGGTCTATCACATGAAAGGCCTCATTACAGCTGTCAGACTTTGAGATGAGGAAGTTCTGGATCAACTTTTCACCTCGTGGCTCTTCACGCTCAGGCAGCAGCTCGCAGTCTGTGTGGTGAAATATTGTTTGGCTCCGTGCTTCTCGTGTGTAAGTGCAAAATATGTAAACAAAAACCATGCAGGCAATTCAACAAGTGGCTTCATCCAAGTAGGTAAAAAACACAATACTGAGCGGCGTTCTACGAGCTGACGCTGAGAGCAGGTGATTGCTCAATACAGTAAACAGGATGATGGAAAAAAAAAGTCTCACACATGACGCCGAACGTGATGGAAAAAAACTTTCTCCGCACTCCAGTGGCTGGAAAACCAGATTATCCACTGATCCCAGCTGATGTAGCATATTTACCTGATAACATCATGTCTGACTTCCTCAGAAGAGAGCAGGGGACATCACGCTCATAACCTCCACCAGAATACGATCACGTTAATGTGAACTTGTGTCATGCATTTAAAGGGATATTACAACATTTTGGCGAATTCGCCTATTGCCATAATCCCTATAGTCATAACAGTAGGTTCATTGCCTTTAATTGTCGGTGCAAGCTGTTTTGAGATCGGTGAGGCAGAGACGCGAGCTGCTCCGTTAACGCAAGAGAGGCACATATTTCTATGTTTCCCTCATCAAACTAAACAACTCAAAAAAGCTCTTGTGGACAAGTTGTGCACATTCACCACACTATGAAAATAATAATAACGTATAACTATGTAACATTACAACACATGAAGCAAAATATACAGAACTACTTTCGCTTTTGAAGTCACTCTGCCCAGCAGAGAATGTAATTCCGGTTACGAATTTACCTCGAAAGCAACTCTGTCTCGTAACGTTACGTTATTATCTCATAGCGTGGTGAATGTGCAGGTCACAACTTGTCCATGAGAGTATTTTGGAGTTGTTGGATTGCGTATTTGATGTGTTTGATGAGGAAAAGCCTGAAAATACCATGCGCAGTGCAGAGCTCACGTCTCTGCCCCGCCGATCTCAAAACAGCTTGCGCCGACAATTAAAGGTAATGAACCTACTCCTAAAACTATAGGGATTATGGCAATAGAATGTTGAAATTTCCCTTTAAAACCCTTGAGCAAGAGTCCAACTCTGCTGTCGAGTCCACCTCGTGGAGGATTACGTTGAATTCTCCAGCTCGGTGAGGTTGCTAAAGAAACGGATTAGCCTCATGTTCATTAAGTAGGGGGTTATTTTCTGCAGCGGTCTCTCACGTTTCAAAAACATGCACAACTTCCCAGAAAATACCTCAGAAGTGGACTCACTCTGCTGCGAGAGGCTGCATGTGAAGTCATCGCGGGCCCTGCCCTGCCCGACACGCTCGCGTTATGTAACCAAAAGCCCAAAGTAAAAACTCACATGACATCACCCAGGATGTGCAGCGGAGTTTAAACAACTTCAACAGCTCTCGGCTTTTTTTTCTTTTCCTTTTGATCTCAGTGTTAAATGTCAGCAGGTTATCAATAACAAGCTGACAGGTAATTATCAGCTGATTGGAATGATCTAAGACTCCCTGGCCTGCACACACACACACACACACACACACACACAAGAAGAAAAGCCCATTTCACTAAGAGTGAGGTTTGTTATTTTAAAAAGACCACATTCATTATACTTTGAAAAGCAGCTAAACCCAGATTAGATTACGGCTCCACACGTGCTGCTTTTCAGCCGCGGTCACATGACTCCTGCTTTGCTCAAGTTCAAATAAAACACACTTTGAATAGGTAATCATCTGCCTCTCCGGGGTACAAATACACTATCATCCCCAGCGCGCCGCCATTGGCCAGAAGTGCGTGGTCTGTCAGCCAATGGCGTTGCTCTGCATTGTTACTGTGTGTGTCCAGTCTTCTGTGGGGGAGCAGAGTGTGTGAGCATGAGGGGGGTTCGCTCAAAACAGGGCCGACCTCAATACCGAAGCCAACCAAGCAAGATAATTTCATTGTCTTCTCCTTTCACTGCCCCTCCCCTCTGTGGAACATAATTTGTTAAGTAAACAGCCCCCGTCACACCAGCACTTTCACCGCTGAATCCACCGTGACACACTGAGCTCCATCACCACGTCAACTCTGAAACACATTCTCCTCTACTAACTGAAGAGCTATTACACAGACCAACCAACATTAGCTCCGTGTTTCAGTTACAAACTCATGATCTGCCTCCCTCAGCACACACACACACACACACACACACACACACACACACACACACACACACACACACACACACACAGAGCCAATACAAATACAAGCAGGCAGCTTTAGCTTGGCAACACACACCTCAGAGGATTTGCCCCCCTGCTCCAGTTCTGATATTGAGTCCTGACCAGAGTTTCCTTCCTCCCCCTCCCCAAAACTCCCTCATGAAATCTCCTGCAACTTGTCTGACAGAGAGCAACCTTACAGACTGAACTAAAGGCAGGTTCTGTAAAGTAGCAGCTCGTGCAATCTGGGTACAATTACACCCACCTTCATTTTCAAACTTGGGTGTTTTTTAAGGGACAGCTGTAATTTGGACTGACCTTCCAGCTCGACGTGATTGCTAACGTCTGCTCAGATTCTATTGAGTGTTTATCCTCTGTAAGAAATCGGAGGTTGAAAATCATCTCTGTGTATCACATTACGCTTCTGTCCTAGTTTCTGTGCCGCCTGCTCCACGCCCTTCAGCGCACATCAGACTCCCTGAAATGTATTTGTCACAAAGACGATCATATGTAAGTTATACTGATGGGAAACATATTGATGCCTCCACTCTGAAACTGTGATCGTGGATGACGGGCAGCGATGCAAACTCAGAGAAACATACAGATCTAACACTGATGGTTTCAAATACAAGACGCTGAGTGGAGAGCTGAAATGATTGGTTGATTAGCTGATGAGCTGATGATCAAAAAAGTAAGAAGAAAAAAATGACAAACGTTCCAGCTTTAAAGGGATAGTTCAACATTTTGACAAATTGGCCCATTGCCATAATCCCTATAGTCATAGCAGTAGGTTCGTTACCTGTAATTGTCGGTGCAAGCTATTTTTAGAACAGCGGAGCAGAGCCGCGAGCTACTCAGAGCTACGCTATGGAGGCTAATGGGATTTCTTGGTTTCCCTCATCAAACTCATCAAATACACAATCCAACAACTCCAAAACGCTCTCGTGGACAAGTTGTGACCTGCACATTCACCACGCTATGAGATAATAACGGAACACAAAATGAACATAAAACATGATAAAAGACTGACTGAGAGAATCGCTGGATATGGTTAAATCTAAAGCATTTTTCTAAACCGGGGGAATTGGGTCATGTGACTTAAAGTTTTCCATTCAATCTATAACTGCAGCCTGGGTTTAGAGAAGTGGCTGCAACAGGACTGTGAGGCGAAGAGGGATCGACCAAACTCAGGGATTAGGCTTCTTTCAGAAGTAGCAGAGAGAGAAGTGTGTGTGTGTGTGTGTGTGTGTGTGTGTGTGGGCGGGGGTGGGGACGAGGGGGAGGCGGGGGTTTAAAAGATGTGCTTTCTCCACATGTGAAAGACCCCAGACTCAGCGGCCGCCACTCAGTTATGCGTGACCACCGGCCCCTCCCATTAAATGAGCTTTTATCTAGTGAGAGTACTGGCTGGGTTGCGTTCAATATTTCTGGCTTCACTGATCACTCCCTATAAATTAAACTCTAAATTCCTTGGCTTTCGATCGAGAAAGAAGATTTTTTTTGTCAGCTGTTCATTAATCTTCTCCCTGATGCCTCGGATCTTCGCGCTCCGCCAGCGAGCAAACACCAGAATAACTGTGCAAACAGTAAATATTTGATAACTGGCAAACTCCTCCGGCTTCTAGACTATTCTGAGTTCTCCTTCTTGTGTGGTCAAGAGAGCTGCAGGAATGCGAGCGGAGAGGAAAGCCAACAATGCTTTTAGAGCCACCAAAACCTTGTGCACAGGCCACTTGTGTAGTTCCTGTGGTTCTGTGTGTGCAGAACAAGCTCCCTTTGAAGAGGAGGCACAATTAGATAAAGGATTTTAATTGGTAGAGTCACTTCAGAAGGCCGGGCCAGGCCTCCGGTGACAGGAAACACAGAGACAGGGAAGGTAGGCCGCAAAGAGAGAGAGAGAGAGAGAAACACTCGAGCCAAACTTTGACATTCAGTCAGGAGAACAATTTCTTCTTACGCTTCTTTTTGTCTGACTGAGCAGCAGAGACAGTCCCACGTCTAGAGAATGAATGGCTCACACTGTGTGGGAATGATCCTGGGAAGTGACTGTGATTAGTCTGGCTCCACTGGGCATGATATCACAGCAGGGTAACCTGGCTCAACAGGAACACTGCAGAGACAGAGACGAGGAGGGCAGAGAGAGGGAGGAACAAGCCGTAGAAGCAGCCATGGTAATTTGGTCTGCTCGGCCTGACAGTGATTTCTAAGATGGTAATCACATCAACTTTGGAGCTGAGGCAGAGTGACATCACAGCGAGCGGCGGTGCTGCTGATCCCACCCTGGCAGGCCTCAGTGGAAATCCAACGGCAGCGAGCGAGCGAGTCTGTGGGTCCGGAGCAGAACCCCCCCCCACACACTCTGATCACCAACAAGAGGATTGTGGGATATCAAGTAAAACGCTGTGGTATTAAAAAATCACTGCTGATGCCATCCAGGTTATTAAGAATTAAAGTTACTCCTACTGTAAGTCGGGTTAGCAGCCATGTGACTGGAGGAATAATCTCCTTAAAAATTAAAGGAATAGCGCAATATTTTGGGATGTGTCATCTCTATAGGGAGGGATGACATCACTGTCAAGTAGAGCTGCAACAATTACTCGATTAATTGAACAGTAATCAATTATTAAATTGATGTCAATGTCAATGATTTTGATAATCAAATATTCAGTTTGAGTAGTTTTTTTAAAGAAAAAAAGTCTCTGATTTCAGCTTCTTAAATGTGAATATTTCTGGTTTCTTTGTTCCTTTATGACAATAAACTGAATATCACTTTGGTTTGTGGACAAAACAAGACATTTGAGGACGTCATTTGGTGGTTTGGGAAACACTGATTGTCATTTTTCAACATTTAATTGACCAAACAACTGATCGATTAATCATTTAAATAATGGACAGATAATCGATAATGAAAATAATCATTAGTTGCAGCCCTACTGTCAAGCTGTCTTAGCTTAACTTAGCACAAAGGCAGATGATACTGGCTCTGTCCCAAGATAAAATAGACAGTATACATATAACAGTATATCATATTGGTATGAAGACACAACTATACATCAACTGTACAGATCTAACTCTCTGTAACAAAGCGAATAAGTCGAATCCTTTAAAACAGCCTGATTACTGACACATTGACGTCTGATTGGCTCACACTGACTCTGATAGAATAAATAAATAGATGCGTGGCAGCAGACTGAAACAGGCCCAAGTCATTTGAATAAAAACACACGTGATTAAAAGGCGGCTTGGGTCAGAGACACTGGCCCACCACAACACACCAGATGTCACCGGCGCCTGCGTGGGCGGAGCTTTGGGCGAATACTAATGAGAAGAAAAATGGTTGCCCCCTCGCACGCTTTGTCTGTGACCCAGTGAGGGTCAGCGGCAGTGACAGAGAACTTCACAAGGACAGAAGTGTGTCATCTCACACAGGATCACCTCTTTAACCGGCAGATTAGGGGCAGCAGATTAAAAAGATCTGTCTGAGGTCAGGTACATAAACCATGTGTGTGTGTTTCTTTGTTATTTCTAAGCAGCATGTTGCATGATGAAACCATTCTGCAGTGTAGGGATGTTATGCAACTGCTGGATGGTGAACAGGAGAGCTCCAGCCCTGGTTGTCATACATGTAAATCATGACATGACAACTATCTATTCTACATACATCATGAAATCTACCAAGACTGGGAGGAGCAACAGGATGGGTGGATGTTGAACAGGGGCCGTATTTATCAAGCGTCTTAGAGTGACATTTTACTCTTAAGTGTTGGGAATTTTTGGAATTTAGTCCTCCTCTCAAACTTAAGAATAAAATCTTTTTATCAACTTTCTCAAGTCTAAGAATCACTCCTCCCTCCAGAGGTGTCCTCAGTGGTTGGGAGTTACCAGTAGGAGACAGCACTGAGGAGAAAGAGACGTGTGCAAACCTTCAGGGAGTGGAAGGACGTTTGACGACGAGCAGTTAATCAAACGATATCGTTTGGACAGAGCAGGTAGCATCTTCATCGAGGATTTAATACGGGACGTCATCTCAGCAACGATGTAACGCTGAATAAATTAATTGGAAAGATTAGGAACATTTATTTTTGATTCATTCCCAATGTATAGCTATATTTTGTAGATTTTTGTCAAAATACGGTTGAATACACTCTCCCATTGGCCCTTTAACTATTCTTAGATGAGGAATTCCATTCAGTCATTCCTATAAATTTTGAAATGATATCATCTAAAATTCTGTTTACGGCACATAGTGCTGTCGTAACACAGATCTGAGACCAGTGACAGACTGGCCATAGGGCAATATGGGGAAATGCCACAACGGCCGCAACTGAGGTGGCCATGTGAAGATGCAGCCGTACTGATGTGGTCACTGGTAGTGACACTGAAGATCTAGTCCTACACTTTGCTAAAAGTGTGAGTAAGACGCTTGATAACTAACTTTTAAGTGCAGCTTTCAGCCAAGATTTCTTTCCGTCAACTCTCAGCGGTGTTCTTAGGAGTAAAGCTAAATCAAGCTGGTTATCAAGCTAAAGAAGCTGGATAGATACGGCCTAAGGTTTCAGCCTCCAGCTAACACTCTGCTGCTCTCCTCTTCTTCACCAGTGGACGCATTTGATGCTTCAAGCCACATGTAGTCACTCATTTTCATTCCAGATCTAGTTCCATAAGTGGGAAGCTTTAACAGGAAGCACGCTCCACCACCTCTTCTCCCTCAGTGTGATCTGCAGCGTGTCGGGACCGGGCTCAGGTCACAGGTTTACCTGCTATGACTCTTGACATCGGGCCGTTACCTAACCCTGGACCTGGATGAGTGTGTGTTCATGCGCATTTAAGAACAATGAGTAACCGTGGTCTAGATGGGTCCCTCCGAGGCCCTCTGCAGTTTATTTATGGAGGGAAATGAGGTCTCAGTGGATTGTGGTTCCGGCCCTCTTTGGTGTGAAAACAGTTTATTTGTGGTGTGATATCTGACGAAAAAACATGGCCGGATCGCACCTCCAGCCCCCCCCCCCCACTCCCTGGTACACCGTCGGCTTTATGACCTCGCAGAGAGTGAGAGTCCAGATGGACAGGTCACATCTGTGTCCTCGGAGGAATGCGTCCTCCTCCGTCACCCCTGAGGGCTTCAGGGAAAGGCCCGGTCCTCATCTCCATTCAGCTCTCCAGACTTGCCCTGATGGCCGTGACCAACGCGGGCCATGTGGTACGGCAACATATGACAACAAAAACAAGCAGAGATTAGGGAGAGGGGAAAAAAAATATGAAGCGGGCGACACAAACCCAACAAATAAACAGGTCTCAAGCTACTTATTTGGATGAACCCCACAGCCTCATAAAAGACAGATTAAATTAAACATCATAATCCAGGGGATCAGGGGAATTCAAATTCATTCCAGTGACTCATTTGTTCTCCAGCAGCTCTAAACCGTACACACACACATACATACACACATTTTAACAGGTTCTATGTGAAATTCCTCTGATGGGACGACCTCCAGTCTGACACTATATCATAAACTTTGCGTGTGAAGGCCTGATGAAAAGGTCCTTTGTGTCAGCGATCAGCTCTCCGCCCACGGACATCGCTCCTTGTCAACATAAGCAACATGATTACAACAACCAGCGACCGGCACTGTCACCACATGCAAATTAAATCCACTCGGATGCAACAGCTAGTGCGACATTAATATGTCCTGTTCAGTTTGGACATCAACATGCATCAGCAAATGGAAACACCCTGACTGCATGGAGCTGATTCTCCAGACTGGGATATAGAACATAAGCCACATCACTAGTATTCATCTTCAAAACCTCTTTAAATATAAACTGGGGTGACTGTGTGTGACCTGGGATTTAATCAATGGATCCACAAAAATACAAGCGCTCATGTTTGCTGCTGCCATGGTAACAGTCACACCAAGCTTGGACACCTGTGGTCAGCTCACAGTGACCTGTGCTTGTGCAAGCTGAAAAAGTTGCTATGGGATACATACTGTGTTTTCAAGGACTTCATAATCTCATACCAGCAAATAACTAATTTAAAGGGACAACGAGGAGTTTGCTTTTGGTTATAAAAGAGTCTCATATTAATGTGGATGAATCTACATTACCCACACTTCTTAATGGGCCCATTTTTGATAAATATATAGTTTTGTCTTTTTTGTTGTTGTTGATTTTGATATTATTATTTAGTGGTTGACTCGCCCAACATTTCCTGGTTTCAGTTTCACGGACGCTGCCGGGCGGGTCATGGGAATAATGCCGCCGAATCACCGTTTATGGTCGGAACTACGACGGTATCTGATCGTACGTCGCTTTCGTCCGTCTTGTGCCGGTTCAAGAATTTCACCGTGCACACGGAGGCTCATGAAATGTAGTGTGAAAACACTTTGCTTTCCAAAACTCCTCATTGTCCCCTTAATTGTATTATTTTTCATTATGCAGTTGTTAGTTGTGACCTCAGTGTTGTTTCTACTGTAAAAACCAGAGACCAACAGGATCAAACGTCTTCAACATGCTCAACTGGTTTTGTTTTTTCCCAGACACAAAGTTTCTGCAGGAGCCAAAGTTTTTTTTGTTTTTTTTACAAAGCAAATAACCATAATCTGCTTTACAGGCTGCACCAATTACTGAGGGGCTGGTGTGATGTGATGTGTATGAGCCATCGCATGATTGACAATACTCAGCTTTTCCCTTCAGCACAAAGTCTTGTTAAAGTGGATGAGGCAATATAAAAACACAGATTACGTGCCTAACGCTCCCTCTGCCCACGTTCTGAACAGACAGATGGCTTTGTTGATGCCATTTCCCTCCTTTTTCTTTGCACATCTTCACTTGCAGCCTCATTTTTCCCCTGACGTCGTGGCCTCAGTCGTCAAGTGAAGTGAAGCCTCTGTGGATGACACCTGGTCCGAGTTAAAGATGCATTCGAAATACCACCAATGTGAATATTTTCACAATGGGGAAGCCACAGTGGGACTCAAACCCCTGACCCTGGGTCAGTGCCATCGCCGCCGTGCAACAAAGGGCCTGTTTTGAACATATACATCTCACAGATGGAGAACGAGGAAGCAGCTGCCCCGGAGTCTTTCAGAGATGAAGCCCGGCGCAGTTCTTACTTATGGCATGACTGGCTGCACATGACATCAGCAGGCAGGCATGTTTCCCTGTGTGTTGCTATTAGAAATGCATTGTTGTTTGATGAGAACTGTGGAGCCTTAAGTCTATAGCATAATAGAGGCACTGAGATGGGCTGAGTGGAGATGAATGACGGACTGAACCCCGAATCAACTCCCATGTAAATGGCTCATAGGGTCTGAATCATATCAGAGCCGACTTTCATTATTACAACTGTTCTGCATGAAATCTGATTTGGCTTTGCATGCGGTGCAATATGATATGATCAGAAGGCATTAAAAGCTTCAGTCAAGCATAGAGGCTACCTCGCTACATCTTGAAAAAATTATATCCCACCATATTTTACAGTCAAACCGGATGTGCTGCTCTTATGAAGACAAAAACATGACGCAGTGACTCAGGTCCTGACAATATTACAGTATAATCTTATAATAATAACTTGTGCTGAGCTGGAGTGACGGATCACACTGAAACTGTTTAATTATGCAACAGCCTCTTTCAGTTGGACTGAAAAGTCTCCTCCGAGACATTCTTGAGTCTCTTCCCCCCTCCCTCTCGTCAAGTCATAAATTACAAGGTGTTTCACGGATGAGGAGGGGAAGATAAATCACGCCTGGATACCTCGGCCTTGGATCATTCCCAACTTCTCCGATTTCTGAAGTATTGTTGTAGCAGAGGTCATCAAAACATCAGCTGTGGGAAGAAGAACCAGTCAAGTGATGGTTGCGCAACAGCTCAAGAACGCGAGGGAAACGACAAAACACACACTCTGCCATCATCTGAAGGGAGACTCAGCTCACTGACACTGAGAATTTGTCCGTTCCCACCCTGAAGACGCCTCACAAATCAGCTGCTCGAACTAAATAAAGCAGCCGAGTGAGTCTGAGTCAGCCTGTTACTTTAAACCATGACTAACCGCACAGCATTAATAAAGACCTGGATCAGTGCTGCTGCGACCCGTGGACCCACGGTAAGAGCAGGAAGCTGAGAAATAAACTTGTAACAACAAAAATACACCGTCACAAATCTGCTCTCAGGATGCACATGTGTATTGTCAAACCTGACGAACATGACTGAGGTTGTGTGAACATGCCACTACAGACAGCCACTGACTTCATCCTTATAAATAAGGTCATTGTTCCCTTCCTTTTGCGAATGCAGCATGTATCTTCTGCTGATTCTCCCATCTGTACTACGTTTCAGTCTGGCAGCCGAGCAGGTTGAGCACACAGATCATTCTTTGGCAGAGCACCAACATCAACAACAATCAAGAAACAAGGAAGACCAAATAGGGTGTGGGAATGTGTGCTGAATACAGTACGGAGCAGGGAAATGAACAAAATAAAAAAAAAGTGAAAGAACTGAAACATTTGGACATTGTGTAACTTCTCCTGTTATCTATTTACGAAAATTGATTATTTGGTCGGTAACAAACCAGATGTCATTTTAGTCACAGAAGTCGAGAGAAAGCCGGTAAAACAATACGACATCGCCATGACAACATATTGTCACGTGTATTGTTTTGCCTCGTGCTGACGGGCCACTTGTTTACATAGAGGCTTGTTTATGCCGTTACGTGCAGCGGCTGTCGTCCGTCTGCCGTCTGCCCAATTTCACGTGAATGCAGCATGAAAAATACGACTGAGTTGCTTGTGATATACAACCGCAACGCTAGATGGGAGTAATTCCTACACAATGTACCTTTAACTTTCCAGAGCATCTGATAATCATTAAAATACAACCCTCTTCAAGTCCAGAGTCCAACACAAAAAGAAACAAAACACAAGTGTCGCTGGGAGTGGTCAGGTGGTAAGAGCACTGTCCCAAAGAGACTCTCTCTACTGCATGTCTCTCCCTGCCTTCCTGTCCTGTCTAATAAAAGGCAAATACAACTTGACCCAGAGGTACAGACAACCTGTAAATACATATCTGCTTACATCAGTGACAGGCCTTCACATGGATGAAATAACAGTGCTGCAATTCAAAGATCAGGGCAGCGCGCCCCCTCCCCGTGTCCTGCAGTCCTCAGACTGTGTGTAAACCAAGAGATCAGACACCCGTAATCTCCATTGTCCCATCCTGGGTAGACGACAGGGTCCTACCGTGGCCCACTTTAACAAGCAGGGCCATCTGCAGAGTCACAGATGGCTCTGGCACAGTCTCACAGGTTCCCACGTGGAAACGCAGCGTTAACCTGATATGAGCGGCGTCTCGAAAATGAAACACACGCAGAAAAACTTTGGAATTCTTGCAGCTTTTGTTAAGTCATCATAAGCCGCCACGGTATGGAGGTGTCTACTGATTATGATTCTAAGCCTGGAATAACACTGCAGCCATTTTTCACACCCTTATCTGCTCCTGGACCTCCTCAAACATGCAGCATGTGCTTTTGATTACACTGTGTTATTCTCATCGGCCAGAATGAAGTTGTCCGTGATCCACCTCCCTCTAGCACCGCACCTCTGAACACACCGACTCAACCCCCCTCCTCCTCCCACATCTGACTCTATCCTGTTCAAACTAACAAGGAGGTTCATTGGTTACACACACAAACACCCATATTGCCTTTATGGCAGGGGCAGAACAGACATCATCAAGGTGATAAACGAGGCGTTTCTGTCATAAGCTGGTGCCACCGTGGCGTTTTCATTCCAGAGTGAACAAGCAGTCGGGCAGTAAAACAGAGACACACTTCAAGGAGTCATGTTGTGAAAGAATTTGAATCAATAGCCACCCCTGTGTCCTGCCAAATGAGTTCAACTGTGACATTTCTTCCTTTAGACAAAGTGCTGCCAAGGTAACTGTCCAGACACTAAGTGAATAGAGAGACTTCCTACTTGACAGCCTCATTCAAATCCCTACAAACGGGTCACGTGACGGAGAGCTCCGTCTCCGATTGGTCCGTTGTGGCGTCGTCCCACAGCGTGGCGGCGGGGCCGTGACCTTGGCCTCGCGTTAAGGTGAAGAAGACGAGAGGCTTGGGAGAGCTGCGACGGCTGAGTGCGCTCCGGCTTTGTGCCCCTCAATGGAGAGGTAATGAGTCACACACACGTTGTCAGCAGCCGGCCAGCTGGCACACAGCTCGCTGCACAAAGAGACGGGTAGAGGGTAGACTACTTCTCCGCAACACCACCTGTTTCGCTGGGCCGCTCGTTCAAACGCTGCTTTCCATTTCATTTGCACAAGTGCTTTTATGTCTGTATCTAAGGTAGACATGCTGCTCTGGTGTGTGTTTGTGTGTGTGTGTTTCTAGAGGGATCATATGACACACCTCCACTCCTATCTGGTTTACTGGCTCTCTGGGGGTAGGTCGGGCTTTTGATCTTGCCGCTCCTATTCATGCTTTTCAAATCAGAAGCAGACGTGTTCACACACAGGTACGACCGTGCTGAGGGTGCACGTGGACCAGCCAAAGATGCATCTGATCATGTATGGAGTATATATTCAATATGAATGAATCCCTGACTGCAGAGTGTGAATAGCAGGGAAAAGTTCTCAAACAGATGGATGTAGGTTATTTGACTATTTCAAAGCCGAGGTAGGTAACAGCCTCAATTCTGTGACCATGTCCAGCTACAGCAACAGACAAACCAGGTCTCACCTGACTCAGACTGTGGTCTGTCATCACCACCCCTGCACACATGACAATGTCACTGATCATTATCAACAGATTATCATCCGATACAGGTGATTGATTGGGTTTAGTCACCAATCACCTTCAAACTACTCTACTACTTTGCAGTGTAGTCCCATCAAATCCCAAACATGCCGTTTGTTGTGTGGAGCTTTTATGCACTTTTTACACACAGCAACAAGTGATCAGTATGGGCCATGAAAAGGCCACTCACAGTCACAGATGATCAGATCAGTGGTGGAACAAGCTAAGTGAGCTCTATCAGAGGAGAGTCTCTGTCTTCACAAATCTGTTAAAAATTCACCTCCTTTCCCAACACCTCTGACACCCTTTTTTGATATTTTTGCCTTTAATTAATAGTATAGTGGAGAAAGACAGGCACAGTCAGGAATCAGTCTGGTGATCACTGCATTAGGCATTGTATGGCCAACATGGAATGTGCTCTTAAAGGGATAGTTCAACATTTTCGCAAATTGGCCCATTGCCATAATCCCTATAGTCTTAGAAGTAGGTTTGTTACCTTTAATTGTCTGTGCAAGCTATTTTTAGAACAGCGGAGCAGAGCCGCGAGCTGCTCAGAGCTACGCCACGGAAGCTAATGGGATTTCTTGGTTTCCCTCATCAAACTCATCAAATACACAATCCAACAACTCCAAAACGCTCTGGTGGACAAGTTGTGACCTGCACATTCACCACACTATGAGATAATAACGGCACGTTACAAGACGGAATTGTTTTTGAGGCAAATGCAGAGACTGCTTGCTGAAAAACTGCCCCTGACGGGAACGCAGATCAGCGGTTTTGCATGAATTTACCTCTAAAACAACTCCATCTTGTAACGTTCCATTATTATCTCCTAGCGTGGTGAATGTGCAGGTCACAACTTGTCCACCGGAGTGTTTTGGAGTTGTTTAATTGTGTATTTGATGAGTTTGACGAGGGAAACCAAGAAATCCCATTAGCCTCTGTAGCATAGCACTGAGCAGCTTGCGGCTCTGCTCCGCCGCTCTAAAAATAGCTTGCACCGACAATTAAAGGTAACAAACCTACTGCTAAAACTATAGGGATTATGGCAATGGGCCAAAAATGTTGAACTATCCCTTTAACCACTCGACCACTGAGCACCTCCTCAGTCTTCTCTGTTCATCTTTCACTGATCTCATTCACTTATTAAATACTATGTTGTCCTCATGCTTACTCCAGGGTCTCCTCCTGCACTGATGCTGTAGTGACGTCCTTTAATAAGTCACTATGGACCAAACTGCACAGTAAATGTATCTATGGGTATCTATCCATGCAGCTGAGAGGAAATGTGATCATCTCTACGGTGCAGCAGTAGTTTCCCACAGACAGACTGATAAACATCATGACTGGAGTCATTTGTCCATTCGCCTCAAATTCTCCGTGAAGCAGCAAAACAAGCAGCGCTGACAACAGCAGTCCAACTTTAATCACCGAGTTCCTCCGCATCACGCTGGGTGGAGCAGGCAGGTTCCACTCTGAAGCACAGCCTGCCTCCATTATGACATCAATCGGTCTTGTAAAAACACAAACCGTACACTGTACTGAGTTATTTGTGCGTTTTATGCCAAAGCAATAATGTTAGCGAGTTGGAAGGAGAATGTATTTTACTAAATATTTCAGTTTATCACACAGGAAAGGAAAAACTCTCTCTCACACACACGCGCTTACACTGAAACACACCAACAGGCGCTGACGTCTGGTTACAGTTTAGCAGGAAAGAGTCTCTGCTTCCAGTGAAATACACCTTCCACAGCACTACGGACTCTGGGCTGTCGGCCAACGGCAGCACCTTCAGGTACTTTCCTTGGTGCAACACTCAAGAGTTACCACTTCAGATAAACTGATGTGAGCGGGCTGCCAGCAGGCTGACCATCCATTACTACTCTGAAGCAACAGCGGTCAACAAACCCTCGCATTTCCCACAAGTGACTCGTCATTAAAAGCTATTTCCAGGAACTGTTCCTCTGAGGAACGACGATGAAAACAAGTCAAAACCACAACTTTAGAAAGTGAAAATATCATTCTTGTTTGAACCAAATCCCCATCAGGTCCTAATAAATCCACGGGACATAGAAACACTACAGGTCATATCTCATAGGAAACTAAAGCTATTCCAGTTGTTAATCACTTATAGCATCACCATCACCTGTCACCTATTGAAACACTGACTCCTGTTTACTTCTGCCTGCTTTTAATCCAGGTTTTTACTGTCACAAATATTTAGATCTATTCTGGAGAAAAGGGTTTTCCAAGCAATTTTTCCAATCCCGCACTGCAGATTTAAGTGAACTGTGTCCTGTGCAGTCCTGTCAGCGTCATCACATTGTCCTCCAAAGCATTCCTAAAACATACCTGTCATCTTCTTTACATGTTAGCGAGAATGTTAAACCAAAAGAGGAATCAGATTTGATTTATTCAACCTGGTATGAGTAAAAATGAAGGCTAAACTCAGTTTGCACTGAGTTGCTCTGCAGTGGCCTGCTGCCTGATGGAGAGTGTCTGCCAAGGCAGCCTGGGCAAATCATCACAAGAGCCCTACAGCAGCCATGATGGAGGGGAGAGGACTGGGTCTGTCCCAAATATCTTTTCACTTACTTTTTTTTATGTTTCTCCCTTCCAACAAGTTCAGAGTTGTGGGAACACGGACCCACTGATCACACAATGAGGCTGTAGACCATTGATGAACTTCTCTGTTTCTTTGTCTCTCACCATTGGCTGACATTTGCTAAGGTAGAATTACACAGATGTCAAACGGAGACAGCTCCAGACATGACGACAGAGCGTGTTATAATCTAGACAGGTGTATTCGGATGGATTTTTTGCCATTTCTGCACATTCATTGTGGAAAAGCAACAATAAAAGGTCTCATTCTGTACATGTTTCAAATGTCAGTGGAAGTTCCCTTCAAGCCCCAGCTCCCCAGTGAGTGCTCAGAGAGCAGACTTTGGACTGGAAACTGGATCCTTCGCCGGGGTGAGAATCCATTTCTTGAAAACATGTGGTATGGATTGAAGAGAGAGGATCCCATGTTGTCTCATGATTAAATCTCTAACAGTCGGAGCTGAGCACAACAGACTGTGGACGTTTAATATGTCACGGGATCAGCAACGACAGTCACAACAAGGCTGAGAGGATTTAGTCAGAAATCAAATGAGCCCTGTTAGTCTTTCAGGAACATTCAGTTAATGATTTGACTGTGTCAGCAAAACCACACATCAGCTTTGAGTCTGCCTAACAAATTGAGTGCTCATTTGTGATTCATACACAAACTGCATCGAATATCAAGCCTTCAGTACAAAGCATCAACTCCAGGATGATTAGTGGTCAGTGAATCTTAAATTCAAAAAGCTGCTCTCTGAAAAGCAGAGCAGAATGGAGAGCAGGTCATCCATTTTTATGGCAAAGCACTTTTTTTCTTTTTTTTTTTTGCTGCTAAAGCAGGATGGTCTCTCCCCACTGGGCCTGCTGGGAGCAGGACTGGCTGCATCCCAAAATGAGAAACTGGGATACAGAGATGAGACCCAGAAGCCCAGAGAAAGCTTGCAGTCAGAAGAGAAGAACAAAGTCTAGCAAGCGCCTGAGGGAGCGGGCAGGCACAGAAATTACTGGCAAGAATAAAAGAAGAGAGGAGAGGAAATATCCCATAGGAGGAGGGTATAAAAGAGGGAGGAACAAAAGCCAGAGCAGGAGGGTGAAGTAGCGTGTGGACACTGAGCCGGGTGGAGGAGAATCATCCTTTCACGCTGACCTGTGTGGAGGCCTCGGGTCATTTTTCAGCGGCACAACCAGTGTTATCTGGAGCATTAAAATGATGCACATCTGGCATGAAATCTTCACTATAAAAAAACTGAATGACCAGACGTTGCCCCATCTGCTCAGTCTTAATTCACAAGGCCAGATTTAGCATTTCCCTTAACCCAGAACAAGTGGAAGATAAAAGTGAGAGAAAAAGAGGGTGATGTGTTTCATTTTGTGGCAAGGTGTTGAACTGTGACAAGAAGCAGAGCGCCCAAAACCTCCGTATCCAGGTCAGTGACGCTCTTCAACAAACACTCCACCAGCCTGTTACAGGGCGCCGCTCACCACTTGTACTTAAAGTGTAAATAAGTGTGACAAGTGAGAGTCCACAGGACAGAACCAACACGGCAGGAAGCAGATAAGACCAGGACAGCAGTCTGAAGTCATGTGAGGAGAGTAGTGCTTATTAAATCAGTCGTTTCATTTACTATGAACAAGACAGAAACTATAAAATATAAAAATTCTCCCAGGGTGAAGACGTCTGTTCTTTCTGTGGAGATTTGTTGCATGCTGGGTACTCATTACTCCCCAGCTGCGACACTTAGCACCGGGACTCCACAGGGCTGCGTGCTGGGTCCTCTCCTACTTTCTCTTTACACCCATGACTGCACAGCACAAATGTCATCATTACGATTGCAGATGACAGTACAATCAGAATGGTGCATCAACAACCTGTCAGTCAACACCTCCATAATGAAGGAAGTAACAATCAATCTCAGGAAACAGAGAGTTGTGGTACGCTAGCTGCAGCTAACTAAATAAACTGCAGTCATGGAAATAGCACAACAAATTATCAATACACAGTTACCTCCACTCAAAGACATACTATTTTTAGAACAGACACTTCATGTCTATTAGGATGTGAACTTCCACACTACAGACAAGTTTTAATTCCTGTACCATCACAGAACTGAACTGTAACAATAACTGACTGTGTGACAATACTCTCCTGTGCAATAGTATATCCTTTGCATATAACTTGTGGTTGGTGTAATAACAAGCTACTGTGTAATACATATTCATTATATTTGACATCATATATGCACCCATTGCAATGCATCCATTTTTTTTTTTACATTGCATTATAATTATTATTAATTTGATTTTATACTTTATGTGTTTGAGTTGTGTTAACATTTTACTCTTCTATCGTGTTGATATGAAACACTAATGTTTTAAATGTGTAGTTTTACATCCTCTCTCATGTGTCTCTCTAGAGTTCTAGTACCAACAGGTCCGTGAACCAATCAGAAGAGAGGAAGAGAGGGGGCTCTGAGTCTTTTGTAGCAGCTGATTGGTCATACGTATTAACTGCTGCAGTTTAGGTTACAGCAGATAAAGACACAGTTTAATCCATTCATTGCACTCACGCTTTTATGTTTTTGGTTTTGTAAAGTCTACAAAAAAGATAAACAAATTAGCCTCAGGCTCAGTGCTTTAGTGAATGATCAGACCCAGCCTGAATGAACTCAACACCAGTATGAAGAGAAATCAAAGCCGATCACATTGTCTCATCCTGACCTGATGAGCACACCGTTGATCCCCACCCTCATATTCTTCTTCCTCTGCTTTATTCATGTGATGGTGGGATGATTGTTGAAAAGACTCTTTCAACTCCTCAGCCTCGACCTGGCTGATCCGCTCATATATGGAGGAGAGGTGAGGGGAGTTCACATTCCACCCAAATCCCAGTCTAAACACCTGCATGGCAGAGACTACAAGTGCACACATTTCCTTCCTGTTAGAACACCACATCAGTTGCACATTTTCTCCATCATCCAGTTGTTTCAGACTTCAACTTTGTCTCAACTTCCCACGAGAGACATTTTTATGACCAGATTTCTTCTTCTAAACTGGAATTCGCGGCAGAGAAAAGTCCTTGGGAGGATTTGCTAAACATAAGTCTCTTTTTCTATAGCCACCTTTATCTCTCATTTCCCTCTAATCTCACCCTACAGACAGTGAACCAACTATTCGTGAGGAGTAAAGAAAAGAAGAGTTCCTGAGAGTTTGCCTTGACTTTTTTTAATCTTCTCCTCCTGTAAAGATTCAGAGATGGGTCTTCAGATTTCTTTGAGTACAGTTGGCTTGCGGAGGAGGGGACAGTGGAGATCATATCACTGGGAGGAAACCCTCGCAGGTGGCCTGAAATGCTTCTGGCTAGTGGCAAAGGGCAAAGACAAAGGGCCAGCTGACCATCAGCTTTTACAGCCGGCGGTGTGAGTGAGCTGTCAATATTTCTCCAGGTTGCCATGGAAAAGAATGTGGTGAGGTGTTGTAAACTAAACTGGTGCTGCAGTGAAGTGAGTTTAACGCGAAGCCAGTCAGCCAGACGTGTATTTATTTTATCTTCGGAGGAAATCTTGTCGTTGAGAATAACAGCTCCGTGTGTGATCAGATGGAAGTAGAGCAGATGTTACATAGTTTCCTGAGGTGAGGTCACTCTGATCTTTAGTAACTCAAACTGGTTGGTACAGAGGAGGAGTACAACAACACTAGGGGGATTATACGTGACTCACTCTTCATGACCTGTAGTTCAAGTGTTCAGGGCTTGAAACATAAAAACATCATTTGCAGCAGCTCGCGGAAACCGGAGGAAGTGGAGGACACAAACATCTCCACGGCTCAGTTCTCCTCCAGCCATGAGTGACAGCCAGGATGAAAAAGTTCACTGAAGTTACTGAGTTGACTCTGACAGGTTAATCTGGCCTGGTCCTGGACCGGGGTCTTGCCGGTCCGCTGACCTGTGGCTATTCAGTATCATGTCAAACCTTAAATCCACTCTAATTGGCAGTTCAAGCCTTTAGAGACCGGGTGATAAGCAAGATGGAGGTGGCTGTGTTTGTTCTTTTGTGTTTTGTATGGGGGCCGGGGGGTTGGGAGGTCAGCAAGCTTTTGAGGTCAGGGGGTAGATGACTTTGCCCCCCCACCTATTCTTCAGGACAGGCTTGAATTGTCCCCCTGGTGCCTCTGCCCCACACTCAGGACTCCATAAAGAGTAATGACTGCTGGGGAATGTTATTATAGGGGTGAGTATTTATGTATAAGGGACACATACACACCTCGGGGGCGGGAGATAGCTTATCAAGGCCCCCCCGGTTCTGCAGCGCAAAGCACAATCACCCGTCACCGACAACAAACCAGAGCTTAACTTCCTCCGGAGGAACCTGACGTTAAAATAACACACATACATTCACACTCCACACACAAATGTTGGTGTATAGACGCGAAAATATACACACGGCCAGCAGAGGGGATTTTCCTCAAGTGTGTGTGTGTGTGTGGACCCCAGGAGCTCAGGAGCACTTGCTTGCTCATGGAGGGTCCCACCGCAGGAATGTAAAGTGTAATCACTCACACATTTCCCTCAAGCACTGCAATGAAAAAAACGTAACCTTCATTTTAACAAAACGTCTCCTTTTATAAACAAACAGGGGCTCCAGCTTCGCCCCCGTCTCCCCCTAATCACACCGGCTGTCCGGGGCCAATTTGAGGTGCACGTGTGTGGGGTGCAAGGTCCCAGAAGTGCAGGCGAGCACTGTGGTTTCCCGGTCAGAGGCTGCGTGGAATGCTTGACTTGACAGAACGGTTCAGCAAGTATAACCACTTAAATCCCCGGCCCGGGCCTTCCACCGGGGTCCGAGGTGCTGAGACGAACACATGGTTAATGGAGGAAACCACTTCAACTTGGTGCAAAGACCACACTTCTCGTTTCAGTGTCAAATCACTCTGGCAATCACCTGTTTATAGCATATTATTAAATTACAACAAGTCAGTTTCATAGCTTCGTATCCTGGATACTGAGTAAAATGCAAAGTCAGAGCGGAATACAAGGCCAGGGGTGGAACAGATGACACAGGCTATATATGAGAGCTGAATGAAAACAACAAGCTGCTGAATCAAGGCTGTCTAGTGCCTGTCTGGGAAGAGAGGGGGAGAGGGCAGGAGGGGGAGGGCTGGTGCAGGAATGAATGAGCAGGTCTTTGAAATCTGCTCTGTAATTAGAAGGGGTTCCATATCAACAGCAGGTTGTCTGGGCCTGCCAAAATATGCTCACAGTGGAGGATCATGATAATGTGAATAAAGATGCACTGATGTGTTGCTTTTTCTTTGTGTGAATGATTCAAAATCTCTATAGGGAGAGGGTCATGCTAGATTTAACCTGACTTGCATGGATATGGACTCGCTGCTGATAAAATACTCCAGCAGCATCTCCCATGAATCCCTACATTAACCGTTATTGACTTTGGCTGTAGTGTGCATTGACTGGCTGACGTAGCCTCACTTAGTAAAGTCCTAGTAATGGTAGGACCGGGTCAGCTGAATGCAGGGAGGGCCGGCCGACTGTGAACGGGCTAATGTGGTTTCCTGGCCTGAGCTGCTCCACTGGAGTTTATAGCAGCAGTCAGAGATGACGTGCCACTACTACTGTCCACAGAAACTTTCATTCCAGGTCAGCGAGTGCTGCACCGACATCACTGCGCTGAGGAAGGAGGACTGACATCAAGAGACGGAGCGTTACTGCAAGGCCTGCTGGAGCTGGCAGAGAAGCGGCACAGTGGAGCCCGGAGCACCTTTTAGCACTGGAGTACTTGTAACTGCTGCAGGCTCTTTGTCTTCCCTTAAAGGTTATGTAACATGTAGCTACATTTCCAGCACATTATCATTAACGGATTACAAGTCTGCAAGTCTGGTGGCTTTTCCTCTGTTTTGCTAACCCTCCTCTTGGCCATGTGCATTTGTTTTCAACAAAGCCGGCTAGAAAGCAATCCAATGAGTGGTGGATAACGTTATATATTATATATGATGTTATGACTTGTATATTTGTGTAGTCTTATCTGCCATAAAGAAGAGATTACAGGTTACAAGGCTCGTTTGTGTCGCAGTGTCGGCGGCACTGATCTTACAAGGTTGGTTTTCAGCCAAGAGACTCTAGGTGGAAGACAGAGAGCCTCCATTCTCCCTGGAACAAGTTACAAGTCATTTATTTAACCATCACAATTACTCCAAAGCTGTTTAATTAAGGTAGATATGTAAAATACTTAAGATAAAAATCTTGTATAGTTCCTCTTTAAACTGACTGCACATATAGAGTTTCAGGCCTTAATGTTGGGAGATGTGAATCTACACAAACGTTATTTCCTCTAGCAGCAACATGAGTACATGCTGCGTATCTCAAAGATGAGATTTGTCCCGTGTGGGCTCAGTTACAAACAGCCTTCTTGGTGGCACATTAATTTAAATTCAAACAGACACATGATCATCCTGATTATGATTTGTTGCAGAATAAAAACTTTCCTTTTGCTGTGTTCTTCTGTGTTATTTAGTCAATGACTGACAGCTGTGCTGGAGGTTTATGATGTAATACTACAGCAGATAACACATCCTATCATTACTCAACGCTTTAGAGTCACAAGACCAGTAAGAGTGTGCACACAGTTTGCAGAACTACTGCTGTGAGAGCTGTGATTCTAGTCTTCCGTCCGTGATGAGCGGAGACGGAGTGAGAGACCGCGGCTCCGACCGTTGTTGGTGTTGTGAGGCAGTCACTGGTGCGGTCTGTACGAGGAATGTGGTAAACTTGCCAGCCATGTGCTCTTGGACCCAGAAAAGCCAGAGGGCCACTTGCCGACACAAGTATTACACCCCCCCCCCCTCCTGAGCCCTGAGCCAGTGTAACCTGAAACCCAGCTGAGTGCTCTAACATGGGACTGCACCACGGAGCCCAGTCTGGCTGAGCGGCTCTGATGGTCGTCCAACACAGACATTGATGGGGTGTCACAGGAGAGCTGTCCAAACACAGGGCCGAGGGATACATGCCAGGCGCCTGGTTGTGTTTGTGTGTGTGTGTGTGTGTGTGTGTGTGTGGCTGAGGATAAAAGAGATAAAGGGAGAGAGAGTGTTTTATTTTTCATTATTACTAAGGCGTTTTCAGGTGTGTACTGTTAGTTTAAAGGAAACTCTTCTATTGTGTGGATTCCGCTGTATAAATAGCCGCATCAATCAATCTCCAACAGCAGGAGCATCACTCCGGTGTCTATATATAGACGTGCTCGAGCACTAAGTGCAGCTCTTGTGTAGCTGGTGTTGTAGATAGAGAATAAAAGGCTGGATGTGAGATGGACCGAAACCAGGGAGGAACACTCCGCACTCTCAGCAAAAAAAAAAAAGTGTCATTTGACCTGAATATGTCAGAGTTTAATAACACACCTGCATACAAACATCCCCACAGAGGAAGCTGGAGCACAGCGACAGCAGCCAGAGATGCAGGTAGACTGATGCACCGACAGAAAACAACAAACAGCTAGGTGGCTGTGCTGGGATAGGGTGAGTAGAAGCAGTCATCCCGTGGACAAGTCACAGTCACGTCATAAAAAAAACCCACCCCCGCCTCCCAAACTCTCTGTGCCCTCAAATGCTCCATTTACACTAATTGTCATTCAGATGAGGGAGGGCTGTGTTGTTTAAGTCTGCCCCTGACACCATTAACATGAAAGGCACAATTAAGAGTAATTAGGGTTTTTTTTCCTGGCAAAAGGGGGTTATCAGCTAACCTGGCACGCAACATCCCCTGTTCCACACGTAGCATCTAAAATTCACACAACAGGACCGGTTGACACAATGAGCTCGTCGATCAACAAACCGACAAGAGGGAACTGGTGGTCAGGGTGACTGAAAACAGGCAGAATGTGCATCATATCATGGATTCACTCAACAAGCTGCTCCCTGCAGGCCAGCCCACAGAAACAGATCTCTAGAGACATGTCAAGGTTTAAATCAGGTTTAAGAGGGGTCAGGTCTGTGTTTTGGTTGTGTCAGGCTGCAGATAAACACCTTTAGGCAAAGTAACCATTCACAGACAGACCACAGGAAGCCAGGTCTGGGGAGCAAGCAAGGACTTGCTCAACCTAACAAGGTAAACCCACTGGTGGATGTCCAAGCTTTTTTTTTTTTGGAGCAAGAGGGAGGGGGGTTGAGGCACAAGGGTACACGGGTTTCCTAAGTGCTTCCTGAAAAGTGGGTTTATACATAAACACATATAAATCAATATCACATCACCCTCCAGTCATGGGGTGTAGTGGGGTGTGGGGGTTTACACAGATTAAAGAGCTGTGGCCACATGCTGTGTTATCAGGGTAATGAATTCTTACTGGTGACCAGGCAAAGTTCAACACATTGCAGCAGCAGGACACAAGTGTGAGGAGCAGAGCATCATGAAACACAACACCCAACAACAGTTTAACAAAGTCTCTGTGGTCTCTGTGACACAGTGGGAGATTAAAAAACATGACCATAAATATAAATGAATCGACACTTTTAGGGAGTAGGATGGAGGAACAGTGACTAAGTCGACTGATTCCCATCATGACCGATGTGCGTCATCGGTCATATTTCCCGTTAAAGCCAAAAACTGATAGAGAAAGCGAGTCTGTCTGTGGAGGAACAGCAGTGTAATAACTGTGTCCTCCTGCTTCAACTCCGGAGCCTGTAACACGCCCCTCAGCGTGGGAAGAGAGGACACAGCGACAGCAGCGTGTTCCCAGGACATGTCCACTAAGAAGAAGTGCCAAATAAGTTCAATAAACCTATAATTGTATCGCTCAACTCTGACTTTGTGTTACTTTTAAGTAGTTTTGTTGTGACTTTATTCATATGTGCGTCATGGTATACATTCAGACTTTCCATCAGTCAGCGGTGGAAAGTGAAAAGTGCCGTTTTCTCCCAACCCGCGCGCAGCCCGTGCGCCTAGAGCAGCTCCCTCGTGAAGGAGCGCCTCAAAGAGAGAGAAAGAGAGAAAGAGAAAGAGTCAGGTACTCACGCACTGCCTCCTGTTTGGGGTCCAGCTCGGAGCAGGTCTGCTGAAGTTGGCCGATCTTGCCCTGCAGCCCCCTGACCCGCAGGCTGGTGGAGGCGAGCTCGTTCTCCAGCTCCTGGAATATGGAGCAGGCATGTTTAGCCAGGTCCGACAGCTGGCGCAAGGTCCGAGACAGAGCCACATTACTGATGGAGACCAGATCCTCGAAAAGCAGACCCTCCTCGTTTGGGATTTGATACCTGCACAGTAACTGGGGTTCAACAACCCGTTTGGCAAATGGCATGTTGGTGTGGACCGGGGATTAAATCCAACGAAAGTCACCCGAGGGTGAGCAGAGAGCAGTTCTTTCCCCCACGACCCCCTGATCCAGTTTCTTTGGGTTCAGCTGCTGCTGATGCCCCCCATCCTTTCATTTGTTAGAGAGGACTGTTGTGCTTGCCGCTGCTGCGCCGGGTCATCTGCTGGCCTGACGCTACACTGTTTTTCACTGCTCCAAAGTCGAGGTGGTTTTTTAAAAAAGGCGGGGGTAAGACCTGGACTGGAGTCTCAGGCTGTCCTGGATCCGGACTCTGCTCTGCCTGTTGGCTTCACAGTCACTAGGAAAAGTCAATACAACCGTGCCAACACACATATCTCAGATTATATGATTGATCACTGCGTCCTGTTCAAATCTAGTTTTACATGGCAGGAACCGGAAACACTTGATTTATTGTTAACATGATTTGTTTGGCGTTTGTTCTTTCTGTCCAGTGCCCTGATCACAAAACACCATGCTTGGTTCTTGTATACAGTAGAACTGTGTATCTGGTGCATTTTCATAAACTGAGCCCTTGTTTTTAAATACAACTAACTGTGTGGTTCTCAAAGTTGAGTCTGGAGGCAGAGTTCCTTAACTATCAAGTAACACATTGCTAAAATATGTGACTATTTGTTGATGGGCATGGGTTTACTAGAATTTGTGTAGCAGAACATCTAAAAGCAAAATCATTGGGGTGGTCTAATTCATGTTACTGTTGGGGTCTTTGATGTGTAAAAGTTTAAGAACCATTGACTCAGTTTGCCTATAATCATTTTTGATAACTGACTCATTTCAAGAAAAAGACAAAACTCAGTATAGCTTCTTTCTGGACACTAGCCACTTTATTATTTATTATGAACATACTGTAAATAACTGTATAACACATAATATAAATTGTTCACAAATTTGCTATTTTATACTTTTATGTTGGACTTGATGTCTTTTCTCTTAAACATTGTAATTATTGTATGTCACATGATGGAGGGTCGTGCCCCCGGGAATTGAAAATAAAGTTGACTTTGACTTTGGCTTCTTTTCTGGCTGCAGATCTGGTTCCGTTTGTCAAATTAAAATTGTTTGACAGGACTTTTTAAAAGTCCTGTCAAACAAAGCAGGGTATCTGTGATGGACATTAATCGCTGATTTCTGACTGTGGTTAATCTATTAATTGAGGATGTACCATCACATTAATCATGACGACACCAGTGATTATTTGCAGCCATATCAGCTCCTGATCAGTGCTGATATCTAAGGAAATGTCACACAGCTAATGTAACGTATCCTGCTCAAGCATCACGCTGCTTCTGTTATTCAACTGAGATTTGATTGAATTATTTGTGCACTGTAAGTGGAGTGCAGAGGGGGCAACTCATAGAGTTTATTGCGAAAGCATCTCTTTATTGCTTGCTTGAAAACCCACTAAATAAATGTGATGTTTGCTTTTATGCATTTACAATCTGTGGTGAAACTATTTACTATGAGCTACTGTCTTAAGTCGTCATATTGTCTGAATAGATTCATTTTTGTATTGACTCCTTTATGCAGGCCTGACGGCCTGGGTCGAGCTTCATTCACATTTGCTGAATGAGTGTTTAGTTAAATCCCAGCAGCTGACAGGGCCAGAATCAGTAGAGGTGACGGCCTAAATGCCCTTCCTGTGGCCTAACTAATGTCCACAGCAGAAGTGCAACCTTTGCAAAGCCCGGCTTGGGACAAAGAAGAGATGAGAGAAACGGCATATGTCGTCATCTTTGAGTAATGGTGCTGCCACAAAAGGCCTAACTTGAACGGGACAAAAGCTGATAATCTTTGTTGTGAGAGGAGACAGCTTTATGTTTTAGCCTCTGGTGAGATATGGGTACAGTTTATTTACACTGAACACTGAAAAAGTTCTCTTCATGTCTTTGCAGCCATCAGAGTTGGTTTCATGAACTCACTTTGAGTTCTTCCTGTATTCAGTTGGTCACTACAGTGTAGTCTTTCTGACATAAATCAATATTGATGCATTCGGAGGCCAAATTGGGTGTGAGAGCACTAAATATCACTGTCTCCAGCTAGATGAGTAATTAATAGTAATAACCACGTAGGTAATAATAACCCTGCATGAGATAGTGAGATGGCAATTAAATTAAACAGGCATATACTTAGAGACAACACATGGAGGACACATATAGTTTCATCATCATGTGCAGCTGTCATCTCGAAATGCAAACCAAACACTTTTAAGTGGTATTTATAGTTCAGGGAGAATGGCTCCCCGTTAAGCTTCCTGGTCTAATCTACAGCACCCTCCTCTCCTGATGTATACGATGAAATACAACCTGCAGCACTGTAAGGTGAGGCAGCAGGTACTGACACGCAGGCCTGTGCCAAATATTGGGTATGGCACTAATTAGTAACGTCTGGCATCCTGTGTCTCCCAGACTGAGCCATTCATTCCAGCTCATTCATTTTCTCAGATGTGGGAGCAACATATCATCACAGCACCTTCACACTGGCAGCTCGGATGTTGAACACTTTCATTTTGCTCTTTCTTAAAAGTTTCAATCACCTAATAGGAGGATCAGAATGTCTAAAATCCTGAAAATATGATATGTCTTGTTTAAATACATCAACCATTCAAATTGAGAAATTACTCAAGAATAGCCAGGCTAACTGTTAGGTTGCACTTTGGCATGGCTACAGTAAATGCCACTGAGGTGCGTGATTCTCTGAATTTGTTGCACTTTACATCCCTCAGGTTTACCTCAAAGATTTTCAGATGAAATAACCTATTCTGTAGCATCTTAAAGCCATAAATTGATAGATCCCTGTGTTTTAGGATTATAAAACACAAAAAACAATTCCCAGTCCCCCAGTTTTGTTCAACCTCGGAACAACATACCAATTCCCCTGTTTTAAAAATAATGGTTCAGTTCATCCTCAGCACTGAAGAAGTTACATCACTCAAGTCTTCAGAAGAACATACCGTAAAGTTTCTTACATATATTTCATTGTTTTTTATTGCAAGATTGACATCGTCAGGCTCAACCTTTCAACTCCATTATATCGATAAATGGTAGTTAACAACTGTTTGGGAAAAAAACTAACAACAATGTTGAGAGATGTTGTAATTTCATGATTTCTTAAAGTCATGTGATGCTACATGCCTTGGCTAATTATGGACTTACGGCTATATCCAAAATCTTCAACTCTGTAACATTCAACCCTGTAACAAAAAACATTGTTGGGGGATTGAGTCATTAGGGTTAAAAGTTTTTTTGTTTTTTTTAGTTTTTAAAAAAAATCATACAACCATAAGTGCACTGAATTCAGAGAATCAAAGGCGAAGCTTGCCTATTTGTAGTTTGGCTATTTACCATTATAACAACTGTTTCAAGAGTTCAGCATAGTTCACCAACAGCCCAATCTTGTTTTAATTCTGTTTCTCTACTACCTTTCTCCCACTAAATTAGCATGCAGCTAGCTCTGGCCCTCGCAGACCATTTGGTCACTTTCCACTACTGAGTCTGTGTAGTTTGCAGTCTGCCCTGAAGGACTGGCTGCTCAGTAGACGCCCATTTTATGGATTGTCATAAAATATGCAAGTATTTCTTCACCCAGTCTTTGTCTAGTAGCTAATGTCACTCAAAACCTGTCAACGTCATTACCACCCCTTGAGCTAGCAGGCAGCTAAGCACATTACACATATGTGTGGTAGTTACAGTTGAGTGGTGAGCTTGATGAAAGAGAAATAGGCCTATCAGTGTGAAGTGTCTAAACAGGAGCCAAGTGTGTCAGTGGATATTTTTGGACAGCAGTGGCGGAAGGTCTGGGAATACAGCCATCGGCAGTGATCTGCTTGACCCTTGCTTGTTGTGTCTGTGCAGGAGAAAGCACAGCTGCACCGTGAGGGCCAGAGGACTGTGACTGATCTCCACTGTTCTCATTTGATGTGATAATGGCATCAACTGCATCTTGTGTCCAGACTTTATAGGCTAGTCATGGTCTATTCATTGTGTGCTAAAAGTGAGATGAATTAGGCTACATGTGTTTGTAATTTTTATTTCTCCAAAAATGTATTAGGAAGTTTCGCAACTTTCCACATTCACACTGCTCAGTGTGACCTCAAATGCTTCCTTTCACCCTCTTACTGTTGTTTCAATGTTTCTTTCAGCTACTGACGATAAAGATAGGCATCTCTCACACGATAGCGACAATAAAATAACGAGATAAGAGATAAAAATAGACAACTTTATTGATTCGTTTGATTAATGTCTTCAGCCCAGAGCTCAGTTGTGCATGATTTCGGGATAATTTACAGTCCAGTGCTCACATCATATCAGCAAACATGCAGTATCAAGCATGCCATCACGTAATTCAACCATTTCATTAACCACCATTAATAATCTAAGTGCCTGGGGAAATGCCTCATCTGCTCATACAGACAGTTTGAAATTCATCTTGCAAAACATGACAGAAATATTGTGCTCATTTCTTTTCCTTAAGGTTCAGGAGATCATTCTTTTTTTTAAATACTTGAGCCACCTTGAGACAGAAAAGACGCAACGTGGAAATAACTTTGATAACAATAAAGATAAGGGAATTTAAAAAAAAGGAAAAAAAAGACAGCGCTTAACTTAAAGACGGAGCCCACATTCAAGTAAAATGTACATATTTGATACAAATCCAGTGTCAGAAGAGTCAACATTCCTCAATGTCCTCATGGTCACACAGGTCAGTGCTACAGTCTGACAACTGTCAACCAAAATGTGTGTGCAGTCTGAAACTATGTAGCTAAATTCAAACTAAACTCAACCTTATAAACATGCATATTTGAAACTGTGGGTGAAAATATGAATCAGACTCATCAACTAATCTGCAGCACTATCACTCGCTTTAGACCATGTGGATACTCATGAAATACATTCTGTATAAAAATGAAAACTGAGAATACTTTAGTTCCCATTATTAATACAGGTCATAACCAGTCATTGGCGATATGAGCACAAACATCCTATGGAGGAAAACTAATGGGAGGAAAAACTAACAGTAACCTCGTAAGACAAAAATAAGTTAGAATGTCACAATGAACTTCGGGATATTTTACATGTACGTCATACAGTGTTTAAAAATACATGGTTTAATCCTGCAAACAGCTTTAAAAGTAATAGAAAGTAACACATGGCACCGAGCCACATCCCTCTATGTCTACGATGCACCTTTGTTTGCAGCATCAGCCCTTTTCTTTTACATTTACTCTGCATTCATCACAAGAAACAACAATTTTATGGATCTCAGCTCAAACACTGACGTACTTCAGTGAAGCACCGGTCACACGGCTTTAACCAGACTTGAGGCTCCGTCACATTGAGGCAAGAGGTCGCAGCAGCTCCAACTGGGACTCCAGAGTGACCCTCTCCTGGTGAACCACCTGCAGCCAGACAAAAAAAAATAGAAGATATTTGGGAGAATGTTATATGTAGTCACTACAAAACAGATTTGGCTTATGTGAAATTATTGTGTAGTGGAAGATCGACCATGACTGATGCTAAACCTTGTCTAACTACTGAAAGGTAAATATAGAGAGCCAAGGGTGCAACTTTGGGTTAAAAATGGGGGGGATTGCAAACTCTGCCCATATAAGGATTTTTTTAAGCAAAAAAAGGTCAGCATGTGTCCCAGTGCGGATGAAGACTGCAAAATCATTAACTTTAATAAAAGGACAAGGCTAATTTACCTGTTTATTTTGGCATTCCCATATAAGTAAAAGTAGTAAAAGTCATGCATGTTATTTGTTTCGACAGGATTATTAATTTACCATATCACCACTTGCCACTGTGTAGCTATTTCTTATCAGCCAGATGGACTGGTTACATTCTGTCATTCCAACATCCCACCATTCCAACATCCCACCACTCCGACATACCACCATTTAGACATACCACTCCGACATACCGCTATTCCAACATGCCATCGTCCCACCATTCCGACAAGGTTTTCAATATGAGGAAATGTGTATTACTCAACAGGTGACTCCCTCCTATCTACTTCTGCTCTCTATCTATCTGGCCTGTCTAGCCTCTACCTGGTCTTTTCACTAAACTTAACCAACTCCTTTCATCATTGCCTATTCAGACCATAGGAGGAAATTGTCGGAATGATGGGACATTTGATAGAAAATTAAGTGTTGCCATTTAGACAATTAGAGGCCTATGTCGGACTGGTGGGATGTCGGAATGGCGGTTGCCCCCCAGATGGACTAATGAGAATTGGGGATTTAGGCAGCTAGGCTATAGGCTAACAGTTAGCCTGCCTGCAGAGGCATTATGAACATAGCACACACACCTTGTCAGTAAAGACCAATGTAAAGGCCTTTAGAGAGAGAAGATGATCAGTTTTCAGATCAGCTAACTCCTACCATCACATTATTCTGTGGTGTCCTCTTCTAGCTTTACTTCTAGCCACTAGCAGACCAGCTATACATTATATGGTTGTTAAAAATGTTACTTTGGTTGCTTGCAAATTAAATTAAATCAGTAAAAACAACAACTTCTTCATACCAACTTGTAGGTATTTTTATTCACTGCAATTTTATGATTATTTAGGGGCTTCTGAAAAAAGAAGTAAATGCACATTGAAGAACATGTGCTGTGGGTGGGTCTGACACATTTGGCCTCCATCAGGCATCACAAGGTCAGTAGCCTACAGCCAGGTCTGTGTACATCTGGTAGCTGTCATGTACTGTATGTTAGTAATGCCTGCAGTAAACAGAGTGGAGACGTGTGTGCTGGCAGCAGAGGGTCACTGTGAAGTCTGTGTCCTGTATGTAAAGTAAGCAGCGTGACAGAACAGGGCACCGAGGTGAGTCGTGAACCTCTAGATAAATTCCTGGAGAGGTTCATGGCTCAAAACAGTTCAGAACCACTGGACATTGTCAGTATTAACTCCAACCTATAGAAATGTGAGTTTAGTGGAAGAACCAAAATGACCACTAATGTTCATTACAATGTGAAAGTGGATTGTATACACTACCAGTCAAAGTTTGGACACACCTTCTCATTCAATGGCCTTTTTTCTTTTTTAAAACTTTCTACATTGTAGATTCAAACTGAATACATCAAAACTACGGTATGAAGGAACACATATGGAATTATATAGTAAATACAAAACAACAGTTAAAAATCTGTCACCTGACCTCAACCCAACTGAGTTGTTTTTGGATGAGTTGGACCACAGAGTGAAGGCAAAACAGCCAATAAGAGCTTAGCACCTCTGGGAAAGGAGGAGGAAAGCTGTTCCAGGTGACGACCTCATGAAGCTGAAAGTGTGCAAAAAGCTGTTGTCAAAGCAAAAGGTGGCTACTTCGAAAAATCTAATATATAAAACATATTCTGCTTTGTTTAACACTTTTTTAGTACATTATTCCATATGTGTTCCTTCATAGTTCTGATGTCTTCAGTTTGAATCTACAATGTACAAAGTAATGAAAATAGAGAAAAAACATTGAATGAGAAGGTGTGTCCAAACCTTTGACTGAGTGCATGTGGAACATTAAAAACATACACAGTGTTGATTTCCAGCATAAAGGCTCTGGCTCTGTCATTCCCCACAGCAACAATGAGCACATCAGCTGGAGGTGGGGGGTGAGGGTACGAGCTCCTCTCAGGAGGGAGAGTTTCCCAAATGAGTGCAGTGATCAACTGACTGCATGGCCACAGTGGTCTAAAAGTAGATTAATATCCCCTAGTGTTCATCACACCCTAAAAATATAAGTGTTAGGCAGAGTAAATAGGAGGGTTCAGCCAGCCAACTACTAGGAAATTGAATATTGATTAATGTACAACACAGTATTGATATTTGGAGACTTGGTTCGAACCTTATCGCTCCCGTCAAGGAAGAAGTAGGAAGTGATAAAACTTCCCCCACTGAACACTGAAATTAAGTTTGGCTGGTGTGTAGTGTAGCTTTAGTGTAGCTTTGTCTTGTAGTATTTCTTTGTTTTGTAGTATTAATCATCCTCTGCCTCCAAATGTGTCTTGAGGGCCGTGGGGAGACATCTTGTATAAATAAAGACATTTTGTCATGACAGGAATACCCGACGCAAACAGTCAGGTCAGCTGGAGTCAGTATGTTCTCTGAACCTCAAACATCACCAGAGCAACACACATGCTCTCATACATGACTGCTTTCTCTTTGTCTCCTCTATTATCACATGAATAATGACAGATACTCCCTTCTTCAGAATGACATGTAACCTCCTCTAAGGAACAGTCAGGGAGGTGTCATCCCTTCCCATCCAGCCTCCCCTTCTTTTCTCACACACCCTGCTGGAGCTGGATGCCTGACCAGCCTGGGCTCTATTTTCAAGAACACAGTTGTGAATGCCAAAGGCTGTTTGGTATTTCAACAAGGCTCGAGTCTATATAAAGACACATATGCCTTTCTCTGCTGAATTCCACACATGCTTCCAGGAACTAGCAGAATTAGAGTGAATTAATATCAATGGAGATTACTCAGTGCTTCAGGAGACAAGACAACGCCATGATAATAAAATGCCACGTGCTCAAATCCTTCTACCTGTCTAGTCTCTGCATGTGTGATATATAAGAAACTGGCTGTGTGTTACTGAATCTCTTTCTTTTATTCTGTCAGTCTCTCTCTAGTATTGCAGCTCTAAAAGTGCTGCATGTGAGCATTGAGGGTTCGCTACTAGATCATTTACGAGGAGAATGACAGGCATGCTGCATGTGTTCCAACTGTGGGAGCGTGTGCCATGGGCAGATCCCCAATGCAAACATCGAAGTCTGCACCATTAGTTCAGCTATGAGTGATGAGCAGGGGAGCAGACAGTGGAGCTCAGGGCTTTTCACCAGCGTTTACTGTCAGCTCAAACCAAGAGACTTCAACTTGTGACGATCCAGCGACAACTTTTGAACCAGTATTGACATGAACACTACCGACGCTGTCATGGCTGTCACGAAATGAATGAATACAAGTTCTTCTTCTATTCTTTGAATGGTTCCCCCCCCCGCCATTTCAAAGTGTCCCGGAAGAACCGGAGGGCAGGAAGGGTCACAAAGTTCACATGGAGCGACACGCATTCCTTCAGAAATGCTGTGTCCATGCTGGTATGGCAGAGGAAGACAGAAGACGTCTCACCTTGAGTTGCTGTTGGAGCTCACTGTTGAGGCGGGTCAGCACCGCGTTGCTTTCTTTGTTCTTACGGATCGCCATCTGGATCTCCCTCTTCTGTCTGGACAGTCTGAGAGAGAATCATGCTCTAATGTATTATCTCTATCAATAGAATGGTAGAACTGACTGTTCAGAGCACATGCTTCGGAAATATGTTTGTCGTATGCCGTCGTGTTTAGTGATGGCTTTGAAACAGTGAGTTGATGCACTCGGATCAGATCAGATGAAACCAGAACACTCAATAACAGCCACCACTGTTATTGATGGTCACCGTCCACTGTGCCGACTGACAGCTTCAGTGAGCTGTCTGGCCAATAAGGAGACACCAGCACATGTGCTAGAGTCATTATGGTGGTTACTGTGCTCCTTAATGTCTCCTGAATTCCCCTCTCTAGGTGAGTCTCAGGGATTTACAGTCCCCCATACACAACACACTTAAAACACAGCTACTAAATTTACAGTGGGGTCAAAGTCTGAAAAGGTAGTAACAATTTAATCAGGAGTTAAAGGGATAGTTTAACATTTTGGCAAATTTGCCCATTGCCATAATCCCTTCAGTTTTAGGAGTAGGTACGTTACCTTTAATTGTCGGTGCAAGCTATTTTTAGAACGGTGGAGCAGAGATGCAAGCTGCTCAGAGCTACACTACGGAGGCTCATGGAATTTCTTGGTTTCCCTCATCAAACTCATCAAATACACAATCCAACAACTCCAAAATGCTCTCGTGGACAAGTTGTGACCTGCACATTCACCACACTATGAGATAATAACAGAACGTTACGAGACAGAGTTGTTTTCGAGGCAAATGCAGAGACTGCTTGCTGATAAACTGCCCCCGATGGGAATGTGCATCAGCGGTTTTGCAATGAATTTACCTCGAAAACAACTCTGTCTCATAACGTTCCGTTATTATCTCACAACTTGTCCATGAGAGCGTTTTGGAGTTGGAGTTGTATTTGATGAGTTTGATGAGGGAAACCAAGAAGTCCCATTAGCCTCCGTAGCGTAGCTCTGAGCAGCTCATGGCTCTGCTCCAATGGGCCATTTTGCCAAAATGTTGAACTATCCCTTTAATATCATAATTGCAATACGTCTGGAAAGAATGTTGTTGGGTTTTTAAACATTTTGTTATGTTAAAGCAGAAGTAAGTGGTCCGGTCGTTTTCGCTAATGCTGCGTTCCAGGCAGGCTTTTGAAATCGTAAATTACAGCTTCAAGTCACAACTTACGACTTTGTAGCGTTCCAGGCAACCCACTCGTGTTTCTCCGACCTGTTTTACCGGTGAAAGTCACTATAACGGCCACTCGTTTAACATCCTTATGATGAAAAAAATGGAAACATATTTTCATCTATTATAACACAGCCATGTAACAGTGAACATTAATTAAACTTCTTACCATGCGATTTTGAATACATTTATCATAAATTAATACTAATTGATAACTGATAATTAGTAGGATTAAAATTGAATCCATATTACTCTAAAATATAGAGATATTTCCGACAATACAAATAACTGAAAAATGCGTCTTAATTTTCTAACTTCCAATAACTTAAACCTGTTTATTAGCAGCTGTGACAGTGTGGCTTGAGTTTTACTATGAGTGCCATTACAGCCACAATCAACCAATATAGCTACTCAGCTACTGTAAAACTCAGATTCAATTAGATGTAAAGCATCAAGTGTCTGACTGACTTTTGAGCAGGCTTGGCGGCGGCAGGATACGACACGGCAGGCGGGGGTGCGGCCTCCAGGTTCTGGGTCTCTGGATGGTATTTCCTGCGAACTGGTTTCTGTGGAGCTTGACTGTGACAAACACCGGCGACGTCCTGGAGGAAAGGTAACAGGGATACAAAGGTTAAGCTGAGAGAAATGAACCTCCTCACTGCTGCAGAGCCCTCACATCTCTGGGAGCGGGTCAGACCTGCTTTGATGTAATTGTCAAGTCTTCAGTGCTCGGACCAAATCTGGATCGTAGACTCTGTTCTTCAGGCTTTACACTGCTCTCCTCCTGCAACATAGACACACACAAACACATAACACACATGCTATACAGAAAAAAGAAAAGGGCAACATGAATTCTTAACCAACATGTCATTATAAGGTGAAATGATATGAGAGGAATGCTACAGAGGCAGGATGAAATGTGTCCACCCTGACCGTAGATAAATCACCAGCTGTACTGTACTGCTGCTCAGGGGCAGCCATGATGGATTAACCCACATTTATTACATCACCTTTCTTCCACTTTATTCTCTTATAGACATAATGCACAATACATCATTACTTACATTCATTCAGAGAGGTTAACAGTGCCGTGAGCACAGCACATATACTCATGAAGGCTTGTTTCTTAATGTAGGCTTGTTTCTTAATTGTAGATGGAATGCAAAAGAAACCTGAATGCACTTCTTAATAGGGAACATCTACATTTAATGCACTGCATACAACATTTCCCATCTGTTAATGTTGGATTTAGGGAATTTGATCCACTAATTTTTATATGGGCTGCTGTCTCCATTGCGGTGGCAGCTCAAATTCCTGGGCTTTCCTGATGGCTTCAGCAGGCCAACGCCGCTGCTGTAAATTGTGCCCAAGAAACCTAAAAAGTTCATTTCAGCGAGCAATGCGACTGCCCCCGTGAGCAGACACAAATAAATGGCCCAAAGATTCACTGCACCATTGAACGTGAAACACAACCGCAGCATGGAAACATTTAAAAGTTAGTGTAGTAGCTGCAGCAGCAGCAATAAACCACAGGAGCTCCATTAGCAGTACGTGTGGTCACAGTAGCTGCAGGTCACGGCTGTTTCACTCCAGCAATGCACGGACTGAAGAAGCACCGTCACCGACGCCGAGACCTTTTAGTTTTTAACTGGTCACGTTTATATGAATAAGAGAAGATCAGGAGGAATAAAGTTACACGTGCTGATGGAGACATGATGAGACTCCAGGCTTTGGAGGAGACAGCGGTGACTGGAGATGTTAGGTACTCGTGTTCAACTCCATTGAGCTTTAGAAGAAATACAAAGATGTGACACTTTGGTCGTGACTGTAGGAGCATCAGTCCTGGCTGAGTGCAAGTGGAAAAGTGAAGTGAAGTGTGGGTAAGTAAAGAGAAGGTAAATTAAGTGAAAAAAGCAAAAGAAAGGGACAGTGAGTGAAATAAAGTAAAGAAGTGAAAGAGAAACGATGTGAAGGGGCTAAATAAAGTAGAGTCAAATGAAGTGAAATATAGAAAAGAGAAGTGAGATAAAGAAAGATGAAATAGCGAAAGACAGGTGAAGTGGTGTAAAGATAAATGAAGGTAAGTGAGGAGCTGGCGGGTTCAAGTGAAGCTGAAATAATGAAATGAAGAGAAGCAAAGTGAAGTGAGGTCAGGTTCAGAGAAGTTAAGTGCCTGCAGATGTGAGGCTGTTTATCCATTTAGCATAAGTTCACAGTCAAGCACTCTGAATGGCTCCCTGCTACAGCTGCTGTCAAATACCCTCCTCTAATACTGACACATTTATGTTAAGAAAGCTTTTCATTATGCCCACTCCTCTCTTAAATACCTCACAGAAGGTACATCCACGTATGGTGGCCAGTCTGCTTGGTTTTTAATGAAACCTGAGTAAAACCTAAAACAGAGAAATGGAGCTACTGTGTCAGAGGAGCTGAGGAGCAGAGACTGGGAGGACACAGTCACCATAATACTGTATGATACTAAACAGACAGTGTGGGAGGTGGGATATGAGTCACTATACAACATCTTAGGTAGGATTATATCATGAGGATTAAAATGAGGAGCTTCTGTGTCCTTTGATCTTAAATCTAAATCTGATTTGTCACGTTGAAGTCAGAGGAGTAGACACCACGGAGGACAGAGACGTCCCCTCTTCACTCTGTCTCACTGGAAGATGGACAAATAAAGACAGATCTGTGTAAATATGATATATATGTTCAGTATATTACACCTATAGGCTACTACTCTTTGTTTTTTCCTTACTACTTTCATTACTCATAAAGAGGAACTATATTCTATATTCCTGTAAAATAAAACAATGATTTAGAATATGGTCATTTGGTTTCATAATAAACCAGGAGATAAACCAAAGAGCATTTAGTAATTGAGGACACTTCCTTGATGAGAGTCCCCACAGGGAGAAGTGGAAATGTTAAAGGTCTGTGTGCACAGTGGAGTGGACGTCACAGAGACAAAATAAGGACGTCCTCTGACTGAATGTATGTGTGTAGGAAATTTTCATTTAAGCTTCCGACCTTGCAACTCATCAATATTTAACACGTGCCGGATTTGTTGTGCAGAGCAACAGGATACAAGTGTATACGCGGGTATAAATAATAAAAAAAAGTGTCAGGGATGACAAATGAAGGACAAAGAGAACGAGGCTGAGGCCGACTCAGACTGAACGCACGCGCCGCCGCTGCAGCCGTAAATAAATCTCTAATGTTTCGCCTGCTTGCAGACTTTGATGTACAGCGCTGTCATAACCTTTAAGTCCATTTGAGTCTTGAAATAGAGGCTCGTATATTTGACAAACATGACCCCGGTGACACATTTATAGGCCTACATCTGAGACGGAAGGAGGAAAAATCCGGGGAGTGGAAAACGCTGACGACCCGGGGCTGGAATTTTGAGTTCGCTGGCTGTTGTTTTTTTTTTTTCCCTCCTTTCACAGAGACAATTTTGCTGCTTGTGACATTTAGAAAAAAAATCAAAATCAAAGATAGACATGAGATTCTACGCTCACCTCTTCTCTGAAGTGACTGAAGTCAGCAAAGTTTGGCTGCTGCACTTTATTCTGAGGAGTGCTCTCTGAGGAATTCATAAAGTGAGGAACCTGGGGGTGGATGAGAGGTACTGATTAACCAAAGCTCCTTTTATCATTCATCATTTATGGGACATTTGTTCGGTCAGAGCACAGCGGTAACAACAAAGACCTGTTGGCTTGAATGGAAAGACAATTACATCTTATGTACAGTACGTAGTCAAACAGAGCTCACCTGTGAGGTTGTTGGTCTTGGGGGCAGGGCAGGAGGAGGTGGCAACCATCCGCTTTTAATCCCTGGAATGCAGACAAGGTTTCACCAAACTGTGATCTTAATACTTATAATACCTCACAAACATACAGTACCTGCCATATCTTGATCATCAGAAACTGACTCTGTCTCGTGACCCTCTCCCCTGAACAACACAAACCAAACCCACCGATCTCCATTTCCCCCTTTTGCTCTCGCAGTTGAAAGGAGAACTGTCACAAACACACACACACACACACACACACTCACACAGAAACAGGGTTCCTACACATTCAAAATTTCAAGCTCCCATACTTTTTCCAGACCCCAATTTCCAGACTTATCGGTAAGAAAATTCAAATAAATTGTGACATTTGATTAATTTAGATGTGTATCATGTAAATAAATTAAATTAATTAAATTAAATTTCATTATTCTGAATTTGTATGCCATTATGTCACCAAATAATTTCCAGGTGATTGTAGCTAAGCAGGGCCGTTGTATAGGGGAGAAAGGTAATGATAATTCCAGGGGCCCAGCGCCCAGTAGGGCCCACAAAAAATCTCAGTAGTCTAATCTTTGTGACTGAATTTTTCAGCATAAGACCCTGACTAATACTCATAGTAATGCTGCATTAGCATCAAAACAAAGTAGGCTAAATAAAAAATGATAATACGTACGTAGTCTAAGAAAGAAAAAGTGGACAAGTCAGGGGGTAGGGGCCCACTTTAGTATACTTTCAGGGGGCCCAGAATTCCTAGCAACGGCCCTGTAGCTAGGTATAATAGCGCATACAAGATAATTAACCCAAATAACTTAAGAGAAGACCCAGATAAGAATTAAGATGAATATTTCCATACGATAGTTTCCATTTTCCATACTTTCCAGACCTGTAAATGTATCAAATCAAATTCAATACTTTTCCATACTTTCCATACTTGTGTAGGAACCCTGCAGGAAACTAACAGTGAGTCGTACCAGGAGCTCCCTGCTGGAAGAGCTTGTTGAGGTCCAGGGAGGAGGCTCTGGAGTGGGTTTTCTGCGGCCGGGGTGGAGGGGTCGGGGGCTCCTCCGCCTTCTTCATGGCATCATCAACAGAGGTGCTGGAGTAGGACCTGTTGGTGTGGGAGGTGTGAGATTAGCGAGACCGTTCAGGGTGTCACTGAACTCATTCCTCTAATCTGATGGTGGAGTTTTCACCTCGGTCTGGTTTTCGTCCTGGTCTGCGGGTCCAGGTCCTGAAGCGGTTCTGTGAGGAAGGATACGTTAACAACCTTATTTATTTACTTGATTAGGACAATGCACATTAATCAATATATCAGCGAGAAGCATCAATATAAATATGCCAGAGTTAGCACAGTTGCGAAATTTCATCCGTTGTCCTAAGGCAGGTATCATAAAAAAAAACATACAGACATTACACCATGTCAATTAGATAAAGCATGTAGAAATCTTACACAAAATATAAGTCCTGCTTCACATCATGGTTAAAAGTCTATACACAAAATAGAAAAGACGAACTGAACAAAAGCGGCTCAGGCTTTTTGATCTTGTGCGTGTTATTATAAATGGGAAGCAGACACTTCCCTTTGGAAGCTGCACGCATTGATTGATTCATCCTATCACACCATTTATGGCATTTATGGTAATTTTACAACCTCTTTCATAACCAAAACATTTATCACTGTGATATGACAGAACTCAACTCTCTGAGCTACGCTACACGCTAAATGAGATCACACAGCTGTTCTCCAGACATTTACAACAGGGCCATAGAGGAAGGACTGCCACAACACAGTGAACACACTAACGGTGCTTTTGAGGTACACAACCACATCTGTAGACTGTCCTCCACCATGTCTTTCTTTATCATCAGTAAAAACATCACATCATCTGTTCTGTTCAATATTCCGATGTTATGAAGAGTAGTAGTTTCACCTGGCCTGGTGGGGAAAGCACCGAGCTGTAGAGTGGGTTTCTCCTTAGCTGCTGTCGCCCTCTGCAAACCTGCATCTGTACACAGTGACACACACATCAGCAGCAGAAGCTACATAAAGATATGACAACAAGACTGTCATGATGTCGAATGCAGGATTTTATTTTCTTATATGAATATGAATATATGAATCAGTATCTTAGTGTGTCTCTTTTTTTTTTTTTTTTTTTTTTATTAATGGGAACAGGCATATACAATGTATAAACCGACAATACACTGACCAATACACAAACAGACAGAAGACAAACACACAAAACACTACAACAACAACAACAACAACAACAAAAAAAAAAAAAAAAAAGGATGTGAAACTACTAAATTTATATCAACAGTAACTACTTAGTATACCTTCACTCAAAAGTAAGTTTTTCCCATTTTTTGTTATGCATTTCTATCTTGTCTTGATTGGATGCGATAATTTTTTCCAAAAGAAATTGGCATCTTAGTGTGTCTCTTGATAAAGTTAGGTGAAATTGGAACCAACTACTAGCAGAACTGAAATCAGCCCTAACTGTAAGCACTTTTAAATCCAGGTTAAAAACATTTCTCTTTTCATGTGCTTATAGCTGAGCTCCTTTTAAGAACTTTAAACTTTTTTTTAATTTTTAATTTTTTTTTAATGCTGTTTTATGCTGTTTTTTTTAATGGTTTGTCTTTATATAAAGCACATTAAGTTGCCTTGGTATTAAATGTGCTATATAAATAAAGATGCCTTGTCTTGAAATTAGTTTATGCCTGTTTTGTTTAACTGTACTGGGATCGCTGCATAAGTGAATTAACATGTTCATACATTGTTTTACTGACATGTTTTATTTTGTTGTTTCAAAATAAAAAAGTATCGCAATTCAAGTTAAAGGGATACTTCACCCAAAATCAATAATTCTTATCCTTGTTGTAGTAGTAGCTCCCAGTGGTTGATGTTTGTGCGCGTGCGCAAGATCCATCCATCCAATGGTTTACAATGACGAACGAACATCTCGCAGCAAATCTCACGCATGCGCACAAACATCAACAGAGCCACTGGGAGCTACTGCTACAACAAGGATAAAAACAGAGATCAAATTAATTTTTTTCCAAACAACTTTTTCATGTTGCGGCTTCAGGACATTTGGGTCAGTACAGATGAGCAGTATGGAGGTATCTGGATGTTTCATAGTGTTGATTCAAAAGTGAACTCTATCCACCATTATATGAAAATCTGTTGCCAGCCGGACCCCCCTGGAACTACAAAAGCGTTTTGATGACTCTGAAAGTTCTCCAAACCCTTCCTTGGCATGATGGTGAGTAGAAAATTGGTGAATTATCGATTTTAGGTGAAGCATCCCTTTAATGTTGTTGAGTAGCTGTCTCATTTTACCTTGCTTACAAGACTCCTCTTTCAAATCTTGTTTAGCTGTGGTCACACTTGGCTGGATCCTCTCTATGTTGCTTTGATCCTGGAAGCAGAAACAAACAGCTGCTGCATCATGTAGAGACTCACAGCATCACTGCCTGCAAACACTGAAATAATCTGAAGTGTGGAGAACATCCCAGAAAGCACAAGCTCAGCGCTTTAAGTTCCTCATGTTGAGGACTAACTTCATGCTCAGCTTCATAGTGCCCCCTACAGGCTGCAAACGGGGACTTCAGATTATTATTATTTTTTAAATATCATCTTCAGTAATAATAGCAGAGCATCAGAGGGCTTAGGTTACCATCTGTCTGGGTCTTGGTTCAGCATCCTCAAAGACAATGAGAGGCTCTGCACTCTGTAAAAGAACAAAGGATGAGTTTAAAATGAAAAAAAAAACATGACAACATGTATCCAGTTTAACAGATCGACAGCAGATCCATGCGTCCATGTCTCTTACTTCAGGAGTGTCTGGGATGTCCTCCTCCTGCTGCAGGAACCCCGGCCGCAGGGTCGGAGGGAGGCTCTCTGGCAGGGGGTAGCCGTTTTTGCGGGCCACAATCAAGTGAAAGGCTGTGCAGAACTCAAAGAAAGTGAGAGCTCCATCTCTATCCACATCACTCAACTCCCTTAAAAGATCAGTTGAAAAGATGAAGAATACCTGGACAACCTGAGAGTGGAGCTGTAGATTCATCATTCATGTCAACAACAATCCTGGCTGTTACATTTAGGTGAGGTGTTTAAGCAGGTCGGTGAGGTGACTGGTTTGATAATACTGTACATTTTGATCTATATGTAGTTTCCTAATCATTTTACAAAACTGTCCCAAATGAATTGAAGAGTTTGGGATGTATTTATATGAAAAAAGGGAATGAGCCTGAAGGATCAGACCGATGAACTGAAGTGAACTGAAAAGCCTAAAATAATTTGAAAACGACAGACTTATAAAATAAACTATTACAACAGTTGTTAATGAACCTCTTTAATAGAAACAGTGTGATTACATGTCGTTGCATCATCCTGTCAGCTTGTAGCTACAACAGGCGTTCTGATGCAGATATGGTGATAAATACTGGTTGATAATGAAAGCTAAATCTTGACGTGCATAAACAGAATATAAAACACAAATACAGAGTGATGCACAGCAGCTGCACAGTTTAAGCCACCAGGTTTTGGCTGTAGCGTTAGTAGCATCGTCTCATCCAACTCTGGCCTTTTAAACTCATAGATTAAAAGCCAAATAGCTAATCATTATTTATATTCATATAATAATCTATATTTTATAATCAAATAACATTATTTTACCTCCTTTTAGGATAAAGTAGGATGTTGTAAGGAGGAGATTCCAGCTGGCAGCACCTCTAACTGTCAGTAACTGACACATCATGTCTCTGTTGTTTCATTTGTGCAAGAAGTGGAGAGTTAAAGGCCACGACGTGGGGGTGGATGTTGTTATCTTTGGAGTGCATCACACTGTTTCCTCCTGGTGACACTGTGCATTAAAGATCTTGAACAAAATGCTCTTCGCACAGTCACTGTGTGTGTTGCAATAAATGACCACACCGTTTAAAATGAAGTCAATTCGGTTCAAGGATGAAAGGAAGGTGTCAGTCTGCATTAAATAAACAAAAAAAAACAGCCTCTGTGTGACTCAGTGGGGCTGCTGAGGTTCTTGGCTGACACACACACCCGACTGACCCCAGAACAGAACAGAACAAGGACAGACAACAGCGTGAGTCAGCACTTACCAAATATGGGAGAGCTCTGGTATCGGGAGCTTGGATTTTGTGAAGAAGTTTTTTGCAACAGCTCCTGAAATATAAAAAAACACAGAGTGTGAAAGGGTGAAATTGAAAAAGATTTTTCTTTTCCTCTTCGCATTTCAGTTGAAGGGATAGTTCAACATTTTGGCAAATTGGCCCATTGCCATAATCCCTATAGTCTAAGGAGTAGGTTCATTACCTTTAATTGTTGGTGCAAGCTATTTTTAGAACGGCAGAGCAGAGCCGTGAGCTGCTCAGAGCTACGCTCCGGAGGCTAATGGGATTTCTTGGTTTCCCTCATCAAACGCATCAAATACACAATCCAACAACTCCAAAACGGTACTGTGGACAAGTTGTGACCTGCACATTCACCACACTATGAGATAATAACAGAAAATCACGAGACAGAGTTGTTTTAGAGGTAAATTCATGCAATACTGCTGATGCGCGTTCCCGTCGGGGGCAGTTTTTCAGCAAGCAGTCTCTACATTTGCCTCGAAAACAACTCTGTCTCGTAATGTTCTGTTATTATCTCATAGCGTGGTGAATGTGCAGGTCACAACTTGTCCACCAGAGCGTTTTGGAGTTGTTGGATTGTGTATTTGATGAGTTTGATGAGGGAAACTCAGAAATCCCATTAGCCTCCATAGCGTAGCATTGAGCAGCTCATGGCTCTGCTCCGCCATTCTAAAAAATAGCTTGCACCGACAATTAAAGGTAACAAACCTACTGCTGTGACTTTATTATTATGATTATGGCAATTTGCCAAAATATTGAACTATCCCTTTAACTTCTGATTAAATTGTTACCCAGAATGAGAGCCCCCAGGTCAGGCTGCAGGCTCTTGAATTGATTAGTATAATACTCCAGCTGTTCCTCTGTGATCCTCCAGGGGTCATCATCAGAATAGTCCACCACACCCTGCTGGCTCAGCCGCTCTGCTGGAGAAGCCTACGAAGACAAGCACACATACACATTATCGTAACATGTACTTATAGAAAATATACGTGCTGTGAAAAAGCCGGCTGTACCCAAGCCGTAGCAGGGTGCTCCACAGTGGGTTTGGTCGCGTAGTTACTGGGCGAGGAGTGCTGGTCCAGCTGAGCCATCGGCCGCGAGGACTGTTTGCTGTCATATGCTGAAGGACAGGAGAGAAAAGACGCAGCTTTGGTGGAGGAGAAACCTGAGAGTTCCGTGCAGTGATTTTTAGTTTTTTTTACCGATTACATCCCTGAAAAATGTGATCTGACAGAACGAGAGGATCACAGATCAAAGGCTCAGCAGAGAGCAAAGAGAGAGGAGAGGAATCTGAGCTGGAATGAACAAGTGTCAGAGACGCGGCACCTCCGCTTCTACCATTCAATTCATCTCTGATTTATAATTCATGACTACTGTAAGACATCTACTTCTGACGGTTTTAGTCTAAGTTGTTTCCAATTGGAAACTGTAGAAAACTGAGAAATGGAAATGAATAAATGAAAAGGTCTTGATGCCCAGCTGTGCTGTGCTGACGCTGATGCTTCTTACTTGGGGTAAACTTTTCTGCCCTGTACGGTTAAAGCTCAGAATGAAGACATGACTTTAAGTGTAATTGCAGAGCTGAGTGCTGCTACAGCAGCAGAACTCACTCATCTGTGCGTCGGCTCCGTTTCTCTGAGATGAGTACGAGTAGCTGCGGTAGGTGAGTGGAGAGCGAGGCGGAGAACTGCAAGGAGAGCGAGGTGGAGACCAGGGTTCCTTTAAGATCAGAGACAGAATATTTGTTATTTCACACATACACACATTTACATATACAGTGCCTATAGAAATAATTAAATACAGAGAATAACAGAGTTAGAAAAGTCATCATTCCCCTGATTTAACACTTCGTAGATCCACCTTTTGCTTTAATTACAGCCATCAATCTCTTTGGTTATGTCTCTCTAGCTTTGCACACCTACCTTTGCCCATTCTTCTTTTGCAGAATTGTTTGAGTTCAGTCAAATACCTCGTTGTCAATGTGTTGATGGTGCCATATGCTTTCTACTTCTTAATTATACTCTGTATGGTTGTCACGTGGATATTTTAAGCCTTGGAAATCTCTCTGTAGCCTTCACCTAACTTGTGCCTTTCCACAACTTTATCCTGAAGGTCTTTTGAAAGCACTTTTCCAACCATACTGAATTCTTTGCAGTACCATGTACTAGCTGGATCCTCAGGGAATGGCTGGTTTTATTCTGAAGTCATCAAAACCACGACATCTGATGTCAGGTGGAGGTGCTGGTGTTGATTGGTTGTGCATGAGCAAGTTTATTCTAAGGGGCTGATGACTTAACCAAACCAGGTATTTCTGTAATTATTTTTAATAATTGTCCATAAAAATGTTATCTTCACTGTGATGATGAAGGCGTGATGACTTTCTATAGGTACATGTACATATACATATTGCATGACAGTGTTTTTTGGCTTATGCAACTTTAAACATTAATAGCAGTCTGTTTCATCTCATGCCAAAGTATACATGCCCTAAAAATGGAGGCATAGTTATGTAACAACCCTGGGAACAGGATTCCTAAATGTTCCAACTGGAAACAGGTAGAAAGAAGAAGCTTTACTTCAGTATACGAGCAAAGTGAGTCCTGGATCAGCTTACGTATGTATCTCAGTCTGTATAGCAGCTCCACTGACTGATAGATACTCTTTTGTTGATTCAAAGCTGATTAACACACATGTGGCTGAAACAGACAGGGCTCTAGAGCAGGGGTTCTCAACTAGTCTCACTCTGAGACCCACATTTTCCCATGGTCATTAAGTCGCGACCCACTTTTATAGCATCCAAACCAATATATTTTTTTAAGCCTTTAAAAACTAATTTTGCTCTTTATTGAGCAAAGTGCATTTGAGGGCACATGAATGAAACTGATGAAACTGCACAAAATGGAGACCAACAAAACGATATATTTGACTTCTAATGCATCTCTGTATTCAGAGCATGTTCACAAAAGTGAATAAATATCAAATTGCACAAAATAAAGACCCACAAAACAAGGTATTTTCACTGCAATCAGGCCACATTAATAAGAAACTGATATACAGTATTTGCATTCAGAGCAAATGGAGCAAATAATAAGAAACTGAGGAGGAGCATTACAACTGCATGTGTTCACTTGTCTCGTGTGCCTTTCAAAATAAGTTATTTTTCAAAATAAAAGACATGTCCAACATCACATGTTAAATATTATTTACTTTTTTGACCAGCTGTCCGCGACCCATCCAGAACGGGTCCGCGACCCACTTTTGGGTCCCGACCAACCAGTTGAGAACCACTGCTCTAGAGGGCTCAGATTTACACCAGGGAGCCTGTGGTGATATGGTTTACATTTCCAGGATGTTTTTGTGTTTCAGTTTTAGTTCTGAACCATGATAATGTGTGATTTTTTTGTGGTATTTAAACATTTATCAGATGGAGTAGGACAGTAGGTTAGATGACAGGGTAAAAAAGGAAAGAGAGGTGGGGAATGTAACCAAACAAGTTTCTGACTGGACTTGATCCCAGCATGTCTAACAGTAGTGTAGTGCATTATAAAGCCTGACTTTCACCTTGCTGCAGTAAAAGTCTTAAATCATCTTATTTTGGTGATCATGTGCTTCTGCTCATGACTGTTTGCACTCATGTGATTCTTCTCTAACCTTTCACCAACAGCACATTTCTGCTCTGATGATTATAGCTGACTGGAACAGAAGGAGACTCACTCAATGGAGCGTCATTGTTTGTTCTGATAAAACTGTCAACAAACCCACCTTCTTCTCTACAGCGGACTCCAGGTGTCTGAAGGTGCTTCTGTCAGGGGGGGTCCATGAGGCAGAAGCAGGTGCAGTCCCAGACTGAGCCCCCTGACCGTCCGTGCTGGGAGGGCCAGACGAGTATCTCATCTCTGGTTCATTCTTCAGCCCAACAAATCTAGGCAGAGGTAGATCTATAACCACGACAGGAGAATCATTTATTCCCATTTAAAAAAAAAATAAATCTTCCAACACTTTTCTTTCTTTGTTTCGATGGGAAATAATTGTAAAAAAAAAAGAAAAAAAAGAAATGTGTATGTATACACAAGGGTGTTACTTTAGGTTAAACAAAGTAACGCTCTTTTAGGGATTTAAGGATTTTTAAATATTTTTTTAAGAAAAAAAAGATGAAGAGCGCAAAATCATTAACTTTGATAAAAGTACAAGGCTACTTTACTAACAAACTAGCACATTGTATGGTTATTAAAAATATTACTTTTGGTTGCTTGCAAATGGAATTAAATCAGTAAAATCTTATTCATATGAGCTTGTAGATATTTTATACACTGCAATTATATGATTATTTAGGGGGTTATATTGGCTGGATTTGATTTTTATATTATAAACCCCCCTAATCCCCCCATAAGTTACGCCCATGTATACATATACTACATACACATATTGTCTGATCAGCTGTATGATGAGCTGTGTGATGAAATTGAGCTAGAATAGTTCATGAGGTTGAGCACCTCTACATCTTACTCTACTGAGGTGGCCACCACCAACACCATGGTGGATTAGAAAATCCTTCTCTTCCAATTAATCCACCAAGCCATTATGTGTTGTATAGAAAACAGATTTCCCCTTTGGCCCGGGTGTGACTGATTTTACGCTCTCGTAATGAGGACAAACCCATTTAGCCCTTTCCACGCGACTCCCCTTCCACCCAGATTAGACCAAATCCTTCCATGTTAAGATAATCTCCTGATCCCCTTTTGCTCTCATAAGACGCCTCCACTCTGAGCAGCACACTTACTGGCTGTTACACTCTCCAGGCGAACGGGCAGACCGGACTGAGCGGCCGCGAGCAGCTTCAGGGCCACGTAGAACTGCGGTGTACCGAAGTAACCCAGCCGCTTGGCTCCACACAGCTCAGTGACCTGGAGAAGACAAAGAGTTCAGAATGTTACAACTCATTTCTATACTGCCTTCCTCTGTTCCTCATCATATGGCCAGGACCAAAGTCATCCTAAACATGTTAATAGCTATATCAAACAAACCACAGGCTCTAGTAAAGTAAAGATAGAGGAAACAGTATGTGAGGGATAAGCAGCGCAGTGGGATCTGCTCATCCAGTACTCTTTTGATTACAGGAACAATGACTGCTTTAGGGGAGCAAAGAAGATTAGCTTTATGTGGGTCAGCTGAGGAAAAAAAATCCACAAAACAGAAATTAAATTAAATGCAGTAAGAGGTTTCTTGAAAAGTATAACTAACCCTTTAAAAGTGCGGTGGTGTGACTTAACAGTATGTTCAATAACATTCATGACATTAAAGTAATAAATGGTTTCTGGTTAACCACACACAGACACATGATGCTGCATGATGTTAGCACAGGCTACTGTTCAATGACACATAGAAACACTGAAACAAGAGTAGAATGGATTTGTGAAGAAGACGAGGCCTGATGATCGAGTGAACAATCAAACAGCAACGGTTCAAATCTTTTGGAAAATGCAAATGTTTGTAGACAGTTAGCATAGCTTGCTTCATATAAAGACTGGGAACAGCTAGCATGGCAGATCAGATCGTAATTCTTTACCAATGCCTATGGATAAGCTCACACAAAAATCAATATTTAAAATGCAAATAAAAAAAACCTTTGTGGGATGTCATATCTGTAAGATACCATATGTGCATAGTGCATACTAGACAGGGTAAGGTATTTCAATCTGATATCATCACAACCCCATTTTGACATCACAAATTTCTGGTGACCCCGCGATCATGTGACTGCATGTGATCGCGGCTGTCAATCAAGATGCGCCAGCTCATATTTTTATGTGATGCATTTTATTTTAACTCGAAATATTCGAGAAAGTGAAAGTATAGAATACAGTTGTTTAAGATTGTGTGTGGCTTTTTTAATCATAATTTTAAAAAGAATAATAATTAGTTCAAAAATATTTTATAATCAGTAAATTCTTTTTGATTACTAGACATTTCAGGTGACCCCATTTGAATTCCAGGCGACCCCATGTGGGGACCCAACCCCATGGTTGAAAAACACTGGCCTAGAAGATCCTGTTATAGTAATAATAATACCTTGTGTATGTTTCCGCTTTAGACATAGCTGTACTGTAAAGTTTGGACAGTGGAGTGTCTTATGTATGTTTTTTTGATTGAGGATGATGATTTATATGTATTCTGTAAAGATTTAATGTAAGTTTTTGTTGACCTGTCTTGTCTTATTCATGTCATGTATGTTTTAAATGTACTGATTTTAAATGTGGACCCCAGTAAGACTATAGCGGTGCTTTAAAACACAGCTAATAAGGATCCCTAGTACAAATAAACAAATAATCTTAGTTAGCATGAACATCTTAGTATCTTTATCAAACTACTGTATTTGTTTAACTCCTACAGAAACCAAAGTCTAAAATCTTCTTATCTGATCTTTGTAAGAACATGAAGTTTCCTCATCCTGTATATTGTAACTATGACGATTCCAGCATCTCATTAAAGCAAAACTGTCACCATTACAAAGAGATACGTCTGGAGAGCAAGATGAATAAGCAAGATGAATAGTTTGATTTCCATCAACAACAAGGTCGTGTGGATTGTTTAAGTTTCACCATGACTGACAGAGAGCGGCCCATCCGTCTTATTGTGGCAACAGCAGATTAACACTGGCTACCCAACATTTACAGCAGTTTTCAGAAATGCACAGAATCCAAAAGTTCTTTCAATGACTCTGACTTTTTCTCTGTGACTGAGGAGAATGAGAACAATTGCTGTTATTGGTTTATGAAATATGAATGACGAGGCGCTGTTAATACATATTGTCTAATGAGGCTGCATGTGTGGAGCACATGGCATGCGGCTCCTTCCACCTCATGAGACTTTATTTCTGCTCGACCTGCACTGTTAACAGCTTACACAGACATGAAATTAAAAACAACTACGGTCCATAGGGAGGCTGAACAAACATAATGGGGGGGGGTCGTCAGGTCTACAGTGGTGGGAGTGAGTCTGAGGTCAGAGGAGACACACTCAGAAGCACCAGTCAAGCCTTGATTAATCAGGCAGACGGATCAGATCTCCTGCCTCAGGGGGAAAATCATTAGAGAGAGCTGGAAACCAGCCAGAAACATTTCAGTGCACATAACGCAATCTCTGGTGTGACTCTCGGTTATTAATAGATCGATTGCCTTGTTGACAGTGTGAATCAGAAAATCAAATTTGAATATGTACACTGGAAATGAGAGAGTTTCCCATTCAACACATCAACAGAGCCTACTCTTATCTAGGAATAAAAACAACAGCAGATGAGTTTGATTCCACCAGAAGAGCAGCCTGTTACGGCCAGTAAAAGAAAATAAATATTCTCTAGACAAGTCATAATTATGAGATAATAAGTCAAAATTACGAGACAGAAGGTCAAGACTGAATTTCCATAGACTGAATTCTTTCGATTTACATGTAATAGAAAAACATTTCAAGGGAGGGAAATATTTAACTCACTACATTTATCTAACAATATGTCACTCAGGTTAAAATTTCATATTAAAATACACACTCATTGCTGCAGTTGTCGGCTGTTCCACAAAAGAGATGTTTCCCTACTAAACTCCAAAGATACTGTAGTTTCTTTGGGCAAACACAGTTTTTTTCATGCACTGATCGATTGTACAGAAACCAAACCTTCCAGTTTTATTTCTGTCTATATTGTGAAGGTTTTTACAGAGGGGTTTGTTGATATATCATTCAAAGCTGGATTTATACAACATTTTATATAAAAACAAGGCGAAATTAGATTTTTTTAGGGCTGGTGACAGTATTTTCTCATTTAGCCTACAGAGCAATAAAAAGAGATATCCAAAATCCCCTCCGTAAGAAACCTCTGACTATGTCAACAAAATAAAACAAGAATTAGGGTATATTTCATTAGATATTGCCTCATTTACACGTAGAAATTTGACTAAACTTGTGATATAAAAAATATTTGTCTTAATGTAAGTGATAAACTTGGGAAGTTTCATGGTCAGTTCTGTTAGTTCTTTTTTTTTTTTTTTACCTTATTCACCTGTAGTGTCCCCCCTTAATATATAAATAAGGAATTATCTGAGCAGTGACAATGAAGCTTTACTTTAGATAGCCTACTGTAAGTGTGACTTATATTACATGAGTTTTACTTGCAGTGGACTAGTTTGACAAATAGAGCTCGGGCCACACCTTACTGCAGCCAACAGGTTCTGCAGTCACACCTGTCAACACATTATCACATTACGTGTACCTCGGCGCGTCGCTGTGGAATAACACATACCACAGACTTTTACAACCAACGGAAACACAGACGTTTTGCTGATGGTTCTGTGACAGCGACGGCGTCACGAGGAAATCTCACGCTGCATGGCTGTGTCGTGGTCACGTGATAAAACAGTATGGGAAATATTTACCTACTTGTCAATGGAAATAATCTCAGTCAATGAGAGCATAATCTAAGGTCTGTACCCTGAGTCCATGTAATGAGTGTCAGCATTGATTTTGCCTGGTGAGTCTTTCTGTGAGTGACTGCTGGCCTCACTGACAGCACTGACAGCACTGACAGCTCAGCAGGAAGACGTGTCATGCTTTCACTGCTTATCTGCTGTAAACACATAGGTCACACACTCAGATGCTTCCTCTGTAAATCTGTCCAGTCAAGGTATAAAAAATGAATCAGCAAGCACACGTTGACATGAACCCCCCAGATGGAACGTTCCCTTTGTTTTTGACAAACAGCAGATCATAGTCACAGTAAAAAAAACAAACAAAAAAACCAGGCCTAATCACAATGCTAACTTCTATGTCATCACATATCCTGCAGGAAATGCACCATTTATGATCCACTGATACTGTGTGACATAATGACCCACAAGTCAGGAGCAAGTCCAAGAGTGATCCTGCAGGCATCCTGCAGCCAGAGCCAAACGCGGCTCAGAAGGCTGTGTGTCAATCAACCCCGTGCGGTGGCTGCGATCCAGGCCGGACAGGAAGGAAGCTCACTGCCAAACTTCCTGACACCCACACAGACGCACAATGGGCCGCGAACGCCGGGAGCCGACCCCTCGGGACAGAGGGAGGCGTGAACGGAGGCAGTGACCTGCTGTGCTCATCTGAGCTGAAAAAATATGTTTATATCCCTGTGATGGGTCAGCAAAACCACTCTGACTTAGTAGTTCTGTGGAGCAGGCAATGAGTAGCACCATCTCTGCTGCTATGTATCGAAAGATTCATTAGGTTGTAAAGAGAGATGTCTGTTTAGTTTAGTTTTTATTTTGGAAGCTGGTTCTGGCAGGTTTCAATAAGACTTTGCATGATGGCATTTTTTTTATGTGTATAACCAAGGATGGAGGCAAGTTTTAACTCCATGAGCTGTTAAAGAATTTGTAGATTTTTTTTTTGATTTTTGGCATCTTTCCCAGGCGACCCTTGGTTTCCATTCATCCCTATACCACAAAATGTATATATACAGTATGTTAACATGACTTTGTTTTGTTTTGTTATGTTATAGTCTTTTTTGTACCATCACCACACCTGTATCTATTGTTTGTCTCTACTCAATAAAAAAAAACATGACTTTAACTTGTGGCAATAATAAGTGATTACATGTGTAAAATGAGCACACGTGGAGAATTATCAAACAGGACTTGTTATTGTCCTTGCCAACACTTGCTAACTTTAGCTTCTGGACACACCAGTCCAAACTGAAACCTCTGAGTGTAGTGACATGACATCCAATCCATTTATAAGAAGAATGTGTTTTTTCCTTTTCCAGATGTTACATAGCATGGCTTTAGGATGCACTACCAGACAGAAATGAATGGACAACAATAGCTGCATGGAACAGTAGTAGCCTACATTCAAACAATCAAACAAACAAACCTTGATTTGATTAATTAGTTAATCAAAGGACAAAACAATCTACTGAACTGATTAAAACACTGATTAGGGTATTTTCGAGGCCAACCATTTTCTGATTCCAGCTTCTGAAATGTAGAGATTTGTTGCTGTTGTGCTTTAAATCAGTGTGTTCAGTATACATGGGTTATGGACTGTGGATACTATCTTGTTTTTAAAAAAAAACAATGGAAACTGATTTTCATCCTGATAGACTAAACAATGCTTCAGTCAACTGAGACAACACCATGGTACATATCATGAGAATAATCCAGGTAGTCCATGTGAAATGTAGTAAGTAAGTTTTGTACAGTAGTAAATGGACTTCAAATATAGTAAGGCCGCTTGAGGAGAGTTTCCACTGACCTAACTTTTACTCCAGAGCAGTGTTGTTGGAGAAGCTGAACAGGAACACTCCAGCAGCCACAGTAGTAAACAATCTTATTGTTGATAGAAGAATATTCCCACAATAGACACATCATTCTACACTGACCCTTCCCCCTGTCTCTGTCTGTCTCCACTGAAACTCACTCTAACCTAAAACCTGCATCACAGTTCACTTCAGCGTGTAGCATAGTACATCATTATGGAGGGGTGAGACACAGGCACAGCTGATGCAGTATGTAAGAGGGGGGGCGGGGGAGGACTCCTGTATGACAGAGCGGTGAAGAATGGAGGTGTGTGAAACCTCTCTCTGACACACACTCTCTCTCTCACACACACACACACACACAACTATATCCCATATAATCAGAAAGACACCCCACAATAAATAGACGGTGGCTGGTCGTGCTGTGTGAGGACAGAGCCCCCGTGGCTCAGGAGCCGCAGCCGCAGCTCAGCCCTTCACACTTGATACAACATGTGATGACCAAGCAGGCGCAGTTGCGCGATACGGACAAACACTCACTTTATGCAGGGATTCAGGAGGTAGCTGAGACGCCTTGAACAGCTCTGCCACTTTGCTGGACGACAGTTTTCCTGAAGTGTCAGCCTGACACAGACTGTGGAGACCTGAGTAATACCTCTGCTCGTGCTCGCTCAGGGAGATGAAACTCCCCGCAGACGCCACACCGGATTCCTGATCCATTCCCGGGGCTGACGCATGGAGGATCCGCTGGAAGCACTACAACCAAACAGATCGATACATCCTGCTCCTGTTTCAGCGTCGGAGGTGGTGGTGGGGAGGACAGAGGACAGAGGACAGAGGACGGTATCACCTCCAGAGAGAGTGTTGTCTGTGAGGACAGACAGACAGACAGCCCTGCTCGGCTCCTCATCCACTCCTACCGCCTATTATGTCTGGTTGTAGCGGTGCCGGCCTGCGCCTGCAGGGGGCGCTGAAGCACAGGAACAAGGGCCCATTGTCTGCCTCATCTCTTCCCTCATCATAATGAAATCATAACTGTAATTTAGATTTCTCTCCCTCCACCAGGGGACTTCACCACACTACCACTGTGCACTCAATGCGTCCATTCATTCTAATCTGTGAATGATATGAACACATGACTCTGATGAGAGCAAAGTGAATGTGTTTTCACCATGACATCCTCTTTAATGCAGCAGGACGCTTAAGTTCAACCACTAACACTGAGACAGTCCACTGGACTGTTGGACACAGACCACACTCTGCTAAAAGAAAACAATTGTCACATTATACTGGGATTGAAATAAAATGTGTTACTATATTAAGCAGATCCCATGATTCTCATTGTAGGTTCTTCATCAGACCTCACACATCAGGTAAATGCACACACCTCTCAAACTTCACAGCCTTGGTTTGAAACAGGCTTCTTCTTATAAAAGCTTAGCCTCCAAGCTCAGTTTAGTTCATTCTGATGGCATCATCAGAGTCACATTCGAATCCTAAGTTCATGACATCTACAGTAAAGAATAGTTTTATTTCCTGATTAGATCGGCCTTTTATGCACCATTTTCCTTATTCTACTCTATCTCTTTTTCTTTTGAACACATCTCATATGTTGCAACATTTTGATTATTTACTCATTTGACAGACAAGCAGCTTAGCAGTGAGGAGAGACCTTGGTGCATGGGAGACCTCTAGAGCTTCATTTATTTAAGTAAAGGAGATCAATTGAAGAAGAGCAGTGAACGTGCGTATAAGTGCTGGTTAGACACTTTAGAGAGAAGAGGTGCTCTCCTCTCTGAAGAGGTGAGTCTTCAACTGATTCTTAGTAGCTTGTTCAACCATCAGGGAACCACAGACCAAGACGGTCTGGACTGATATACACAGCATGTGTGCAGGTGGTGATGCCAGACCTCCTTCCCTGGAGGAATGCAGTTGTGAAACATCTACTTCAATCCAGTCATAGTCTGTATGGTTTAGTAGAAGTAGATGGTGCAGACCCAGAGGGCAGCATTAATGACTTGAAGGTTTGATTGGTTGATGAGTAGTGGAGTGACATGCGCGTAGATGGGCTTCCACATTGGGATCTGAGGGTTTCTCTGTGCATATAGGGAGGCCTGTTATATTATTACATATTAATTGTGTTATTAGTTTACTGATCTTATCATTATCACTCTATGTTTTAGCATGTTTTTATTTGATTTATGTACGTATTTATTTCTCCTACTCCTTTTTCTCTTTTCATTTGTTTTATTTGTATTGTTTACCTTATTTTGTCCCAGCTCAATTTATTCTCTTTTACACCTCATTTTTAAGACTCCACTGTTCTCCCACTGTGATCACCATTAAGACAGCGGTTCGTGAGGCCAGTTCAGACCTATTCCATGTTTGTATGTTGTATGTGGGTGTTGGGGGTGGGGGGTCGTGGGTATGAGGGGTGGAAGGGTATTTTTATTATGGAAAGTTTGATTGATTGATTGATCAAACATGACACCTTGGACCTTGAATAAGGAATGAAGCCACAGTTTTGATTTTGATTTTGATATCCAGAGACGTATTGACCCAGGATGATTATTATTAATTCAGTCTTAGAGCGGTTTAGGAGAAAGTGGTGTTCCTTCATCAGTGTGGAAATGTTAGAGATGTAAGCTGAGATCAGCCATGTGAAGGTAGTTGGGCTCCCATTCAAGAGTTGGTGCATATTCTGAAGAGTAGGACTCCAGGAACTGAGGGGTCCCCCCAGGATCCCTTGGGGTACCCTAAAAGATGGGATAAGGACATTTGTCCTTATCCCATCTCTCCAGTGAGACAGGATTCAAACAGAAGAAGTGCTTTTCCAGAGATGTGCTCTTGTCAGAGATTATAATCAGCAGGATGTTGTGGTTCACTGCATCTGAAGTTGCTAAGCAAGCAGGATCATAACTAAGGCCTGACCTTCAGCTGGAGCTGCTCTCAGAGCTGCTGTCACAGACAACAACAGGGCAGTTTCAAGGAGTGGCTGCTCGTAAAGGAGAGCTCAAGGAAATTGTTCTGTAAATCTGAAGAATAATGAGACCTGCTTAAAAGCTGCTCTTCCTGTACTTTGTGCTCCAAACTCCTTTATAAGAACGAGAGCAGTGAGACCAGTCGACAGTTCTCCACTTAAGAGGTCAAGTGCGGGTTCTTTTGAGCTGAGGAGTTGCATTTACTCTGAGCCTGTGGAAATGCAGTTGAAAATGTTACTACAGCCAGTGCAGCGTTTATCACATGCCTGACTGCTGGTAGCTACAAGGGTTGGAGATGAGGCTTGGAGGTTTGTAGAGCAGGAGGACGGATACTGCTCAGAAGTTTTGACACATTGTCATCGATGAATGTGAAAAAAAGACGTGTCCTTGGCCTGAGTGGACCAGCGTGGACATGCAGATGGACTGATACTTGTTACACTGTTGGACCTTTCTAATCAGTTCGATGTCGCAGTTTTTATAATGTCTATGTGGTGACAGGATGGTGTCCTCGATGCACTCATAGGACCTCTACTGCCATCATCTGTTCAGCAGAGACACCTGCAGTCAGTGCTATTACTGTACTAAAATAATAATTCAAGTAAATTAGTGTCTGGCAGGGAAAAAGATAGAAGGGAGGAAACTACTGGAACTTTTTTTCCAAATCCAAAATGATGAGAAAAAAAAAAACACCCAAAGTTACAGTTAATCTGTGTTTTTCTCTTCCTCGCATTATGAATGTTTCCTTAAAGAGAGTAAAGTTTCTGCTTTTGGAACTGTTATCAGTCTGTTATCAGTTTTCATCATCATGTTCTCTGTTTTATAGAAAAGGCACTTATGACATTTTATGGGGGCAAAAGATCGTTTATTGTCGGTTATGTGCACAGCTGAATGTGCTGAGCCATGGTGTGGGTTTTAAGTCTGCTATGAGGAGAGAGAGGCTAAAAAAAAAAAAAAGCTCAACAACAGACTTTATCTCAAGTTCTCTTTGCCAACTTGGTTTTTCATTAATGGAAGCCCTCATTGTGTATGGTTGAACAATTAACCAAGCATCATTGTCAGGGCAGATTAACCTTAGTGTCTCATCTAGCATAGAAAAACAACACGACTACAGAATTCTCTCACCTTTGTGAGGCTGTTGGTCAAATCAAGCTTTTCATCTTTGAGGAGTACGTGCAACTCTACGGTACGGTCAGATCCTCCTGTGTTTTACTTGATCCAATCTTTGTAGTTGTGTTTTCAGTGCTTAATCTAAAAGTGCTTGGCACAGTGAATGGCTCAGTCACACACTGTACTGTGCTGAGTAAACAGACTAAACCGTTGTGTTTGTCTCCGTCAGGTCTGCCTCCCTCACATCAGCGAGCCTATCTGGCTCCCTGAACAAACAGTGGCACTTTTCCCCCGTAACAGCAGCAGCAGTACCACCACTTTACAGGCTCCATGTTAGAAGGTAAAGGTGAACTGCCTCTTTTTTTTTTTTTTTTTTAAAGAAGACAGGTCAGCTCAGGTGTGTCCTGGTTTAACCATTAAGCCCAGACCTCACTCTGTGTGAAGCTCCTCTGCTGACATCCTCACATCCCTCCACACTGGGAGTTTCAGCGACAGTACTCGACTACTCTGCTTCTTGTTTTCTGTGGAGATGTTGGAAAAGCTCTTTTTCCTGCTCTGTTTGTCGCCTGTGTTGGCGGAAAATCTCTGTACTCCAGGTAAGTGAGCACAGACACAAACTTTCTCACACTTCCTCTCCTCTTTTAATATTTTACTCTCTTTCTTTTATAATCCCTTAGCAAGAAGTAGTTTATTGTGAGGTGTGTGGGGGTATAAGTGTACTACAAGTATACTCATTTTATACTAAAACTGAGGCAGTATACTTTGTAAACTTAAAATGACCTATAAAGTATACTTTAATAAACTAAAATGTGGACTAGAAGTATATACTTAGTACACTTGTAGTATTTAGATGGGTATACTTGTATACTTGAAAGTGTACTTTTGTAAACTTAAAATGACCTATAAAGTATACTTTTATAAACTTAAAATGTTCCAATTTAGTCCGAAGAAGTATTACATACTTTCTAGTATGCTACAAGTATGTGGTCCATAGTATACTTGCTATACTTATACTTATACTTATACTTATACTCAAGCATACTTTAAAAAAATGAACTTCAAGTATACTACTTTTTGCTAAGGGATACACTATCAGAGAATGAAGACATTACAGCTCTGCCTTTGGTGTAGTTGTATTTCCTTGTTTACCTCAGTCAGTGTGGAATGCAGCTTCTAAACCAAAGACGGATTAAACACATAACTCAGATTTTTACCTCACAGTGAAATTACTAGTGAAACTTAAATAAAGTGATGTTAAATTAGCCTGTAACTTTGTCTGGACTCAGTGTGTAAACAATGACAACTGTAGATGCAGAGGAAGTTTTCAGATCTTTTATCTTTCTAGATGCTTCAGATGGATACAAGGTTCGACTCAGCATCAGAACTGCCCTGGGAGCTGAAGCTGTAGGTAGAATCTGAAATGCTACGTCAACATATTACCTGTGTAGAAAAAGTGATACTCTGCTAAATATTGTCCAGAATTCACTTGAAGAATGCATGTGTGTGTGTGTGTGTGTGTGTGTTTAAAATGAGGACAAGGTCCACATGCTGATCAATGAACTGTAAAGGTGTCCCTCGTTGCAGTATGCCTGGAATGAAAATGAAATGTACCTTTTCCGAGCCACCCTGGCTTTTGCCATGAGGAGTCACCTCAGCGGGGAGCAGTTTGAGTGAGTCATTGAGATATGAACTGTAAAATGATAATAAGCTACACACAATCTCTTTTTGACCACGATCGATTCAGTGAGTCATGGTTTATGAACATGCTGCGACACTGATGTGGTCTTTATTGTCTTGTTTACCAGGGTGTCAAACATCATAGTGTGCAATGAGACTGCCAGAGTGTCCTTCTGGTTTGTGGTGACGTCACCTGAGGACCCTACAGTGCCTTTGAGTAAAGCGAGTGTGGAGGAGGCCGTCAGGTAATCACATGATGCTGCTATTTTTTATTTTTTTTTAATTTCTTCTTTCTGTTCTGTGTCATTGTTAAATTTGGATGTGATTATTTTCTCTTTGGTGTAACAGTGATATGGTCCTAACAGGTGGGGATTTTCCACCATGTACTATATGTGTAACCTTTTATTGTTTACACAGTACACACAGGAATAGCAGTGACACCATTAAGATCATTGATTTGCTAAATGGACAGTAAGAAACAGTTGCACAAATGTGATTCCTTAAAATAGCAGTGAGTCTGGCAGTGTATCCGAGCAATGAGGTGACTTAAAGCTACAGTATAGTGCGTAACTTCTATCGCCCCCTAGAGGATTTCTGCGTTATTACAACGATACGGCCGGCACCTCAATATGGCGTATGGCCCGGTGTAACCTGCCCCTCCCCTCCCCACTGCTACCGTTTGTCTCAGACCTTCTGCCGAACGGGAAGACTTTTTCTTTTTAGTAGGATCCACTTCTGAACCTCTTGGTCACTTCTTCGGGTGCTCCGCCATGTTGCTTCTAGCAGCGCTCTCCTCCCCCCTCCCTTCTCCTTGTCAGGTAAAACCGAGTAGAACGCGTTATGCTGTGTTCCAGGCAGGCTTTTGAACCTGTAAGTTATGACTTCAAGTCACGACTTTGTAGCGTAACTCATGTTTTTCCGACCTGTTAAAGTACACTATAACAGCCGTCAAACTTCCGACCCGTGAACTCGTACCAGATGGAACTGGTAGGACTTCACAGGTCGGAGTTACATGTTGCCTGGAAAGCACCATTATTTCCTATGCGCCAGCATGGCAGTGTCGCCCAAGACACCAAATACAAAAAGAACAAATACTGAAAAATACCGCGAGGTGTTAGAGGAGCCGAACGGCTTAATCAGCGTTGTATTATCTCCTCTTGTAGTGGCTTGGGTGAAACGGATTTTTACAGACATATAGAAGTTACGCACTATAGCTTTAAGTCTTTTAAATGTATGTTGGGCTGCTGTGACACTGAAATGTCCCAGAGAGATTAATAAAGCACCTACCTACCTACCTACCCACCCAAACCCAGACCTACCTACCTACCTACCAACCCAAACCCTTTCAAAACACAACATATTCAGAGAAGTCTTAACCCACCTCAGGCAGTTACACAGTAATATCCACCTGAGGCACCATCAGCAAAGCATTAACCACACTACTACTGTAACAAAACAACATCAACCCTAAAACCGGAGCTGAGGAAAACCTCTTGAATGTATTGAACTAGAGGCTGGTTTGAAGAGCAGTGTGTTACTTCCATCTAACTCTTGCAGTTTAATTTCTTGCTGAATGTTTCTGTCCATTTGAAATTTTCACTTCTCATCATTAGAAAGTCCAGGAGTCGGATCAACAGCGCCTTCCTGCTGACTGATAAAACCCTGGAGTTTATCGGCATCCCCCCGACCCTGGCAGCACCGGTCGTCCCTGCCACCGCTCCGTGGCTCATCGTGTTTGGGGTGGTCATGGGTGTTGTGGGCGCAGGCATTGTTTTTCTGCTGGGGTCCTCTATATTCAATAAACGGTAGGGAGCTGACCTACAAAGCATTACTATTACTAATCTTATCTTTTATCTTATCTTCTGTGGATGTGACTAAGTGTGCCGTTTCTGGCTTCTTGTAGCAAACAGGACAAGAAACACAACGACGAGGACGTGGAAGAAGAATCTCGGGAGAAGACGATGGAAAACGGCGAGGCTCGTGAGGGCGTTTACAACATGTCCTTCTCAGATGATGAGAGATTCACACAGATGTAAAACCAGCAAAACGTTTCCATGTAAACAATAAGATGAGGAAAACCTTCTTTGCTGCTGCTGTTGTTGTTGTTGTTGTGTAAAATCTCATCTTCTAATCATTGTGGAGATGTCGTTTTTGATAGTAGAGGTTTCCCATTTCTTAGTTTCATGATTTTTTCAGAGGGTCCTTGTTTTTATTTAATTATTTTTTATACAATCATACAAAGAAACAAGCATGTAATTGCAGTAGTTTCATATTTTACCTTAAAATACAATATGGACAATATTGTACTGGGTCCAAAAATGATTGTTATTATACATAATATATGTATATGAAAATGTGAATGTATATATTTCTAACTGGGGCAGTTGCAGGTGATTTCTTAGCTACTTGTTATATTCTTTGCACATAATCCTTTTTGCTGTGTATATTTGAGCTGTGTTTTTCTAGGCTACAGAGTGACACTGAACCCGCCCACCCTAAAGTCAGTGATGGTTTAGCTGCAGCATTCGAAGCGGTGCTCAAGCTCATTGTGAGGATGGTTGGCAAAAATAATGCTCGACACAATTTACATATAATCACAACAGTCAGAGCCGTTCACCATTGTTTGTACTTTAACACAGACTTTCATGTCATCGGTGTGCGTTCAAAACCATGTTCCTGACTGATCCTCCGTAGCACGCTGCAGTAAGGACACAACCACACTCTTACAGCCGGGGTTTGTTGTGACCTATGGGTAAAATTCATGATATGATGGTATAAATATTCTCTCATGATGTTTCATAAGGAAAGGAATCATTCACCTGCACATGTTCACTATGGAAAACAACATGTTCTTAGTCTTGTGAATCAACATATAGATGTGTAACTGTCTGTGTGCATTAGTGTGTGTTACAGTCCTTTTGGTTTGTGACCTCAGAAAACACTGACATTGTAACTAAAATTTTTTTTTCTCCTCTCTGTTTAATGTGAGTGATTTTTAGAGAAGAAGTGCATGAGGGGAAAAAAAGTATTTTTTTTTTTTTACATCTTGTTCTCCGATGTTGTTTGATATCTCAACATACCTGAGCTCTAATGCAGTAAGGAACTGGTTGCCACAGGAATTTCTAATTATGAACTGTCCGGGAAGGTCTTTTTGAATTCTGACCCTTTGAAGGGAAAAGGCCTTTTCCTGAAAAAAGTACACTCCCTTCAGCAAGACTAGGTCAAAGCATGTTCCTGGAGTGTGTGTGGTCAATGTGTGAAACTTAAAGGGACAACGAGGAGTTTTGGAAAAGCGAAGCGTTTTCACTCTACATTTATGAGCCTCCGCGCGCACCGTAGAATTATTCGACCGGCGCAAGATGGACTCATGTTTTCATTCATCAAGAATTAAAGTCAGAGGTTCAAAGAGGTTCAGTTACCGTCGTAGTTCCGACCATAAACGGCAATACGGTGGCGTTATTCTCATGAGCGTCCGCGAAACCGAAAGTAAGGAAATGCTGGTCGGCTCGCCCAGCATTTCCACCATTATTTAAAATAACAAAATAACGATAGAGACAAAACGATATATTTTTTGAAAATTGAGCCATTAACAAGTGTGGGTAGCGTAGATTCATCCACATTAACGTGAGACTTTTTTTTAATAACCAAATAGAAACTCCTCGTTGTCCCTTTAAGTTAGAGTTGAAAATGGTTGTGGAACGGGGGGGGGGGCCTGCATAGCCCAGCTGGTTGAGCAGACGCCCCATATGCAGAGGCTACAGATCTTGCTGCAGCGGTTCAAATCCTGAATCTGGTGGTGGCCCTTTGCTGCATGTCATTCCCCCTCTCTCTGCCCCCTCATTTCCTGTCTCTCTCAACTATTCCGTCAATTAAAGGCAAAAAGCCCCAAAAATATAGGCTACTTAAAAAAAATAAAGAAAATGGTTGTGGAATGACAACAACAACTTTCAATGTAAAGTAAAGCAGCTGGAAAAGTATTTAAATCAGGTAATACACTAATTAACATAATCTTTGCATCTCATTTACAGTCAGCCTTGTATCAGCTGCTTTCAGCTGTGTTTGCTCCCCTCCTCCTCAGATACAGTGTTTTACTAATGGATCTCTGGGAGTGGGGCTGTGTAATCTCTCTCTCTCTCTCTTTCTTTCATAATCAAGGCCAATAAGGGGACGAACCTGCTGGGACACACTTGTTATTCAAAGGTTTAAGCTTTAAAGTCACAGTTAGATTTTAAACAGTATGCTCCGGCAGGTTCATCACTTCACGGTGTCTCATGGAAACACTTCAGTTGATGTGTGAATTTGTATGTGTTGTAAAATTGATGAGCCTGTTTTATTAAGTTGCAGTGCAACCATAGGATGTTTCTTTTAATAAGGAAAATAAAGCCATAAATCACAAATCAAGACATCCATGACAGAAGTTGTGTTAATTCATTTCATTTGCATGCACCGCTGGTCGATGGTGCAGCTTTACCACGTGTTTAGGGCTGGCCCTCCTGTTCACATCTAGCCCTCTCCCTTTTCTGACCCCCTCCCCCTTGTTAACAGCCATAACCTGTAACAGTTCACTGTGGTCACAACGGTTCTCGAAAATCAAAGTGGGTTAGATATGTTTTATGAAACTTTTGTTTTACCTTGACTTCCACTTCCTGTCTGTTGGTTACACATCTTCACCTTTAGGTGGCACCATTGTACTTCCAGTTGCCGTGGTTTCCAAACTGGCCTGGACAGACACAGTTGTCCCCTTTTTCTCAGTCCTTTTCTTCTTGGCACTCTTTAAAGTGAGTGAGTGAACATTTGAATTTCAAACATATTTTAATTTACTGTTATTTTATTTTGGTCCGACTATTTTTGAAGTCCTAAAACAGAGAGTCCTTCACATTACGCCGTCTATATTTAGTCCATTGTTAAATTAAATCTCTGCTCCGGATCTCCGAGCGTGTGTCTGCTCTAACATTTGCACAGTGTTTCTGCAGCTTTTACTTTTATCCACAGTATCCTGACAATACACAGAGACGACTCTTCCTCTAATATCCCCACTCCTCTTCCTCCGTGTTTCATTGTCTTGCCTGGGGGGTCCAGTCTTTTCCACACTTCATTTTTTCTTGTCAGGGAATCAAAGATTTTCTGTCAAATTAATTTGCGAGCAGCTCAATCTTATGAGAACGTCAGTCGATTGAGACCTAAAACCCCCATTACAGGAGGAAGACGGAGAGCGGGACTAACTGCAGAAAGTCAAATACAGTTTTATCACATAATTGAAAAATAATGTCGTTATTTTAATAACTCATACTGATTCCTTTTGACAAAAAATAAATGGGTTTTGAAATAGCTATAAAAACGAGCCAGGGTTAAATGAATGAGAGCCTAAATAAAATGACACAATCTTAAAGTAAACGTCTGTTTTGCTGTTGCCCCTGTGTTCTGGGCTCGTCACAGGGACAATGCCTGTGTACCACATCACATAATGGTCTTTGCTTAATATTGTCTCTTCAAAAGGTGAGAGACAAATAAGCTTTCAGACGAGCAAACACAATGGTGACTGAAAAATAATCTTGAATTGATGAAATAACGGAGAACTTACATTGTACAGTGTAATCATATGTTTGCAACGGTTTAATGACTGGAGATTCAATGCTTAAATTTCTGTGCGGATTCCAGTTAATAGCCTCATACCAAAAAAAAGAAAGAAAAAAAAACTCTCCACTCTTGAGCAAAAGAAAACGCCATTTAGGTCAAGGTGGATGAATATCTACATATGCACATTATTCACTGTACTTTCACCACAGGACACTTTAACTGTGACGATCTAATCATTTCTAACTGTGTGCAAATTGCATAGTGAGCAGATACTGCTACTATAACCGTGACTACTTCCTGGAGTCGTACTCTCGCTATAGGGAGCCACACAATGTAAATGTATACGGCTTGGATCGACTGCAGAGGCTCCGCGATCACATGTCAGTTTAAATCCACATTACTGTGGTTTTTAAACCCTCTGATTCATATGTAAATGTCACATTTAAAATCCAAGGATTCCTAGTGAGTGTGCCCCTATTAAACTATCAATATTAAATATCACAATTCCAGTCAATATTTAACGAGGCCTATTTTCTAACAATGCAGCTTTCAGGGCTTAGAATCAATATTTCAAAAAAAGTTAATTTTTCATAACTTAAGCTTTGAAAGCCCGAGTGCATTATTAATATCAGTTACAAGAGTGTGAAAAGGGACAGATTCCATATGCATCTTCTAAACATAGTGGTGGTGAAAAAACTATACGATGTGCACCGATTCCAACACATATCTTCACTATACTGTCAGCCCCCCCTTCTGGAGGGGGCGGGACAAAAGGACTCCTGACAGCAGCTGTGTGTTTTGCCGTCCCCGCTGTGTTTCAAATCCATCACTGTCAAAAGAGTCCCGCTTTTCTTTCACGCTAGAAATCCCATCTCTTCTGTTCTTCTTCTTTGTCCTCGGTTTGTTTATGAGTCTCAGCGAGAGCCCCCTCTGCAGTCTCAGCTCCCTCCGCTGCTCGGGTCTCCCCTCCCCTCTCCCTCTCCCTCTCTCGGATGATCTCCACCAGCCTCTGGAACTTCTGGTTTAACTCCTCCATCCCTCCCACCACTTTGGCGCTGTCCTTCTCCCCATTGCTCTCCAGTGAGCTCAGTGACTCGGCCCTTGAGTCACGGCCCTCGAACTCGTAAGTCTGCAGTGAGTCATAGGGCGGCTGCGACAGGTCAAAGGTGACCTGATCCAGACGGAAATTCAGGAGGTCCTCCATCCGGAGGGGCTGTGCTTTAGCAGCCTCTGTTCTGGCTGCCTCCGCCCCCAGCGGCCATCCTCTGCTGTTGCCAAACATCCCCCCTGGTAAGGGCAAAGGCTGTGGGGCCATATCCTTATTCTGGAGTCTGCAAATGTTCAGTAGCTGCACCCCCCCTGGGTACAACCCACCGCCGCTCGTCCCTTGCATGCACGGCCCTCTGCTGTTTGGGTTCAGCGAGCCTACGATACTGTACGTGTCTCCTTTCAGGTAAAGCTGAGGGTTCACTGAGCCCACCAGACTGCCGCTGGAGTAATTTCGCTCTGAAACGGAGGGAATGGAGGAATCAGTATCAATGTCGTCGACTGTGCAGCTGGTGGCTCCTGTGCTGATCTGGGTCTGTGACGACCCCGGCCGTCCCTCTTGCTGGTTTGATGAGGAGCTGGTGTGACTCTGGCATGAAGACTCATTTGGGTCACAGAAGGTCAGACTGGCAGTGTTGCTGGTTGATGTCGGCTCTGCTTCTGTTGGGGTTGTCTGCGAAAAGGAGAAGGGAGAGAGGACATGTGGGACTGAAAGTACGGAATGAAATAAAATGCCAAAAAAATTTGAATGATTTTAGCAACTGCAAAAAATACAAATAATGACATCTGAATCTTTCATATTGAGACAAATCTAATTAATCCCCGAGGGGATTGCTAAAGTAATTATCCAACGATATTGAAATTTGAAATTGAATTGATTGCACTGGAATATTTTTCTGAACTAATAAGGTTTTGTTTTGTTTTTGTTTTTATTATATATTTTTAAAGTTACTCTTTCACTTTCTTTGATAATGTAAACCTGATCTGATTTACCAAATTGTATTAGTTTCTAAAAAAATACTTTTATAGTTTAAAAAAAAAGAAGAATAAATAAAACAAAAGCAACCACATGAGCACATGGTGTCAATTCACATTGAGATACATGTCCACAGCTTCTGTAATGGAAATTATTTGTACTGAACATTTTACATGTATTTGCTGATGTTGCAGCCATTCTGGCTCCACACAAGAAGGTGGAAAAATAACTCCAGCTGCTTCGTGATACACTCAATAAAAAGAACCAAAATTGAGAGTGTGACCAAATATTTTGCAGCCACAGATTTTTTTTTGTCCAACCTGACTTGACATTTTAGCTGTGGACTGAATAGCTGAATTTGAAGTCGTGCTTTTTGATGATTGAAAATCTGAGTTCCATATTTAGCTGTGAAATTGATTTAAAAAAAAAAATCCAATAATACCTTTTGATATAAAAATGTTTCAGTGCTTTGAATTCGGTGGTGTTTTAAGTTCAACATTAGGGATTAACTTGCTTTAAAGATGATCTATAAAATCCTCTCAGGTTCTCTGCCTCCTTATAATTAAGGCATCTTTGTCTGTGAGTATCACCACCGTTGCCTGACCTTGTCCTGATCCTGATTCTCTTTGGTATCTGCTGCCTCTGCTCCGCCGCCTTCATTCCTGTCAGTTATTTTGCTCTTCATCAGCGTCGGCTCTGCCTCGTAACTCATCTCAGGGGAGGGCAGCAGCGGCTCAAAGGTGTTCTGGTTCTGAATGACGAGGGAGTTGCCGACGTGCCCCCCGGCGAGGGCGTGGGTCAGCTGGGTCAGCTGCAGGCCGGCCTCCAGCGGCCCGGCTGGGTAGTCCCTGACGACGGGCAGGGTGTGGATGCCGTAGCAGAGGCGTCCGTAGAGTGGAGCCGAGCCCGGCCGCTGCTGAGGGTCGAGGCCTGGCCGCGGGTTACGGCTCCAGCTGTACGTCCTGGCCCTTGGTGGATTCTGCTGGGTGTACCATCTGTGCCAGGAGATAAATGTCAGCAAAGTACACGGTCACACACAAACACACACAAGCTCCCATGAGCCACCACTGGCCAGGAACTACTTTTTTTTTTAAAGGGATACGCCAACATTTTTTTTCATGTCTTGCCTCACTCCCGAGTCCATGACAAGCAGATAGACACCATCCTTTCGACTGTGCGTGCAGTAACAAGGGAGATAGAGCCGTATCGCCCGTAATTAGCTTAGCTCAAACGCTGGAAGTGTATAGGTAGTGTTAGCCTGCCTCCTACCCGAGCTGAAATCAGCAGCAGAAGCTGATTTCATTTTAGCTCTAAACTCTGTAAATATATCACTTTGTCGACATTTCAAACATTTTTAGGCGAGAAAGTAGCCGTTTAGATCAGCAGTGTGTCGATAATTTGTCTAAATACCAGCTGTTTACAATTTTGTTCGGGCAAATTCGGCGCTACTCAAGCTAGCCGTTGTCACAAAATAAAACACCCGTTGCCCGTATACAGAAAACCATGACGATAGAATTTGTGCTTTTACTCTGAAATAGGAAGCTAACCTACCCTTGATGTAGCTAGCTTGAACCAAAATAAACCGTCTTTGCTTGAACCCTCCATTTTGACCCATCTCGTCCCGTTACCGGCATTTGACTGCTCAAGATGCCTTAGCCTACCGGAGAGTTTTGTCAGCTCTGAGACGAAAATTGGCCCGCCGGTTTCCGTTTAGAGTTGCTTAAGAGTGTCTCTGAAGACTTTAGGTGGAGGCAGGCTAACACTACTGATACACTTCCAGCGTTTGAGCTAAGCTAATTACGGGCGATACGGGCTCTCCCTTGTTACTGCACGCACAGTCGAAAGGATGGTGTCTATTTGCGGGAGTGAGGCAAGACACGAAAAAAAAATGTTGGCGTATCCCTTTAATGTTTTGGGCATGGCTCACATGTTTCTGTTGTGCATGTGCTGGATTCTGTGCATGCTCTGCAACGCTGTGATGTCAAAAGCGGCGGTGTCGGCCTCCCCTCCCCCTTCATCATCATAGGATATGATGTTCTCCCTGACATCATCCTCCTCGAAGGGTGAGTGGGAATCTCTCTTCTGATGGCGCAATGACAGCGAGAGTGCACACACCACTGAAGGGCAGAAAAGAGACACATGACCACGTACTCTACAGACATCACAGAAGCAACCTGACACAACCACTCAGCGTCTTTCAAAAAAAAAAAAAAAGTCACAAACAACATATTTTTAGTCGTTGGGAGAGACGGAGACCTGACTGAACCTACCCAGCAGCGTGGTGACACAAGCCAGCATGGCCAGTAAGGTGACCAGACTGAATATGAGAGACGGAGAGGTGGACGGCATGGGCAGGCAAACCATGTGTCTCTCCCACCTCCTGTCCCTCTGCTTCCCTCTGTCCTCCGTCTGCATGCCTCCTCGAAGACAGGGACAAATGGTGACGGTGACTGTGCCGGTGTTGGTCAGACCCGAGGCCCCGTCACGTAGCACGACTGGCACGTAGAGGGTGAGTAAGGATGAGGAGAAGCCAGGGAGGGGATCCAAGGCCGACTGGAGCACCAGGCTGGCCGTCACGCCTGGCAGCGTGGCAGGAAAACACACGTCACACACAATGACAACAACAAAGGCTGACCTGTTTTGGTTTAGTGTCGTGCGCTAAATGGAAGAGACGGAGGCGCTACCTCCGGATTCCTTGATCGTGAGGTTGAGAGCTGAGCTGGACTCCGGAGGGATGCTGAAGTGGACCGGGGTGTCCTGTCCCCCCTGGTCCCTGTCGATGGCTCGCAGAACCTGAACCACCTGCACAACACAGAACAGGAAGCTCACATTTAAAGGGATATTTCAACATTTTGGCAAATTGGCCCATTGCCATAATCCCTATAGTTTTAGGAGTAGGTTTGTTACCTTTAATTGTCGGTGCAAGCTGTTTTTCGATCAGCGGGGCAGAACCGCGAGCTGCTCAGCTAATGCTACAGAGGCAAAACGCTCTCGTGGACAAGTTGTGACCTGCACATTCACCACGCTATGAGATAATAACATATAATTATGTAACACACATGAAGCAAATACTCGGAACTGTGTTTTTTAAGTCACTCCGTGTCTGGGATGTAGTTCCGGCAACGCATTTGCCTCGAAAACATTCGTGGGGAATGTGCAGGTCACAACTTGTCCACAAGAGCGTTTTGGAGTTGTTGGATTTTGTATTTGATGAGTTTGATGGGGGAAACCAAGAAATCCCATTAGCCTCCGTAGCGTAGCTCTGAGCAGCTCGCAGCTCTGCTCCGCCGTTCTAAAAACAGCTTGCACTGACAATTAAAGGTAACAAATCTACTGCTATGACTAGGGATTATGGCAATGAGCCAATTTGCCAAAATGTTAAAATATCCCTTTAATGGTCCTCAAGAAACATCTGAGGGTGCAACACGAGATCCGATAAACTTTTCCACTGCAGAAACTTTGTTATGCTCCATAAGAATAAAATCAAAGTTTTATCACTATTGGCGGTCGGCATCTTTTTATGTGATAACCACTCATAGAGTTTTATAATTACAGCTTCATGGTCGCTGATGGAGCCCACCTCTGTGGATTTACAGGGAACAATGAACGGTGTTTTTAAATTTATTGCTCATGGTTCACCCCCCTAATGCTCCATCAGAGCTGTATTTAGTTACTGCCAATGGAAACACAACACTTCCTGCTGCTGCTTCACAATAAAAGCATTCAGCTGGCACGACACGGCATGGCTCTCATAATGAGGCAGCCACAGAAAATGCAATGTCACTGAAGTTGGCACTGGAAAAATATCTCTTTAGAACAGGAAATGGTCATTTTTTTGCTTTTGGATTAGTCTTTATAATTTTGTAAGAAGAAGAACAGTAGAATTAGAACATGGTTGTAATTATTTCTGACTGACAAAATTGTGAGTTGATTTTCCTGCCTCGTAGCATCTTTTGAGTATTTGAAGTGATGTTCAATGGCACCCATTGTTACCACAGTAACCAAATCAGCAAGGACTGAAACGTGTAGGATTAGTGTAACATGAATAGTTTATTCCAGTTCATTTATATTTTGAAAAGTAAGACGCCTGACAGTCGGTTATTAATACCCTCCATGACTGATTGTATTAGCTCTCTATTCTAGAGCTGAGTGATCAAACAGGAGGCAACTTTGCCTCCACTTCACCTAATTACCCTTCTGTTTAATGAAAGATGGGGAAAAAAATCTGGTCCAAAATGAGAGAGACAAAAAAAAAAAACATCACATCTGCTTTTAAAAAGGAGTCATTTACAAGAGGCTGTGACAGAGTGGATAAAAAAAACAAGAACACAGGCTGTACTTTTATTCAATATCAGTCAAAAAAGGAAAACAAGAACGGACCTGACCGGGGGCACTGGAGTCACATACAGACGTTGCGTACTGCCTGTCCAACTCTGGCGCATTGTCATTCTGGTCTAGTGTCTCTATGGCAACCACAACCCTTGACACAAGATTTGGATTGTCTGAAAGAAAAGGGGAAAAAAAAGGAGCACCAACACTAATGTTGAAATTATCACTGAATATCATTTATATAGCACACTTATATTCCCTAATGTTTCCAACTCCGGGCACCGCTTCTGGTGAAATATGACTGGAGTGAGCTGCTGCTGCTGCTGCTGCTGCTGCTCATAGTGCCCGAGGACATGGAGGGGTGGGGGTCGGGGAGGGGGCTGACATACCCCTCTGTGTGGCGATGACAGTAATATTATGCCACTGCTCCTGCTCTCGGTCCAACTCCATCACTGTGCTGATAAAGCCCGTGTCAGAGGCGATGCGGAACAGAGCCTCGGGGTCTGACTGGGGATCGACGGAGTACCTGAGATACAGAAATAGGGCACGGGCAGAAATAGGAAAAGGGAAAGGGGGGAAGATAGTGAAGCGAGCTCTGAGTGAGTGAGTGAGTGAGTGAGTGAGTGATTAGGTGAGCATGCGATGGCGTGATAACCACCTGATGTTGCTGCTCTGCCCTGTGTCTGGGTCCACGGCGTAGACCCGGCCGACGGAGCAGACGGGGGGGCAGTTCTCCGACACGTCCAGATGGTAGCGAGCCTGGGAGAATCGCGGCGGCTCATCAGCATTGAGCACCATGACCCGCACCGTGGCCTGGTCCTTAAAGGGGCCTTTGCTGAGGTAGCGGGCGTCCACCATGGGGTTGGCCACCTCCACGGCGAAAGTGTAGGAGCTGCGGGTCTCGTAATCCAGCAGCTGTTGGGTGGAGAAGCAAAGCTGCCTCACTCTGTTTACTTTATTGAAGACCTTTCATTTATGATTTATACCATGTGTATGTGTTGTAGATTTTCTCCTCTCATACAGCAGTCTTATTCATAATTAATATACAGTAAGTAACTTTTCTCTTTTTTTTTCTTGCTTTCATTTGGACGCTTGGATCGCTCTAATAAATGTTGCATCATTACTCATCAGGCTCCCTCCTCGCCCCCTTCTAATCAAAGATTTTCACCGCTCAATAATTATCTTTGCTGTTAACACATGTGAAAAACAGATAAATTCACAACGGCTGCCTCGAACGTGCTCTACGCACATGAAATAAGCTGTTTTTTCTTCTTATTGGTTCATTGTTGCTCATTAATCGTAGAGCCTCCGGAGTGTGGAGGCTGTTTGATGGAGAACTGGATGTTTAACTGGCTAAATAAAATCTATTTGCAACACCACACCAGAGCAAACTCTCCGGTTCCACATCAGATTGTGTGTACCCCACCTTGTTCAGCACAATCACAGCCTCTTGGTCTCTCCCGCTTATATTGAATATCTCGGCCTCCTCTGCATCCAGAATGGTAAACTCCAGCTGCGCGTTCTCTCCCAGATCAGGATCGGTGGCGGTGAGACGGCCCACCTCCACACCTGGTGCTGCCAGCTCAGACACAGAAAATGACCACGCACCTGCAGAGGGGAAAACAATAAACATAATGGTTCTGGGGGACTGGCACTGAATGTTGATTACTCTCTACGTGAAAAAAGTAAAAGTGCATAAAGTGAGGCAGGAAATGTTGAGCCACAACACAGCGGTTATTCACATGTTGGACGTGACTGAAACAAAGAGTTGCTAGAGAAAGAAAAAAATCCTCCGGTCCGTGTAGACCAAATGATGGCAGACATAACCCTCACTCAAACCCCCTCCTCCAGGTTCCTTGTGGTTCTTCTCTGTAGCGTTGCACTGCAGAGGCACAACAGGACTGAAGCCTCACACTCACTTTGAAATTCTGAATGTGTTTTGCTCAGACTGGACTGTGTGGTTGTCTCCCAGCTCTTCCACTGGAAGGAGAGGAGACACATTTGCAGCAACCAGTGCACTTTTATTTCCCCTGTGAGCACAGAGGCAGGTTTTAAATTTTTTAAATCAAAACTGTGAAACTACCTTTGAACACCTTTCCTGAACTCTACCACTTGATGTATGTTAAAGGGATAGTTCAACATTTTGGCAAATCAGACCATTGCTATAATCCCTATAGTTTTAGGAGTAGGCTTGTTACCTTTAATTGTCGGTGCAAGCTATTTTTAGAACGGCGGAGCAGAGCCGCAAGCTGCTCAGAGCTACGCTACGGAGGCTCATGGGATTTCTTGGTTTCTCTCATCAAACTCATCAAATACACAATCCAACAACTCCAAAGTGCTCTGGTGGACAAGTTGTGACCTGCACATTCACCACGCTATGAGATAATAACGGAACGTTACCGGACAGAGTTGTTTTAGAGGTAAATTCATGCACGTTCCTGTCGAGGGCGGTTTTTCAGCAAGCAGTCTCGAAAACAACTCGTAACGTTCTGTTATTATCTCATAGCGTGGTGAATGTGCAGGTCACAACTTGTCCATCAGAGCGTTTTGGAGTTGTTGGATTGTATATTTGATGAGTTTGATGAGGGAAACCAAGAAATCCCATGAGCCTCCGTAGCGTAGCTCTGAGCAGCTGAGCTGTTCCGCCGTTCTAAAAATAGCTTGCACGGACAAATAAAGGTAACTAACCTACTGTTATGACTATAGAGATTAACCCTTTGATGCACAACATATGCACACCCCCTCTAATGCGCAACATGGGTCTAAAATGACCCGCATTCATTTTCCATGTGAATTCATGCTGGGTGAGTGTTTTTTTGTGGTATCTTTTAAAATCAATAATTTTTATGATTGAATCCTCCAAGTATCATTTGAATATCTTGTTTTTAATTAGTACAGGGTGTTATTTCCATTTTTACTTTCTTATTTTATGAACAAATAGACAAAAAGTCTCAGAGAGTGGACCAGTTAGCTAGCTAGCTGTTGACATTTCTACATTCTACTGTATTAGTTAACTACAGTAGAACATGTCAACAGCTAGCTAGGTACAGTAGGTAGCTGTTGACATGTTCTAGCTGGTGTCTACAATAGAATATTATTCTATTGTTGTCACCAGCTAGAACATGTCATCATGTTAACAGTTAGCTAACTTGCTAATATTAAGGTATTTCCCTTTATGACAAGTAATGTAGCTACTTATTCAAGGTAACTAAAACCTTATCAATTATGCACAGTTATCTTTAATGAGTCATCAAATGTTTCTTTAGGTAAATTGGAATAATTGTAAAACAAGTAAATATGATTATATGTGCTTAAAAAAGAATATTTACTTAAGAAAATGATACTGTGCAGTGATTTCAAAGATATAACATTGAAATAGCCTACTCAGATAGAATAAACTATGGCTAGCTGTTGACCACAGTAGAATATGTCAACAGAGCTATTAATGGGGGAAAAAGGACAAGTAATGACTAGTCATTATTGTAATCAAGGAAACAATTGTCTGTTGTTGGTATAGATAGTGAGGGAATGCTAAAATTAAAGTATTCTTGCTATACTTGTTTTTTCAACTGGTCCACTCACTGAGACATTTTTGTTCATTTTTGTTCACAAGTAAGAAATGAAAAATGGAAATAATGACCCCACTAATAAAAAACAAGATATTAGATAATACTTGGAACATTCAATCATAAAATAGATAGATTTCAAAAGTTACAGCAAAGAAACTATCACTCAGCATGAAATCACATTGGAAATGAATGTGGGTCATTTTAGACCCATGTTGCGCATTAGAGGGGTAGTGATACAAAATGTGTTTTTATTAAAAAAGTGAAAAAGTAAAAAATAAAATAAGGATGTATTATGATCAAAAACAAGTTAATTGAGGAATACCTGGAATTCTATATGATGAAATAAATTTTTCGCAAAGATATAGCACAAAAAAACTCACTCGGGTCTATTTAGACCCATGTTGTGCATCAAAGGGTTAAGGCAGTGGGCCAATTTGCCAAAATGTTGAACTATCCCTTTAATGATGATTTTGGACAAATCTATATGCTAAATATGCAACATACTCAGTGTTTGGACATTTTCTCTTCTTGTAATTCCAGCAGCATATGTATGATTGTAAACTAGATGCAGCCATCAGAGTAGTGATGCCTGTCACCTGGTCCACTGCCGAAGCATCTCAAACTGCTGCATAAACATGAGAGAAAACTGAGTCCAAATGGAAATTCTTTTAAATCCAGCACCATCATCATGTCAAAAACTGTCATCTGTCCAGTTCTTTGATTTATCATCAAATAACTGCCTTCCTAATTGTCTAGCTGTATTTATGCTAATTACCAAATGCAAGGATTCTACCTTGGTAAACATGGAAGAAGACTGACTAGTAACCACTATCTGTTAACATTGTCATTGTGGGCCCATGTTGTCATGCTGGTGTTAGATTATACACTGCCCATCCCAAAAAAGTCACCACTTGGATTTAACTAAATTACTGTTTGGATGATTATGTTTCAGCTGGCAACAACTTATTTAACCCTAACTGATGCAGTCTCATTTCTTAAACAACCATGTCAGAAGACACATCCTGTGGTCATGGAAAAGATGTTAATATGTTTCAGAAGGGTCAAATTATTGACATGCATCAAGAAAATAAAACATCTAAGGAGATTACTGAGACTGCTAAAATTGGGTTAAGAACTGTCAAATGCAATATTAAAAACTGAAAGGATGGTGGGGAACCATCATCTTCAAGAGGGAAATGTGGTCCAATGTGACCACAGAGTCCAGACCTTAAAGGGATAGTTCAACATTTTGGCAAATTGGCCCATTGCCATAATCCCTATAGTCAGGAGTAGGTTCAATATCCTTAATTGTCGGTGCAAGCTATTTTTAGAACGGTGGAGCAGAGCCGGGAACTGCTGAGAGCTATACTACAGAAGCTGATGCAATTTATTGGTTTCCCTCATCAAACTCATCAAATACACAATCCAACCAATAGAGTGGTGAATATGCAGGCCACAACTTGTTCACCAGAGCGTTTTGGAGTTGTTGGATTGTGTATTTGATGAGTTTGATGAGGGAAACCAAAAAATCCCATTAGCCTCGGAGGTACTATGCCTAACTATCCCTTTAACCCCATTGAGAATCTTTAAAAAAAACAAAAACAAATGATACCGAAGCAAATGCAACAAAATATTAGAGTGTGTGACTTTTATTTTGGATGGGCAAATGTAAAGACTGGTTAATTCAGTCTAATACTGTAGATATCATTAAAATAAAAATAACTGATTTACAGTACGAACAAAAAAGCAAATGTATTATTATTATTAATCAGAACTTTGCTTGTTGTAGCCCTGGTATCTCTCTACACTGAATGAAACCCTGTCAAGCTCTGTATTTATCCCACCAACAGTCACATGTGTTCAGCTGAGAATGTGATCTGTTATTGTTACACTGTTTCCACTTAGTGAGCATGAGAATGAAACCAGTGATGTGTGGAAGGTCATTCACTCACTGGAGAGAAAAAAAAAGAAATGACCTCTGCGCGCTGGTGATGCTGCAACAACAAGCGGCCAAATCCGGAGAAACGCTCCCCTTCAAAACCGTCAGCGTCTCTACCTTGCTGATTGTTAATTATTCAAATCCTTAAAGCATTTGAAAATCACTCCCCTCACACTCAAAGAGCATGGTAAATGAGCTGTTTGCTTAAATCGTGGCATTATTTTCAAACAGAAAGTAATGACTGGGAGTGAGGTGGTGAGGGAGAGAAGATACAGTGAGATAACAGTAAATAAATAACACCCTGCTGGTATTTGAAATATTAAATTGCTCCTATAAAGCCCTGTGTAGAAGAACAATATATCAACATGAGAAAGGGGGCCTTTAAACATTAAGATCAGCGCGGTAAGCAGAGACTTTTAGGGGGAAGAAGCAGGGAAAGGCGAAAGCAAAACAGGGGCAGTATATAGAGAAATGCAGTATATGTCTCAAAGTGTTAGACACGTTCTGCAGTGATTTTACTGTCTATTGAAGCAGAAAGCACTGAACTTTAAGATGAAATATTAATAGCAGGGAACAGGGAAAAGCTTGGATAAGAAAAAGTGGACATGATCTTTCACTCTTCATCATCCAGCCACAGCCCATTTGAACCTCAGTGACCACGCCGGAGTGTTTAGATGAATGTTAATGCCAGTCATCCTGGCAAAAGGCTGCGTTATCGAAGCTGCTGCTTAAAAAAACAATGACGAAGAGGAATGGCTGAAAGGAATAAAAAAAAAAGGAGAGGAAGACCCTGGACTGACAGGCTGTTTAGCTACTACAAGAGATTATATTTTATCATGCACCTGTCAAAGCCACCAGGACCCAAAGGAAGCAAGAAATATCAGTCTGCTGTCACAAAATGCCATTACCACATGTTTCATCATTTTAATCTTAGCTCTAACACACACACACACACACACACACACACACACACACACACACATATACACACACGCACACTAAAGCTATAGAAGCAACCAAGAGTTAAGTGGTGATCTGATAGCAGCAGTGCTTACTGCGTCTGAAATGAGGGGGGTTGTCGTTGACATCGCTCAGCTTCACGGTGACGGTCGTGGTCCCTGATAATCCACCCAGATGCCCCCCCATGTCTTTGGCCTGGAGGACGACCAGATATTCATCCTGAGTCTCCCTGTCCATATCAGGTACGGCTGTCCGCAGGACGCCTGGTGGAGTGGGGCAGGGGGGGAGCGGGACGTAGAAGCAGAAAAATCACAACAGTAACAGATTTCACAGTGACACAACGTCTCCAGAAATTAACATCAAGAACGAAGTCAGTTGGATGCGTTTAAGAGGACGGGACGGGACGGGGCGGGGGGCACACACGTGACTCGAGGCCGCTTCTGTTAGTGAACAGTGGAAGTGTTCCTATCCACGCGGGACGTATGGTACAAATAACACGACATATGACATCTAACAACGCCGCTGGGATTTACTGTGTGAGGTGTAATCAGAGGCTGCGGAGGCGCTACGCTGTAGTAAACAGCTTTGAGGGGGGATGAGTGGTTGTACATGTGAGGCTGTGACCAGACCTGTCTGAGGATCCACAGAGAAATAGTCCTGACCGTGAGTGATGGCATACACCAGTCGGGCGCTGTTTCCATATGTCGGATCATCCGCATCTCTGGCCGTGACTTGGATTATAGACGTGCCTGGGAAACACAGAGGGGGGACGGGGGTTAAAGTAAAAAAAAAAAGCTGGTGGTTTGTTCATATAGACCATTCTGGAGTGACATCTATCTTTTTGAATATCAAATACTTACATCTGCGGGATTTACGGGGATTATCCACTTCTCTGCCGTCTATCTGTGCGTTCAAAGCATTTATCTTAAGATATATATACTGCTCACTGTTCCCCTGCTGGAAACTCTGATCCTGTGATATGAGCATTTTAGTCACATTCTGGCAACAATATGATGGAATGTGAGATATTAGATATTTTTAGACAGTGTGGGTGTCTATTATACAGAGAGAATACGCGATTAGCAGATTAATTGATTGACAGAAAATGAATCTGCAGATATTCCTGTAATTGATTAACTGTGACAAGGAAAGATGAGATGCGTTGCTGTATCTTTTTTTTTTCTTCAGTTGTCAGTGTTTGGTGTTTTGACAGGATTTTTCACCGTTTTGATTCTTCTCATAATTAATCATTAAAATAATCATTAGTTGGTTGGTTGAGAAAATTCTGGAGGATTATTTCATTCCAGCTGGATCAACACTAAAATACTAAAACTGACTAACATAACATAACTAATATCCCATATTTCTACTTCAGAAGAAAGTCATATAAAATATATGACCTAGTGAAGCTTCAAACTGTCACTGTCACTATGTATAAAGCACATAACCAGCTGCTTCCGAGCTGTGTCCAGGAACTGTTTAGGCCGAGAGAGAGCCAGCACAACCTAAGACTTGGTCTTCTCGCTTGATTTGCAAATACAAATTATAATACAAACTCTGTCCTGATTTGTTTTGGTGTTAGTTTGTCTTTTTTTTTGCTTGTTTGTTTTTATTTTAATGCTCTTATTTCCACTATGTAAATGGAAATCTTATGTACAAAGGGTAGGCACGATAAGCTATTGCTTCAGCCTACATGGTTGCATGTATTACTGACCAATCTATGCATTTTGTCAGTCTCTTCTTTTTTTAATCGACCAAATCCATAAATAAACTAAACTAAACTAATTGTTGATCAGTTCAGCCACACAAAGCCACTTAATTTATTGTTAAGTTATTATTATATCATTGTAATAATGCTGCAAAATGTCCTTCCTTCACTTTCACGTCCATCATCTTATGAATTGTGAGACGGTTGAGTTTATCCTCCTAATCGATCAATGGAATAAAGTGAACATGTCTTTGGTGTGTTACCTGCTGCTCTAATGGATGAATCACTCTGTTCTAGTGAATGAGTGATTCCATTGTCAGTAATGACATAAATACACCTGCTCTCCATTAAGAACACAACATTTTAAGATCTCAAGTGGAGCGTCCCCCTTATACTTGTTTTTTTGCCTCGTACCAATGTTGGCCATCTCCGGCACCATGGCAACGTAGGCTTCCTTAGGGAAGATGGGCGGGTTGTCGTTGATGTCCTGCACTCTGATGATGAACTCTGACGACGGCTCCAGGGCCCGGCCGGTCTGACGGTCCGTAGCCGTGGCGATGAGCCGGTACTGGTCCTTCTCCTCGCGGTCCAGGGACTTGGTGACGTGGATGTTTCCCGTGTTGCTGTCGATAACAAACACGGAGCCCACTCCCTCTCCCTCCAGCGTGTACTTGGTGCGGCCGTCTCCTTTGTCCATATCCGTGTGCAGCTGGAAAAAATATACACATAACAGGGATACAGAGGGAGGAAGAAAGCTTTTAGTTTCTTTGTCCCAGACAAGTGGAATAAACTGCAGGATTCGCTAAAACTGAAACAGTTTATTTCAGTAGAGTCCTTCAGGAGTCTTTTAGACCTTGTCTTTCATATTGAGTGTACTTGCTTTTCCTGAAGCTGAGACCCTCAATTATACTGTATATTGTTTTTCCTTGTGTCTGCTCAATGTATTTCTAATTCTGACACTTGATGATCATACTGTGTACTTGTTTATAATTGTGTTTGGTTTTGCTTTTATGCTTGCTTTGCTTGATCGGTGTTGCTGTTGTGTTGTTCTATCTCTGTAATCAGGGCGTCATTGTAAAAGCTCTCAATTGGCTTCCCTGAATAAATAAAGGTTTGAAATGAAATGAAATTGAAATGTCACGATTATAGATTTTCTTGGTACAATTATTGTCAGAGAAATAATTACGGTATTATGATTATTATGCATTAATAGATTTCACAACACTATCAATGTGTAAAATCAAATATAGTCAAAATATAATTACATTACTCATTGTTTACACAAAATATTTCAAGTATGTATCATGTCATATAATATATGACCAATTATTAATCTCCCAGGGGAAGTGTATGAAATATTAGGTCATATGGTTATTTATACCAAATGTTTACGTTTATTCGAATGACACACTAACATTTAAATTCCTACCAGTTCAATGTTACGTTAGTTTAATGGACCACCAGTATTTGTGCAATTACCTTTACTTTGGCGCACATCTGCCGATACAGTATCTTTTTTGGAAAAAAACTTTATTTAGGAAACTTTACAATTAATTCATTGTGGCGTTTAATACCACAATTAATTATGAAAACAAGTAATTGTGACATCTCTAACATATAAAAAACCCCAGAGTCGGTTACTGTGACACCTCCAGGCCTCACGGCAGACTGCTGATGCAGGTATTGCTCATTAACACCGCCGCGAGTGCTGCGAACACAACAACGTGAAAAAAGGGGGCGAATTGTGTTGGGGCGGGATGTGCTCAGTGAATCTGAAATAAAAAAGGCACCAGGTGTGGAAGATACATATGGGACCAGGATGAGTAGTGATGCACACAGCTAATCAGCTCATTGGACCAAACATGCCACTGGGGGCTTTTGAGGGCAAAAAAAACCCACATCAGTGTGGACAGCGGCCATGTAAATGTCCCACATGTATGTTCACAGATGCATCCTGCTAACACAGGCAGCATCCATCTGTAATTCTTTCCGTCTTCTCCCGTCCATCTGTCCCGTCCTTACTCCTTGTAAATCCATCTGCCTCACTTCCCTGCACCTATTAAACCACCTCTTTTTCCAGTTTCTTGCGTCTCTCCCTTTTCATCAAGTTACCTCGGTTACACAGGATGCCCATCTGCTCACATTTCTCATTCCTCTTGCTCTCCTCTCCCTCTCTCCCTCTCTCTCTGTTTTACTCCCTGATGCAGAATGCTGGTTGGGTATTTAACGGCAGAGAGGATATTAGTATGAGCTTGATAGGTAGAAGTCCAAACACACAGAAATAGAAAGCTAAAGAGATTATTCAGCCCTCATGACACTGAGCTTTCTGACCAGGAACCCTCACAGTTCTCTACCCTTAAGGCGCATCTGCACATGTTCATAATCCACAAGGCTTACTCCCAACTTCTGCTGCATGTGGACCCTCGACACTTCCAGGAACTAAAGCCTTTCGTTTAAAAAAAAAAAAAAAAAATTCTACCTCAACAATGACTGTTTACAAATTTGAAGAAATTATCTTCGCGAGGCACATTCATCCTGTGACGCGCTCGTGTGAAAAAAGAGGAATTTAATTGCCTACATAATGATGTGTTGGCGAAGAGGAGCTGCACACTTGAAAGCATCTTCTACGTTTCAACATAATGCATGTTAACAACATACGTTCAGGCATTTCTCACACAGCATGCAAGCAGAGTCCAGGAGAATATATAAGATTAGTGTACATCATGTATATATGTGTGTGTGTGTGCTGCAGGGATAAAGTTGGGGATTATAGAAACTCATGATAGCATACCCTACAAATTGCTAGATAAGGGACTCAGGCTTTTTTTTATTCATCCCTACACACCCACATCCCACTCACTCTTTCTTCCTTAAAGCTAGCTTTGATTCTGATCCCACACTTCACCGCCAGAGACATCTTTGTCAGAGTCTGCGCCTATCTCAACCCCCCCCCCCCCGCTTGCTCTTTGCTTCACCCCCCTCCTCTCTTCTCTACCAGGCCCTCCTCTCCTCACTGTCTAATTGCTGGCTCGGTCCTGCTGTGCTTCAGTCGGCGTGGAAAAACACTCTCACCGAGGGGAAGAAATTCATCCGCCCCAGACAAACAAAGCTGAGAAAGAAGAGGAAATTCTCTTTTTGTCGCCGCATGTCCCGCTCTGTAATCTGAATTTTCCCCTCCTCTCACTCCTCCACATTCACCTACGGGTTTGTACAGTATCTTCTTTGCGCTGCTTTATTATTTTTCTTCAGCAGCCGCCAAACTCTTCCCTGTTTTTCGCCCCGTTGGTTGAGTCACCTGAGATTTGGACTGTTGATGGCTCACCTCAAGCCTCGCGTCATTAATGGGTTTTGACGTGATCGTCTCTATTTTTGGCAAATAAACTGAGGCGGAGAGAGAAACCACTCTGCTTCCAAACCCCTTGTAGTGCAGCGACGCTTTATTACATGAATATCCAACCTAAAGACTGTGCTCGCAGCGGAAACCAGCAGCCCCGGTGTGTCTACTGATTGCTTTAACGCCCCTCCCAGACTGTATCAATAACAACCAGAGACGGAGATTAAACATTTATGAGGTGTACACTGCACTGGTAAGAATCCAATCTAGACTGTCACTATAAAGTATACTGCTGGCTGCAAAGTGGCTGGCAACATTCCCTGTTAGTGTTACAGCTGATATAATCCCACTCTGAGTGTTACTGTGGCTGCCAGCAGCTGCATTAGTGAGGAGCACCTGACTGTGAAATGCTACAAGTGAACCCCTGGGATCCCAATGGTTCAGGTGTGCTGCCGTGGATTAAATCACCTCAGGCACCTCTCGTGTTGAGAGTGCAGCACCGACAGCAGTCGAAGGGGGTTTTTGCTGGTGTGGCCCCCGCCGCGAAAGGCTCAAGAACGTGACACGACAAGTGGCGCACAAACACTGCAATTATATGGTGTCGTGCTTTTTGCCGTACGCCTGAGCGCGTTAAGGAGCACCCAGAGCACGGGAGAAGACTAATCAGGATTTGTAGAAGACGAGAAAAACGAGGCTTTGAACAAATAATCTGTTTTTTTTTTCTCCATCTCAATTAACGCACAGTTTGATGATTTGGCCTCTCTCTCTGTCTCTGACCCCTGGACGCTCGCCCACGCTGGTTGGCCCTGCTCTGCTGCGCCGTCCAAGGTCGTTACTGGCCCACTCAACCTGACACACTGTTACAGCGGCCCACATTAGAGTGGGTCATTTTTTAATGGTTTTCAAATAATATCGTCTAATATTCCTCTCCCAGGGTTACTGTTACTGTGGAGAGAGGGAACTGAAGGAGGGAGTGATGTGAAGATCGATAGTCAAGTATCGACGCTTCCGATACCGAAAGTGTCCGCTTTAGGATTGAAAGGCTACTCATGGGGTGTTGTTTAGCTCAGTGGGTTGAGCAGACGCCCCATATGTAGAGGCTACAGTCCTCGCCGCAGCCAGCCCCCGTTCAAATCCTGACTCTGGTGGCCCTTTGCTGAATGTCATTCCCTCTCTCTCTGCCTCCCCATTTCCTGTCTCTCTACTACTACACTATTGATTAAAGGCAAAAGCCCAAAAATATACTTAAAAAAAGAAAGGGTAGGCTACTCATAATGAAGTATTGATACTATCACCAGTCTGCACTAATTTGGGGTTAACAACTATTTTCATCACAGTAGACAGTCATTTACAGGACCTTCTCCCCTTCCACACACACAGCCACGTCATAGCCCTATAGCAGGTGGATTAAAGTTTGGACGTTATTATTAAAGGTAGAGTCTGCAGGTTTGTTCATTGCAGTGTGTAAACATAGCATTCAAACTGGGCCCCTCCTCTCGGGCTCAACTGTGCAGCCTCCTGGTCCTGACAGCAGCAGCAGCAGCAGTTGTCAGGACCACAAAGAAAAGGAAATACAGTCCAAGTGAAGCGCTGGCTGGCAACGGGAGCCTGGAGGGCTCAGCTGCGACGAGTAGGAGGGCCGTTGCGGTGAGTGAATGCTAGCCACCACCGCTAGCGGAAGTTAGTGTCGAGCTGGCATCTGCCGCTAGCATCTGGGACAACTAGCGTGGCTAGCATCCCTCCTACTCGTGCTGTACAGAACGTCACCTGCTCTGTCATTGGCTGGAGAGAAAACACCCATAGGTGATGAGCAGGATTTCTTTTGAACAAGTCTATATTTTGTTGGAAAATCCTGCAGACTCTACCTTTTTAAAAAAGTGTTTCTAATTAAAGAATAAGAAAGATCATCTGTGATTTATTCATTGCTATCTCAGAGACTTTGCAGACCTTTCCTTTAAATGTGAATTCAAATGGTCAATGAAGTCCTCTAAGCTATGTTCTAAATTAGCTAATTTTCATATATTAATATCATAGAATTGTGGGAAATGCACAAAATCCATTCTGAAGAAGGCTCTCATTTGGACCCCCCCCCCATGTCTATACCATGGTTACTCCTTTGGGTTTAATGTCTGTTTTTCAGTGTTTTATTGCCACTGACAATTCAAATTAAACCAAAGAATGACAGTGTGTGTTTTGATGTAATTGTGTTACTACAGTTTGAAACACACATGAAGCTTTTGTAAAATGTATCAGCAATAGCACTTCTGGATGGGATCGGAATGAAAACCAGTCATCGCACTAGAGACAGGAGAGCAGACACACAACAGCCACACGTAGTTCTGGCAAACATGTAGATACAGTATTAGGAATACAAAATACTGTTCATGCTTTTGCCAAAACTCCAAACTGAAGCACAGACCTGACCCACACACACACACACACTCATGCTGGCTGCTTACCCGTCCAATGAGCACAGGCTCGGGCCCTCGGTACTCCTCGATCACAAAGAACTGGTTCCAGAGCCAGCTCCTCCGGCGGCGGGAGCGAGGCCCCGACCGGCCATCCTCAGACTCTGTGACCCACTTAGAGCGGCCCCGCGTCCTGTCAGGCACCACGTCACCGACACCTGTCTCCAAATGCAGCTCTGGCCGGAGAGAGCGCTCCTCTTCTGAACCGGGCATCGGGCTGCGATCATTAATTACACCTTCAACCTCTCCATTAGTCAAATTGCTCTTTTTCTCCTGGTTCACGGTGAGTTCAGGACTATGTTTGAGCATTAAAGACGTGGCGGCAGATTCTGGATGTTCAAGTGTGACTGCACTGTCATTTGGTTTAACATTTGGCAGGGCTCTTACATCATCCTGACGCTGCTTCTCCACCTCTCTGATTCTCATAAAAAGATTGTCCCTGGACTCTGGTTCTGATAAAACTTCTTGTCTTTCGCTTAATGTCACTTGCAAATCCTGATCTTCCTTTGAAAAGCCAACAGCCACGGAAATGCAGCTTCTTTCCCCTTCACAGAACAGGAGCAGAAGAAGCACAATGTGCGCTGCCATGGCTGAATTTCACCGATCAGTCTGTATTGAAAAGGAACTGACGAGCTGCTGACCAGAGGCGGGTCGTCATGATGACGTCGTCTTCCCGGAGACAAGCTGCGGATCGTCCTCTCCTCTTGTGCTTTCCCCACGATGCACGCATGCCGCAGGCGTTCACCTGAGAGAACACATAATTAGTGACATCTATTAACTGTCTTAATTAAGAGCAGAAACAAGTCCCGCAAGAAACAGGCGTGAAACAGGCGACAATGTGGAATTGAAATCTTCATCATCAGCAGATACGCTGATACAAACTTGTAGTTGGATGTTTCAGTGCTGCTTGTTGAGCCGCTCTGTTTGCTGATCTGAGCGCTTCCTGCCAGCTGCTGTAAAAATAGCAGTGAGTTTTGCACAGACACTGAGTGCTACGGCCTGATAAGACATGATTAAAAAAAAAAAAATTGAAAAAAGGAGAATTCACTCTGTATCAGATCCTGGCGGTCACATTATTCTGCTGTTGTGTTTGAATACTATTGATCACTCGTCTCAGACAATTAAGTGTGGTCTTAAAAAATTTCAATTAATTTGCAGCCTGAGGTCGCGGAGATGAGGGGGAAGCTCAGGTACTTTACTGTTCCTTGTCACACACAACTGCCCGGACACGGGGGTGATTTATGTCATCGCTAAAGATGGTCACCCCGGAAAGAAGTTTCCCTCAAGAGATTAATTAGGCTCATAAATAATTTAATCAATGACTTGTCCTCATTTTCCAAAAGTTTAATGATGTGAGTTTCGTTAGTATTTGAGTCAGGGAGCAGCCATTGATCTTTGAAAAACTTGATGTACTGAAAAGTGTCAGCTCCTTAACGACTGAAAGTGTGTAATTGCAGTTTCTCCATCCATGCTTCACCTGCATCCATCACTCTGCTTCACTATTTCCTGCAAAGAATGTAAATTTCCTGACATCTGTTTTCACCGTTCTGCACGCATGGAGGCGTGCATTATCTTACACTCACACACAAACACGGTGCAAGAGTGCATGAGTCATGCGTGCGCGCGGGGTTGTGTGGTCTTCATGAATCCACTTGTCTTAAACAGATTTATAGTGGAAGACTTCCGTGTTGAAGAGCTGAGGAGGATTCTGGGTGACGCTCTGTAAATGATCAATATCGTGAACATAAATGACTCCGTACGCACTGATAAACCTAAATCCTCCAGCCTCAGTGCATTAAATAAATGTACAGTCAGACACTTTGATTCATTTACATGCAAATAAGTACAGAGAGGGCCTATAGTATCGCACAAGCCTTTGATGGCAGTGTATAATACGAACCATAACATTTTCTGATATGCTACATACAGTATGAAAGGAAGGACACATGAAAATGAACCCAACTTTCTTCTTCACTCCAGATACTGACCCAGTTTCTCAAAAAGCAGGATGGAGAACTGAATCAATTTGAGAATTTGATCAGAGAAAATATTAAGTCCTTTCTCCTCCTTCTCATCTTTTTTTCTCTCTTCAGAATTCACCCTTGATTTTTCTCTCTCTCTCCTTTTGCACACCAATTATACCAAGTCATCCATGTGTAATGCTCCATGTTCAGCATCTGCATCTGTTTACCATCATCTTAAATCTAGCAAAGACACAACAGTCTCCTCCAAAACACTTTTGTCTTCCTCAGCTATTGTGTATTAGCATAGACTGAGCTCACAGGCTTACATTCCCCTCTGCCAGCTTTCCTCCCAAAACACGTTGCCAGCAGTACATGCCATTCACTGCTGTTTGAAGTCTTTAGAGTATGAGTGTGTATGAGATACGTGTGAAATGTAAGGCAGGGGTAGGGGGATGAAAGCGTGAGGACGATTTGCTGTTGCTGGCTCAGAATGGAATGATGAGTGGTGACATAGCTCTAAATTGCAAATCGCTGTTTCAGTCTCACTTCACTCTGCATCGAGTCGCTTCACTGCAACAAGGCTATTTCATTTTTATTAAAAATAGCCTGTGCATGTCAGGCCCCTTTTTACATAGGGAAAAATGGGAGATGGAGGAGGCAGAGCGGGAGTTGGAGGTGGGGGTGGATGGTGGTGGAAGTACACTTGGAGGAGTGGAGGGGTGAGTGGGGTTGGGTGGGTGGGGGCGGTGGGGGGGAGCAGCCTGGCCGGCTTAAACGACCCGGACGTGGACAGATTCTGTTCCATTTGAACATCTCTGGCTTCCTCTGCTGCTGCCATCCGTCTTAATGCTCACACACACACACACACACACACACACACACACACACACACAGACCTCTCATCCCTCTTCAGTGCATCGCTGCTGCTCCACACACACACACACACACACACACACACAAATCTCTTAAGTCTTTCCAAATCAGCCTGGTGAGGAGAGGAGAGGAGAGGCCCACTGTACTCAGCACATCACTCAAATCATTATTGTCAAGGTTTGACACTCAGACAGCTTAACCTTAAGTGATGGCCCACCACCACCACCACTGCAGAAGCGCTGTGCTGCTGAGCAAGTGTTGAGCCTGTGTACTTATCTGTCATATGAAGCTGCCTCTGTCACTGTGAGTCTCGGATGCACATGATCACTTCATTGGCATCACGCTGTAAACACGGTGGGACAATAAACGTTTCTCTATTGCAATTATTGGCTCGCTGCCTCCTCTTGGGGGTCTCTCTGTCAAACCCACGCACGCGCCCGCGCACACACGCACACTCACATCTGGACTGGCTTATTAGCATTTCTAGTAGGAGATATACTCCAAACAGCCGGGAGCGTGACCTTGTCTTGTTAGAGGAAGCCAGGGAAGAAAAAAAATGACCTAGTTGATGCATGTTAATGTGATTTACACACTTGGCCTAACTATTATAATGAATGCAACGTCCCAAATATATACACTGCTGTCGGCTAGAGAGAGAGAGAGAGGTCCAGCGCCCCAGTCGTTTTTGGCGAACGAGCCCCGCGTGAAAGTGCGCGCGGCAGGTGAAGACGAGCGCGCACGTGCACGGACACACACAGAAACACAGAAAACAACGAAACAAAACGAGAAAGAAAAAAAAGGAGCGAGGGGAGCGCAGCCACGTCCGTTACCGAGCCGTCGGTCAGTAGCTCTGCGGACGGTCCACTCACCTCCAGCGGCTCCGTCACATCAACAGCTCGCACATGGAGCTGCGTCTCTGCCTCCGAGCGACAATCAAACAGTTGGAAAAGCGAATGAAAACCAGAGCGGCAAAGTGAGCGGAGGACTGGAAACTTGTCATGTGTGCGTGCGCACGAGAGGCAATTCGCTTTATAAATAAAGGAATGAGAAGGGGGGGGGGGGGGTAAAGGAGGAGGAAGATGAGGAGGAAGAAAGTGGTGGAAGATGGAGCGTCTTACCGCCGCGTGTCCTCGGCTCCGCTCCGGAAGCTCCGTGACTTAGCGGAGCTGAAATGATCCAACGTGGGAAAGGATGCCGAGGTTCATCTGAGCTCAACGTGAGGTCTGTCCACTTAGCGCGCACTCTCTCCCTCCCTCTCTCTCTCTCTCTCCCTCCATCCTCCCTCTGCGTTACCTCCCTCACTCTGCCCCCCTCCCCTCTCTCCATCAGTTTATTTTCTCTGTGCTATTCTTGAGGATTGAGAAGTGATAGGAAACACCGCCATAAATAAACGGCCTTATTAACGGCTCTACTTTTTCCAGTAACGAGTAGCCTAACCAGAAAAGTTACTGTTCCCCCCTTATAATGCTGTTACCGTTACTGACAATAAAATGCGCCGTTACTTGACTCAATAAGTCCCGTCACAAAAATAATAATAGGCTACACCCGTTTAAGTGAACGTTATGCTACACATTTTTCACATTCATCAATTAGTCGGGAAAAAAAGAAGTTTACCTGGAACCTAACCAAATGACTCAGTATTCCTCCGCACAGGCAGGCATCCGCAACGCGCTGTACTCACTGTTTCCCTCCCAATAAAAAAAAAAAAAAATCTAATGTGCATTCTTGAGCAAATCAGTCTTGGTTTTGAGAGACCTACATTATACAGGCCTACACATTTTTTTTCAGTCTATATCTGGAACAAACCACCTTGGTTAGTTCCAGATAAACGAGGGTTAGGGTGGCAAGTCCAATTTGAAATATCTGAGCATTTTATTAAAAAAAAAAAAAGTAACTTTATAGTTACTATTCCTGGTAATTAGTTTAGTACTTTTATTATGTAATAACTCTTATTACTTTGGGGGCAAAGTACGAAAAGACGAATTACTTTTTAAAAGTAACGTGCCCAACACTGGGATTGAGACATTTGTGTTCATGTTTGCTCACACTAACAAATTACCAATTTAGTTTTAACATGGAAACCTCAGTTGAGTCAGAGCTACCACGTGTATCACATTTATTTTTCTCATTGACATTTAAACCCTTTAAACCGTCTCCCCGTTTCTGGTTAGGCTTTATCGTTTCCTTGGAGGCACGCAGTGTTTTGTAATCTGCTTAAATGAAGCCAGGCTGCACGAGCATCTTCAACTTTGCATTTCTTTTTTCCACCCAGGAGCTGGAGTGGGGGAAACTCATTCCTAGGGCTGGGTTCAATTTCTCTCACTTGCCAGAAATATGTCTAACAATGCCTGTAATAACCCCCCCAGCTCCACTCTGATGCCACAGCTCTCTCAGTGGTTTCAATAGCTTGTGCATTGTCTCCAGATTTTTATGAGTTGTTCCATTTCTCTGTCTTTTTCTTCTGGATAATCTACAATAATATCCACATTTCAAGGATTCCATCAACTGTTCAAAAACCTTTCACATCAAAGACACCGAAGTGACACAAATGAGACCACTGAGATGATGTTTGCTTTTATTACAGAAAGTATTTGAAATTCGTGATCCAAATAATCAGGTTCCCTGGGATCCCAACACTGAGAATCTCTGCTCATTGAGAATCTCTGCTCGAAATGTGCAAGATGTAAATGTAAAATTAGGATAACACGAGGATGTTGAGTAAGATGATATTTTTACACACATAGTATATTTTTTCTCATCCAAATGTGTCGGATATATGGATGAACAAAGTGCCAAAAAATGTATTGTGTTGCGATGTGAGTCATGATTTAGGCTGGATTACATTTTCACAGAAAACACATAAAAATGGTCCTGATGGTTTTTGTCATATTAAACAAACATGTTTCCTTTACATCCGGAGAATATGACTTGTAGGATCTATGCAGTATCACAGTGCTTCTGGTATGGTCTGTTGTCATGACACATTTCCTTTAAAGGGAGAGTTTGTTCATTACGGTTTGTAAACACAATATTCAACACTGTTTGGTCTCAACTCCACACCCCCCCTGCCCCTGACAGCATGTTCAACTGCTATTCACATCGAATGGTTTGAATATTTGTCACTACCACCAAGCCGGGAGAAATAGCAGATACACACTTATCCATTTTACTATGGAAAACTATGCAAGTCTGGTTGCTTTTCCTCTGTTTTGCTAACCCTCCTTCCAGCCATGTGCGTTTGTTTCTTTAACAAAGCAGGCGAGAATGCGATCCATGGAGCGCTGGATATTATTTACCATGTCGGCATTACAAGGTTTATATTTGTGTCTTATCTGTCATAAACAAGAGATTCAGGTTAGGGGGTGCTGCATTTGTGTCGCGGTGAGACGAGAGCTGGGACACCGGGTCGGAGGCTCTGATCTCGCTAGGTTTGTTTTCGACCAGGAGATGCTAGGTGGAAGGCAGAGAGCCTCCATTCTCCCTGTAACAAGTTACAAGTCAGTTATTCAACCACCACAATTACTACTACCGAAGCTGTTTAATTATGGTAAAATTAAGCTAAACATCTTGCATAGTTCCTCTTTAAACAAGCCCACGCCGCCACACACACAACTTCACCCGCACTCTGTCATTGGCTGGGGAAAGACTCCGCACAGAAACATCCCAACTACCCAAAGACATCAAAATACTCTGCAGACACAGTCACCACCACACATGAGTAGAATCTATAGGTGATGAATAAGCAGGATTTCTTTTGTATAAGTCTATATTTTGTTTTTCTAGGGAAATCCTAAAATACTCTAACTACAGTATAAACAGACATATTGCAGCTCGTGCGCTTTGGATATGGCACCTGGCCATATAGTGATTTTAATATCTTGATTAATGGTGAATTGTAGTTATTTTTCATTTGGATCAGTGAGAGTAGATCTGTAGTACTGTGAGTCTTTCAACACTGTAAAACATGATCATTCATCCTTTCTGACTGTATGAAACAAGATGCAGTGTTAGTCCTGATTAGAAAGCAATCCTGCAACCCAGGGTCACCCTTCAGATACTGTGTACCCAGTTTCAGCAATGCAAAAACTACTGCAGGAACCGTACAAAGCCGTGATCGAGCGTGTGAGTCAGGATTTGAGAACACAAAAAGGCAACATTTTTTCATGTTAAAAACTTGTTGTGAGCTGAGACTCCATCAGAGGGATGTCAAAGAATTTCTAGAGAATTTCTAGCCGCTCTGGTCAGATGTTCCTTAAGCTCTTTGAGGGCTTTGAAAAAAAGAAAAGAAAAAGAAAACCGATGCTGCAACTTTAGAAGCTGGGGTGCACAACGTTTCACTCCTCGGTCAAACCCAGTGGAGTCTTCTTTGTTGTCAGCTGCAGTTTGCATGTGAGAAGTGGAAACATCCAAAACTGAACAGAAGCCTTTGAAAAAGACAGTGAAACCCCGCTGCTTGCTCAAATCTTGATTCACAGTTTGTCTCGCAGGCTCAAAAAACTTTGATTACGATTCCGTCCCTGTTTCCCTCAGAACTCTGGCCCTGCAAGCTTTAAAAAATCCGGACCACTAAATTGGTTTCCACTTTTTGTTTCCCGCTCGCTCAGTAATTCTGTCATTAATGAACTTCCGAAGATGGGAATTATGGATGAGGTCGGGGAGCGAGGGAGGCTTTCCCCTCTTACTCTCCCGGCTGCACACACTCGTACAGTAGTGGAGGTCTGAGAAGACACTTATGTTGCACTGGAGATGTTCTGCACTGTCATGCATCCCTGCCTTTAATTCATTCTATGCAGTTATTAACACATAGACATTGCTCGCACATGCATGCATGCAAACACACACGCACACATAGTGAAGTGGTGATCTGATAACAGCACTGCAGCCATTAAAACCCACTCATACTGCAGAAATAAGCTCATCATATTAAGAAGTAAAACACAACATTAAGCACCACTCTGACGTTTTGACATAATCCATGTGCTATTAAACTTCTCCCATATGGTGGACTCACTACATTGAGCTTTGAAACCTTTAACCAATCAAAGTCAGGGCAGAGTGGTGTGGATGAGGGCGAGCAGCTCCGGACCTCTCACCCTAATATCCTTTGCAGCGTCATTGTCACTCGAATAATTACTCGTGTGCTTAATTTACGACCTCGCCGCTCACGCAGAATGAACAAGCAAGTTCAGCAAAAACTTCATGTGTTCATTAATTTATCCAAGTGTCAAAGGGACTTCACAAGTGTTCTGACAGCGGACACAAATCAGCCCTCAGCTCCTCGGCGAAATGTGCCCCTTTATACACAGCGATACATTATGACCTTCAGTACTCCAGACTGTTACGGAGGCTTTTGGTTCCCCTTTTTTCTCTGCTTCAAACACAAGCAAGGGCCAGGTATGGTGCTTGTTTACCGTACGAGAAATGATTCACAAGGTTTTTAAAGTCTAAATCAAAATGCCAGCCAGCAGCGCCCTGTTAGAATACATTTTTATCATCTACACAAACAAAACATCAGCTGTTTATTAGAGGGAACGAGATGCATGCCCAAATCATTTGAGAAATAGCCTGGAGGGTGCGACTGCCTGTCCTGTTCATTAATTTAGTATCTGCTGCAAAGATGCCATCACGTCTCCTCCAAAATACTCCCTGATGTTTGCCTTTTCTTTTCTCATGCCACGTCTCTGCCTTTCGTGTCTTTACTCAGTCTAAGTCACGTCCCGTCTCATTCTCCTCTCTTGTCTTTCCTTCTGTCTGTAATACTCTTCCTTCAGATCCTCTCTCTTCCTGCGACTCCATCCTTTTGAGGAGATGTGATAGACGTCCACGTTGTTTCCCGAGTACGCGTCCCTGTGAGTGGCTCTGTACACGGCCTCTCTGGCGATTGACGTGGCCTCATCCACTGTCAGTCCCCATTTAACTCCCTGGTCCAGAATTGAGTAAGCGTAAGGGGATCCGGAACCCACAGAGAACAGGGATCCCTGCAGGCGGGTGCCGTCACTGCACACGTAAAACAGGCCGGGTCCACAGAGGTTGACTTTCTGTGTGGCGGAGCACCCTTGAACCTTCTCTAGTTTCTTTGTTGCCTCTGCGGAACCGCCAGGATCAGCCTTCGTATCTTCACCGTCATGGCCTCCATCTTCCTCCCCACCATCCCACCCGCACAAGGTGGCCGCCACGCACAGCTTAGTCCCTTTAAACGGGTGAAGCATGTGCGCAAGCAGTTTGGCGGCTCCGCCCGTGGACAAACGGCGGCCGTACCGAAGCTGGTAGAGCCGCAGCTCCCGGGACAGGATCCGCTTCCAGAGGGCGCAGTCGGCCGACGTACCCGAGGTGGTGCTCACCAGGTGGCTGTGGATGGGCAGGATCTTCTGGGCGGCCGGGCACGCCACCAGTCCGGAGCAACTGGAACGAGAGTCGGCCGCGGCCAGCACGCCGCCCTGGAACATGAATGCCAGGGTGGTGGTTCCGTGAGACATGGGAAAAGGCAAAGGGACGGTCTGAGAGGAAGCATGAGGAGCACCTATGGGTGAAGAGAGGAAGGGAAGGATGGCGTCCTGAGTGGAGAGGGGGCTGGAGATTTCCCCAACCTGTATTGGGCTTTCATCAAGATACTCTGCAACCGGAATATAAAAATCAAACAGACCTGTGCTGTTTCTAAAGGGCAGAGCTCTCTTTTTGTAACATCCAGTGTTCATAAAAAGCACAGAGGAAGATCCACTGGGTACATCATCCAGAAAGAAGTCCTGGAAATTGCAAAGGTCCTCTAAAGCCATTGAAATTATTATTATTTCATCCCTAAAAAAAGTCTTATCAAGTTCATTCATAACAGTTCATACCATCTTCCAAAGGTTTCAGCCTCTCCTAGAGTTGTAGTGTTATTCTATTATATCAGCAGTCAACCTTTATATAGACGAGACCATCTCGTCTCCATGTGGTCATCATCTCAAACAGCCCATCAGCATCAGTTACTGATGCCTCATGGCCGTGACTTTGAAGCATAAACTTTCAGCAGTGCATGGGTAATTAATTTTGGCTGTGCTATCAGGTTGTTTTTCAGATCAGATTTCTTCAAAGTCTTGTGTGGGCATAGGCCAAAGAGGACGTGGGGTAACAGCGAAAGCCTTGGGTAGAGCACATCAAATGCGGTTAGACTCTGAGCTTTTGATGCGTCACTCCCGTGGAAAGTTCCCCCAGCAGAGTCAAGACACAGAAATGAATCAAACAACATTCTGGTCAAACAGCAGAGAACATTATTCCGAGTTAGTCAGGTACTGTTTCGCAGTCGGCCCTTTAAAAATAGTTAAACCTGTAGCACTGGAATATCAGGAAATCCTGCATGACACAGGGTGCATGCTCACAGAGCCACCACCTGTTTTGCCACTGCTCTCCCAGCAGCTGAGCACCGACACCAATATTATTTCACACATAACTTTATTTATTTTCCACATGGATTAAAAGTGAACTGGAGGATTACAGCTTTCTTCTATGTTCAAATGAATCTCAGCATGACCGTGTTGTGCACCATCCTGTTTGGATATGTCCTCACTGCTGCTCTTATGATGGTAAGAGAACTCTATTACACTTATTATTATTATTACCCTTTGCTAATCTCCGTATTATGTGTGAACAGTGTGAAAGGCGTCTGGCACGGAGCTCTTATAGAATGATCAGCGGGATCTACAGCTCCCAGCTTTATGGAGCTGTGTGGTGGGTTTCAGATCATAAAGCTGCCCGCACAGCAACTTTACTGTAGAGAAAAAAAAAGCTGCACTATAAACCGATTGCACACTGCCTGCGCAGCATCAACGGAGGCAGGGAACACACAGGTGAGTTTAGCAGGCGGAGAGCCAGACGTGTTGCCGCTGGATCATATAGAAACTGGCATATAGAATGAATAATTTCCCTGCATTAGGATGCATTCAACATCCATCCCATGTTCTGTATGTGTTACTTCCTATTCCCCACATCTTGTGCAGTTACCATGGCTTTCGGATCCAGTCGTTTTCTATTTAGGGGGTCAGGTTTCAACCACCTGTAATAAACTTCATAGCAGCTTCTAATAGGATTTATTACCAAGAGATTTTCCTCCATTCCTCAAAGCCTTCTGGGAGAATGCCTATTTTTGGATCTCGGGGGATGTCTTAGTGGGTGTCGAAAACATCCAACCAATCATTTACCTTAACAGTAATAATGAAATATGTATCTTAATTCTGGGCATAACCAGAATAATTAATGCATGTTTAAGTAAGCTGATCATTTTGTCAAAAAATATGTTAAACATCTTGATGTGTCAAGTCGATTTTGTTCCAGTTGAAGAGACTGCAGCCGTTTTGCCTATTTATTTTCATATTCACTTTTCATTTACATGTCTTTTTTTTTTTTACTCCACAGGCAGAGTGTGTTTTACAAACCAGTTCCTCTGAGAGTGGTGAGAGCCTGCATGACAATTTCATAGGTTTTGACTCAGCTCCCGACAAAGTGGTAGATGGCTCAGTGGTCCGTGTGCGGTATCAGTGCTCCGGGCCATGTCAGCTCGCTGTGGAAGTGGTGGCACCCACATTAAGGAAGACAGATTTATTGGTCTTCCGGAGGAAATGGATCAGCATCACACCCGGAGTCTTCAGGATCCACCAGGTGCTGCTCAGATTGCCCCCATCCATTTTATATCAGCACGACTTCTTCAACAGGAACGATTTGGAGGCTGAAAATGTGGAAGTTCGTGCCTGGCTGCGGCTCCTTGAAGACGGCCGAGGACCCGGCACGTACCGTGATGCCATGTTGAGGATTTATAAAGTGCTGCAGCTGACACCACACTCGCAGCGGCCAACCAGACCTCCTACTGAGTGCCCTTCATGGTCTGCCCACCTCATGTGGCAGGTGACCAGACACAGAATCAGTCAGTGTCCACATGAATCAGGTCAGACAGCTCTCATCTTTCTCATTTTGTTTATTTTCATCACGAAGACTTTTAAAGGAAACGTGAAGATATTTCTAAGTGCTATATATATTTCTTGTTCACAGATATAATAGATGTGCTGAAGTTCCCCGTGGCAATCACTGGCGAGCACTTTGGAGTTGTCCGCAGGTTCCAGCCTTTTGTGGACAGAGCCCTGGAGAGAATCCGTCTCCAGGCTGTGACCCAGCCCAGGTTGGACTCCTTTGGTCATGAAAAGATCTCTGTGGATGCTTTCAGACACACACGGTTCTGGATCTGGATCTGGATCTGGATCTGGATCTGGATCTGGATCTGGATCTGGATCTGGATCCGTTCTGGAGTCTCAGAACCTTGGTGCTTTATGGCGAACCAGCCCTCGTTCACACCAGTTTAAGTGGAACCAAAGTGGCCGTGCGTTACGCTGCGTTACTCAGGTGGAAGTAAACACAACAGTGGCAACATTTGAACATTAACTTTAAAGGGATAGTTCAACATTTTTGGCAAAGTCTTAGGAGTAGGTTCGTTACCTTTAATTGTTGGTGCAAGCTTTTTTTAGAACAGCAGAGCAGAGCCGCGAGCTGCTCAGTGCTACGGACTGGCATAGTTCACCTTTAAGCCCCAAACGGAAATTCATACAACTTGCTCTTTCTTGTTCTGCTGAAATTCTTTAGACGCCCAAATCGGCAACAAAAAATTAATTCTCCAGCAGACGACTGCAGATTCTTCTTCTCCAGGTTGTCGGTCGCTACCTTCTCCTCCTCCTTCCCGCTTTTTCGTCACAGCCTAGAATACGCCACTCCCACTGATGATCAATCAATCAGGCTTTATGATGTCACGGTTCACAGGGAATAACCAACTTTTTTTTGGTCCCCTTGGGTGCTTTCAGACAGACCTCGTTCTGGCTCTGGCTCTGTTCTGGGGTCTCAGAACCTTGATGCTTTCTGGTGAACCAGCCCGCATTCACACCAGTTTAAGTAGAACCAAAGTCAGTCAATCAATCAATACAACTTTATTAATCCCACCAGGGGCAATTGGTTCAAGCAGCTGATACATACAATAAAAAGAATACCATAACAATAAAATAGTGTAATATACTGAGGAGTATAGTGGGATCAAGGGTCTGATAATAGTAGTAAAAAAAAAAGAAGAAAAAAAAAAGCAATCGAGACTAGATGAATGAATGATTACAAGGAATTTAACCCGTTTAATCCCACCGGCAACAATTGTTGCCAGTCATTTCTTCTAACTTCTGGAAGCTCTAAAACTGCTGTTTTAGCTTTGGGCATCTAATGCAAGTTTTAAAATGAAATTATATGCTGTTTACTCTAAATTGTATCAATTTCATGTAAATAGTGCAAAAGGTCACATGACCAGGCCTCTTTACTTCCTGCTTGCACCTCTTGGGGGAGATGTCTGCCTCAAACGTGTACATGAGGAAGTAAATAAAATACTTTAATTAACAGATATAACTAACATTTTTTTTACATATATTCTTTAAAGGGTCTACTACTGATATGTAATGAGAATTATATGCCTGCATGCATATTTTGATCATAAGGAGAGTAGATGTAAGCACGGCAACAATTGTTGCCGCTAGCATAACACATAGTCACATAGCATTATGCGAGATGTCAAAGGTTTTAGCTGTTTATTCTATTAATCTTGTGTTTTTTTCTACACAGCTTAAAAATATCAGAGGTCTTGGATCTTCTAGACCTAAAAAGACCCCAAAGTGATGTGTGTTGTGTGTGTGTGTGTGTGTTGTGACATGGTTACCAGCCACATCCAATATACCAGATTTTGTGACGGTCCAACTGCAGTAGGCTATACAAACTAAACCCGGACCCTGTTGATTTGTTCTGCTGATGTATCCTTCTCTGAGGGAGCTCACTGTTGAAATGCCAAATGCCTATTCAATGCAAACCAAAGGAAGGCACTTGATTGGAGCATGGATGAGTTGCTGACTTTTCATGGGATTCTGCTCACATATAGATTTTATTATTATTATTACTATTAGTAGTAGTAGTAGTAGAAGTAGTGGTAATAATAGTAGTATGGCAAGCATGGCAGCAGTCAGTTTATCAGGGGCAAACCAATCTGGTTTGAGTACAAGTTGTGGAGCCTTGTTTCACCCACAGTGTGCATGTTTTACATGGAGCCCTATTGTGGAGTCCACACACATCCGCCTAAAAGTAGCCTATAGGACAGGGCCCAGGTGTAGTCCTTGGTCAAGGTAAACAAGCAGAAGTTCCTCTAGGATGCACATTTGTACATGCCTTGTTAAAATATGTTTCACATGTTAGTGTCAGTTTTAATTTTTTATATGTGTAAATAGGTCAAATTATAGAATTTCTGAAAATTTAGACTATGCAGTTTCCCACCGGCAACAATTTTTGCCGAGTATAAAACCTAAATTTTCACTAACAAAACCAACATGAAATGAAAAAAAACATACATATTATGTGTTAGGGAGGTCCAAGGAGTGAAATGTATGCACTTATTTTGCAGGGAAAAATTTGGGATTAAACGGGTTAAGAGACGAATGGCAGAGGGGATAAACGATTTCAGGAAGCGGTTAGTCCTACTAGCAGGTAAGAGACTGACGAACAGAGGGCAACAGAGGAAATTCATCAGCCAGCACGTGGCCAGGAGAAGCCCTCGAAAACCGACTTTTCAGGTTCCAAACGTGTTATTTTTTCATTCTGAACGTGCCAGCCAGTACAGAATTGGGTTCGGGAACCGGAACCAGCACGGAGCCTTGCCAGTGTGAAAGCCTTATGTCTGAATTTTCCAAATGTCCTACCAAACAGTTTTAGATGTAACATGTTATTATATTGCCTCAGATGTACAGTATATAATGTCAGCAGATTGAAAGGCCAGGGATTCATTTTCTCTTAAGCGCTGGCAGCTGTCACACCACACTCCACATTCCACTTTCAGTCTTACTTCACTGGCCCGACAAGCTTCATGAAAGCTCTTCAACAGAGCATATCAGTGTTTTATTTTCATACTGTCAAAGTCAGGATGGTCAGTTGTTTTTAACAGACAGCTCTGTGTTTTTAACTCCACCCAACGCTTCGTTGGCTGAGGAAATTATTTGCCAAATCTTGTTTCTGACGCTGTGTTTTCAGTGTCACCTTATCCGTGTGGATCTACCTACTGGAACGCTGTCGCGGGGAGCTCTGTGGGATCATCCATCACCTCGACAGGAAAAATTTATTCGACTCCTTTCTGATGCAGCTCACAGACACAGGTGGGTCACAGCAGCTTGTGAGTACACCTGATGGCGGTTCAGAGGATCAGAGTGAGGTATCATGGGGTGATTGTAAGTGATGATGTGTGTTTTTGCGAGGCGGTGAAACAGACTGTGTTATGTATTAATAAAGAGCTTTGGCTCTCCTGTGGTGGAAGATATGACTGTCATATCTCCTGTGTAGGGGACATCGTAATTCAGGCACGTGTAACAACAGGAGAAGATGAAGCTTTCCAAACCAGCGTATCCATGCCTCTGCGGAAATGGGTTAGATTAGACTGTCACATACAAGACTCCAAGGTATGGAACCTCAGTGTGCACCTCTGGGTGGTGGGATAAAGGAGCCAAAATTAAAATGTGGCCTCGGGGGGCGCAGCATCTCATAGTCATCCTTTCTCTTCTGAGTTCTTGTCTGTGGCATTGCAGAGCTGGGTTTCCTTTTGGAACAGATGTAAGATCCTGAACTGTGTTTCCTTTCCAGGTGGGAAACTCCAGGCCATGTAGCCCTGTACTGCAATTCGGAGCGGTTCACAGCTGAGCAGGGTTTTTTTTTTTTTTTCTGAATGTGGAGAGCTCATGCATTATTATGTTTGACTTTCAGGTGCTGCTGCATGTAACGTGGGATGATGAAACCCACACATCTGTGTACAAGTAAGACATGTTTCTGTTTTAATATAGGCTACCTTATGGTTTAAAGGTAGGGTTGGAGATTCTGGAAAAATGGTTCTAGCAGGCCACATTTTGAAAAATACATTTGCCAAAAGTCCAAGCCCCTTTCCTTAGACTTCTCTCTGAAGCCTCTTCCTCCAGAGTGCAGGAACACACAACACTTCTTCAGCCTTGGGTTCACGATCAAGGATCAAAGTGAACCACTATGCGACAGTATCGCGGAAAGCCGCGTCACTCACATTGGAATTACATTGGGAAGATATCGCCTTCGCTAACTTTCCACTACAGTGTTTCCTCTACATTCATTTAGGAGTGGCCATTCCTAAATCCTAGCCACCGCCCTTTTTTTCTTTCTTTTTTTTCTTGTCGAAAATACACCACCACCGCATGTCTCCACCTTCACAGCAGAGTCCTACAGTGGGTCGGGTACTCGTTACTACTAAGGTAAACTAACTACTGTATCTTGCTCAGTATTTGTTTACTCCTTAGCGGGGGTGGGGTCGTCTTATCACGGCGGCTACGACCGCGTCATCTCACTCACTCATCTCATTGCCACTTTTTTCGATCCTCTCGTCAGCTCCAAACAAACTCGTCTCTGCCTCGTTAGCGAACCACAGTGTGGCTTTCCACACAGTAGTCAGTGAACTCAGGTGAAAGAATAACAACAGTGGCAGTGGTCGCTGCTGCTGCTGTGTTTTTTAACTTGATTCTCGTGTCGGACGTCGCGTTCAAGTGCTAGTGGTAAAACAAACAAACAAAAAAACGAGTAGAGATGTGTCGAGCCAAGTCGCGCTGGTCGAAAAGGGCCGTAAAAAATAACCCCCCTAAAGTGTCTCAATCTGCTGGGTTTTTCAATAAACAATGTTGACAAGGTTTTTTTTTTTTGGGTGGGTGGGGGGGCGGTAGTTCACAAAGAGCGGTACAAGCAGAGGAAGGAGGGAGGGACAGACGGCAGTTTGATTGACACATCACGATCCAATTGAGTTGAACGTGGCGTTCAACATGATTGGATGCTGTTTTTACAGGCTTGTCCGTTCCACAGGTGACTGCTTTTTCCATTTTTGTGAAAAAGCATTAAATTACTCGGTTGCAATCGGGGTGTGAAGAGGATTTCAAGCAATTCAGTAAAAAATGCTCCAGAAAGAGATCTCCAACCCTGCCTTTAAAGCGCCAACAGAACAGAGATGACTGATGCTAAATCTCTTTTAGATTCCGGGGCAGTATCTATTACGATGACACTGATGGATACTTTGCGATTGGAGGGAGTAAACACATGCCAGGGATCCACGGGTACTTGGGGCCCATCAGATACTATCGTTTAGGAACGGAAGAGGTGAAGCGTCTGCTCTCTAACCTCACGTCAGGCAACGTTGTTTGGTGTTTTATTGCTGTTGACCCCAGTGTGAAATGACATTTTATCCATTTTACAGATAAAAAATCCACTCCAGCCTAAGGCAACATTACAGGAGCTGGATAGGACTCATCGCGAGTGCCATGAAATAAAGGCGTTTACAAAAGCTTATCTGAGAGCAGTAACTGAGAGTCACCTCACGTCGACAATCAGCAAAGGTGAAATATTCTTTTGACAAGTCCTTTACGGCAGCATCGCAGCTGCTCTGCAGGGAGCAGCCTCATATAGATCTAATATCCAGGGTGTCAATACGACAACAGCGCAGCTCTGTTGTACGTGAGGATCGCTGTTGACACACCGCCTTGTGTGGTTTATTCCAGATGTCTGTACTGCTCACTTCATAAGACTGCGGGGTCAGTTTGGCAAAAACGTCTGCACACAAACCTGGAGCCGGAAGACGTCACTTAAACACAACTTTCTTCTCCGTCTCCTGCAAACGAAAGAGGAGCAATTCAGAGCAGGTCTTTCAAATCATTTCTAGTGTTTTATCAGCACATGGTGTACGTACAAGTGATGTACGACAGATCTCCTCCCTCTGTAGGATCTTTAGGCATGAAGGAGTTCGGGAGTGTTTTGTTCCAGGAGGCAGTTACTACAATGTTCCCCGTGGATAATCTGCAAACCAATATCACATCCAGATCAAAGTTTCTACTTCAAGTGTCGTCCTGTTTTGGAAATCACAAAGCGTCACTGTTGCTGGCCTCCGTCTACCTCGCTGGCCTGGCACACGCAGTGGACACGCAGCAGGTAGTCAACGCTTTTTCCTGCTGTTATAACCACCAATGGCGTCTCTTGAACTATATGGCTGATTGTATCGACTTGTTTCGGCCTGTTTCAGGGCCATGTCTACAGCTTGATTGGTGCAGCCGGTGATGACCGCTTCGCCCTGATGCATGCAGGGTACAAGCACTCACAGGGAATCGATGGCTTCCCTAAAGACCTGCACATGGCCTGTAGTTACTATTCCAACGCTGCGGCGCAGACCATCACCGACTCCTCCAACATACACAACAGTGAGGTAGGTTCAAAATGACTCAACTCACTAAAAAATGTGTTTTTATGTATTAACATTTACTTGTTTGTGTTTTGTCAGTGTGGAAATCCCAGCACTGCATGATTAGACTAATGCTGCATTCATGTGCCGTCTGAATAATTGGGATTTGAAGATAATTTTATGACTCTTGGTACACAACTTGTGGAGTTGTTGACTTGGTACAGGCAGAAACATGGTAAAAAGTAAATATGTGGTTGATGATGAGAAACATGCATGGTGAATAACACATACAGTATACACACGGTTGTTGCCTATGCACTGTTTAACTATTAGCTGTAATAAGTGACAAAAACACTCTAAAACAGCGATCTTCCTGTGGTTTCAGTGCTCTGAGCAACATAATACATCTTTTTGTAGCATCCATGTTGTTTCCACATTATGACACAAAAGCATATTCAGAGTCAGAAAATTTACTTCCCAAACTAGGAAATGGGTTTACCAGGGACCTGTGAATGCAGCATTAATATGGTTCCGTAAAAACAAACAGTATTTTGCATTTTGATGGTAGTTGTTGATGGCACAAGCTGAGTTTCTTGATTATCAGATATTAATACAAAAGCTCATAGTAGAGAGAGTATGAATCATCATAAGAGTAAAAGGTAAGTTCTTACAACACACAAAACATGTAAATGGGCACACGCAGCATTCACGCAAACATGCACAAACAACTTGATGACAGTGGTGATTCAAAAGGCCGCTGTCCCCAAAATATGATGAATAATGTGTTTGTTGGCCAGTTGGATCAGAGTGGTACAGGGAAAAGAGCTGGGTCTGGGTCTTACATCTCAATTTAGAGATGTGAATGAGGTAGCAGCGCTGATGAATAGAGGGAGAGTACTCTAAAGATAAAAAGCCTGCTATGAAAATTCTACCTATATTTATTATTAGACTATTCAAATAAGCTGTACCCAATGAATAGACCTCACGAGGACAACAGACAGACCTCTATGTTCCTGCTTGAATAGGCAGCTGGTGCACAAAGAAAAGTGTTTTGGTGAAGGTGATTAGTAGAAATTCTTGCTGCGGCATTCTGACTAACTTGAAAACTTTCTGAAGTTCATAGTAGTTGACAGAAGTAAAGGCCGTTTTATCAGCCTCTCTCTCTAAAAGACCACAAAACGTTTTGCCAAAGTTGTTTCATATGAGAGATCCTTTACTTTACTTTATTTGTTTATTTGAATGGGACAGTATACATTAATGGACGTAACATGTAAATATGCCAGATTATAGCAAGATGCTAATTTCCGTCCGTAGTTCCAATAACATAAAAACAGTTCAACGGCAGTACACATTGCACATAAAAGAGAGAGAGAGGGAGAGAGAGAAGAAAAAGTAGACAACACAAAAAGGCAACCATAACAATGAAAAACAAATTCCCATCGAAGCTCATTTGACTGGACTCGGTTGAATCAACAGTATTTAGTTAATGTTTGAATCCCAGTCTGATGGAAAGGTCACGATGCTGTTTGTCAATCAAATGCTAACACACCCACACACTCCAGACGATTCAGGTTTGTTGAGATCTTGAGCGTTAAAGTTTCTATAGAATATTCCTAACTGACTTTTTGCTTGTCGTATTGGGTTGTGATGAATATTCATTATGTCTAGTTTTCATGAGCATTTAAAAAAACAAACAATGTCTGGCAGATGGAAAGGGTCACGAGCAGTTTGTTTTTGTAAAGACTGAAGGCTGGAGATGGAGTCATTGTATCGGTGCTAACAGAGACAAGCAGTCAGCAGCAGTGATGTCACTGTTAAAAGGTGCAGTGTTACTAATAAACGTTGTACAAATAGCTCAGCGGCGGTGATGCCTCTGTTTGTCTTTTCCAAAGCAATACACACCGGAGCTCATCTATCTGAGCAGCCAGGAGGATGTGAGCAGTGTGATGGATGAAGGCAGGGACTACTTCCACTACCTGAAACACCAGGCAGAGAGAGGAGACGTGGAGTCTCAGGTTTGTGTGAGACATTTTTCACTCTTTGTTAAGATGAACCACACAATTAAAGACAGCACGATCATTATGTTGGAATAAAACCTCAGGAAAAATTCAATCTCCTCTGTGGTCCGCGCACTACTTCTGTTTTTAGATTAACAAAAACTCTTATTATCCTCAGAGACACCTGGCAACAATGCTTTACTGGGGACAAAATGGAGTCTCCAAAGACGTAGCGAGCGCAGTGAAGTGGTTTGAGAGAATTGCTATGCAAATGAAGGATCCCACAGCGATTTATGACTTCTCCATACAGCTCATGAAGGTGCTGTAACATTATAAAACAAGCTTTATCTCATGATTGGATGGGGGGGGGATGGAGTTTTTTCCTGTGTTGTTTTGAGTCTGCAGGTGTATGTGTGTGTGTATGTGTGTGTGTGTTTGACAGTTATTGATTCGCTGATTGATGTGGATTCCTCCAGGGCCACGGAGTAAAAAGAAACTTCACCCGAGGTTTACAGCTGCTGAAGAAAGCTGCAGCGCTGGTAGGCTACGTGCGAAGTGATCAATCTGTGTGTTTTTACAGAATTGCTCCTTCGCTGTATGAATACCAGAGTCTTGTTTCCTTTTGCTTTAGGGCTCAATTAATGCCTTGAATGGTTTGGGCTGGTACCATGGGGCCGTACTGAAGGACCACAGAAATGCAATCAAATACTTTGAGCAGGCCGCGCTAAACGGGAGCGCTGATGCCATGTTTAACCTGGGACTTTATCATCTCATCGGGCAAAACCCGCACGGCCCACAGAGGAACGAGGTTTGACTCCGACACCTTGTCAAAATGGCTCCGTGTTGTGATTCTGTTATATGATGTGATATATTTTCTACATAATCCACAGACGGCTGCATTCCAGCTTTTCCTGAACGCGTCTGGCTTGGGTCACGGGTCGGCATCAGTGGAGGTGGCCTGGTACCTTTCGACAGGAAGCCTGGGAGGGGTGTCTCAGGATGCGGAGAGGGCTGTGATGTAAGAGGCTTTCATTAGCCCGGTGAAGAAAGCTTTGTTATGGGCTGTTGCACTGTAGCCCGCAGCTCAGTGGCAACTAATTTCAATGACAGTGGCTAATTCAAGGTCAGAACCTAGGATTTGCATATCTAAAAATAAGAGCAACTGTCACCACATTATTGTCTGGCACACAGTGATTCTGCTTATACCGGTATCTTATGAATTTAAAGAGGCTCCTGCTGCAGCCGTGGAGGCTTTTTTTAGAATGACCTCAACAAATCAGAATCTATTTTTGGATCATATTGAAATATTTTCTGTTTATATAGTGTGAATTATATTCCATAATTCATCAGCCGTCCTTTACCCTCTGTGCAGATTGCTTAAAAACGTGTGTGAACTGAATGGACACCTTGGATTTATGATCAGGGAGGCTCTCCAGGCCTACCTCCAGGGCTCTTGGTAGGGACATTAATTTCAATTACTTTTCAATTGTCCCCATTTAATCATTCTCTCTGCTCTTTGCTATTTGTCTCTTGTTCTTCACTCCGTGTTTTATCGTGTCGCCAACAGGCAGGAAGCGTTAGTGAAGTACGTTTTGGCGGCTGAAACTGGTTTGGGTTTGGCCCAGAGCAACGCAGCACACCTGTGCGAGGTATATAGGTATTGTTTTTCTGGTTTTTAACCTTTGGTGTGTACCCTAAAGCAACAACGCTGTCTGTTCTTTCAGCTGGGAGTTTAAACACAGCTCTGAAATCAATGTCATATAATTGTGCTGTCTGAAAAAAAGCATAATTCCAGTCACACACTTAAAGAAGAAAAGGAAGCCACGGGGAAATTCTTGGCAGCTGATAACAAAACATTGCTCTGCTCTCTCTCTCACCCCGCAATCATTCTGCAATGCAGGAGCGGAATCTCAGTTATGATTGTCAGTGGAGATATGATAACTACTCTATATTAAACTATGATCCCCATCCGTCCGGTGAGTTCCAATCATTTCATTTCCCTTTACCCTCACCCTCTCCCTGTCAATCTGGTCAATGAACAGCAAGTATTTGTCTTCTTTTATAGCTCTGCTCAAAATGGGAGATTACTACTACTATTCCTCCAGCATGCGAGAAGACTCATTATCCGTGCTTGGCCAGGCTGTATCGATGTATGGCAGAGCAGCTCTAGCGGGCAGCCCTCAGGTGACAGATTTACTCGGGCTGTAATCTCATCACCCAGTGATAAACTTAATTAAACTTCCACAGGCTCGGGCCCACCGCAATAAAAACAACAAACAGAATAATACAGTGTTATTATTTCTCAGGCTTTCACTGTGAATAACCCATCAGCCTCCTGTTATGATTTTATTTTCACACCGTCCCACAGGGAATGTACAACTTGGTCCTTTTGGCTGGACAGGGACACAGTCTTCCTCCGAGTGTCTATGGATTGTTTAACCTGTCACACCACGATGAGATGGAGGCAGTGGTGGAAAAGATACTCCGAAGGTGCTTTTTTAAATTCATACACTGCCAAAACATTATTTGTGGTCAGAGCTGAAGCACATGCACCAATACGAGGTTGTAGTAATATGATTTCTATTTTATTTTGCACATGAAGTATGAAGGGACAACCAGCAGATGCTTAGATTATTAGATTAGATTGGATTATTAGATTCAACTTTATTGTCATTGCAGTACAAGGCAACAAAATGCAGATTGCATTTAGCCATAAGTGGGTAACATTATGCAGAAGTACAGGGTATAGAATGATACATAAATATACGTACATATTTACAAAAAGTGCAATAAGGATGTACAAAAGTGCAAAAATTCAACACAAGCAAATTGAATGAGAATACTTAGTAATGCAATGGGGTCAATACAGTACAAGTATGCATAATCAAACTTAATTTAGCTTAGAATAACACAACAGAAACAGGGGTCATCCCTACGTTCCCCGCTTTGTATGTGACCGGGGAACATAGGACCCTTTTTCTAAAAAAGAGTCCTACTGCATGTTCCCTACTTTTCCCCAAAAGGGTCCTATGTTCCCCGCTGTGCATCTGATCGGGGAACATTGAACCCTTTTTTTTTTTTTTTTTAGAAAAAGGGTCCTATGTTACCCGCTTTTCCCCGAAAGTACAGTATCTGGGGAACATACCTGGAAGTGAAGTTGTGGTTTTGAGTGAGAAGTGGAATTGGTTGGGTTTAGTCAATGAAGAAAGGAGTTGGTTAAGTTTAGTAAAAAGACCAGGTAGAGGCTAGACAGGCCAGATAGACAGAGAGAGTCAATTGACCGGTAACAGCAGGGAACATAGGATCCTTTTTGGGAAAAACAGGGAACATACAGTAGGACCTGGGGAACATAGGTACGGTCCCGAAGCTAGCCTAGCATTTTGACTAAACATAATCTTAGTGTGAATTGGAGATAGGCTGCTTGTTCACCACTGTTTCCAGTTTTTGTGCTAAGATAGGCTAACTGGCTGCTAGCTGTAGCTTCATATTTAGGCTACTGCAGATACACACATGAAATAAGACTTCTCATCTAACTCTTGCCAAGAAAGCAAATATTTACTCAAATGTCACAGTCCTTCAAGGGAAAGTCAGTTACAGCCAACGTTGTTAGTGCTAAAAACATCTACGCTGGCCTTCCAAAGCTGCTCCTGCACGTACTGCTCATTGACCCCAGAGTAATGTGCTTCTCCTGTTATTTCGCTGTCGAGTGCAACACAATTTTCATTTTTTTTCCCGTCATTGTTTCTTCCCCCTCAGATGTGTGGAGGCTGAGTCTGAAGAGGCAGTAACACCCTGTTCCTTAGCTCTGCTCGGAGTCCAGATGGGAAAAGCCTTGAGGAAAATGACTCAGAACGGTGCACAGCTCCTCTTGGTAAGCACAAGACAATCAGTTCCTGCTGTATAAGAGAGAAAATCAACACACTGCACGATGCCCTCCTACAAGACATTGTCCTCCTTTGATAATTTGATCTTCCTTTAATTATTGAAATATCTGAAAATGCAAATAGGACTTTCATCATGAATAAGACATTAAAGGAGGAAATGGTGAGAGGAAAAATGCAGATGATAAATTATTGAAATCTTTCTTATCTCTCTATAGGTATATGCCTCTCTTCTTTCTGTCTGTGTCCTTATTGTCGTCATGCCATTTCAGAGCTGTCTTGGTAAGGAATGATTGCTATTCACCACCACATGTTTCCACTAGATGGTGTCATTTCCCCACATACTGGGTCACTACCTTGTATTTGAATAGAAAACCTATGTACTGTAATCACGTTTGCACACCATGAAAAGTGTCCTTAACGTCTTTCTGTCCTTCTCAACACAGAGCAAAGGGCTTCCAGACGCCGTGCGGTTGAACCGAGGACGAGGACATCATCTTTCAGTCCAGACGGTGTCAACTTGAATAGACAGCCGGATGGCATCATGGGAAGGACATACATAACGGCAGGGAATTTACGGCTCACCGTGCTGAATGGCGAGCGGTGGCTCAGGCAGACCAGTGATTTGGCAGTGACACTGTCAGGTGTGTGTCTGTGCTCTTTTTGGACCACATTCCTCTATCATCTCCTATGACATACAATACCCAGCAGAGTGATCCAATAGCCGCAGTAAAAGCCCCCCGACAGTGCATATTGTAAGAGCGTTCATTTAGTGGATGAAGTACAGCATCAGCGCACAAGTGACACATTTGTGTGTTGGAGGCATGTGAGTCATTTTAGGACAGGAAGAAGACGAGTGCTCATCAGCACATGAAACTGCTGCTTTATCAGGGTTGTGATAGTGTTACCTCAGTAACAGCTTCTCCATTCTTTTGTTTGTGGGAAATAAAATGATTATCATTTTAATTGAATTAATGCTGAACAGAAAGAGAAGTTTCTATTGTCTTGGGAATGCGTTGGCAAAAAAGTAGAGCAAAGTATCTGTTATGTAATGTCCAATAAGTAATATTTTCACTCTGATTAATACTTTGGTAAATCAGTGCTTTATCTTGTAGAGATTTTTTAATTTGTAGTCACAGAATAAAAGTGCACTGGACACATACTCTAGATATGGTTGTGCATTCACAAGCAGATTCAGCCTCAGTGATGGATGTGAAGGGAGATGTTGTGCCGGAAGCTGTGTTCTAATAGGTCAGCCATTAAAGCTTGTTCCCAGCCCTATCAGTGACGTGTTGATGATAACTGCCTCACAGGAGCCTGGACATGCAACGACAGCATGTAGGGGCACTTAGATATTTTGTCCAAGGCCGGAGCTATGGAATTTAAGTTATTGATTTAGTGTCTGGCTGTGCAGGTGCTCCTGGTCAATACATCAGATTAGACATTATCGCCATGGGAGACAAGAGGAAGTTTAGCTTTAAGGGATAAGTTACTATAACGATGGAGGACAACTCAAACACATCTTTAGAGTCTTTGTTTGGGCATTAGTCAAAAAGTAATGCCTCTCTGTGGTGCTGATGGATCTGTGTTCATAAAGACAACATAGTGGGCAATATCCTTTGAGGGATTTTTGTTTCCACTGAGGCCAACAAATATGAGGGATAGACAGTGTTACTCAGCTCCTAACAGTTATTTACAGCGCCGGGTGACTGTTGTGATGATGTGCAGTTTATAGCAGCGAGTGTTGCCTGGAATTCATGGAGCTGTCATTAGCTAAATAAGGAGTTTCACAGTGTAAACAACACCATGTGGAGCTCCCTCAGTTTAACGTGCAGACTGTGTATAATTTGAGGATGGACTAATGATCTCTCTCTTCCTTCTTCTATCTCTGTCCCTCATGTCGTCTGTCTACAAAAACATTGCATACTAAGACACGTGCCGTGAAGTAATCTGTTTTCTGCACTTCATGTGCTACATCTCTTTGTGTACGATGACAATCATGAGTGATGTTCAGAAGAAAAACAAACAGCTTATAAATCAGCTTAAAATGACTTAATGCAACCTATGTTGAACACTTGGTGATGATGTTGAATGACGTCTGATGCCCCATCTTTCTGAGACGCTCAGTTCACAGCAGTGCTACTATATTCTGTGAGGCTTTGCTTTGGCAAAGGTTTGAGTTAAATACTCCTCCAAATTTTATCTTACCTACCTACCTACCTACCTACCCACCTACCTACCTACCTACCTACCTACCTACCTACCTACCTACCTACCTACCTACCTACCTACCTACCTACCTACCTACCTACCTACCTACCTACCCACCCACCTACCTACCTACCCACCTACCTACCTACCTACCTACCTACCCACCTACCCACCTACCTACCTACCCACCTACCTACCTACCCACCTACCCACCTACCCACCTACCTACCTACCCACCTACCCACCTACCTACCTACCCACCTACCTACCTACCCACCTACCTACCTACCTACCTACCCACCTACCTACCCACCTACCTACCTACCCACCTACCTACCTACCCACCTACCTACCCACCCACCTACCTACCCACCCACCTACCTACCTACCTACCTACCCACCTACCTACCTACCCACCTACCTACCTACCTACCTATGTGTAGCATATGTAGCATATTCTTAATCTCTACAATCCAAGTTTAGCACATAGCCTGTTTTAAATAATAAGTAACACTGCACTACAATACTTAAGTCACATTATATTGGCAGAAAAAAAGAACAACATCTCCTTTTTGTGCATGTGAGTGTTTTATATGTTGCCCCAAGGAATAAGCCCTTGTGCTAAGTTTGTGCGGATAAACATTTTTTAACTTTTAGTTTTATGCAGCCTCCTTTAGTTGGTAACCGAGTGAAACGACATAGGAGCACAATAGATCTCTGCAACAAATGTTTAACAAACATTAACATTCCTCCCAATGTCGACACAATATTGAACTTAAAGTGTCAGCCTGCTTGTGGCTTATTTCCAACATTGATAAATTCTTATCATTTGCTCTCAATGTTGTTTGACATCACATCTCGGCTCTCTGGAACCCTACTAACAACAGGCTGAGTGACTAAATACACTATTCACCAAAGTGAATAAAAACAGAGCAGATTTCAGGTTAAACACTCAGAGAAACCAAATCCTGTGAGGTAGGATGGTGGGTCCAGGTGGGGCTTGGCTGAGAGCAGTGTTTGCTCGTGGTTTTGGGGCTCACTGAATAGAGGCTGTGCACATTTCCCTGTGGACTGAAGTTTTGATACTTTGATACTGATTATGTGAGATAATATTAAACTTAAAGTTTAAATGTGCAATACAATATGTGCATTCTTATCAAACTGTACTAAGCTCCTTGCTGCTGGGCAATTACATCCATATGTTTTTTATTGTGCAATACATACAGACCACTTTATTGTCCATTAAACTTGCATAAAATGGAAAATTGTCTTTGGCACTGGCATGGAGTACAAAAACACATCATACAAAACAATAGAAAAGAACGGCACATTAAAAGTTCACTGCATTATATGTCAGCACAATTTGAAAGTGCTATAGAATAAGCAAAAAGTGCTACAGTATAAACACTTGTTGGTTAGTCTTATTCTGTATTTTTAAAACCTTTTTTTATTTGTTACTGCAATATTTCTAAGCCAATGCAACATAATTTTGTTTTGATGCATTCTGTATGGTGTTCAATCTGAATGACAATAAAGTCCAAGTTTTTTTTTACAGTACCTTAATAGAACTTAGAGCTGATCTGTAATCACATTACACATGGACAAATTGATACAAATTGTGCCTTTCAATTGAAGTACTGACCATATATGAGTTTGTTATATCAAAATTCATACAGCCACAATCTGTGTGTCTGTAAATGAAAAATAGAATGTGTAACAACATGTCATTAATTCTACAAATACACTTTTTATTTTCTAAAACAATTGGGTGGCCAGAATTCTTCAAGTGGTTTTAAATTATATAGCAGACGGCCTTCATTTCCTTTTGATTGTTTAATCATTTAATAACATGCTGATTGATGTGACCTTGAATTGTTGCACTGTACTGCAGCTCATTCTGAGACACTTGATTAAGTTCATTTTTCAACCATTGAATTAAACTCTGACTGAACCTTCTGGGATATTTGATTAACAAGGGGGTGGTAAAAAGAAGAAGAAGAAAAAAAGTAGACATTGTTTGATTTGTACATATTTCTAAGTCTTGTGGTTTCAAACACCCTGGGTTCAAGTGTGCACACACAAATGTCACAAAAACACAGAATCACGATGAACTATCATCTTTCACAACTATTGAAAGAGATTTTAGTCACTTCCTTTCAAACGGTGGCTGTAACAATTCAATGCAGCAGCCCACAGAGCCTTTTCATGAGCAGTGTGTGAATAGTCTGACTCTTGTGGTTTTGCACCTCACCTCCACTGTACCGCAGTGAAGCTTTTGATCCTGTGGAGCCCATTTTAAATGAACCAGTGTTACACACTCTTTTAGCTTCAGTGTTAGCTTACTGTAGCTTCAAACCTAAGGCCTCCCCCTCTCAGTGTAGTTTTGTAGAGAATCTATATTGTCGTTGCTGTGTTTGTGTGCATATTGTTTGATCTGTGACAATTTAGTTTTTCTTCAGCTATGAAACCGAGCATACACTTCCACACTGTAGCGTTCTTTAGCAAATCTGAGACCTTAATTTGGGGGCGGAGCTTCTGAAGGAGTGCAGAAGAGAGGAGCGTATTTGCACTCCACCTTTACAGTACTGTATAGGGGAAACTGGGGTAAGTTGAACCACCCCTTGTTGATAGGAAGCCATAAGAAAAATTGAGCATGTGACCAAATATTTAGTAGGAAGGCATCATTTCATGGAGTCTGTGAAGGTAAGAACCACATTAGTAAAGTGGTTTGACATTTATGTCCAAAATAACATTTTTCACCCTCTAAAGTGAATTTAGTGGGTCATAGGTTTTATGAGAATTGTGTTTAGACCAAAAGAGATAATTATAAATTTGTTTTATCTGGTATCTGTGCTTCAACTAGCTAGCATGAATGTGCACCATTTTAGCTGTGGGGAGTCAATATGGTATGTAAAGTCAATATGGTCTAGCTCTGGGGTAAGTTGAACCACCTGCCCCATACACGTAATGAGTGTATTTTGGCTGTACGTGTCCTAATTATAAAATCAAGATTCTGCATTTGTGTGTTCCCGAAAGGAGGTAAAGCTGTTTAAACAAGCTTTACTTTCAAAGAGAAAGATGAGGAATTCTTCCCAAGATGCAATGTAATCGCAAAACTACCCAAACCCTGGTCCCTTAGGTTTCCTTGAAACAAAAGCCTACATCCGAACCAAGCCACAGTTCACACAATGCCACATTTTCAAGCACAGAAACTTTTGGAAATATTGCTGAAAAAACTCTGGGATTGTGTTGTAGTCCAGATGAGTGAAAACTGAGCCTTCTGGTAACAATGATGTAGACACCCATGGTCACTCGCTCATTTGGTTTTATCAGTGAAAGCAACATTGATAATTACTTTACTGTTTGTTTGTATTGTTTTGTGATTGGCTTAAAGCAGAAGTAAGCGATCCGGTCGTTTTGGCTAACTTTCTGTCAGCCGATGGAGTTAGCAGTCCCTACGTCACCACATTCACGCGCATCCCTTGGCTGCACACACAGAGAGGACTGCCCCTTTATGCCGTTCTCTCTCCTCATTGGATAAAGGTTGTAGGATACAAGGAAAGTTTTCTCCTCGGCTTACAGCAGAGCAGAGTGACTGACAGACCCGTGTTTCAGACCAAACACTCTATGTAAGTGATTGCTGTCGGAAGATATAACTATTTAAGACTTATATTAACACAAACATTCCGCTTTCTTTTGCTTTAAAGAGCTTAGATGGTCTTCTGGGGGGGGTGAAAAGTTGTTTTAAGTTGAGAATAGTGTGGATGTTGCGTAATGCTAACACCCACTCTCAGCGTATAACCGCCTTTAACCTTAAATCAAGTCCTCACCCTATATTTGATATTTATGTTAGGCGGACTTGCTGATAGTCCCCAAAAGGAATTCAAGTCCCCACATAGTGACTGTGTAAACTGGTTTATACCCCTGCAATATAAGTCATACAGGCCCATGTACACACACCTTATTGATAACAGACATTATTACCCACCGGCAGCCCTGGAGCCAGGCACCCGCCTTAAACTTGGCTGACCAGAGGGTGTGGCCTGTAGTGGTCAGGGATGAATTTCATTAAATATGTGCAAATGTAGCATTAATGTGTGAGTGAATGAATGAAACCACAAGGTGACATGAGACAGAAACTTTATCAGGATTCCTGGTGCCCTGCAGGACTGGCTCTTTTTTTTACACAGTATCAGCAGTTTAAAATGATACAGGCCCAAAGCCCTTATTCAAAGTCTGAACACTACCTAGTCTAGAAATGTCATCGACTAATTAAAAGTACTGAACGTTCTCGGCTCTGTTCTGATGCAGCGTGCACATGAGCATCTGAATTCTTATGGGAAGCCTGTAGGGGAAAATGTGTCACCGCCCACACAGAGAAAAAAGTAATGCCAGTATAACTTACACTAGAGAGTGATTTTGTCTTTACTGTGTAAAAGTTGCGATGCTTTCATTGCTAAAACTGCCTGCGTGTGTAATAGTTAGCTTACTAGTAATTATCTGAAAAGCCGTGAGCGTGAGGAGGGAGGCATCTCATTTTCAGAATGTGTGAGACTGATGACTGGAAGGCTAAATGGTAAATGGACTTTGCATTTATATTGCACCTTTCTAGTCTCTACAACCGCTAGAGTGTTTTACACTTCTAGTCACATTCACCCGTTCACACAAACATCATATGCTTTTTTTTCAATCTACATTGCACATTTCTATCTAACCATTTACACCAGTGATACATCAGGGCCAAGTATTTTTTGGCTCTAGTATCTTGCCTGAGGATACTTCAACATGTGGACTGGAGGAGCTGTGGATGGAAGCACCAACCTTCTGGTTAGTGGATGATCTGCTCTACTGTATCTCCTGATTTAGTGATTCATGTTCCTGATTATTGTATCATGACAGCCAGCGGATTCATCACCCGTGTGGTGTGGAGCTTCTGCTCCATGAAGAATTGGTTTTGTTTTTGTTTTTTTGAAATAAAATCATGGACAGTACATGTTAGCTAAATCTAAGTCCTTCTGGTTTAGGCTTATTGGACAATTGCCTTAGAAACCTGTCAAATGTCAAATATGCATTGTTATTTACTGCATAGTTACATTTTTATAATGGCTAAGTGCTTCAGCATACTTTCTGCATCCAAGCTGCTCGATCCATTAAGAGTCTGTCGTGGTCTGACATTGCACTTGAATTCATATTAAACACACTGTGCACATAGCGGTCTGGGTAGCAGCACAGTCTGGACATGGGCAAATGCTGTGCTTGCATGTGTCAACTTAAGTCTCCATGTGAACGGACCACAGCAGTAGAGATAAGAGTGGAGAACGCACTGAGACATTTTTCTGCTCTTGTACATCAAAGCAGCAGAGCAGAGCAGCAACACTTCTACGTGATATGATGCATAAAGGCTCATGAGTCAATACTGAAATAACTGACTATTGGTTATGTGATCTATAATGCTGGTTTGAACATGTATGATACATTTCGAGGCATTATCGCCCTTATTCAGCCATATTTTCACTGCAGTACGGCTCAATACACAGCTTCTTGTTGTTGTTGCAGTGCAGTGGGTTGTCAACGATTATGAATAATTAATGATGTAATAAAATAGATTTTTTTTGGCATTTCAAAAATATTATATTATTTTCTATACATTATTATAAATTCATAGTGTTTTGTCTGTAATGTGAACGCTTTGGCCTGTTTAATATATAAAAATGCCATTTTCCTCAGTTATTGTTTAGTTTTGCCACTTAGTCTGTATTTTTCACAGATGACATCTTGACATTTCATAGCAGAGAACCCAGGCTACAGGTCTGAATGGAGTGCAGTGATTTGTTATTAGTTACAGCTTTGCTTTGCCTGCTGTGACATGTGATTGAAAAGGCCTAAAAACACCACATTTGCCGCATTCAGAGCTGCTGCTGCTGAAGTTTAGATACACACTTTATATTGCAGCTTAAGGAATCTGTCAATTGAAGATGTGATTTGCCATCTCTCTGCCCTCACTTGTCATTTTTCCTGGTGTGGACCTTCACCTGTCAGCAACCGGTAATTACACAGCAGGCTTCCTGCTGCTGTAAAACTATCTCCTCTGATTAACTTGGCCTTGCAGCAAAATGGTATCAATGTGCCTGTTGATGTCACCACCGCCCTTTTCTTACCTGTGTGTTAATGAAGCTGTAACATGAAAAATGTGTGTAACTAACACTGCTCTACTCTGACAGCCTTTGTGTTGCAGGTTGTGTTTAATATGTGAAACAGGCAATGGAGCAAGAAGCAGTGTCAAAGAGCGCTGTTTATTAAAAACATTTATTGGATTTTTTTTGTGTGTGTTTATTGAATGGTACAGGGTGATTTTACCTGCACCCTTACAGTACCTACATCAACCCATACCCTCATGTATTGCTAATTAGACTCGGGACTGTGTGTGTCATTGAGTTACATCACTCTGAGCACCTTACTTGGTTTGCTGCAGCTGTGTTGAAAGGGAGAAGGTACAACTTTATCATTGTCATGGCTTGGTGAAGTTTGGTGACCTCGTGTAATCCCATCACAGTTCCACCCAGCTGCAACCTGAGCAGAGGTCGAGTGAGTGAATGGAAACAACTGTGTGGGCGTAAAGGAGCTTGAATAATACAGTCCTATATATGATATAACAGGCAAGGAAAAACTATATCAATATTTGATATGTCCCATATTGAACCCTTGCTGCCATGCTTTATTTGAAGTGTTGATCCATAAGAAATTATATTTGTGGTTTTACCCCAAAACCATCTTGGAACAACGGGTCAGTGAGCAAATCAGAAGAGAGGAGGCCCTGAGCCTCTGTTCTGTCTCTCTTCCTCTCTTCTCTCTGAGTGATTCCATAAAAATACAGCAGGTTTCACTTGAACACTGAGAAAAAACAAATCCTACAATTTTGGATGGTGGGTCCAGGTGGGCGGGGATTAGGATATGTTTTATTACAGAAGTCCTGACGGCTGGTTTTAAGGCTCAGTTTATGAAGCCAGGCTGTGTGCATTTCTCTGTTGACTGAAGCTTTGATGCGTTCACAGTATTAAAGGGATAGTTCAACATTTTTGGCAAATTGGCCCATTGCCATAATCGCTATAGTCATAGCAGTAGGTTTGTTACCTTTATTTGTCGGTGTAAGCTATTTTTAGAACGGCAGAGCAGAGCAGCAGGCTGCTCAGAGCTACACTATAGGCTAAAGGAATTTCTTGGTTTCCCTCATCAAACTAATCAAATACAAAATCCCAAAACTCCAAAACGCTTTTGTGGACAAGTTGTGACCTGCACAATCACCACGCTATGAGATAATAATGTAACGTTACGAAACGGAGCCGTTTTCGAGGTAAATACAGAGTCTGCTTGCTGAAAAACTGTCCCTGAACACAACGCGCATCGGCGGTTTAGCATGAATTTACCTCTAAAACAACTCTGTCTCGTAATGTTCCATTATTATCTCATAGTGTGGTGATTGTGCAGCTCACAACTTGTCCACGACAGCGTTTTGGAGTTTTTGGGTTGTGTATTTGATGAGATTGATGAGGGAAACCAAGAAATTCCCTTAGCCTCCATAGCATAGCCCTGAGCAGCCTGCTGCTCCGCTCTGCCGTTCTAAAAATAGCTTACACCGACAAATAAAGGTAATGAACCTACTGCTATGACTATAGTGATTATGGCAATGGGCCAATATTTGCCAAAAATGTTGAACTATCCCTTTATTACAAAACCTAGAGCTGATCTATAATGTAACTACATAATGACATCTATAAGGCCTTAAACAACGGCTCAGATATCTGAAAGAGGGCACTTGTAGAGATATACTCACAAATAATGAGCACAGTATCATTTTGGTTTCAACCTTTCAGCTCACTTTCTGCCAAGGAAAATGGATTTGTGGCTGGAAACACCTTGAAGTTTTCTCATGATGTTGTTGTTGTTTTTTCTAAACTTAAGTACATTTTAACTTAAACAATCTGATAAGTCACCTAATATACCCAAACTAATCACTTGACTTCTGGAAAATGTATGGAACAGCATGAGATGAATGTAACTCCTGGAAAACGGATAATCTACAGTATAATCCTGCCTTATCTTATCATGTTGGTCAGAACATACAGATAATGCAAAGAGGTCCACGTCTAGAGGCCAAGCTGTCCCATAATATCATTTTAGCCTGAGACAGTCCGGTTAGAGCTAGAAAAGTTTTACTGTCCTCAGATGATAGCATGGTGATCATTGTGACCTTGAATGTTTGTAATTCAGTTTATTGCATGGTGCAGAAAAAACTGCAGTCACGACTCTAGGTGGCGCTGGTAATGGCGACACGCAGTAGCAGCTGTGGTGAGAGTTGCTTTCATGCCATGGATACTGAATATATTGCATCAAAGTATTAGTTGTTTTTTTTTCTTACAGTGGATCAGGTGTGTGTCCAGTTTACCTTGGTGCCAGATTTCAGACTTTGCTATGGAGAAAATAATCTCCACATGCAGTACAGTCCTTCTATCCAATAACGTGACAATAAAATGTGTCACAAAACATCTAAATTCTGATCCTGGTTCTGATTCTTTCACCTGCATTGGTTTTCATTGTTTGATTGTCAGAAAAAAACACAGCCTAAAGTTTCTCCATGGTTGTCTGGTCAGCTGTGCTAACACCACTCATATCTCAGTGAACGGTTCTGCACGATTTTTGTCTCAAAACGCTGTGTTGTGATATATCAAGATTACTGACCATGTGTGTGTGGATGGCGAAACTTTTGCACAACATGGTTCAATATTTACATTTACTCTGTATATTGTATTTTTATCACCTTATTGAAATCAGTGCTCTGCTATTCTCCATCTCTGCCTTTTGAATTGTGTTTCCTACCTGAAGATAAAGCTGGTTACACTTCACATGAACTGCAGCGTTAGACACACAAAATATTTTAATACCAGCCACAGTACATGGCACATGCAGTATATTACTTGGCTGGCAGCTTTAATAGATAACAGATAGATTTAATCACATGCTTTATAATAACAATCCACACTATCAAACTTCTGTGTGTCAAAACATTGTCATGGAATTGATAACATAATTGTATCAGAATCATGAACAACAGTAATAATTGACATTGTTGGACTAATAATTAATTCGTGAGTAAAACCATAAACCACTGTGGTGAAAGTCTCCCTTTGATCGGAGACATAGATCCTGGACGTCATAAATGCAGAGGGCAGAGGGCAGTGTCCATGCGCGGCAGTGGGAGGAGGAGCGGAGACTCACCAGGTCAGAGGGTGCAGGCCCTGAGAGCTGAACGTACTACTGTAACCTAAGACACAAACAAATACAGAAAACAAATTCATAAAGTTGACAATGGGCTAAAAAACAATCTCTTCTATGTGTCTGTATGTCATTCAATCACAATGGAAGTGTTTCTGTGACAGACTTGGCTAAAGACTATAGGCCATATTCCATGTTGTAAACTGTTTTCTTGTCTGTATACAACATCTATGTCACGTCTGTCCGTCCTGAGTGAGGGATCCCTCCTCTGTCTCTCACCCTGAGGTTTCTCCTGGTTTTTCTTGGGGAGTTTTTCCTCAGTGGATGTGAGGGTTTAAGGACAGAGGATGTTGTTATGATGCTGTGTAAAGCCCTTCGAGACAAACTGCTTGTAGGAACACAGTTTAGCTCAGGAGGCGCTCCATATAAAGAGGCTATAGTCCTCGCTACAACCTGGATCGAATCCCAATTCTGATGGCCCTTTGCTGCATATCATTCCCCCTCTCTCTGCCTCCCCATTTCCTCTCTCTGTCAACTATCAATTAAAGGCAAAAAAGCCCCCAAATATACTTGAAAAAAGGCTATATTGCCTTGCCTCAGCAGTACATATGTGTAATCATATCTGAATCATGCAATACTGACATCATAATAAACCAAGCAAACACATTATTGAGCAAAAGAAGCAAAATCAAACGTGTTTGCACTATTTTTTAATTTCCTGTAAACACTTGGCAAAACTATTGCATTGTTAAATAGATGGAGTTGTTTTGTTGATCTGTATTGTTCTTGTGTCTTTGCATGTGTTTTCTTAAGTTGCAGTCTCAGGGCCTCTACATACCCAAATTAAAGGAATAGTGAATATCATTTTTCACGTAACAATGTTATTCTAATTTTATAGTAGTTAGACTTTTCTTTCAGCACACTTGAGTGAAATGAGTGAATCTTCTCATTTGTCATGGACAAGCAGTATAAGATCTGAGCTAAATATTGGAGATAAACTGATGAGACAGACATCAGTCATTATACTGTAAATAAAGACTCAATATCTACAGCAACCTATACTATATGTGAAAATGATGGGAGACATGACAAAACACTCTAAAAATCACATATTTTTATTTACAAATATTAACGTCTTAAATACAGAGGGATAATAAATGCTACAGTACATTAAACATCTGGAGTTTAAATGTTCGAAGTTGAAAATAAATCCAAGGGCCATTCATGCATATCATAAAAAATATAAAAATAACATTCAGAACCACCAACAGTTAAGTTACAACAGACAGAGGCAGGTGGCCAAGTCTGAACAATAAACCGAAAACATCATAAAACAAACATCACATGCCCAGAAACAGCAGGTTGGTGATATGTTCAAGACTTCTTATTCTTCAGCGTGATAGTCAGTGGCAGTGCTAAGGGAATCACCAACATACCACAACCTGAGGAGTGATGAGCAATTAGGAGTGTATTACAGATATATTATTGCATTTAGAGAAAAGTCATAGTTGATGATATTAGAGATGTGTAGATCTAACAGCATCCTTAGTGTCCTCGTCCCGCGTCATGGCCGGGTTATCGTACATCTCCAGGCTCTTCCTGCTGTTCTTTCTTATCTTTTCATCCTCTTCCTCTTCCTTTTTGCAGCACTTTTTGCAGCATGGGCAGCAGCAGCAGTGTTTGCCGCAGAAGCCCAGCATGGAGGTCACCACCCTGTCCATGGGTTCCAGGGAGCGCAGGGGCAGGGGCAAGAAGTCCCAGGTGCGCAGGAGCTCGGGCAGTCGGCGGGGGCAACGGGACTGCATCACGTTGACTATGACCACGAAGACGACCAGCGCGACGATGGGCACGCCGACGCCGGCCAGCACCTGCCAGCCGGCCATCGACAGGCCGAACACGGACAGAGGGAAGACCAGGAAACACAGGAAGAGGTAGAGGGCGGCAAACCAGCGGTACTGAGCCGTATGGTTCCCCAGCCCTCTGGCCAGCCGGATGGGCACGCGCATGAAGGGGATGGGATACCACAGTAAGATCCCCATGATGTTGAAGAAGAAATGGCAAAGTGCAATCTAGAAAAAAAAACACAAATAGATACATTTTAAACATGACTGGTACACTGCTTACCATGTTTTTCTTTTAGATCAATGATAAAATATACTGTGGTTTAAAGAAAAAAATATAAATACACATACATTTCCTAACCAATGCCTTTGCCCATACTAGTATTTTCTTTTCTTCTTTTCTTCTTTCTTTTTTTTGTATATGTTCTTTATCCATTTTTAATTTACTTTAAAGTTTTATTTTTTATTTTCTGTGTGTGTCTTGTCTATCAGTCTCCTTTTCAGTAATGTGTATTGTCCATATGTGTGTGTGCCTTGGTGTTATTCACTCATGTCATGTTCTTTTCTTCTAACTTGAAAATTGAAATACAATTTTGATTTAAAAAAAAAAAAGAAAAAGAAAAAAGTTAAAGATGGATGTAAAAGGGATGAAGAATAAAATAAGATACATAGAGAAAATAAAAAGAGGGTCAGTCAGAGGCTTCAGGGAAAGACTTTTCATAGTTACTCAGTAATGTGTTGCTTATATGGTTGTTTATCAAGATGAGAGATTTAATCAGAGAGTTTAGTTCCATTAGAAAAGGGTGTTGATTTAGCACATTTTTGTTTGTGAATAAACCATGTTCACCATTGTAGATGGTACAGATGTTTGATAACAGGGGATCAAAGTTATTACATTTCATCCTGTTGGAATATATAGATACTTCACCCAATCTATTAAACAGCAACGTATTATTCAAATAAAATTAAAAAAAGTCAAATTCCCAAAAGAGCTTATGGAAAACTAAGGGGATCCACAAAGTCACTGGAATTCAGCCTTGGGGAAACATGAACATTTGCAGAAAAAGTCATTGCAATACTTTATTAGTTATTGAGATATTTGTTAACGTGGATCACAGTGTCACTGCTAGTCTGAGTAAAAAAACGAGGGAATCTGCGTCTCACCTGCAGTGATGGGGCTAGTGTTTCTGAAGGACTAGCCATAGCAGCCAGTATAGCAGTGGTCGTGGTGCCAATATTTGAGCCCAGTGTCAGAGGATAGGCTCTCTCCAGGCTGATGACACCAATACCTGTTGACAGAGGATCTGTGAGGACTAATTCCTGCAACGATTCAATAAAATCAAATAAATACAATGTATTTTAATGGTAACTTACCAACAAGAGGAGTTATAGCTGAGGTGAAAACAGAACTGCTCTGGACAATGAAGGTCATCCCGGCTCCCACCACCATTGCAAGGTAGCCAGTGACCCAGCTGAAGGGGAAGGGGAAGTCTGCGGTGATATAGAAGCAATGGAGGTGAGCAATGAACCTGATGAAGTGAGCACACAGTCCGACCGCATGCACACAGCAAACAAGGACTTTTTGATTAAGACAGTGTTTGTTCCTGAGCTTCCTCCATCACACAGCAGGTAGCAGGACCTGGAGGTGAGCCAGAGGAGCACCAGGTATAAGACTCTACCTGTGCTGCTCATCAAGCATCATCACCACCAAAGCAGATGTGCTGACTATCAAACAGGCTTTTTAGAACCGGGCGTACGCCGAGGGCAGAAATCTCCTTTTTTTTTTTCTATTCCGTACCTGTGTTGAGCACTTTCTTGATGACTACGGCCACCTGTCCCTGCAGCATGGAGTTGAGCAGCTTGACAATGAGGATGAGGCAGGTGCAGAGGACGAACAGAGACAGAGCCAGGAGGATGAGGCCCACCGCCAGGTCCGGCAGGTTAGCGTTGACGAAGAGGTGCTTGCCTACATTAGATGAGAGAGGAGGGGGGGGGGGGTATTGGAATTTACATGTCCACATTTAATGCATTCATTCAGTGTTCTGTAATCGAGCTTTGTCCCATACGGTTTGGTACATGTCTAACTGTCTGTGTAAATGTCTTGTAATGTGAGTTTAAATGTTCATTAATAATAATAAAAAAACAAAAAAAAAACAATATGATGAAGTAATATTGACAATAATTATTAGAGGATATTATGATAAAAAGGACATATACGTTTTTTTTTACTTCTTCCTACTCCCGAGCATGTTAAGACTGTTGATGAGTATAATTTATTCATTTTATTTGTTTTCTATTTACTTTTTTATTTCCCTTTGTTATGGTTTGCAATGTCTTCTGTCAGGCGCAGGCGACGATGCTAACCGTTTCGCCAAGAGGTTGACAACCGCTTGACAAATTGGTTAGCACGCCTTTTTTTCGTGAATAGATAACAGGAGAAATTACATAATGTCCCTTTAAATAAATGAATAAATAAAAAAAGCCTTATGGGTATGACTCACTTTACATTAAACTGAATGGAACTGATAAAGATGTTGTTGATGGGGAAAAGTATCAGTTCCCTGTGATTAAAAACAAACTGATGGTGATTTTACATCCATCCATCTCTGTCTCATAAAAGTGAATAAAGGGGGAATTCAAGTACTAGTGGAAGAATAGTTTGATACTCTGAAGCTACATTATGGTCATGTGGCATTTCAGCATGAATAGACCTATTGTGCAGGTGGACGGGGCAGCACGGGGAGGGTGTGTGTGTGTGTGTGTGTGTGTGTGTGTGTGTGTGTGTGTGTTATTAGCTGAGTCAGTATAGCGTAGTCATTGTGGGAACATCAGAGGGTCGGCATGAAGGGCACTGTTGTGGTGGAGCGGCTCTCTCATGTTCCACTGAGTTTTAGTGGATCAGGTATTCCTAATTGCTTTGTAAATGCTCTTTCTTGGGGGTATTCGCTAGTGGTGGTGGTGGTTGGTGGGGGGGGCACACTTACATTTCTGCAGGTATTCAACTGAAGTCTCGTTGAACTCGGTCCAGGTCAGGTTTCCTTCTTCCCAGCACACCGCTCCGGGCGCGCAGCTCCCCACCGTCTCATTCCAGAAGGTCTGAGGGAAACAAAAAACAGCTTTAATAAATAAACGCGGCGCCACGCAACGCAGTGATGAGGAAGTCGATGCAGCTGCAGTGCGATAATCCTTAAATGTTCATTTCACCTAGACGGAATCACTGCGGTCACAAGACAAGAGGGAAAATATCAGTCATTAACACAACAAGCAGAGCTAACCATAGCTTTATCATGTGGTTTAGCTGTTATTGTGTTCTATCCAGTGGGACAAACTCATAATTTGACGTATGTGATGCAGCTTGTTGATGATTTCTCACCGTGTTGGTTCGTTTCTTGCACCACACTTTGATCAGACTCTTGTTTCTGGCGGATTCGTCACCGGTGGCGATGGCGGTGATCACAGATTTGTCCAGCTGAACAGAAGACACATGGGTTAGTCTCATTTAGTAAAAAGAAAAAGATATATTTTTTCTTTATGTTAATGTTGCATCTTCAGGTCACCGTCTCTACCTGGATGATGGAGTCCGTGAGGGGGTCTGTGATGACGTTGAGCAGCTCGGGAGCGTCCTCGCCCGACTCGATGTTGAAGGAGTCGATGATGAGGGCAGTGAGTTTGTACAGGACGCCTGTGGCAACTTCCAGGGGCAGAAGGACCAGCACGGAGAGCCAGTTGAAGAAGTCGTGGACCGTTGCACCGGCGAAGGCCCTGAAGCGAGGGAACACACTCTTGTTAGAGCGTGGAAAGAGCGTGAGCCTCTACTCTCAGGCCTCTGCACCTAAATGCACTTTGGTATTAAAGTGTTGCACTATGCACTTTAACGCATTGTGTGGACTGTTTACATTTTTTACTGTGCACTTAGAGCATTATGCATTATCATTAAAGGGATAGTTCAACATTTTGGCAAATTGGCCCATTGCCATAACCCCTATAGTCTAAGGAGTAAGTTTGTTACCTTTAATTGTTGGTGCATGCTATTTTTAGAACGGCGGAGCAGAGCCGTGAGCTGCTCAGAGCTACGCTACGGAGGCTAATGGGATTTCTTGGTTTCCCTCATCAAACTCATCAAATACACAATCCAACAACTCCAAAACGCTCTCGTGGACAAGTTGTGACCTGTACATTCACCACGCTATGAGATAACAGTTGTTTTCAAGGTAAATTCAGAGACTGCTTACCGAAAAACTGCCCCCTGATGGGAACGCACATCAACGGTTTTGCATGTATTTCCCTCTAAAACAACTCTGTCTCGTAACGTTCCGTTATTATCTCATAGCGTGGTGAATGTGCAGGTCACAACTTGTCCAGGAGAGCGTTTTGGAGTTGTTGGATTGTGTATTTGATGAGTTTGATGAGGGAAACCAAGAAATCCCATGAGCCTCTGTAGCGTAGCTCTGAGCAGCTTGCGGCTCTGCTCCGCCGTTCTAAAAATAGCTTTCACCGACAATTAAAGGACCTACGTATATCTAAAACTATAGGGATTATGGCAATGGGCTAATTTGCCAAAATGTTGAACTATCCCTTTAACAGTAATTTATTATGAATAGTATGTTTTTATTATTTGTACGACCTGTTTTTATGTACAGTACTACTGCCCTATGTTCTGGCCAGTGATATGTTGATGTTTTGGTGCTGTCTTCTGTCTATTCTGTTTGTGATGCCAGCTGCAAATTCAATTTCTCTTGGGATATAAATGAAGCTGAAGGGTTATAAACCCTAACCCCAACCTGAACCTGAACCAGACACCGTGCGTGTCTCACTACATGCTCTGATTTACCTGCGGAACTCGTTACGATCTCCGGCCTGCATCATGGCCACGATTGTGTTGGTGACAGATGTTCCGATGTTGGCTCCCATGATGATCGGCACTGCAGATGGGACCTTCAGGACTGAAAACAATAATTAGCATTATTCATGTCTAATGTGTCAAACTTTAGGAGTGATTCCAAAACCAGGGCTGCTTCTGCTGTCGTCAGCGGGAACACACAAAAAGTAGGAGTGGCTCTGCTTTACAATGGGAGTCCAATTCAACAATAAATGAATAAAAAAAAAGTCACAGCCAAGCTACAACAGCTTCGGTGATCAATAAAAGTCAAAGATGAACTGATGAAAATGTTCTTGCTTCTGTTACACAAAAAAGTGGACAATAAATTATAGTGGACAATAAACTATTATCAACAAACAGACTAATATAAAAGCAAGTAATAGAGATCTGTTAAGAAATAAGGCTAAAAGTCAAAGATGAACTGATAAAAAATGTTTCGGCTTCTGTTACATTAAAAAGTCGAGTACCAATATCTATTTTATATCATTATAAAGAGTTAATTAATATATAATCAAATCAATAAATCCTTAAATGAACATCTAGACAATGATACTTTGATGTACATAACAAAGGGTAATGAGTTCATCTGGGCAATGGATTGACTGCACAGGTTCATAATTTCCATGTGTGAGTTCATCTGGGCAATGAAGGTTCATAATTTGTGTGTGTTTAAGCAGGGCCGTCGCTAGGAATTCTGGGCCCACTGAAAAAATACTAAAGTGGGCCCCTGCCCCCTGATTTTTCCACTTTCTTTCTTAGACTATGTATCATGTTTTATTTACTTTGTTTTGATGCTAATGCAGCATTACTACGAGTATTAGTCAGGGTCTTATGCAGAATAATGCAGTCATACAAAGATTAGACTACTGGGTTTTTTGTGGGCCCTACTGGGTGCTGGGCCCTTAGAATTATCATCACCTTTCTTCCCTATACAACGGCCCTGTGTTTAAGTGAGACTGAATGCTGGCATATTAGAATGAATTGCATTTATGTGAGCGTGCATATGTGTGTGTGTGTGTACTTACATCCAGCGGACACCATGCTGACCACAATAGAGGAGGAGGTGCTGGAGCTCTGCACCAGCACTGTGACTAACACCCCGATCACCAGCCCAGCCACAGGGTTGGCCAACACAACATTGTCCTGGAAGATGTCACCGGCAGCTTTGCCTGCACACACACACATGCACAAACAAGCCGTAGGTTAAAAACACTGCACACACATTACATAAGCTGCACTTTGTTGGACCCAGCATCACCAAGTAAATACACTACATGTGCTCTGAGCTCTGTGGATTGATTTTTTTTTTTTTTTTTTTACCTCCGACCAGCTGGAAAGCAGAGCTGAGCACGTCCAGAGAGCAGATAAACAGGTAGAGAAGGCCGAGCAGCAGGGCCAGCTTCACTACAGCTGTCAGCACTCTCATTATCTTTCCATTTGTATCCAACTCTGTGAGAAGAAACACAAAGTAAGTGAATCAGAGTCACCGTGGTCACTGTGCACAGGCCTCACCCGCAAGAATGGAAAAACCTGCCTCACCTGACCACTTGACCCCGGTGTCTTTGAGCTCCGGGAGATCCCAGGGATCATCCTCCGGAGTCTCATTCACCAGGTCCACGGTGGAGTAGGACGGAGGCATGTCCTTAGCCGGAGCGTTGTCATCTAATGGTGGACAGTGGAGAGGGAGTGTTTAGGGAAAATGTGGCAAAAAACACAGTTTGAAGAGATTCACAGTATCCAAGGGAACAGGACATACTGAGAGCCGGGGAAGAGTCCGTCCCCACCTCTGGTCTCGGAGCCATGGCTGACTGGAAAAGAGAAAGAGAATATTAACTCCCATTATGAGAAATGAACTCTTAGAAATCATTAATATTAAATTACCAACAGTAACATTATTTAATGTAATTAAATCAAACACATAAGTGATTCAAATGGAGGCAGTAAATGACTTTAAGTTTTTACCTGCACAGCACCTTTTCACATTTAACTGACAATATGCAACATATTCAACTATGATACAGGAATATAATACAGCAGTGTCTAATATGTATATATAGGCCTATAGCACTGTAAAAACAAAAAAATACCCCAAAAAAGAGAGAGAGAAAACGAAAGAAAAAAAAGAGACCAGATTATCTATACCCAGACATCTGTCGCTAAACACAGCTGCACATCACACACAGTGGTCCTGCATCCTGAACTCATTCAAGTCTCTACCTCGGTGGAAAGAGTAAATCAGCCTGAAGGAAAAGCAGAGAGCAGTGATGGCGGTCAACGCACCTGTTCAGTGTGGAGCTGGCAGCGGTGAGTGGGAGGCTTCACCTGGGTTACCTGTTGCTCACTTGAAGGCAGGGCGATGCTTTTATAGCTCGGCCCCCACTCACCCTCCTGCACACACACACACACACACACACACACACACACACACACACACACACACACACACACACACACACACACACACACACACACACACACACACACTGCGCGCTCAGTGCAAAGGTCGCGTACACATGTGCATAGTACGAGTGAGGGGAGGGTGCATGTGTATGTGGGCCACCACGCCGCTCGGTGAGAGAGAGCAACATCTGCGGTCAGCTGATCCGCACCGTGAGAGGAGGCTGCAATCAAACCGGGCTGAGGAGTGGAAAGAGAGAGTTGGGAAAAAACTGACAGACACTGAACGCCTCTTTTTCTCTTTATAGCATGGATTTTATACAATAGGTTAGTAATAAATACAACGCAGCCCACGTAAAACAAAGGCATGGATGGATATGTACACACTACACCTTTCCACGGAGTTTAGTCTGAGACACAGGTGTAATGTATTCCATCAAACCTAATATGTAAAATTAGACCACCTGCCCCCTGGTGGCAGTGAGGGGAACAACAAGCTGCATTTGAACTCTGAGGCCATCAGATACTGTTGCTCAAATATTGCAGGTTTACTATTGTTTTTTTCATTCATTTCCACTGAAACACTGAATAACTTGATCCGGAAAGACTGCAATTATATCCTGTAATTGTACAAAACAGCATATACTTCCCTAAATATTAACCCCTAACTGTACAGACTGTCAATATGTATATATTTATATATTCTTTGTTTTCTTCATACCTACATTTTCTATATGGGACAAAAAAAAGTTGTATGTCTCATCACAAGGGAAATTTAAATAATAAATAATAAACCAATAAATAAATGTCTGATTTTGATTCTGAAATAGGCTTTACCTAATTAAAATTATTAATTTAAGAAAACTATTCTACATCATCTTCGTCTTTGCAATTTCTTGTGCAGTTTGGTAAATATGACATTTAATTATACTTTGATTATTTTTAAATGATCTATTTTTGTAATGTAACATCTCTAGATTCTTTGATTCTGTAGCAGTAGCTGCTTCGTGCTGTGCATTTCACTATTTGTGCATTTCCTTATAGGTTCAACCAGCAGTGAAGAGATCACACAACAATAACTGTGGTATAAACACAGGCTGAAGCAGGTAGTGTAATGTATAGCTCCAGTTGTGTACATTATCTAGCTCCACTAGGTTTGCACATGCCTCATGTGCATACACAGTCTTATTCTCTCTCTCTCACTCTCTCATGCACACACACACACACATACAGGGTTGGTGTCGATTAGATAACACGCATACACACGCGTGTCCGTGCACACATTTATTGCTTATTAGACCAGGTTTATGGTGAGAGATATGGCTGAGATACGGCTGTATAACATCTAAAATCAGTGGTGTGAATATGAGTCAATGATTAAGCCAGAATTATGTTGCAGTTACTCCCAAACTGCAGTAAAATAATCACAACATATTTAAAGCTGCACTTAAAAAGGGTTCACTGAGTTGACGGCCAAAAATTAACTGTGAACTCCTACAGCTGATCTTAGCCTGGAAAAATATTGTGAATTTATGATGAGAGATGATAATGATAATCACCATGACTACGTGCTTTATTTGGCTGTTTACCTTCTGGGGCTCTGACTTGTGGATATGGGACTCACATGAGGGCTTTAGCAAGGCAAACTTTGCTGATGATATTTTTCCATGAAATCAAACTGTAATGACTCCGGCCTCTGAGAACGGCGTGGCAGCAGCAGGAGCCCCTCATGATACATGATTCATCCTGCTTTGGTCACCAGAGTTAGTTTTATGTGTTCCTCGCTCCCCAGAGTTCGATCCCTTGAGATGTTCTAAAAGATTTTTTTTTGGGCCCATAACTGCGCACGTCTAAAAAGCCTGTCATCCTCTTCTTCTACAACTTTTATCACTTGAAGACCAAACCACACAAGTGAAAAACACACACCGTTGCATTCCTTAGTAACAGCTACCATAAATAAAATCACTGAAAAAGTAATAGAACTTTGCCTCGGGGGTTTCCAACCTGGTGTTTCTAAGCCGATCCTGTATATTGTCTGGCCTCAAAGCAACAACCCATAACCAGCAATCATAACACTGTAACGCACCACCGCTACAGTACACAACCAATACAATGGCTGCACTTGCATTAAGTGTCAGGAACACAGTGTCCAACAAAACAGCCAGACATAAAACATGAGAATGCCCACCCCCACAAAATCAAACAAAACAAACAAAGAATAAACACTTAAAAACATTTGTTGGCTGCAAAACAACTGGCTGTACTGTAATACCCTGCTCCACTAAATCATTATTAAATCCCTCATAATAACACACTGTGTCATCACAGTGAACCCTACAGCAGTAATAGTACTGTACACACACACATTCACTGAGTACAAATTACAACAGTAGAAAAAGTAGCTGAAAAAGCACATACATTATGATTTTCATCACTTAAAAATGAATTTATGATTCAAAATGACCCTTTTTAAAAAAAACAAAAAAAAGAAAAGAAAAATCATATTTTTACACAATAGGGACTGGGAATAAAATAACAAAGTACATTCTCTCTCTCTCTCTCTCTCTATGTGAGAGAGTTTGATTTATTCTTCAAATATTGTGTTTGGTTGCATTACATCAGGAGTAATTATGAGTTGATAATTATTTTGCGGATAACAGATGCAAAACGAGCTGCAGCACAAGGCCCTGATAAAATGTCTGTTTATCTATTTGCTTACTGATTAGTGCCGGCGCCCACAAGCTTGGCTCCTGTGCAGTTACGACCCATCATATTATATGTCATAGGATTTTGATTGGTTGCAACAGTGTATGCAACCATGGCCTTGACCTCCCCACGGCGTGCACAGTAACAAGACAGTGCAGACTCAGAGCGTGGGCACACAGTGAAGTATAAAGAAGCATCTTTTTAAATGATCATAATTTACAATTCACCTAGTAATTTATTGACTAACCCATTAGGTTTGATGCAATGCTCCCTCCCCCATGTGACTGCAGGAGACCCACATACGATGGAAAAATCAGCTGAGACTTGCCTTTAACCTTTGGAATGCTGCCTCTGTCCCTCCACCCACACACAATCAAAATACTTTGTAGTCAAGCCCGTAACTATGCCATCCTTTTATTCTCTAGAAAGTTTTTTTTTTTTGCTTATCAGCTTCTTCAAAGTTGTTTCACTTCTCCTCTCTCTTTTACTGAGCAGCACACACCCTCTGCCTCATAATATCAGATTTAAAGCTTCTTTTTATTTTCCTGATGGGGTTTGTTATGATAGTAGAGTCAATCATTGCCTGCAGGGCCACTGAGTTGATGCCACCTTACTGCCATGCTGGCACAGTCCACATGAAGGTCAAGCAGTTTGCCCTCCTCCTCCTGCTGGGGGCCACCCTGTAGTACTACGCTGTGTGTAGGCTCTACTGTAAGCCATAAAACAATACAACTCAGCTCTCTAACTTTTCCAGGAGAGAGAGACTGAGCTGCTACACTATCGAGATTACGTGGAAAGCAAAAGTCTGATCATGTGATCATCTTCTGATCCTGAAGAAACAGTTCAAAAGACCAAAATGTAATCTACCTGCTGTCAGAAAAAGTCGTCATGACATCATGGTTATCCAGCCTGACCTTTAGCAGCACGGAAAGCCCCTTAAGCTTCAAGTCCAGGGTGAAGTGGCATCTGGACATACACTTTGAGTGCAGTATAATCCATAACACACGTTGGTGTTGTTCTCTAAGGCCCCACCCAGCTTTAGACATTTGATGGAGGAGAGAAACGGCACGAGAAGCAACGTCCCCTCGCTGTGTGATGTTAACATCGGGTGCATACAGTTTATGTGGACCGACGGACAAAGGTGCTGAGTTTCAGTGTGGAAATAATCATTAACAATTCAAGAATTCAACCATTTTTACCAAAGAAGGTAAAAATCCTGCAGCAGCTCGCTGGTCAGAGCCTGATGTCTTACAGTGATTTCATGAAATTGATTATTGTAAATTCATTCAATATAAAATTCTGCACCAGTGCTATTGGACACCAAACAGGCTTTTCAAATTTGGATTAATAAATGGAAGTGTAAGGTGTGAAGATATGGGCACCTTGGCTTCATCTCATGTGGGGATGTCCCTGGTCAAACCATTCCTGCTAGAGTCTTTGGCAGGAATTACTTTGCCAGTGTCTCCATGTTTATGCCTTTGGCAGATAAAACACAAACACCAACCTTGACAAAAAGCACATATTCAGTTGTGATGGTTTGGATAGTGCCAGCTGTCAACATTATACTGAGGCTCTGGAAACCAACCACACAACCAACACAAGAGTAGAAACTCTTCATGACTGAGACAGCAGCATGTGAGGTTATGCTACAGCTAGGATAAGGGGCCAAAGGCCGGTGACATCAGGATGTTGGGATAACTTCATGAGCCACCTTACTGCTAAGAAGTTGTCTGGTTTTTTTTTTTTGAACATTTGTGACATCTCATCTCATTGTCTGACCTGACCCTTTGGGTCTTACCATTTGAGATGTTTTTTCCCCCCTCTTTTTTACTGTGATTATAAATTAAAAAGAAAAAGAAAAAAATAAATTGATTATTTTTAAATGATCTATTTTTGTTATGTAACATCTCTAGATCCTTTGATTCTGTAGCAGTAGCTGCTTCGTGCTGTGCGTTTCCTTGTAGGTTCAACCAGCAGTGAGAGATCACAACTATAACTGTGGTATAAACACAGGCTGAAGCAGGTAGTGTAATGTATAGCTGCAGTTGTGTACATTACAGATACATACATACATATATTATTTAATAGATAAATAACAACATTAATAAGATAAGAGAAGTACTATGTAAATTCTAATCCCACTTAGATTCAGTCTCCTTGGTGGAGACTGATGTATGAAATATGACTGTTGTATTTGCATTTTCTCTACAAACAGCCCAGGGCTGCATCTCCTTACCTACGGCTGATGATGAGCTGTAAATAAAAGCATACAGATGACTTTTATCTGCACAGCTGAGGAACCTTTTAGCCCTGGGTTGTGTCTACAGATCTCCCCTCAGGCTCCTCAGGCCCCAACAGGCCGCACCACAGAGAAGAAGAACCTGGAGTAAAATACATGGATGGGTAAATAAAAACTCTCAGACAAGACAGCATCACCAGGCTGATGGCTGGAGCCATGACTGAAGGCAGCTCAGACAAGGGTCAATATTGTTTTTGTTGGCCTTGTTCTCTCTGGGCCGAGGAGTTTTATTTTTTTATTTTTTTATTCTATATAGGCCACATTGTGCCTTTATTGATAACAAAGGGAGGGGGGAGAGTGGGGAAATGACATTCAGAAAATGATTGACACAGCTCGGAGTCAAAACAGCAACCTGCTGCTTAAAATGTGGGCCAACCTCTTGCCTAATACAGCACCTCAAGGTTTAATTTATTTCAGACTTCAAAAGTGAAGCTGGTGAACGAGGAGTTTGAAAAGCTCAGAATCAGACATTCACACTGATTACAGAGGACTGTCTCTTGATCACATATATTTCACACGTACATCAGAGGAGTGCATGACTTGTCCGGTGTATTACAGTAATTAGAGATCACAGCAGGCAGCAGCGCTCCGAGTGGAGCTGCTGTGATGCTGCTCTGAGCAGGGTCACACATCCACCAGCAGGTGGAGGCAGATAGACGTCAAAGGTTTGTGTGTGTTTGCTGTTTGATGCAGCAGCAGAGCATTTCTTTGGCTTTTATTCACTTTTGCAACAGAGCATTTGTGTAAGACTGAGGTCTCTCAATAGAAACCTGTGGTCCCATTTGTTCATTTATAATGAAATGAGTCCATTCAATTTAAGTTAACCTGTAACTTTTCCACATTATAGCCAGCCCTCTGTTGTATATGTTTCAGATGATAGAAATCTGTGACTTTAAAGGTCCAGTGTGTAAAATGGGGGCAAAACCGTGATATCTAGCGTTCTTCTTTGTTTATTTATGCACGTGAAACTCATGGAACACGCTCTCTCTGGCTGGCTGGATTTTCCTTGCTATAAAATAATAATTACAAGTCTATGAAAACCAAACAAATTTTATTTTAATTTATAGCGATTATACACAAATATATATTCAGTATATTCAGATATTGCCAATAAACCTTGCCAATTATTACACTAGACCTTTAATTAATTCATCACAGCTTTCAGCTCCACATTAGAGCTTTCAGCTCCACATTAGAACGTCTGGATGTGAAGTGATCAGAGAGACAAGCTGAGGAAACGTTGGACAGCTCAGCTCCGGGCTGCTGGAGACGTCCTGTCCTGTGTCCACTGAAGAGTGAAGATCTGGTTTCTAAAATAAACCCTGCTTTCTTCAGTTACTGGTTTTAATATCCCTGATTGTTTATTATAAAGGAGGACACTCAGTGGACACTTCAGATTATAGAGATATGATTTTAGAAGTGAAACAGCTTTATGGGTGTTCCTATCAGTTTTATTGCCCTGGCCTGTTCGCTTTGCAGAGGAGGACACCTCTAGGATAATTCAGCTGCTGGTAAAAACTACTTGACTGTCAGTTATCAGAGAAACAATCAGAACAAAGGTTAGCAGCAATCTGAGCTCCCAGCTCTTCCCTCAGTACAATGTGGGTGAAATACTGTTTTATCTATTTTTAAAGTTATAGTCTTATTTAAAAACCAGTCTGGATGTCTCATCTCTTTTAAAGGGATAGTTCAACATTTTGGAAAATTTGCCTATTGCCATAATCCCTATAGTTATAGGAGTAGTACGTTCATTACCTTTAATTATTGGTGCATGTTGTTTTGAGATCCACGGGGCAGAGACGCAACTGCTCTGCAAACACAATGGAGGTGAATGGTACAGGTCTTCTGTCCCTCATCAAACTCATCAAATACACAATCCAACATTGCCACGCTTTGAAATAATCATGTATAATTATGTAACATTATGACACATGAAGCAAATACTCGGAACTAGTGCTTTTGAAATCACTCCGCCCAGCAGCCCTGTCTGGAATGTAGTTCTGGCTACGCATTTGCCTATAGAAAAACAAACTCTGTCTCGTCTCCACCAAAGCATTTTGGAGTTGTTGGATTGTGTATTTGATGAGTTTGATGAGGGACAGGGAACCTGTACCATTCACCTCCATTGTGTTTGCTGAGCAGCTTGCGTCTCTGCCCCGCTGATCTGAAAACAACATGCACCGATAATTAAAGGTAATGAACCTACTCCTATAACAATAGGGATTACGCAATAGGCAAATTTGCCAAAATGTTGAACTATCCCTTTAATCCATTAGATACAAACATCATAGTTTAACTGTACTTTTAACTACACTGTAGTTCTGCCTCCCCATTTCCTGTCTCTGTTCTATCAATTAAAGGTAATAAAAAGACCAAAAAATGAAAATACTAATACAAAAACTACACTGCATTTATTTACAGACTCAGATTAATGATAAAAAACTTTCTGATAGTCAGTTTGTTAATAAAACCACTGTCTTGTTGCAAATCTAACCAGTTGACCGTGAATAACAGGAGAGAGTGAATTAATCAGACTTCAAACTGAATATTGTTTCTCACACTACAGTGAGTGGTCACTGTGGATGCAGACCCTCTGAGATGTGACGGACTCTCAGTAACTTAGTTTTAGTCTTGTACCTTGTGCGTTTGTCACATGCGATCTAAGCCAGAAATAGCTGCCTGCGGCCACAGGCTGAGCGTGTATTTGTCAAAAGTTCACCATGCAGCTGTTATATGATGCAGCAGACTGTGGCCGAGGCTGAGCATCAAGGTAAACCATCGCTGCCATTTATCTGACGTGAGTTGCTGCTTTCCGGCTCGGCTCCTATCCGCGTGTATCAAACAGTGGGGCCGACACTTGGCCGACCTTGGCGATGATCGATAGGAAACACTGATTCATAAGTCCTCCGCATGCACGTGGTGATGGGCAGCCATTCCTCACTCTCCTTATCACGCAGCAGGAGGGAGGGGATGTGAAGTGGGAGAGAGAATCTGTCCTCATGTGTCTCTCAGAGATTTAGGTGACGCTTGTTAAAACTCAGGACCAACAATTAACATCAAGAGGAGCACTGGTGACACACAAGGTTTAACTTTTATTTAGTAATGTTTATGTCTGACCATGATGCTGAACATAAAAATGAACAGACAGGATATTGGGATCTGGATTTGATCAGTCAGTGTCCAGCAGGTTGCTCAGGAACGCATCATGACCTGGAGAGACGACAGGACTTGTCAGTGGATGTAAAGTGATATCAGCTTTATAGATTTAAGTGTGTGTGAGGTGCAGGGGCGTTTCTAGACTCTCTGGAGGCCCCAGGCAAGAGGTAACTTGGAGGGCCCCCAGCCCCAACCAGGACCACACACATTAACTGTTAATGAATCCAAAAATCCCAAACAATTGTTGATTCAATTTTACATACTATGCCAACCCAGTCTCATATAAAACGTACCTTGGCTACGTTGGTCCAAAGTGCAAAAACATAGAGGGTTTACAATGACGGCTCTCAAATTGACTATTTTTTTCCTATTGTTTTGTGTCCAAGTTATGTGACTCTCATGTTTCCGGCCGTGAGAACAAAAAACATAGCAAATATTTCTATTATTTTAAAAATCTATATTTTCAGGCAGTCTCTGCATAAAAACGTCCTTTGATTAAATTTTTAGTGAGAAATATTATTTTCAAAATATTTGCTCAGTGAATGTACAAAATCACTCGCTTGCTTGTTGTTGCTATGTCGCTAGGGTGGTTACATTTCTATATATGATATTGGGTTGACTAGGCACAACATTCGATGTACACAGCCAGTGGCAAATGATATGGACCAATGCCAGCCGCCCCTGGGGGCCCCCTTCCAGCTCAGGGCCCTAGGCAATTGCCTGTCACTCTAAGTCAAATAATGCAGGTCTAACTCACGTCATTCAGCCAGTCCATGAAGGCAGAGGTGCGGGTAAAGACGGTGGGCTTCTTGACTTCGTTGCAGACGCGGGAGGAAACAAAGCTGGTCACACCGTGGACGAACCACCTACCATCCTGACCCATACAGTTCAGAGGACCGCCAGAGTCTCCCTGAGAGAGAGACAGAGAGAGAGAGAGATGGAGGGGCAGTATGAAGTGGTTGATCTTGTTCACATCAGGCTGTTCAGCTCTGACTGGTAGAAGTCGCTTTCCTCTCGCTGTCTCACACACATTGCATCCGGCCACGATGTCTCCTCCTGCGCAGACCATAGTGTTCTTCACGTTGATGCCCCACCAGTCGCTGCGGCTGCACACGCTGAACTCCACCACGGGCAGCAGGGCCTGCTGCAGTTTGTCAGGCATGGGGCCGTGAGCTGAGACACAGAGGACAGGCCTGTTATCAACACATGCATCTGCACTGAGACTGTCTACAGCGGCGTATAGGGAGTGTGACTTGAAACCCTATTCAAAAAAGTACCTTTAATACCTTTAATTGTCAGTGCAAGCTATATTTAGAATGGCGGAGCAGAGCCGCAAGCTGCTCAGAGCTACGCTACGGAGGCTAATGGGATTTCTTTTCTGCTATGACTATAGGGATTATGGCAATGGGGCAATTTGCCAAAATGTTGAACTATCCCTTTAACTGTTGACAGAGAGTGCCTTGGATATTTCTTCAACTATCATAATTGTCTCATCCAAAGAGCACCTCCAAGAAAATATTTTTGAGTCCAGGAAGCACTCCTGCATAGACATTTAGTTATAGTTGCTAGTTACGTACTTTCAAAAGTAACAAAGTTAATAGCTGAATTACTACATTATAAAAGTAACTAATTACCAGGGAAAGTAACTATTGCGTCAATCTTTTTTTGGTTTTTAAATAAAATGCTCAATTATGTCAAATTATTTGGACTCAGCCCCCTAACCTCCTAAACTCCTGTTTATGTGGAACTAACCAACTCACTCAGTATTCCTCCGCACAGGCACGCAGCGTTGCGTTACGCCGTTACAATCGGCCCTACTTTTTTCAGTAACGAGCAATCAAAAAAAAGTTACTGTTTCCCTGTTATAACGCCGTTACTGACAATAAAATCGTCGTTATTGACTCAAGAAGTCCCGTCACAAAATAATACACCTGTTAAAGCGTACATTTTTTTCAGTCCATGACTCAAAAACTGACTCAGTATTCCTCCGCACAGGCAAATACAAGTCCAATTGCCTACGATTCAATTTACCCAGAAAAAAATACTATCACTGGTCACTATCCAGCAATGGCAGAGAGTGCAGATTGCTCATGTCAACTGTGCTGACATTTAGTTTCATTATTTGCAGATGCAGTGACCTGCGGAGCAGAGAGTGGACAGCAGATGAGACATTACTGAGGACAAAGTGACATTACTGTAGAGGTTGCCCCAGCCGGAGATGTAGCAGGCTGTCCCGTGGGAGAGGATCTCTCCGGGCTCTGGCAGACAAGCCACACTGACGCTGTCGTTCAGGATGGGGCTCTTATCCAGCTTCAGCAGGGCCAGGTCATTGCTGCGGGTTAATTATTACTCTTATATTACAAAAAGGTCACAGTAACTTTCATGCAAGCTCAGATTGTTTTGTTGTTGTTGTTGTTGTTCTTTTTGTTTTTACAACAGTACAAGTGATAATATCATTTTTTCTTACTTTATAGCACAAGGGTAAATAAGTTACCTATTTATTTCCTTGTACATTTACTTGGTATTGAAGGTCTTTATTTACAGCTGTTAATTAACAAACAGCACATTTCCTTCTTAACCAGGATGCCACAAAAGAAAAAGATGTTTCTCCTGCTCCCAGGGAGTCGGAATCTACTCACCCGTCACCCACGCGGTCAATGTCCCACAAGGGATGGACAATAATACGCAGCACATCCCTGATCTGCTCGGTCCCCTCCTGCAGGCTCATGTCATGCTCTCCCAGCACCACGCGGTACACGTCTCCCGGCCTGTCACACAATTAAGCTCATTTATTATTACTTCCATCTCCTCCATTATTTTTTATTTCCGCTCTTCTGGACCCTATTTGTATCAAGTTAACATTGTTTCTGTGAACATGCTGCAATGCTCTGTCTCTCGCCCTCTGTCATCATCCCCAGAATCACACAGCAGCCTGTGCATCTTATCTTAATATTGTCAGTCACCAGATGCAGTGTCCAGCAGTCAGCACCCAGCGAGGGGCGATAAGAGTTCCTCCACAAGTGTGATGGTAACGGCTGCCATGTTTCACCTGCAGGGAGATCTGACGAGAGGAGAAGAGTGATGTTTCTATCTGTCTGTGTGTGTCAGTGTAGTTGTAAATAAGGGAAACGTTGAAATGTGTTTTACCTGCCAGGGCCAGCTGTGAGGGCGAGCATCCTGTCCATTCACCACTTTGCTGTCAGGCTTGACAGCAGGAGTACCACATCCAAAGACTAAACACATTTATTTTTTCAGTTATAGTAAATTAAATGCTTCTGTATTTTGTCATAATTGCACTTTTTTCTTTATTCAGTCTGATGTCTCCAGCCGAGACTAGACCATACTCACCGTACGCTCCCTGGAGCAGCAGGAGGACCAGTATCTGCAGCATGATGCCAGTTTGTGAGGTGACACACACACACACTTTAATTCTCTGGTTAGTTTGACTCTCTTATACCAACTCAGTCTGTCTGTGAAACCAAACGCAGATTACACTGACTGTCTGTTATCAGCGTCCACAGCTGATTGTAGCTGGGAAAGAACTTCCTGTTCCACAGATGCAACATCTGCTCTGCCAGGGCACCGGGCCGACCGCCACGTTCCTGCTGCTGGACAAATGGCTGGTTTAGCCAAACAAGATTGTGATGTCAATACATACATCTGGAATTGTATTTAATCAAGTAAAAAAAAGTAGAATTAAAAATGTGAGGAAATTCAATCATATCATCAGAGCCTTTTCCATCGCTGCCCCCTCCCTCTGGAACTCACTCCCCAAACCCATTCGTATCTGCACACACCTCCCAACATTCAAGACCATGCTCAAAACACACCTTTTTAAATTAGCTTTATATATCATTTTTGTGTTTTATACTGTTTTGTGTGTGTTTTATACTGTTTTATTGCTGTTTTTAATTGAATTCCACTCTGACTTTGCTCTATTTTATGATAAAGTGTCTTTGAGCATCTGTGAAAGCGCTTACAAATAGCATGTATTATTATTATTATTATTATATGTTTAGAATGAAAAATTTAAAAAGAAAAAAGAGTTTCAAGCAAGGTGGTCTTCCTCAGCAACTAGAGAAAAACGTTGCACTTATCAATTAAACATATGGGAGCCTTAATCCAGTGTGCGGATATTCTCTTTTTTCTTTTTTCTCTGATCCTCCGGCACCTGGCCTAAAATAGGAGCGGATGTGCGCACAACCTTTCTGCTTTCTAGAATGAAAAATGAAAAATGTGTGTTACTGCAGTACCTCCCTTATCGTAATACATTCATTTGCCAATTCTTGCCATTTGCTGGAGCCAATCCCAGTTGACATCTGGTGAACGAGGAGTAGGCCCTGGTCACAAGGGCTGATAGAGACAAACAACCATGAACCATCCACACCTATCGGCAAAGTTAGAGTCACTAATTAACCAACATGTTTTAGGGCTGTTGCTGCCCAGAGGACCAACGCAGGCATGAGGAGAACATGCACAGTCCACACAGCAAGGCTTCAGCCGGCTGCTCTGAGTCTCCTTGCTGTGGGGCGATAGTGAAAACTACTGCACCACTGTGCTTTTACATTACAAGTCAAACGTTTCCATCGGTTAGAAACCACCCACGAACAGTACACTTTTCCATTTGTATTAGCGAGCATCAGTGTGGCACAGAACATATCATTTATGAAAGGACCCCACGTTATTGTTTTATACCATCTGCACAGTGATCTCTAAGTGCAAAGGCAGCAGTGTAAATACTGCAGCAGATACTGTATGTTACCACAGAACAACAAAAAAAAAGAAGCTTTTCATAGCTGGATGAAAAAGGTGCTGAACATAAAAAAAAATCCTCCAGCTTGAACAAACAGAAAGTGTTCCCAGAGTGAAAGTGTTGGGTTTGTGAACATGAGAGAAGCCGTGGCAGTGAGTTCATAGAGAGAGAGAGAGAGAGAGAGGAGAGGAGCTGAGAGCAGGGGTTAGTGTCGTCAGCTGCCTCGGTGCTCAGTGCACTGCGAGAAATAAATTTTCCTCCTGCAACCACAGAACTGGATAGCTTTGGGTTACCTTCAAGAGAAACAGTCCTTAGAACAACTTTCTCTGCTTTAATAACATGTTGTAGATTCACAGAGGGGCCCGCGCTCCCAGTGAATCTGGACCCGATTGTTCACGCCTCACTCAGACACTATTCTCTCCTCTCTCTCTCTCCTGAGGGAAACTAACATCGCTCTCCGGAGAAGACAGTGCGGATCTATAAATTTCCCCTTTTAGTGAGCAAATCAAATCAATACTGCCCCAACAGCTACAAGGCTTCACTTGTTTTCTTGCCGTGTTAAGATAATTCCACTGCGAGAAGATTTATGAGGCAGACATGTGCTGCGTGTTTGCATAACACAGCAATGACAGAAGTGTGAATAATTCTGATAAGCGGCCGCGAAAGTTACAGCTCACAGTGAATTAAGCACTGATGCTGTTTACAGGAGCCCGTTCAGGTGGGAATTGTCATTTATAATGAGTGAGTGGGCGAGTGTGAAACAATAAATTCTACAAAGTTAAATACTGTGGAAAATGATCATTTAAATCATTTTAATGTTGCTAAGGCTGCTGTTATTTGTGAGACAAATATTGGATTTCACAGGGCTTTATAATTGAACTTTAACCATTTACTGTACAACATCACAACAATTTGTAAAAAGAATATGTAAGTCTAGACCAACAGACAAACTGACAGGCATGGAGTCACGAGTAAAGAGTCAAGTCTACTTTACTTTATCAGATATGTTATTGCTGGATCATATTAGAGTATATACCATTGTATATTTGGATTTTATGGTGAAATGGCTGGAAAAAAAGTAGTGTTGTAAAATTATATGAGCTTCTCCTTTAACATCCAGCATCTGTAACTCTTATACTGTTTTTTCTTTCTTTCTATCAAGACATTGTTCTGCTGAACCACGTAAATCAATATTTCCAAGGAGAAATACAGTTAGGCACAGGAGCGAGTCAGCTCTTTATTCAGTGGTCGCTCAAGACAGAGATAAATTATCTGGGACCAGCCAGCGCAGTTTAAGGCCAACTATATTTCTCCTAAGGTTTTCAGATATGTCAGAAATCTGACTAGTGCAGCCTGGAGACGCAGGAAATGCTGCCAATTAGCCCTATGAAACATAAATCACATTTTACTGCTCTGTCACATCAAGTGGCCAATATTCAGTTTCCAGTCACTGAGAAGAAGAATATCAGCCGTTAACGGCGGGAGCGAAATAGGCCGAATAAATGCACAGGATGTGTAACCTCTCATGATTTAGTTCATGACATCACCTTTCACCACAAGGGAGGAGAAATGTGAAGCATGAACGTGTTATTATTTTGTCAAAATCAGACTATACACCATTATTTTTTTCTTCCACTGACTAATAATATTTTCCATAATGGCAGAATATGCATTTTGAAGGAATGGTTCAGAGACTATGGGAGGTATGATTAGTTTCATGTCACTATAGTAGGCTATATGTGATGCTTCAGGCAGCAGACAGTTAGTTTTTGTGTTTAAGGTGTTGTTTTAATGGTTTTTGTATAATAATACATTTTATTTGTAGGGCACCTTTAATGGCAGTCAAGGTTGCATAATGTATGAAGTTAACAAGTAAAAGGGATCATGAGTTTTAGAATAGATTTTCAGTGTGTTTGTTGGTTTTGAACAAAGTCAAACTGTGTTTTTCAGTGTTTGTTGTCTTGTGCTAAGCTAATGGGGTACTGGCTTTAGCGTCATGCAGTAGGCTTTTCCTCAGACAACACAGAGGAGTCACAGAGGTGGATAGGACCAGGATTAATTCAACAACTTCTTTTTCTTTCTTTCTTTTCTTTTTTTTGTTGAGACAAGTTGACAAAAATTAATTCTCGCTACGTCCAGCAGATAGCCAGTGAAGGACCAGGGGCAAAAAATGAACCTGGCTCTGTGTGGAGGAATACTGAGTGAGTTGGTTAGTTAAGTAAGTAATTTTGACATATTTAGCATTTTATTTAAGAAAGTAAAGCAATAGTTACTTTTCCCGGTGAGGAGGTAGAGTGGGTCGTCCACCAACCGGAAGGTCGGTGGTTTGATTCCCGGGTCCCCCAGTCCACGTGTCCTTGGGTAAGACACCGACCTCACACTTGCCCTCCGATGTATCATCGGATTCATGAATGTGTGTGAATTAGCCTCCAAGCCTGTCTGCGCACAGAGGTGTATGAATGCGTGTGTGAAAGGGTGAATGTGACAATACAGTGTAAAGTGCTTTGAGTGGTCCAAGTGACTAGAAAAGCACTATATAAGTGCAAGTCCATCATTTATAATGTAGTAATTCAGTTACTAACTCAGTTACTTTTTTAAGCAACGTGCCCAACACTGGTTGTCAATCTATGCCTCTCTTTGGCTCCTTTAAGCCATTATACAGTGCAGTGTGTTTGAAGTGGATGGTTGCTGGTGATGGAGAAGCAGAGTGAAGTCTGCCTCAAGCCTCCAGTCAGAAGCACTTATATCTGCTTGCGTTCTTCAGGTTGGTTTGTTGACGTGCCGTCCTGTTCTCTGTGAAGAGTAGAGCGAGGCTCTGTGAGGCTGCCGCTCTCCTCCGTCAGGATGGATGAGACGGGTTTAATCTAATTATTGCAGCAGATGTTGGGTCTGTGCACATTTTGAAACATTTACTCAGCCATGAAAACTTTAGTGAGTCATTTTTTTCCCCCCCTCGCGATGGCCTATTTCACACTTTGCTGCACAATCTTTCTCAGCTGACGGCTGCTCCACTGGAGGTTAAGTGCTTTGTTGAGTGGGATCTTAGCAGCCGAGAAGTGTCTCATTTCAAATTCATTTCTTACACTATACATGAGGAATTAGAGGAATGTTAAACATCACTGCCGTTATCTGTGTGTTTTACATTGAGCCGTCACTTTACATTTGGATCCACTCGGCCACAGTTGTCAGGTTTAGGTCAGGTCAGGCTCACCGGGGGATGTTCGCTAATGAAAAGTGATATTTAAGCTTGTTGTTGTAAGGTTGAAGTCAGGGCTATAGAATCAAAGCCAAATTTGTTTTTCCTTTGACTGTCTTGTTGTGATTGTAGAATAATGGCGGGGGTCATTTCAGGAGGAAGAGCGACTACAAAGTCGGCCCGAATGTCTTTGTTGTCCGCCGTGGGCCCTCGAGCCAACCAAACAAAGAAAGAAGCCACTCATAACAAAGTAATTAGACCCTGTTCTGATGATTCGCATTGATAGATGAAGGAAACCCAAAATCCAAATAATCTCTCTCCCCCTGTGGGCTGAGCAGATGGAGCTGCACTCGTTCCATCGCTCTCTCTTTCATGATCCAACCTGAACACCTTTCATTCCTGCCGGCCAGTTCAGAAACAGTGAGCTGGCCTCGCCACTCCTGCTTTGACACTTCTAATTTTTGCTTCACTGCCTCCCTCTGTTTACCTCCTCTTCCTCTGCCTGCCTGCCGCCTAACTAAAGCCTTGTCGGTCAAATTAAAAACAGTTTAGCCTGCTGCACTGGCTTTTATCAGGAGCCGATTCGCAAAATGCTTTGGTCATGTGCGACAGAGGCGCAGTGATTTTCTGGCTGCGGGCCCTGATGTGATACAATCATTTTATTAGAGGGTAAAAAATGAGAACGTTTTATTGAGAAGAGGAGCATCTCAGCACACAGAGAAGAGAACTGACAATGAAACACAAACTAGACACCACAACAACCGAAAGTGACTCCATGAACGTGTGAGATTTGGGAGCAGCACTTTTAGGCGCTAACATCTCGGCGGTTCCACCTGGTTACTGTGAGATTTAATTGAAGTGAACAGATCCATAGTTCAGGGTCAAAGACATCAAAAGGAAATCAGTATAATAAGGCTTAACTTAACGTTCTAATGGCTGATGACCCCAAAATTGACTGTCGGGTTAGATTAGACAGCTCAGTGCCTAACACTAACCTACTAGAGCTGAAATGAAATATGCTACTGAATTTGACTTTCAAAGGAGAGACCTCCGAGATGCCAGCAGGAGGATAGTGACGGAGAAACAGCAGACGGAGGAAAGCGAGAGACGGTCTTTAGTCCTCTCTCCCACAGAGGCTTAAGTTTCTTGGCTGTGAGTGATGGACAATAACAAGGAAACTCTCCCTCCCTCACACGATCCCTCCATATTTCATAGTTATGTGTTGTCAAAGTGTTGCTTTTTTTTTCTTCTTGTAACATTTAGATCCCTGCTATTAGACTTGAAATGAAATGGAAAAACCACATGCGACCACAACAACATTTCAAACAGTCTTGGATTGTCAACATGAATATTCCAATTTTTAAACATTTATTTTGCGAGCCATGTCAGCCAGACTGCAACCTCCCAAACCTCTGTGTGCGTGCGTGAGCAGAGGGGGGGGTTTCTGCTGAAAGAGACCATTTAAGTGCAAATATGTACACTTACAGAACGTATGTGTTAAGTCATTAAAAGCATACTTAAACACTTGTAGTGTAAGTTGTAGTGTAATCGTATAGCAAATGGCTCACTTTCTGAATTTTAAATCTTTTCATTTTCTTTTTCTACCGTGTTTTTCCAGAGGTGTCGGCCATAATGGGGCCACTGACCAGCCTGAGCTCACCTCACACTCCCCCTGACACCTGCAACAGCCCTGAAAATTGGCAGGCGGCTGTGGTTTAATATACTGAGCCGTGAAGAGTTCATAAATCTCCTGCAACCCAGCTAATGGCAGCTCTGAGGCCAGTGAAGAGAAGGCCACGGTTAGAATAACAGCTTTACTTATTGATATCCTGCATTTCAAAAATAAAGATATCACACAAAGTGCAATCATGCTTGTGAAAACTGTACAATAAAAATGGACAAATGAAAAACTACTGCTATGTAGTTTAGAGAATGTACTGTAAAGCACACACCTACACATTGTCTCGCCTAAAACCAGTACACAAAGTGAACGTGTGTAACTCTAGCTGACCTTGGAGTCACATGGCCGGCTGCACAGACGTGTTAATGAAAGTGACACGCACTCGGCTCAACCTGAAACCCGAGGCTTAAACAAATACATACAAATCACTTCTCTGATGTGTCCAGCACCACCTCCACAGTGCCCGGTCTCACAGCCGCCATGGGAACCAGCGGCCCTGCCTCGTCCTTACAGGTAAATACACCTGTATATTTATAATTTTATGCAAACATTATATAAATATTGTCACAAAGCTGTTGACATAAAGTTGGAGCCCGCTGAACGCCGGTGCCTCTAGAAACTCACAGCGACGCACAAAGAGCTCTCTGTGCAACCTGTAAGCGTTCGCACATGCTCTCACACTTGAACAACCGCGCGCTCGAACACATACACAGACATTGTGTCGGAGCCTCGCTGCCATTAGCGTTTGTGTTTGCGCAGCGGCTCCGACTACAAGCTGTTTTCTTTAAGTTTTCGAACAGACTTCTGATTCCTCCTCTAAATATTTAAATATCTCCACGTTCATCTCGTGTTTCCCAGGTGGATTTATTTTTATTATTCTAAAAGAATAGTCTAGTGTGAGTCAGGGGTCACCGGTGTGGTGGTGAACATGCCATTTTTTTCCAAACACAAGCTGAGTGTGTGTGTGTGTGTGTGTGTTAGGGCCCATGTGCTAGTGATTTCAGCTCTCTCCTCTGTGTATGCTGGGATGACAGGGGCTGAGGTCTGGGCGGCCCGCTGCCGGCACCACCACTGTCAACAAGGGCACTTGATAAAAAGAAGGTGGGTTGGCTGCTGATTGGCTGTTGTCCTCGCAGAGGTCCAAAGCCGAGCAGCGAGCCAGTCTCCTAACGCAGACTCACAGGGTTACACTGAGGACAGGCCTGCAATGTCTCTGAGTGCAAAATATTCCATTAAGTGAAACACGCTATGGGCTTTCCTGTTCAGAGTCAGACAAGAAGATTGATACCACTCATAAGTTTGTCTATAAATATAAAGCTACAGTAAGAGGGTGGTTAACTCTGCTTAAAGTTTAGCCTAACATAACAGCTGGAAACAGGGAGAAACATCTAGCCTGGCTCTGTCCACATCAATAAAAAAGGAAATTCACCATCTAGCACCTTGAAAACACACAGTCTCGCTGTAACCACGGGGTTCCACTTGGAGAAATGCAGCTTGGTGAAAGTGAGGAATGTCTTTGTGCATCCTAGTCCCAAGTACATTCTTCAGTATCTAAGCCCCTCCCATTTGAGTCTTCACTGATCAATCACTGCCCTACACCTCTAGCCAATCAGCCGTCAAACTTTAAAATCATTCTTTTTCTCTTTCTGCTGTCTTTTAGAAGACAACATGAACAGTCTCTAACTCCACCTTCTCCACCTCAACCATGGATGTCAGTCCATCTCCAATCAAACCCTCCAGTCAGGAGGTGTCCCATCCCTGAGCTCCATCCCTCATCACCACAACCAGTGTCTAAACCCCAGCAGAGGGTTTCTCTAATGGGAAGGATCTTAAACCAGTGGATTGTTTGTTTCCATGGTGGTTGACTCCCTGACAGAGTCTAAGCACCAAAATGTTCTTTTTAATATTCACCATACATTTTAAATTCTCATTCTTCCACATTTTAGTCCATCCTTCCTGATTAAAACAGCTCTACGTACGACCCCCAAGGAGCCATTACTACTGATTAATACTATTTCTGAAAGAGCAGAAGACAGTAAAAAGCATAGTTTAATATTATTGGAAATATGCTTATTCATATTCACATTCTGAGATATGAGATCTAATGAGTATACCAGTCTGTAGAGTCGGTAAGAAAATGTTACAAAAGTCTCTAGCTTATCTAAGTTTAGTTTAGCTTAGCTTAGCTTTAGCTTACTGTTTGGTTTTGGTTCTAATTGATTGTTTTTTCTTTTTCTTTTGATGGTGCTACAAACATACAAAAGTATATTTCCCTAGATATTAAACATATCTTTTATGACAGGACAAAGCAACTATTTGAAGACGTCTCCTTTTTAAAAAAAATGTTTCTATGATTCCTCCTCTATAGCTAAATGCTAGTGGTCCTGAATGCACTAGGCTATTGTTTGCCCACGTTAATGCTGAATCTCAGCCTGATTTATATTTCATGTAATTCCGGTGGCTCCATTTGATGGAATGAGTCAGTTTGTTTCCCTGAACCAGGGCTGGGAGCAGGTGCAGACTCCCTCTTGGACCTCTGAGTCCAGGATGTTGCTGTCTGTCTAAAAAGGTTTCTCTGGTGTTTGTCTCGATCTTCCAGACAGAATTCACATCAGACCTGTTGTGGCCCATTCGTCTCCTCACGGATCCCTCTCAGACAGATTCCTCTGAGGTTATGTAAGTCCTTGGGTGTGAGGAAAAACTTCTCCAAATCCCACTGGATGTGCACGGGGTCATCTGATTAGTGAATGACACGCTGTCCGTCTGAGGAATGTTATGACAGGATCCGCAGCCTTTTTAGCGCCGAGCATATGTTCCAAATTACAGTGTGAGCGGTATTAATCTTTTCTATTACCAGGGACGTAGGAGGTGTGAACAGCAACTTCCACCAAAACACTGGATTTATTATGATAGCCGCAGCTTATTCGTTCTCTGGTAGCTGCTCATGTTCAGATCATCAACATCAACACCCGCAGAAGTGCACCTGCTTTAATGTTTAATGGTGAATAACATTACGCATTTGTTCACACACAGCATAGGAAACAGACACACACAAACACTCCCCATGTGTTTGTCTTGGATGATTTCTTCAGAGTTCATCCAGAGGGGGGCACTGTCTCAAAAGGCATCAGGCCTCACATCGCCACCAACTTCTCTCATGTGTTGTAGCTCTGTGACTTTTAGTGAAAGCTTGTTCAAAATACAGGAAAATAGTGCAACTTTCAAAACAAACATGACTTCAACTGGCTGGATTACAATCCACTGACAGCAGAAACCTCCTGTAGGTGAAACAGATTGGACTCTGACACCTTGCAGTAAACTCTTTAAAGAATATTTGCTGTCCAAGGTAGAGACCTCAGAAATGTTCTCTAAAACCGTCACAGAGACGTTGCTTTATAAAACATCCAACCTGATTCTGTCAGAGGGAAACCACCAGCTTTGCAGCTCCTAATGTTTGATGCTTAGGAAGAAACTCGAGCTCTGAATCACACAGTTCTTATTTATGAGGCTCAAGAAAAAAAAAATCTTTTTTGTTGTTTAGTTTCTGTTTTTATTGAGGCAACAGGAGAAGGCCCAAAGAGGCCTGACCTCATCATAGTTCACAGCTCCTGTCTTCGTGTGGCTCACATTTTGCTCTTTTATTGTGCGTCTGTTCCTGGTTTTTTTGGCGAAGCGCGCTCACGCTCTGCGCTCTGAGATCATATTTGGATGTCAAAGTAACAATCCTCCCGAGCAGCGTGTTGAGAATGTCATTGGGAGTTTGTTTTCACGACAACCAAATTTCATCAGCTTCATCCGTCTTTAAGAGGTTTCTCTTTCTTGTTCTGTTGGAACTGATTGTGGCCCCAGAACCAGAAACCCAAGAAGGTCACCCTGCTTCACTGAGCTTATCAGTGCAGGTGGTTTTGGTGGTGTGGGAGGCCGGTGAACAGGCTCCAGTAGATGGTAGTAGTGGGTAAGTCAACATGGTGGTTTCTGCACTGCAGAGGGTATTTGATATGCATTTATCAAAGTGACAGGATTTAAATACATATTTTACATTGTAATGATCAAATCCAGTGAAATGTCTTCCTTTACTGTAGCATAGAAGAAACCAAACCTGAAGATTAATAATTCACTTGTTGTGTAAACAGAGCACAGGTGCCTGGAGGTGACGACTGAGTGGCTAATTAAAGAACCTGTAATCTTTTCCCTACTGTGTGTGTGTTTGTGTGTGTGTGTGCGCACTAGATAGACTTTAGGTAAAGACGGACATACACCCACAGGTTATCTGGTTATAGCAGCTTCTCACAACACTGTGTTCACTATAGTTCTAACAGCAGATTCATGGAAGTACTGTAACTATACAGTGATTCTTTCAAAGCTGCTTACTGAGGCTGAAGATGACACATGAGGATGTGAGAGTGAGCAGTTGAAAGCAAAACAAAGAGCTGAAAGATGCTAAAACCCTTTGTATAAAAGTGACTGGAACTTCCAGGGTCTGATGATGATTCTCACAAACAGCCCTTTAATCATTTGATCCACTGATAATACAAAATATTCATTAGAGCAGCTCTAATTGACCAGAAATAAGGTTTAATTTGAGTTTTTGTCATGGTTAGAAATGCATTACAGCCCACTGAACAGACCTCCACATGCTTCATATCAAACATTTAGAAAATCATGGTGTGTGTGTATGCATGCCATGCGTGCATGTGTATGTGTGTCACATACATGTGTGTGTGTGGGTGGGTATACAGACATAAATATGTGAATGTCCTTATTGAAAAAATTGAGAAGTTTTTTTTGTCTTTTGTTTCTGGACAGTGTGCTGCTACAGTACCTAAATGTAAAGAGATGTGCAGGCACATGTACTGCCTGTCTGTCTGTCTCTTTATGTTAGCATAAAATTAATAAATAAATTATTATAAAACAAAAGAAAGAAAAAAATCATAGTTTTGTTCAGAACAAAAGAAACCTCCTCTGGTGCTGAGCTCAGTCTTCACAGCCGTGGCTCACCTGCGAATGTTCAGATGAAGAACTGAGCAAAGAGCTGAGTGTTTTCATAAGTTAATGATTTCCTCTGTGAGGGAAAACACGCACACAGGAAACTGGATTCTTCATACCTGTTACCATGCCCATGCCGCTCAAAGCCTAACTCCGTTTCAGGCTCATGTTCTTCCAATTTTCTTTAAAGGCGGCAAATCCAATTGATACTGTTCCTAATTAAGATAAAAGAGTCAGTTGTTTTGGTGTGATGTCATCACTAACAGTAATGAAATTGTCCCAGTGTGGGGGATCTGTTAAAAGTTTAACACAGATGAAATTTACCCAGAGTATATCTACAAAGATGTTGGTTTAAAAATTTATTGAACAGATGGTCTGCCATGAAAAAAGCTCCCTTTAATAGGTGAGATATTCAAACATCTTCATGCCAGATGGATTCTTGCTCTCTTTGATGCCAGTGAAAGAAAAAAGTTTGTGGAAAATAATCCAGAATAAGTCCACAAAATTTTTTTACTTTATCCAATTCCTCCTTTAATTTTTAACCAAAGTGGGCGTGGGCGTGTGTGTGCGAACGAGTGCGTGCGTGTGTGTGTGAGCCTGTGAGCGTGTGACCCGTGTCTAAATTGTCAACAGGATTATTTCCAGGAGGTCATAATGAAACACAGATCATTTCATCACAGCATAAACTAATAAAGGAGGACAAACAACCGCTCACGAACATAATCAAACCTGACGACAAGTGACAGGCGAGCATTAGCTGCATCTCACAAAATTAACATTTAACTCCCCGACAGGGCTAAAAGTCACATTTGAAAGGGCTCTGAGTAGTTCATGGAAGCGATTATGTGGCTGGCCTGTGGCCCTGTGAAGACCCTAACAGAGACACCAGGTCAGAGATCACACAGACCATTAGCAGCCTCATTATTGGGTTTCGCTTCACATTTATGTTCCGCACACAGAACAGAACCAGAGCTGGAACTAAAACAAGGGCGCGATCGGGGGCCGTCAAAGTCGTCAAGAACACTCTGCAGTCACATTGTGCCTGTGTGTGTGTGAGAGAGAGTGAGTGTGTGTGTAAGAGTGTGTGTGTGTGTGTGTTTCTTTAAGAGCATTAGCCACTTGTTTTCCCCCCACTTCATTAGAGATCTATCTCTGCAGAGAGCGAGCTTTACGTGGCAGCTGAATAAACCCCGGACAGAAATTCATCATAATCCAGTTGATCTCTGAGATGTTTGCCCAAGCTTTTCTGGGCTTGATTTCACCGATAACCCAGTTTGCGGAGGCTTAGATGTGCAACAGAATGTGTCGCGGAGTAATCTTAGGAAAGAGCCATTGTGCCCGGTTAAAGGAGTCCAGGGTTGAGTTACTTTTATCAGCTAACAATAGCATCATGTGATCGTCCGATCCCCTTGATCTGCTGATAATTTAGCCAAAATGAGAGACGTGTTTGCAGCGTCCGATGTCTCTGGTGGCGTTGGTGTAGATTAGGAAGCTAAGAGCTGTTTTTCATATTCATGAACTCATGGGGGGATGGTGTGGTGGGAAGAAGAATTTCTCCCGCCTCCGCTTGTCCGCCGTTGCTCGCGTATTGTCACACTTTGGACGACGCGCAAACTCGTGCACATGCATACACAAGCTCGTACGCACAAAGCCCGTGGAATGGTTTGTGACTCTAATGGCCCTTCCTTTTTTGGGGAAATGGGGGGTGGGAGGGGGGAATTTAATTGTTTGGTCATCGTCTCCATGCTCAGTGTGTCACAGTCAATAAAGCCACATTAGAGGAGACAGGAGGTGAGGGGTGAGGGGGCTGACACAGGGGGTTAGGACCTCGGCGTGGGGAGAATATAAAGCGTCCCAAAACCCTCCCAGAGTGACATTCTTCTGCTATCAGAGCTCTACAGAGGATGGGCTGTCACTGTGGACCCATTGTGAGGCCAATGACTCATTCTTACTCAGGGAACAACCTTTAAGAAAGTCCCAGGGATTTCAAAAAGTAGGGACAAACCTCCTGGATCTGCTTCAGCTGAAGTGTATGTGGGCATTTGCATGTGTGTACACCCAGTATAAATTAGAATTGCAAGGCTAAACTGCAACCCAAAGCCATATTCCTCATTTAACCAATCAAATCCAAACACATAATCCTTAATCAGATATCATTCTCCTCTTACAGACCATATCTTTTTTTTTTTTTTTTGCTAATCTTTCCTAATGCAAACAAAAAATCACCAGCTCCTCTGAGGCAGCTAATAAACCAAGCCGAGGTTTTAATTTGCCTCATATGTTGCAGCGCGGGGCTTTTTACATGCATGGCTGCAGCTCTTCATTTGATGTACTAACTTGCTTTTAAGCTGCCGTCAGTGATAGCCATAACATGTCACTAGAACCTGGGAAGAGTGCGATGGTGACTGTGATAACCCCCGCGCCGCGGCTCAGTCTCAGAGATCCCCGGCCTTAACCGTCACTCTGCAACTGAAGACCACCAAGCTAGTCCCCGCTGACCTCCTGGTGACCTGCTCCACCTCGCTGTCATGAACTCTGCTCACCACACACCCACCTATCTGTCTAAAGCAGGCCTGCTCACTCTGCTACAACACACTTCACACTTTACCTACTGAGTTTTATGTCCAAGCTAAGCCCCCCCCCCATCGTAGTAACTACTGTTTCTTGCGGGAAACACTCAGGTCACCAGTCCATTGATCTTTATTTAAAGGGATATTTCAACATTTTGGCAAATTTGCCATAACCTTTAATTGTCGGTGCAAGCTGTTTTGAGATCAGCAGGGCAGAGCCGCAAGCTGCTCATCTAACCCAAGGGAGGCTCATGGTATTTCTACATTTCCCTCATCAAATTCATCAAATACACAAAACGCTCTCGTGGACAAGTTGTGACCTGCACATTCACCATGCTATGAAATAATAACGTATATGTAACATTACGACACATGAAGTAAAACTCTGAACTACTTTCGCTTTTGAAATCACTCCGCCCAGCAGCCGTGCCTGGAATGTAGTTCCGGCTACGCATTTGCCTCGACAACAACTCCGTCTCGTAACGTTCCGTTATTATCTCTTGGTGAATGTGCAGGTCACAACTTGTCCACAAGAGCATTTTGGAGTTGTTAGATTGTGTATTTGATGAGTCTGATGAGGGAAAGCCCGGAAATACCGCGCACCATGCAGAGCTCACATCTGCCCAGCCGATCTCAAAACAGCTGCACTGACAATTAAAGGTAATGGTAACACTTTATAATAAGTACACCCTATTAAGCATTAGTTAAGCATTAATAAATACTGAATTGTTAATTTATAATGCATGAATATGCATTAGTATGTAGTTTATAACTGCGTTTATAAACTATACTAATGAGTATGTGTGTTATAAATGATGAATTCAGTGTTTAAAGCAGAAGTAAGCGATCCGGTCGTTTTGGTTAACTTCTTGTCAGCCGATGGAATTAGCAGTCCCCGCCCTCGTCCCTACGTCACCACGTTCACGCGCATCCCTTGGCTGCACACACAGAGAGGACTGTCAGTCCCTCTGCTCTGCTCTGAGCCGAGGAGAAAACATTTATCGTATCCTACAGTTTTTATCCAATGAGGAGAGAGAACGGCATGCAGGGCTGTGTGTGCAGCCAAGGGACGCCGTGAATGTAGCGACGTAGGGACGAGGACTGTTATGGTGCGTTCAAGGAAACTCGTATTTTTCCGACCGTGAAGTGGTACCAGTTCGATCTGGTACGAGTTCACCGGTCGGAAGTTACGAGTGGCCGTTATAGTGACTTTCACCGGTAAAACAGGTCAGAAAAACACGAGTGGGTTGCCTGGAACGCTACAAAGTCGTAAGTTGTGACTTGAAGCTGTAATTTACGATTTCAAAAGCCTGCCTGGAACGCAGCATTAGCGAAAACGACCGGACCACTTACTTCTGCTTTAACTAATTCTTAATAGTGTGTACTTTTATAAAGTGTTACCAAGGTAATGAACCTACCCCTAAGAGGGATTATGGCAAAAGGCGAATTTGCAAAAATGTTGAAACATCCCTTTAAAAACATTTATATCCTGTAACTTTGAAAATAACTGTGGTGTGGTGCAATCAGTGACTTTGGCTAAAGCTCAGTTGTGTTGGATATAACATCACTTTCTCCTGGGGGAAAGTATCTCAGTCTCAAACCTCAAACACTCAGAGTTCAGCTGACTTTGACAGCTGCAGCCTCCTAGTAGCTTGGTACTGTATGTGTTACACACCATGACCTTAGTGCTCCCAAATAACCCCACTGCCCACTGGCTCATGTGTCAAGATTTGCACAGCCCCAAGCACTATCACTGCAAAACATGCCATTCATTGTTGGCTGACAATAGACATCACAACAAGTTAGAGTGGAATATGATCCTGTGTGGTTTCGGTTTTAGATGTGAACCCACAAAGCAGAACACGGTTTTGGGGGTGAAGGGGAAAGCCCTTTATTGTAAATCATGAGGAATGTGACGAGTGTGGGTGGGGAGGGGAGGGGGCGGGGATGTGGACAGGCTGGCAGATGATGGTGGAGGTTAGGCTCACAGACAGAAATCCACAAAAGCAGGCCAGACAAACAGAATTCCAAGCAGGCAGCACCAGACTGGCCACAGGTGTGTGTGTGTGTGGAGCTGGAATACAGGGAATAAATGGGAAAACTAAGAAGTTCATAAAAATACAGAGCAATAGGTAAGTGACAGACTTTTAGCCAATGATGTGACAGTGTGATCTGGTGGAGAGCGGCAGGTCTTTGTGCTGCAGCAGGCGCTGGAGGTCAAGACTGGATGGAGATAAGGTTGGAGGAGGAGTTGGAGGGAACACACACACACACACACACACACACACGCACGCACACACACACACACACACACACACACACACACACACACACACACACACACACACACACACACACACACACACACACACAGCAGACACACAGAGACTAAAGGGGGACAAACAAACATAAGAAGGGATGGAAACATGACAGAGAACACAGGGACAACAGCACCAACATACTCCAGCCAGCGATGTTCATGGGTGTGTTTCTTTTTTAAATGTGGAAATTGTGTGTCTGTAATTGTCTTGGCGCTGTCCACTGTTTATTCATGTCATTTTATGTATCAGGTTTTCCTTTGTATTTATTGCCTGTTGTGTATTACATGTCTGCACTGCAGCTGGAAATTAGCAGCTAGCTAAATCTGGTTCAACCATCTCCTCATTTCTCGCAAATGATTAATGCCATTGCACACTGTCCCTTTAATAAATTACTAACTAAATAAAAATAAATAATATGAAAACTTGGAGCCTCCACTGAACATACTGTACACTGATGAGTCAGCAAAGCAGGAAACAGCTAATGTGACATTAAGATGTTTATATATCCACACTGCAGTATGGATTTTCCAAGGGGGGAGGAGGTATACATGTAATATTTATGATCTATATGTTTCTAAACCGCATTGAGAACATGCTTAGCTGTCTGCATACAGGTCTTTCAACATACAGCAGTGTATGCAGAATTCTGGTGCTGCCCTCAACAGAGCATCTGAAATGCAGCGAGAGGTCAGTGCTTTGAAAGTGGAAAAATATAAACACATGGAGTCCATTTAATGAAAACCTAAATCAAAAAGCCATGTATTACACCACAAGTTAATAACTGCTGTTCATTTCTATGAATGAATATGACTGTCACATTTATATCAGTGGGAAAAGTGACTCACCAGTAAGCCCTTACTTATCCAACGAGACACAAGTTGCTTCCCTTTTGATTATTAAACAGCAAAAAGGACTAATTGGCCACATCCACATTAACTAAATCACATTAAAGTTCTCGTGGCTATCATTCATTTTAATCCTTGGTGTGGTGGTGCTTTTCTCTTTGAATGTGAGCTACCATGAGATATTGATGAGAATGATGTGAATGAACTTCAGGCTCCGACTGAACTGAATAAACTCAGCATAAAGCAGATGATTAGATTTCACTGGTGCCCCTCCCTGCTCTGTGTCTGAGGACAAGTCTCTGTTAGACACATAACTCTGAAGTGGTTCTTGGACACACTGTTCACTCCATATAAATCCTGCTCCTTTTATGAGCCCCGGGTTTACTAAAACCGTCTCCCTCTCTCTCTCCCTCTCTCTCTCTGTCTCACACACACATATGCACACACACATTTAAGACAATCAACATCAAATGTAAAACCAGAAAACTCACTTGTTGCATTTTTACTCTTACTTGTGTCCGTGTCACTCACATGTTAGAGCTCATTATCTCCTCAGTTACACCACGCTGGTAGACCTTCGCCATGTAAAACCTGCCAGCAGACTGTTGTGAGTTACCACTGCACCATGTCTAAAAGTTAGAAGCCAGAGTCTCAGGATGGTCCTTGTCTTGTGTGGCCTGCACTTTAGAGCCCACCTGCCAAAATAATTTACGATCCTTTAAAGAGAAACACTGCCCAGGATCTTGAAGGCTGAATTTCTGGCCCCATCACTGCTACAATATTTCATGATTATCAGGCTATCCCTGACGGTATCATAAAACACCTCATATTACCACATTTCCCTGTCTGTCTCTGCCACAGGCCTTTTTACACCCTCTCTCTGTGGTGGGTCACAATTTAAGGCATTTTTAGGAGACAGTATTTTCTTCCAAACCCAAAACTGGCGCATGCCACAAGGTCGATGAATAAAAAAAAAGAGAAAAGGGTGAAAAAAGTAGTAGCAGTCAGCTAAGCTCCCTCCATCGTTGTTCATAACGCTCTTTGGTGTTTTCGGCTCAGCACATATTGTGTGTTTTGCTGAGTGAGATGCAGAGGCAGAGAGAAGGAAGTTATAGAAGTCAGACAGGGACGGCCCACAACAGGGCTTCTCAGAAAAGTGTTTTATTGGCAAGTCTCTCGCTAAAGCGTATAATACTGGTGTTGATTTTAGCTCGCTGCAGACGGACTGCAGTTAGCCCAGTCAAAGGCACTGTTCAAGGCCTCTTCATCATTCTCCATGAGCAGACCTGCAACCAGCTCGTAAAGCCGCTCATAAACTGACACTAACGGAGCCGGCTCTGCCCAAATACATAAAGCATCCTAAGCAACACAGAGACGCATTAACCAGGGCACCAGCACTTCTTCTCACCTGAATATAGGGCTATCAGGGTTCGTATGATTAAAGAGGCTTTAAACTGAACATTTAAACCCAACTGCATTAAAACTTTATATTAAACTGTCTTTTTAAAGTTTTGCACTTATAATGTCATTGCCATAAGACGTGACCCATGAATCACCCTGAAGTGATTTGATGGAAGGTCCAAAAACAACAAAAAAAGAGTGAGTGGTGGCTGAATTAAGACATAAAACCTCTTTTGTGAGATGAAATATTATAATCTTCCAGAGTAGGGGGAGATTGACCTGCCAAGCCTGCACTATATTGAGCAAGGGCTCAATATTAGCTCAAATAATAGCCCATTCTCAATTGGTTAATCCTGCCATTATCTGGAGTTAGAACAACTGGCCAGACCCAGTGACTGCCTGGCTGGGAATCTGTTTTGTGTCTTTGCATACGGTTTTAATTGTAACAAGCTGAGGGGAGAAAGCAGAGGGACTGAAATCTATTATGTCACTACAATGTCACTGGGACCAGCCATTCGCATTGGGGCATCGCAGCAGAAAGAGGCCTTTAGGTGGCAGATTCCCACCAGAACAGCACAGAGAGGCAGCCAGGAAAGCCAAAGGCAGGTCCAAGGAGAAACAACCTCATTTTACTGGAAAATTGTTAAAAGTGAGAAATCCATGAAGCACAAAGATTGCAATCAAACGGAGAAACAAACGAGGCGAACAAAAGAGGTCAAAGGTTTTTGTTTTTTGCTGTGAATGGAGGCACAGTGACTGAGGAATGAAGACAGAGCAGCATTTAAGGGCCCACAAAGCTGTGCATTTAAATAAACAGGGTTACGTCCTTCTCCTTTGGGCCCAATGAAGTCCATCAAAGAACATGGTAATGCCCCAGTGAATGGACACAAGGACTCCCAAACTCCCACATTTTCACTTCGTGTGAAAGAATGTGACATAATAAACACAACCTCCCCCCACACGAAAAACAGACATAAACCGAGCTTTAAATACTTGCTGCCCCGGTTACAACTTTAAATCATTACTGAGGTTGCTATGCAGGCCTTTTATGCAGCACGCACATCTCATTATCTGTGGTCAGTTAATAAGTAAAGCAGTGCCCTCAAGAAGTAAACGCAATAATAAAAGAATCAATAATTGTTGCTGCTGGGAGAAACACAATGGTGGAAAATGTGTCAAATCTATGTTATTGATAAAGTTGTGTCTACACAACTTCCTGGGTTAGCAATGACAGATTCATCTAGTTCATGGTTGAATATGATAGAAAGTGGTGGAAGAAATCCTTTAGTGCCGATACCACATGCAACAGCTCTCATGTAAAAACCCTGCATTCAATGACCTAAAAGACTCATATCATCAGAAATAAACTACAAATCTGATATGTGAGATGCAAATTCATAAATTATTAAGATATAACTACTGGACTTTTCAACAAACAAGAAAACAAGAAAGAAAAAGGAGGTGACATTAAAGGTGATGAAGGGCAATGTAGATGTTTGTGTTTTGACAGTGCCGCTAAAGCTAATAGCAACCGTTAGCATTAGTTTATACAGAAGTCCCCCTAGAGAGCTGCAGCGCTTCCAGTGTGCTGTGTGGATATGGATGGGGACATTTTTCTGTCGTCTTTGTGTCGGGGTGTTGGTGAGTTTTTGTTTTCTTTTTGCATTTTCTGTGTTTAATTATTTTCAGTGTAGCTACTGTATAAGTCAGGGTAGGGGTTGTCATATCTAACATGACAGACTTTACGTCGGGGCGTCATGGAGTGTCCTATAGGCGCAAAAATTGGGCCCGACAGTGGACATTTGTTAGTCAATTTATCAAAATTGTGTGAAAATCGGCCTGAAACGAGACACAAGTGGTGCAATTAGACTCAGGTGAGACACATGAGGTAATCAGGAGAGGGCAAACACAGGAAGACAGGACAATGAACTTCAAAATAAAACAGGAACTGTACAGGGGACCAGAACATAATGCTCCTTGTGTATTTGCTCTGGCTTCCTGCTGCTATTCTTTTCACACCTTTCCATTGTTGTATTTGTTTGACTGTGTTTTTGAATTTGCATTGTTTCTGAATTGGCAGATGATTTTTTTTAATGGTGGGTGGTGAGTGTTGTGGGTCTGGGTGAATAGTGAGAGGAACTGCAGAGTTCAGTGACAACGCCTTTAATATTACAGTGCACACCATGAGTTGATCAGTTGAATATAAAAACATCAATTAGCCCAGCTCAAAGTGAAAAGTCCTTGAAGATTTGGGGAATTGGATGTAAAGTACTGAATTCACTCATAATAGACCAGTGACATACATTAACTTGTGGACCTGAGCAGCATTTTATTGGTTCTGTTAGGTCAGTCTCTAACACAGCCCTATAATTATCATGTGTGTAAAATTAACTGAGATTTAATGGAGTATAATAAAGCAGTAGGTGGATAAAGTACAACTACATGAGAGTCATAAATGCAGTTATGTTCTGCACCGCTGCTGAAATGCGAAATGAAAATTAAACATCATTCACTCAGAGATATATTTGACTAACTTAATCCTCCGCTCCACAATGAGCCAAAAAAGTGAATATTTTATGGCCCTGAACAGATGTTATTTTTCTAGCTCATCTATTTCTGTGGCGGTGAGTAAGCACATACACACACACACAATTGCATGCGGAAAATCTTGTTTACGATGTCGGCTCAAAGCTGGTGGGTCAGTCCGGTGTGGGGACAGGTGTTCCCCCCGCCAGCTCGGCCCCAGCTGAGCCGCTGCAGAGCATCTTACATTCCAACTACTTTTAATTTTACAAGAGCCGAGGGGCCTATGGCGTATGGTCCTGGATGCTCTCCATGGACCCGAGCCATACACTCACATTAGCCCGTGTAAATACTATACGGCCAGACTCAGCTAGGGCCAAATTGGGTGGCAGCATGGTGCTGCGCTTCTACTCAGACATCTGTTCATTTAAACTTCTATCCACCATCGTGCCCTCAGGCAGGTTGCTTTGTCCAAGATAAAGAGACAGTTATAGACGCTTTAAAAAAGGCAGTTATCTTTCGTGCCATCAAGCTTTGGAATAGCTGACCCCTTCACATACGACAATCTAACAGCAAGTCCTCATTCAAATACCATCTAATAATGCATTACTTAACAGCTGAGCAAAAATCAGGTCTGGCAAGTATAATGTCTTATCCCTGTTTTGTTCCTGTTAAATGAATGATTGCTATGAAGGCTAATATCAACTTGTTTAAATGCAATTAGACAGCACCAATGTGTAAACACGATGTTAAGATGTCTATTTCACTGATGCAATATTGAAAATACGATCTTTTTTGGACCCCAGGAAGACTAGCTTGTGCCATTGGCATCAGCTAATGGGGAACCCTTTAAGGGACAACGAGGAGTTTTGGAAAGCAAAGTGTTTTCACACTACATTTACCATGAGCCTCCGCACGCACCGTGAAATTCTTGGACCGGTGCAAGACGGACGTCTCGCCAAGAATGTTTTCATTCATCAAGAATGAAAGTCGGAGGTTCGAAGATGATCAGATACCGCCGTAGTTTCGACCATTAACGGCGATTCAGCGGCGTTATTCCCATGACCCACCGGGCAGCGTCTGCGAAACCTAAAGTAAGGAAATGCTGGTCGGCTCGTCCAGCATTTCCACCACTAATAATAATAACAAAATAACGATAGAGACAAAACGATACATTTATCGAAAATGGAGCCATTAACAAGTGGGTAACGTAGATTCATCCACATTAATATGAGACTTTTTTATTGTCACAGAAATTTTGGTCCTGCCGATGGAGAAACTTGTCCCTTTAAATAAATAAATAGAGGCCGTTATAGTTACTGTAATATTTATTTGATTCAGATCAAAGTTGATAACATAAGGACGGAAAAGGTTAAAAAAAAATGTGCTTGGAATTGTACTCCCTTTGTAGGAGAAGTAACTGAAGTCTGAGTGGTCATAAACAGGGTGAGGTTTCAGGACTGCAACATCAGTACATCAGTATCTGATGCCACCGGGTGCGATCGCTCTCTTCCTCCATATAAATGATTAAAAAGCCTCATTAACGTTAGGTGATACGTCTGCAGTGGAGCAGGTCCCGGAGAGAGAGCGAGCACGGGATGGAAAAGAAGACAAGAAGACGAGGCGGAGAGAGAGAGAGAGGGTGGAGGGTGGGGGGGCAACTACAAAGAGAGGAAAAAACAGATTGGTGTGAGGGAAGGGTGGAAAAAGAATGGGTGGCAGAAAGCACAAGGGTGGAGGTGGGGGGATGTAGTGTGGTGAGACAGCAAAAAAAAAAAGAAAGAGATGATGGATTCATTTGAAAAGATTTAAATTTCAGTGTTGGCAGAGGGTCGGGAGGAAAATGGGTGTCATTGAAAAATGTATCAGTATTTTTCCAGAGGTCTTCGGTTCACTGTTTTATTTCCACTGCGAGTCCTCAGGACATGGAGTGTTGTGATTCCAGTGGAGAAAAGACGAGCGTTGCCATGTAGAGCAGAACTCAGGGGTCTTGACCTGCGGGTACGAGTCTTATTACCGAATCATCTCTAATTTGTTGCACAATCCTCCTCTATTAGCCCTTGATTATGAGTTCAGCTGTCCTTTAAAGAGCTTCTATTCAAGAGCTGGAGCTTCCTGCACAGGTCCATTCATCAGACAGGGAGGTCCGGTTCAGATGAGCAAATTGAAGTTTATTTGCTCGACTGCTAAAAAACCCTACAGACACACACGCTTTTCCAAATAAAGGCGGGTAAACTTTGCCTTTTTCTGTGGTGGCGACTCTTGTGCGTGTGTGTTTACATTTGCCTGGTGGCCTCCATAAAAACATGTTACAGCACGGCGCAGCAATAAAATACAACCACCAAACCTCTGTCAGCCGGTGACACGGCTCAGTTGCGGCTCCGGCCGGCACCTGCTATCTCTGGCTGTGATATGGTGTCTATCTAATCCTGCACAGAAACACGAGCTCTAAATGCGGGTTCCAAGTCCCAGTAAGAGATAAGATTAAAAAGTAATCAAAGGTGAAAATGAACTCTAACACTTTGATATTGAGACCCAATAAAATGCTACCAAGAATGACGGATTTTATTATTCGATTTACTGTGAAATCAACACCATAAACTCTTGTCTTTGTCGGCACACTGACACCAAACCAAGATGGTCAACAGGGTAAACACACACAACAAACTGTCACCTGGTTTTATTTGGTGAGGTTTATGACGTCCATTGCATCAACTACGATTTAGCTTGCAACATATGCCAAGTGTGTGCACATGCATGTGTGTCAGCCTCTGACCCTCATTTTAGTTTAGGGGCCACAAACAGCACAATTGGATCTCAAGATGTTTACAGTTAATGAACTATTCTTTTACAAAACACATTATCAACAATCTGAAATTTCTTGATAAAAATACATGTGCAATTTCAACAATATTATGCCTCTTCTGCCTTCTATGTAATTTTCACACTTGGCAAATTCATTCTGAGGGCCAGATTAGACCCCCTTCCGGGCCAGTTTTGGCCCACGGACCGCACATTTAACATCCCTGCTCTGACTGATCTCCTGCTTTGTTATGATGTAGATCCACAGAGCAGTGGGGTAAAGGTGGAATGCGGACATCAGATTTCAACTGTTTTTCTTCTCTTTGACAACAGAGGGTACTTATCAAGACTCTGTCCATGGAATATGTTGCAGATATGAGTCAGTTATGACCGATATAAACACCTGTGACACCATTAAGGGCATCTCAGCTGCCCCACCCTTCACACTGGAATATCTTCTTTAATCACACTCCTTATCCTCAGATCTCTCTCTGGTCCTGGTCTTGGACTTGCACTGTTGTTGTTAACGCCGGTGAGACGGGGACCCTCACAATCCTGCCCATTTCAGAACGACAATTTGTGCGTGTGCAGCAAACCAGACGGGAGAATAAAATGCAAAAGGGGAGAGATGATATCTGAAATGTGCAGAGTGAGCAATTTCCCATCTCTTCAATTTTGACAAAGAAAAGCAATTAACAAGCAGTGAGCAGGCTAATGCTTCTCATTACAGACCTTTGACAGCCTCGGCGAGGCTCCATACAAAAGGAGAAATTACATACAAAAGGAGAAGCAATAAGTGTGAACCTCCGCTATAGAATGTGGCTATTTCAGATCTGTCTATATAGACCTACTACAATGTAAATTAACTTCTCTGTGGGCCCGCACCTTCACAATAAAAAGGGACACCTGAATGGTATAACGCAGTCCACCACAGTATAATAGTTTGTTATTTGGATGCACTGGGTTGAATTACTGAGTCCAGGATGCGTGCGCAGCAGAGTCGGCGAAAACATCTCCCCACAATGTCAGAGTAGCTGATGCTGGAGATGTAGTAGGTAAACACACGACAGTCAGCATTAGTAACTGTAATGAAATATCTCTGTGGGTAACAACTAGCAGGCCGTGTTTGCTGTTTCACCGGCGAGGCAGTCCGAGCAGCTGCACCGCTCATTGTCCTCCTCTGTTTGTTCATACAGACACAAAGTGCAACAATGATGGGGCAGAGCGGAGGAATGCACACACACAAAACCACACACACGCCGTCACCTACCAGTGTACACAGAGAGAAGAAGAGAAGTCTTAGGAGGAGAAATGTCTCACCTCAGTAACAGGATAGTAAAGTTTAGTTTAGGAGTCCTCTAAAGTGAAGGCTGTGTCCTAAAAAGAACCCATGCTATTATATAGAATTTAAAGGGATAGTTCAACATTTTGGCAAATTGGCCTATTGCCATAATCCCTATAGTTTTAGGAGTAGGTTCGTTACCTTTAATTGTCGGTGCAAGCTATTTTTAGAATGGCGGAGCAGAGCCGTGAGCTGCTCAGAGCTACGCTATTGAGACTAATGGAATTTCTTGGGTTCCCTCATCAAACTCATCAAATACACAATCCAACAACTCCAAAACGCCGTTATTATCTCATAGCGTGGTGAATGTGCAGGTCACAACTTGTCCACCATAGCGTTTTGGAATTATTGGATTGTGTATTTGATGAGCTGATGAGGAAAACCAAGAAATTCCAATAGCCTCTGTAGTGTAGCTCTGAGAAGCTCACAGCTCTGCTTCGCCATTCTAAAAATAGCTTGCACCGAAAATTAAAGGTAACAAACCTACTCCTAAGACTATAGGGGTTATGGCAATGGGTCAATTTGCCAAAATGTTGAACTATCCCTTTAAGCACTTCTTATTGAGACGCTCGTGTGCTGGTTAAATGAGAAAAACAGTGATGAAAAAAAATAGTTTGAACATGTGCCGGAGTTCACTGTAACATGCACAATATAGATCATGGACGGTAGAATTCAGCATTTTAATCCCTAAACCCAGAGAGTGAGAAAATGAGCAGTTAGCTCTCTGTGATTATAACCCTTCAGTCTGAGGTTTTCACCTTTCCAGCTTCTCTCCAGGACTGTTCTGGACTCGTGTCAGACTTCATGAGCAGGATCCCGAGTTCTTTCCAGAGGTCCCTCCAAACTCCAGCTCATCCATCACTGTGATCTCTATTATGCAGCGAGCTCCCTGCTGTGGTCAAGGAGCGTGATAACAAGACAGCGTAGAAACAGATGTGCGTAAAGGTGAGCGGAGTGCACGCTGCATTTGGAGGAGGTGAGCAAACACCTTTATTTATCATGAAGAGAGGGACGTTTGAAGTTTAGGGTTTTGTTGGTCACGCTGAAATCCGTAGCTAAGCTGCAATTGTATTCACCCCCCCGACCCCTTCCAGCCCCTCCAGTTCTGACTCCTAGCACACACTGTATTTAATCACAGAGTAATGACCCTCAGGCTGTCTGTCATCTTTGCTTTGGCACAGTCATGCTTTTCAGGCCAATTCACTGCTGGATATTCCTGGCTCACCTCTTTACCCTCTGCTTAATTTATCTGTTTCCTCTGAGAATACTGGACTTCGTGTAATGAAGACAACCTCAGCTGCACAAACTCCCCAAATTCCTCCCGTGCACTGATACCTCTGAGGGATCCACCACCAGCTCTGGGACAGAGAGGCCGTGGGCATTCTCAGGTTCTGCGACCCTATTGTCTCCCTTGTGTTTTCACTAGTGTCAGGAGGGAAGTGTGATAAAGTTGCCTTTTCTTTGCCTGTTTCTATGTTTGACTGTCTACACAGTCAGCCGCTATAGGTCTCCTCCTGCTGCGGGGAGAGGGGGGGGGGGGGGCTTTGGGCACACAGGCGATTGTTTTACAAGAGGTTACAGGAAGGTCAGATCCAAAATCAATGAGGAAACAGCTCTGCTGCTCTAAACTCTATTTCTGCCAAGCAGGATCCTCTGAGAGGAGCTGGGATATCAGGAACCCCAAATGGGAGGATCATTAACATGACAGATAGAGGGGAAGAGGAGGGATGAGAGGAAAGCGCTGTTACTCGTGTGAAATGTGAAACGCACAGGTGTAATGGCAGTACACTGTTTTCTTCAAAACATTCTTGGTGCTAAGCAGAATTTTATCCCCTGGATCCATTTCTGACGTCACCGTACACTTGAAAATAACAAGTATTACACGTTCAGTTTCATACGGAAAAAAAAACTGCAAGCAGCACTGCACTTGAAACCACAAAGTGTTTGAGCTTTTTCATGGTAAGGCAGGGCCCACTGAAGCTGAGGCCGCCAATATCCTGATAGAAATGGAGTGAATAAATAAAATAACACCACAGAAAAAAGTAAAAACATTTTTATTTCTATTCAAACAGCAATATAAAAGGGAGGGGCAGCAGCTTCTTTTCGAAAATAGTTCCTATAGAAAGCACCACAAATGTAATAATATCCAGTCTTTGTTCCATATATGAAACCTCAGGGGGCTGCTTTAATGTTTCCTTCCCTCTCTTGCTTCTTCAGAACAGAGCGGATATTACAGATTGGAAGCATATAGTGAAGTTTATAAAATCTCACACTGATTATGAACACTGTGAGCCCCTGGCTTTCAAGTCATTCTGTTCAGTGAGGCTGAACCAGGACACCTTCAGTTTGAGACAAAGCTCTGAACACTGGATTTCGTTCCACTTCTCTACGCTGCTGCCGCTGGCTCCAAAAACACACAACAGCTCCCGGTGCCGACTTCCACAGGTCAAAAACAACTTACAGACACGCCAAGCATCAACCTCTGAGGCTGAAACATGAAGCCGACAATGAAGTGACAAAAAACCGCAGTTCCTCTAACGACCACTAGAATCTGGCTCTAACAGTGAGTCAGTCCCTATAGATTCCCATGTTAACTTGTCCAACTTTACAGCAGAAATAAACTTGTTTACAGCCTGCTTCAAAAACAAGTTTTGGTCTCTACAGCTACAGCACATACAGGGAATTTTAATAAAACTCATCTGCTTACATGTTATCAAGTAAGCAGTAAGTTGGATAAGCTGGGAGGTAGGATGAGTCAGACACTGCCAAGATGGTGATAGTGGGGCAGCTCACTCTGAGCTTCACAACCACCTGTGGGAGACCTCACACTCTGTCTCAATGTAAAAAATCATTCTATAAGCAGCTGTACTTTAATGACTGCAGAAGACTAAAAATAATAACAGCTAATAAGCTCAGTAGGACGGAATTTACCTTGTTAAATTTTACCACACATAAGTTGGATCTGATCCACTGAGTATGGCATGAACAAGAGGATGTAATCTGACGGAGTATGAACCATACTCATAAATGCCAGTTATCATCAGTGTCTAACTATGGTGTGGTGCCATCTGCCTGCGAGTCTGAACAGTATCGCCTCAAGTGGATTGAGGATTTACAGTATTTATGGGACATCAGATTCATGTCTGGTTAAAGATTTACAAGAGGTCATGGCCAAGCTTCTGTATCCCATCACTGTATGTGCAGTAGTATTGGGTTGGGTTCTTAAGTTCTTAAGTTGTCAGTGTTGAATTCAGCTCTTCAACAGTGCAGGGGAAGGTTTGCTGTGGAACAATGTTTTCCAATCAAACTGTATGTGACACTCTGTGAGAAATGGAGGTACAGTAACACGCTGTACATCCAAGAATAGAAATAGTACAAGTTTAAAAAATGTGTGATTGTAGTTTACTTAAAAAATATTACCATGAAGCGTAAGGGAATTTTAAGACTATACACTTTTTTAATGACACTTGACAGGCAGCATGAGGCATTAAAGGTCCATATCATGTAAAGGTAAGACATCCATGTGTAGTGTGATTATAAAGCAGCTCTAGATTTTATGTTAATACTGTTAAAGTATCAAAGTCTCAAACCACAGAGAAATGTACACAGCCTGTATTCAGAAACTGAGCCTGAAAACAGGCACAACAGCCATCAGGACTTCTGTGACTTTGTGATGTCACAACAAAGCAGTCACCAAGCCACACCCACCATCCAACCTTGTAGGATTTGGCTTCTCTGAATATTTACCTGAATTTTAACTCAGCCATGAGAAGAAAGACCCAGAGCCTACTCTCCCCTGATTGGCTCACTGACCTGTTATCACTGTGTGACCGCAGAGAGAGACCTGAAAGAGGAGATGTAAAACTACACTGAGGTGGGTTTTGCTTCTTCAAATATCTTCTCATGGATATCTAGATATCCAATACATCCATAGACTACAACATTTTAACAGTAATGACAGTATAAGATGACAGATCGTTTTAAAGTGATTTTTTTAATGATTGTACTGTCATTGTGCAAAATTTTGCTGTCATACTGTGGATGATGTTATGGGAACGGAGCCATGTGAGTGTTTGAAGGAGCTTTGTGGTCATCCAGACAGTACGCAGGCAATTCGTTGAATTCATCAGTGGACTGCTCTCGAGAAAACATCAATTACAGCAGATTGTTCCAGTGGCGTTTCAGTTTAGTTGGAGTGGTTTGGCTGAACCAGCAACGCATAGGCTGTATGATGCATGTTTAGTGAGTTTTGACACGGACCAGGTCTAAGTTGATACTCTTCTATTGAATAAGCACATGTCTTACAGGACAAGAAGATTGATGCTGCTCCCATTGAACTCTGGGATATCCCTGGCCTTGGCTGGGCAAGGTTTTGGGGGTTTGTGGGTAATGGAGGGAAACCACTTCCCTTGCTTGTTAAACAAGACCATTAAAAGGCATTATGAGCTGGCCTCTGGAAAGTCTTTTGCGTGTCATTGCTTGCATCTGTTGGAGGGTGTTTCTGGGGTCTCTCCTTTGTTTGGATTATTCCAAAATACAGTTATTCAGCTCCCCAGTGTTTGAAAGGTCAGTGGAAACACTGAAGTACACAAATACCCCCTTTCCACCAAAAAATAAGCTAGTTTGGTGCTGGTGCAAGCTGGTTCAACTTGCGTGCCTCCAAGGAACCACTTTTCCACTGGCAAGGAGCCAAGTCAAAGTCACACCAACATGTCAGTGTAAAACATCAGTACGTAACTGTATACGTCTCAGCTTACTCAGTAGCACTCAGAAGCACGACAAGCAAGCCTACATGGCAATCCAGAGCTGGAAAATACAACCATTAATTCATTGCAAACGCAGTGAACACTAATGAACGTTAGCCGTTGTTAGCTCAGCTACTTAGCTTTGACTATGCTTGCATTGATTACATAACAGTTAGACAAACGCAATAAGACACTGATAACATCAATGTATGTCTTTTCCAATCCCAATCTCAGTTCAGGCTCTAGACCAGTTGGTGCTTGTCTGGAACCAGTTTTGAGAGCCAGGAGCCGGTGCTTAGGAGGACGTGGTATAGGTTCTGGCTCTGAACTAGAACTAGAACCTTCTCGGTGGAAAAGTGGTAAAAGAAACACTATAGTCAACGAGAGACAACAGTCAGACCATCACTACGATAAGAAGCATCATCCGTCGACCTTCAATGCAAAACTTTGATGGTGCACAGTAGTGTTGGAAGAAATAATCCTAATCCTATTCATCCTGTAAAGATTGGAACTGACACGTTTCTCAGAAAAACTTCAAAGCGTAACCTTGTTGACATGCTACATCCCATGATCTGAGCCATCCACAGACATGGGCTGGAATCACATGTTCTCCAGGTTACCCCAGTGGGATTAAGTGTTGGGACTCTGTGGTGGCCTCATAACACTGTTATGGGTCAAGTCCAGAGTTTAACCACTTAACAATATCTGTAATGAGTCTTCCAATGTATCCTCAATAGTGCAAATATAAAGCAACTGTAGATGTTCTAGTTCATATGTTGCGCAAAGTAATGAAACAACTCTTTAACATGATGTCACTGCAGCCCAACAAGTCATATATGTTTTAAAACAAAAAACAACAGTTGTGTGTTGTGGGAATAAGGACACTGGGAAGCTGAAATACTGTAGTCTGGAATACCATTCATTAGTCATGTTTGAGTGACTCCTATACTTTGTTAAGCAACCATTAAGCAAACATTTCTGTAATGTTTCATATTCATTTTACTGTTGTTAACATCTCTAACTAATGTCATACTGATATCATCAGTGTACATTTCCACAAGAATTTGACATTTTCATAAAATATATCAGACTAAGTGTGAAAATTCATATTAGATTTGGAGAGTGCGTAATTTTTCAGGGCAAGCTAGTTGTGTAGTGTGTTGACATCAATTGGAACACAACCCTCTGCATCATACACTACACATGTAATATAGAGACTCATTTACAAACACCTGGTGCAACTGGCTGGAATCTGATGATGGGAAATATTAATAAGCCTGTATATCTGCAAGACTGCAACTTGTGATCTACCATTATAGAGATGTTTGTTTGCATGTGTGTTTAAAAAGACAATGTAGATCCTTCGCTCCTCCCCATCTCCATTATTGGAGACAACGGTGGTCGACCAGACGACCACAAACAGCTGGTGAATGTAAAATAACAGCAGTTTATTGATTGCAAATGCACATGTCCACGGATTGTGTACAGAAACTTTTTTTCCTGTATTATGTGACTGTCAGTTTAATTGGAAGGCTTTCTCTCTAGCTATCATTATTTGTTGTTTATGTCCATCAAAGGTCTTTCTTTTATTATCTGTAACCCGCTGTGGTTTATGAACTTGGCTCTGCAGCGTGACTTGAATTCTTGGACGACCTCTGCTTGGACTTTGCCCAGCGCAGTGGAACCCCGGGCCTGGGTTCAAGCTGCAAGTCTGGGGCACACAGTGGAAAAAAAAGGGGGTTAATATGATGGAGGTTATGTCTGAATAGAGACTTCCCTGCTAGAGCTCCGAAGGAGGAGGATTAGACTTGTCATATGCACAGAGGAGCTCTGACTGTGGTAGTGCACACTCCACTGCTCGGGAGGAATCCGTGAAGTGAGTGTCCGTGCTGTTTGGGATGTTCAATGGACAATGTAATATGAGGGCAGTGTCAGCTGGAGAGGTACTGGGCTGCATTCCCAGAAATATCACACACATGGATATTACAGGAATGCTTGAATTAGCAAAAGAAAGCAGAAGATGCAATATAATCTGCCCTGGTGCAGTTAGATCCCAGTGTATGAGGGTCATTAAGTATGCATGTTAACAGAGAATGGGAATGGCATTGCTCTCTATCTCTATCTCTCTCCCTCTCTATTCCACTATACCATTCCAGTGGCAGTGGTGGGCCTTCTTATTAGGTCAGCTGAAAGTGGAAAATTAGCACAATTCCCCCAGGCTGGGATTTATCCCACATCTCTTCCAATTAGCTTCCTGAGCTTCTGGAGATAATTGCAGTGTACAGTGCAGAGACAGGAGCTCCTACAACTACAACCTCACTGCTACTGCTGCTGTTTCTGCATTCTTGTCTCCATTCCACAGACAGTCATGCACTTCCTCATACAGAAAATGAGATGTAAAAAAAAAAAAAAAAAAAAAACTTAGGGGAACTGAGAGAGTAACTATAGGATCAACATCCCTTCTCTCCTGGATAATCCAGCTTGGAGGCGGCCCCATCCCTTGAGCCTGGTTCCGTTAAGTACTTACATACGCTACCAAGAGTTTGGAGTTGGGAGAAGTTTTGCATGTGTTGTCATTTATAGCGCTATCATCTTTAATAACGGGGAGGGATTAGCGCCATTGCCTTTTGATCCTATAATCCGCACTCCTCAAAATCCCAAACTTTATCGGCTTCCCCCTCTCTGCTGGACCCGCTGATCTGCTGGGAAAGACAGAAATTGACCTCAAATGAGGCGCTGTCCTGTGAAATCTCCGACAGGTGACAGCAGTAATTCAAGGCACAGAGGAGAACAGTTGGCCTAATGTGGCCATGGGAGATGAGCCTGCTGGCTCATATGAGGCTGTTGTCAAGGGAGATTAAAGGACTTCATAAATATGCCCTTCCATTTTTGCGGTGCCGTATATCACCGGGCTGCATTAATCAGCACTGCCCATCCCATAGCAGAGTAATTGCATTGGAAGATGAAAGCCAAGGAACTTCATCTCTTCACCTGTACCATACATCGCATCACAGATTTGTCACATATGATTCATGTCAAATATGGAAACAACACAACATATATCCTCCTCCCCCCCGGGCATCCATTTACGCGGAGACTTTATTCATCGGTGGCAGCACATGGAGGAAAAATGTCTTATTTGTTGAGATGGCACTCAAACTTAATTTCTGCTGACACTGTTGTAAGACACTATAATAAATGAATACAGTAAAAAAACTTTAAAGGAACACATCTCAATTAAAGGAGGAAGTCGCTCCATCCAGAGTCAGGAGCAGCGTTACAACCGGCTTCCCTTGTTCTCTTCATTAACGTGACATGGTCTCCCTCACATCGCCTCCTCAGGATTGATGTTCCACTTTCATTTATGGCCCTCCTCTCCTCCACCACCACCACCACCACAGTGCTTTAACATAGAGGGGGAGTGGGTCCATTTCAGCGTCTGAGAGCAGTGGCTCGCGATCGCACACTGGAACTAATTAACGAGCCAGGCCTCCGTTTATGTTAAGCAATGTTTGAGAGCAGAGTACGACAGGAACTTAATTACATGGTGCTGGAGACAAGAATAGCCGCCAAAGGTTTCAGCGGAAAAAATGTGTGGGGTTGCAGAGAGAGAGAAAGAGAGTCGCAGCTTTGTGAGGCTCCGGGCTCGTGCTCTCATGCGCTTGTCACTGAGTCGATATTAAAGTTGTGTGTCGCATTGTTTCTCGAGATTTGCCAGCGTCGTATTTCCTGCGGGACGTGGACGGGGTGAGGAGCAGACAGTGCATTTATTCCCCCTCCTTTTCTACGCATTCATAAGCTGCAGGAGGAGAAGGGTTCACGGAGCAGAGCTGCTGAACCTCGGCTTACAAAGCTGTGAAGGCTGGAATTAGGAGACATTAAGACGTGTGTGTCTTTTCTATGTGCTCATTGAATTTCACTATGTTGTTTCATTCTATATCTGCTCTGACACTAGCCATGTTTACATGGACACAAATAATCAGAATAAAATAGGAATAAATGCTGATCTGAACAAAACTGCGGAATGTAAATATGTCGATTGGAAAATTTTAATCCGAACGGGTTTAAAGAAATTATTTTCGGATCAAGTGGGATGGTTTATGCCGGTCTATTTTCAGATCAACATCCATATAAACGGTTAATCTGAACAAAGTAGTTGTACTGCCAGTGACGGACTGGCACCAAAAAGAGGCCCTGGCATTTTTGACAGAGAGAGGCCACACATTACAGAAACACAATATGCATTGGTCTCCAATAATAGGATTCAGACCCAGACAGGACCATAAGTCTTGATCATAGGGCAAGCAGCCCTACCAGGTGAGCTATACAATACCCTTCCTACCTTTAAAACTGTGTTGTCAGTCTTTTAGAGAAAAAATGCATCCACATCAGCACGGCTGCATCTTCACGCGGCCACCTAGGTCGCGTCGTCACGCGGCCGCATCATTACGCAGCAGTTGTGGCATTTGCCCATATGGCCCTATGGCCAGTCCGTCCCTGCCTACTGCACAAAATAAAAGTTGCCAGCTGCTGTAGCCGACCACCTCACATACAGTAGATCGCAGGAGAAGTATAAACTGCTGTGCTTGCAGCTTAATTACTGTAAAGAGAAACCCAGAAACAAAATGATATAGGTCCATTTTGATCAGAGGATAGGTAACAGGTGGCCAGCCAAGGACCAACTTGACAGCGTTTGTTTATGGAGAGAAAAGCTTCTTCTACTGTTTTCAACAAAGTTGACCGCCAAAACCACACTGCGCATGTTACAGTGAATTTATTCTAATGCAAGTACACTTTATTTCACGTCCATGTAAACAGTGAAGTTGGAATTTCTAATCAGAATGATTATAATCAGATTGTAAAAGAAATGCACATGTAAATGTGGCAACTGATAAAACAACTAATATCACTAAACATCTATCTATCTATCTATCTATCTATCTATCTATCTATCTATCTATCTATCTATCTATCTATCTATCTATCTTCCACTTTACTTTCCACATCTATATGCTATATATTTTTGCTGTTGATAAAAATACATTGTGTTTTACATACGTGTGTGTGTGTGTGTGTGTGTGTGTGCTCCCAGTAGGACCAGCAGGACCCCCATGGGTTATGAGGAATGTGCGTTAACCTGAGACAGGAGCGGCGGACAGGAAGCGAGGACGCGGTGAGCGCTGTAGAAAGCATTGCTGCCATAAAATAAAGCGAACTCCTGAAATACCTCACTGATAGATTTACAAACTTGGGCTGGAGACACGGAGGTTCAGTTCGTGTCTGCAGGGCCACGATACACGCCGTTTAAAATAAATGTCAACCGTTGAGTCATTCAGAGAAATACATCAACATGGAAATGATGGGAGAGACTGAGACGTTCACGCCTGTAAAGGAGGAAACAATGAAGTGAAGGTCATGTGATGAATTGTGATCTTGGGTTATGGTCTGTTCCTTTTATCCTCTCACACTGTGGCCGTGAAGCCCCCCCAACCCTCCTCCACCTGGAGCCCTGCATTAAAAATGTATGGGACTCTCTGCACCTTGGGATCTGCTGAAGTAATAATCTGCAAACTATTCTTATAAATTCATGGCTCTTCATAAGAGCTTCCAGATTTGCTGCTGAACACTCACAGTTATGTCGCGGTTTCTGTTTCCTGCGGACGCGCGAGATCAGCAACCGTAACTGATTTATAACATATAAATGTGATGGTTAATATTTGAAGTTTTAAATTTTCAACCTTTGATGCTAAGAGTAGGTAAAGTCACTGTCTGAGACGACATGACAGTCCGAACACAGAGGAGTCGGAGAGTGGATGCTGACAGTTTAATCTGCCCGTGGAAACATTTCTGTAACTTTAACCCAGTGAATCCAACAAAAAACAGATGCTTTATTTTGAAGATGTTTATGCGGGTGATATACTGTACAGTAAAAAAAACTCCATGCCATTACCATGCTTTATGTTTGGCAATAAAAGCTAACCTGTTCACGGTGAATGAGGAGTCAGTCTACAGGCGGAGGAATGTTGGTCACATGGTCTTGTTAGTCCAACACATTTAAGCAGTTTGTTATTTATGACGGGGGATTTGCAGGGTTTCAGCACTCACCGGGACCTCACCTGCCGTCTGGGTTCAGCTGCAGACCTCAGACCAGACTGACTTTTACCCTCCGGCCACGAGTGACGGGAGAGAAAGGAAAGAAAGTTCTCTCCGGTGACGACAGCTCGGTTTCGTGTGAATGCGGGGTGAAGGCACGACTTGGGTGTGTAAGTAACGCAAGAAAAAAAAAAAAAAAAAAAAAGCAGCCGAGTTAGAAAGGAGCACTGTGTTTGAGCTTTGGGAAGGGAAGGGCGGCCTGCCTCTCCTCCTACTTCCCCTCACAATAACCATTCTGGAGCAGAGGCTGCCAAAGCCGCAGCTCTTATAGAGGAAACCGTGAGCAGCTGTGATACAGCTGCCCACTTGACACTCCGGCATCACTGGACTGTTGCGTTCAGCGTGGTGACCTGACCCTGGACGCCCACGCCTTCATATAGACCCTACTATATTCCCTGCTGGCCTGTTTGTTCTTTTATTTATTTATTTATTGGTTTATTTGACAGGGACAACGCAACCCTACTCAACAGTATTTAAAAGTCAGCCAGTAAGGCTAATTTTCATACATGGCCAGATGTTAAAGGGATAGTTCAACATTTTGGCAAATAGGCCCATTGCCGTAATCCCTATAGTCATAGCAGTAGGTTTGTTACCTTTAATTGTCAGTGCAAGCTATTTTTAGAACGGCGGAGCAGAGCCGTGAGCTGCTCAGACCTACGCTATGGAAGCTAATGGGATTTCTTGGTTTCCCTCATCAAGCTTATCAAATACGCAATCCAACAACTCCAAAACGCTCTCGTGGACAAGTTGTGAATGTAACCAGACAGAATTGTTTTCGAGGTAAATGCAGAGACTGCTTGCTGAAAAACTGCCCCAGACGGGAACGCGCATTAGCTGTTTTGCATGAATTGACCTCGAAAACAACTCTGTCTCATAACATTCCGTTATTATCTCATAGATCATCTCACCCATGAGCCTCTGTAGCTCTGAGCAGCTCGCGGCTCTGCTCCGCCGTTCTAAAAATAGGTTGCACCGACAATTAAAGGTAATGAACCTACTGCTATGACTAGGGATTATGGCAATGCGTCAATTTGCCAAAAACTATCTCTTTAAAGGCAACCTAAAAACCGAAAAAGGGCAAAAATTAAGCAATGCATTAAAGTAGAACTTACATATGAATTTACCTGATAAAAGCTCATAATAACAAATAACACATAAAAAATCCACATAATGGCATAATGACAGCTCATTCTCAGCCGGGGTCACCGACTTTTATCTCCTATCTGACACCCCGTTACCTTGGCACTGCGTCACTCTGGTGAAACAGTCAGCAGCATTGTTTAGCATTGTGCGATCCGTGCCCACTTGCAGCTGTCAACAGAAAACCACACGGAATTCCCCAGAGTCCTGGCGCACGTCAAGTCTGCAGGAGGAAAAAAAGTCAGCAGACACGGCTTCTCCCCCTCTGCAGCCACGCTGTGTGGATTTATTGTTGTGTCCGTGCTCCGCAGGACGTGATGCGTATTTCTGTCTAACCGGTGATCAGTGACCGACCTAATTACACACTAATCAATCAAGTGTAATGAGTCTGTGCCTGGTTCCGGGTGTGGTCCCGCTCCACCCCTCATCTACTGCGCCTGTTTAAGGGTAATTCCACAGCCTCACTTGTTTAACTTCACACGCCAAACTCTCTCCTTTCCCATACGGCCTCTCTATCGCATACGTCCTGTGTTTAGCACGGAGGAAATTGAGGGTTTTGACGGAGGGACAATCTAACGCGACTGCATCATTTATTACAACTGCACCACATTTGTGATCTTTTATTTCTTCAGTACAAAGCCCGATGAATTCTCAGAGGACAATCCTTCCCTAGTGCAAAAAACGAAAAAGAAAATGCATGACATCCTAATGTTATTAAGCTGCCAGTGAAACAAAGTGAGGTATATCTGGGAACAATGAATGCATTAGGTCCATAAGGAAAAACAAGAGAGCAGCAGTTTCCTCCATTTCCACTCATATATCTTCAATCTTTTCCTACATTCTACAAATCTCCCAGAGACCAGTTTTCCCTCTTTTTCTCTTTTATTCTCCCTTTCTATGGGCTCCACGCTGCTGGTGTGGTTCTTTCATGACATTTCTGTAATTAAAGCCAAATGCTATATTCCACGATTAGCCCGCAGCTGCTCGCGTTTAATTCCACACAATCAAAGTGTCCTGTTCGGCCCGCTCGCTGTCACAGCTACCCAAGCTATTTGTCACAACGGAGATAAAAGACACATTTACAAGCCGTAAAGAGATCGTGTTGTTTTACAGCGTTAAGACTCATTTGAGAAAGAGAGAAAGACATATAACATTTCAGAAATAGCGGGCCGGTACCAGCTCATTCCTTCGCGCCCGCAGAAACCGCCTCTCACATGAGTTTTGTGTGATGCCGGTGAAGCTGCGGAGAGAAGTGTCGGAGCCTGAGACATCCCTGTTGGGAACTTTAGAAATGAAACCCTGTCAGACACATATGCATGTACAAGGGCTTAACATTTCCAAAGTTGACACTTGTGGAAAAAATACAACCCAAGTGTTACCTGATATTCTGCACCCCTGTGTCATAGGGTCCTCCAGATGGGCTTTCTTTCTTTTTTTTTCCAAAACCTTTGTGACCTTTCAAAAAGAGCGAGAGCACAGGCTTGTTTTTGTTTTTGGACCCGTTTCCTTCTGCTTTGACTGCATGGGCTGCGTGTGCACCAACTATGGAAGTGAGCTCATACTTGCACATAAATGAACTCATCAGTGAAGCTTATTAAAGCACAGAAAGCGCACACCAGAAAATGCTTCACTTCCATAGCGAACAGCACCAGTTCTCTCTCCGCTCACAGGATCACATCTGGTGGTTTGAAACAAGCCTGTTCAGCAAAGAAGACGGTTGCGTAATATCGTATCGAATATTTCTCTTTCTGTGTTTCTCCGCTTGTTTCTTTCTCTTCCAACCTTCTGGCCTCGTTACGTCGGAGAAACACTAGAATGCAGAGGTTAGAGGACAAAAAAAGCACATCACAGGAGGCCTGTCTCTCAGAATGAAATACATTTGTTTTCATAAAAAGAGCCGTAATATAAAACTTTCCAGCCTCTTAAAACTGTCTCGTCTTCTCTAGGCTGTGGGCAGTTATAGTCCACTGGGCAAAATTATTTCACTTTTTGGACCTAGGTCTTAATTTTTTATGCCGTGAGTGAAACCAAGCCAAGCTGATCCCATTTTTTCGGAGAACACTATTTTTTCTCGTTGGCTTATGAAATTTCACTAAAAAGTAATGTTGTTAATTCAGTTTTAACCACTAAAACGGCAGATTGTATTGCATTGTATTGTATTGTATTGCATCGTATGGCTGGGTTGTGTTGGATGCAGTAGGGAACTCTTCTACTTTAACACCGGGCCTGCCCTGTATCCTGGAGACAAGAGGCCTAAACACTTCAGCTTGAATTTAGCACAATCGTTAAACTATTCTGAAGTAATTATGAGCCATTAAATGAAGAGTGGGATTGCTCTGTCGCCGGTGGAGCAAAAAGTCACTCCACATGAAGGTGATTTCAGGAGACACCAGGGCCTGTGCGCCCTGGCTGCAGGCCGACGGGGTTTCCAAGTGGGTGGACCTCACACACACACACACACACACACACACACACACACACACACATACTCAGTGGGACTATAAGGGCTAATGACATGAATGTTCACCAAGGCTGCTTAACATTTGAGCATGGATACATGTACAAGCGGGTAAGAATACACACATCGACACGATCACACATCATCTCGAAGAGAAGCAGTGTGTTAACTCATCAGAATTTGTGAAGCATGAGGATTTAGTTCAGTGTCACATTAAGGGAACTCGCTCATCCTTCAGTCTGAATGAGGGCATTAGGCAGCAGCCCAAACACACAATGCAATGCTCTCGTACTCTTTGTGCATTTCAACACACACACACCCCGAGATTACAAATGAAATAGTTTATAATTACTGATGAGGATACTTATGAATGAGAAAATGTGGTTAACAATTCAAGCAACTTGTGCAAAAATGAAGAAAAAAACCCAACAGATGCACAAGACCAGGCAGAAAAGTTATAAATACATCCTTACTCTCTCAGTGTTAGGAGTAAAAGATGTCACAGAGTGGAGTTCTGCTCCTCAACACACACACATTCACTACACACAAGTGCTGTTTGGGGGTAAAGTAAAGCATGTGTGAAAGGAAGAGGAGTAGAAACACCATAGGCAGCAGTTCCTGCATTATCACCACATCCTCGCTCTGCAACATGATCCAGTGTAAAGTTGCTGTCATCAATGACTTTCTCATTTTAACAGTGGATCAAATGAGTGAGGCGGATGTGAAAACAGCTTTCTTCAGGCTGCATCAACAGCCATATTAAATCATCTCTAAATAATGAGATACACTAGATTGATTGACACTCAAAGTCTCCCATAAGGTGTGAATGTGAGTGTGTGTGCATTGTTTGTCTCTGTATGTGGCCCTGTGATACACTTGTGACCTGGACCCCGCCCCTCACCCTATGTCAGTGGTTCCCAACCTTTTTTGGCTCGTGACCCCATTCTGACATCCCAAATTTCTGGCGACCCTCTCTCTGGCAACCGTTGATCGAGATGCGCCAGCTCAGATATTTTTATATGCTTAAAGCAGAAGTAAGTGATATATTTGTGTTAATATAAGTCTTAAATAGTTATATCTTCCGACAGCAATCACTTACATAGAGTGTTTGGTCTGAAACACGGGTCTCTCAGTCCCTCTGCTCTGCTCTGAGCCGAGGAGAAAACATTTATCGTATCCTCCAGTTTTTATCCAATGAGGAGAGAGAACGGCATGCAGGGCTGTGTGTGCAGCCAAGGAACGCCGTGAATGTGGTGACGTAGGGACGAGGACTGTTATGGTGCGTTCAAGGAAACTCGTATTTTTCCGACCGTGAAGTGGTACCAGTTCGATCTGGTACGAGTTCACCGGTCGGAAGTTACGAGTGGCCGTTATAGTGACTTTCACCGGTAAAACAGGTCGGAAAAACACGAGTGGGTTGCCTGAAACACTACAAAGTCGTAAGTTGTGACTTGAAGCTGTAATTTACGATTTCAAAAGGCTGCCTGGAACGCAGCATTAGCGAAAACGACCGGACCACTTACTTCTGCTTTAATTTTATTTGAACTCAATTTATATTTGAGAAAGTGAAAGTTTAGAATACAGCTGTTTAAGGTTGTATGTGGTGTTTTTAATCATAATTTTAAAAAGAATAATAATTAGTTAAAAAAAATATTTTTATCATTCTTTATTGTTATCAATTAGACATTTTAGGCGACCCCATTTGAATTCCAGGCGACCCCACGTGGGGTCCCGACCCCAAGGTTGAAAAACACTGCCCTATGTAAATGATAAATGGACTTGCACTTATATAGCGCATTTCCCCGACCTTCCAGTTAGTGAATGACCCACTCTGCCTCCTGGGCCACAGCCGCCAGATGTCAGCTGGGATCCCCTCCAGCATGGATAAGTTGTATAGACAATGGATGGAGGGGCTGCTGTATTTACCCCCAGCTGATAAGACTCAATCGGAGATCTTTGTTTCTGTCTGTTCAGACAACAATATAGCCCTGAAGTTGTCAAACTAAAATGGGTTCAGTTTCTAAAAGTCTCTTTCATAGGTGTTTGAAATCTCTGCAGTAGTGGATACTAAAACTAAACTTGTGTTAAAGGGGAACTATGCAAGTCTGGTGGCTTTTCCTCTGTTTTGATAACCCCCCTCCCAGCCATGTGCATTTGTTTTCAATAAAGCCGGCTAGAAAGCAATCTATGGAGCGGTGGATAACGTTATCATACGATGTTAGGTGGAAGGCAGAGAGCCTCCATTCTCCCTGGAACAAGTTACAAGTAATTTATTTAACCATCACAATTATTAAGGTAAAAATGTATAATAGTTAAGGTAAAAAATCTTGCATAATCTCTCTTTAATAGCCTCAGCAGTCTGGAGCTTTATAGCGTTTGTTTATTTCATGACTTTGGCTTTGTGTCCTGCGCTGATGTTGCTCTGGCTCACACATACATGTGATCATTACCGCCTCAGTTGGTCTCTGGATGCGACTTACCCAGCACAGATTGACAACAGCCGTCAGAGCAAATGCACAATTTATTTCCACTGTTCCAGACTGACAAAAAATCTGTTGTGAGGAGCTTGAAGGTAGACCACTGTTCATCAAGACACTCCTACGGAACGCTGACTGACTGTTTTCACTTGTGCAATTCAGACTGGAGCCAAGACACAAAGTAAAAACTCATAACTTGATCCCACCTCATGGTTCATCAGTGGCAGCAGCAGCAGCAGCAGCGGCAGCAGCAGCAGCAGCAGCAGCACAGGCCTCTCAATTATAATGTCACAGTCACTCACCCTCAGTGACATCTTATCTGATTTCCCCACTGCCCCCTGTGTCACACACTCAGAGGGATTGACACTTCTATCATCCCGCTCCAGCGCTCAGAGACGTCCTCCTCCTCTCCTCTGTGGTCGGAGCTGCCGGGGCGATCAGCGTGACGACTGCAGAGGAGCCGCGGTCCAGACTGCAGGGTAGATGTGTTTCATTTGACTTTACCTGTTGACACGTCCTGTCTGCGTGGCATGCCAGGCCAGAGGCAGAGACACCAGGCTGAAATGTGAACTCTCACTTTCCTCCGCACAGTCGTCTTATGCAACACTCAGTCCACAGCATGGCTCGCAATAAGGGTCAATTTTGACTTGTTTGCTCACCCAGATGCAGTAAAAAGTCTTTGAGTTGCATCAAGTTTTTTTTAGGCTTTAATTGACAGGACAGTAGAGAGACAGAGGAAACTGGGAGGCAGAGAGAGGGGGAACGAAATACAGCAAGGGCAAAGTGGGGGATTCAAACCTGGGTAGGACTATTCCTCTGTATATGGGGCACCTGCTCAACCCACTGAGCTATACGGTGCCCCACTAAATTCAGAATTCTGAGAAAACAGTCAGAATTCTGAGTTTAAAAGTCAGAATTCTGAGAGCTCACTTTTTTTTCAACAGCAGCCCTAATCCTCTTCCGTACCCCAACAAGTTTTTACATGTTTATTGTTTCTGATCAGATTTTTTTTTTTTTTTGGGGGGGGGGGGGTATGTCACATCAACTGGACACATTTTAGGACAGACTGTCTTTTGTACAACCATTTCACTGTACTGTATACATCTCCATTCTATGAATTAAAGATGGAGTCCTCTGCTGGACGTCCCTCACTTGACTGAGACAATGACTGGCCTGAAGCCTCTTGACCACATCACATGAGTTTTTTTTTTCTTACACACATTTTTTTTCACTGATCTTCCTCTGATTGAATGGTGACATAATTAGATGGAAACCATATTATTGTTAACATGTAAGCATGCTCATATTAGCATTTAGCTCCCTCAGCTTCAATAGCCATGCTAATGCCTGTCAGTTTCAAGCTCAAGTATATTTTCATGTGTAACAAGGATCTGTTTTACATTCAGTACATTTACATACACAGTTTAGGCTATTTGAGCTATGCTCAAAATTTGATTTAGCGTCTAATCAGACTTCTGTCCTTGTCCCAGTTTACATGCAACAGAGAAAATTGAATAACTGACAGTGTCCGCTTCATTTCTTTTTCACTGGTTCGCACTGTGTGAAATGCACTGAATCAGCGCTGACGCTGTTTTTCAGCCTGATTAAGGGGTATACACGTTGAAGAAAATTTCCAATGACATTATCTGGGTGTCTTAATCAGAGTTGGAGAACTCTGATATTAGTTGGACTAATGTGTTTACATGCACTTCAGTTGTCCAGTTATAGACTAATTAAGGCAATAATTTGTGTCATGATTGAAATAAAACAGACCTGAAAATGTCTAAAATGAAGAATGAGCAGAGCAACACTAAAATGATTGATTATGGTTCTACCATTGATCATATGTAAATAGAGCAGCTCAGGGGGAGATGTCTAATAACTTTGCATCTTCTCCAACCAATAAACTTGTTTTCAGGTTCTTTAATGAACTTTCATTGTATTTGTTATTCATCTCAAACTCCGCATGACCCTTCGCTCCAGCCTTGCATATGTAATGAGGCCTTGGCCTGAACAAGAAGCTGACCTACGGTGCTCTGATGTGGTGGAGGGGAAGTGACCCGCCCTCCCACACGCACGCCTCCCCTGCTGGTCACTCATGAATATGGCTCTAATTGAATTCACTGGAGACAAACGAGTGTTAATTGGGAGGATAACGATGACCGTAGCCAACTATTCAGAGGCCGGCCATCAAAAAGAGGGAGGCCTCCTGCCCACCGCAGGCCTGTTCTTCCCAGCAGGAGGGGGTCCGCGGGGGGCTGAGGGGAGGGTGGGGGGGTGATGGGGGTGATACAGTCCTTTGTGCTCCTTTTCTTTAGGAGGAAGCAATAAAGCAATAAAGAGCCTTGGTTAAAAAGCCTCGGTAGCCGAGTCCTCTTTGCCCCGACTCCCCCTGCACTCCACTGTGAAAGAGGGGGCCCTGTGACACATCATACCCACAACAACCACTCGTCCTGTGTGTGTCTGTGTGTGTGTGTGTGTGTGTGTGTGTGTGTGTGTGTGTGTGTGTGTGTGTGATTCACTTCTGATTGTGTTGAGATACTCAACATTATAACCTCCCAGAGCAATCCTTCAATATTAACTCTTTTACTATTCCAAATGCCAAGATATGGAATAAACATATCCATTATTAAACAGGCTAACCACACACATAAACACAAATGCATGACTAAGGGTGTCGGCCTTCATTTTATACTGTATTGGAAGTGGCCTTCAGGACCCTCTCCATCTGTTTTGGATATTACCGCCACCTCTTTTATTGCAGTCGTACAGAAGTCCGTCAATATTTAAAAAGTATGAAGGCAAATGTCTTTACACTTACTTGGCCTTTTTCACATTTCATATTGCTTTGTTATAAATTCTTCATGAGTTAATATGATCAGAAATACTTAAGGACACATGGGAATAAACAAGTGAAGGCAGCTCTGTTTTATTCAGATCTATGTTGATGACTTTGAAAAATAAAGTCAGGCACCTGCATATCTGTGAATATCAAGTAGCCTGTTTAAAAGAAAGGAAATGAAAATTAGAATAGAAAAGCATGATATTTTGGTCAGCTGATATTAAAACTTTCAAAAAGTAGACAAACTCCATTGATTCATGTGTGTTCACTGCTGTCGTAGGTACTCTAATGGCCTTCCCCAATCAGATTCCATTGATTTAATACAGCCTTAAGTAGACTACATGACCCCAGGGGACAAGTCATTTCATTAGCAACATTATGAGCCAGTGAGACAAAAGGAAGCAGATTCACAGTTGATCCAGACGACTCAGCAGTTGGTCAAAGATCATATCTTGATGAGGGACATGATGAGAACATCTGGCCTGACACCTTCTAAAGTCTGGGATACACAGACAACAGTTAGTCAGCCCACTGCTGCAGACTCGCATGTCTCTACAACAACTGCTAGGATTACTCTAAGATCTTATTTCCCCCAGATAATGAATCACAAGGGCTCATAATGAGTTTGATGGTTCCCTGATGTTTCCTCCAGTGCCACCATGAGGCTGCATGGGGTTTGTAGTAGTGTTGTAGTACTCAAGACCGGTCTTGGTCTTGTCTCTCTGTCACTCCCTCACATTGGTGTATGTGATGTTATTGAATAACTTGAAGAAAATTAAAATTGTTGTGTAACCATCTGAAAAACTTGGTTGCACCAGTGTCAAAGAGCAGGTGAGGAGACTTTAACAGATTCTGTGTTGTGTTCTTCTGTTTAATCCAATATGGTATATAGAATTATCTTTTCTCTTTAGATGAGGAATAATGTACAGTATATACCAAGCCACGTGATTAGCATGAGTACTGGTACCGAATACAGTAATGGTCTTGAAAATGGTCTTGGACTTGGTCTCGACTCGTTCTTGACCACCTTAAAGTCTTGGTGTTGGTATACTCTGGTCTCAGTCTTGACTCAGTAGGTTAGCCTCGCGTCACCAGGCTTCTTCAGAGAGGGGAAGAGCCTGGTTTCTGTTTACTCTGAATTTTGTCTGCATTCTGGTTCTGGTCTTCTAGCGGATACGGAAATCACCAAATTCACCAAAGTAAAAGTGTTCACCACCATAAAACTTATAAAATAGACATTAACTTGTAATACAATTAAATGCAATAAAAGAAAAAGGTTAACTTAATGGCTCGGGAATTTTCTTGTAAATTATATTCCTTATATTAAAAACTTTCACCGCATTTTATTAGCTTGGTGCTTTTATTTTGAAGGAAAGGCCGGTATCTCTCGCCCTGGTTCCGGCTGCTTACCAAAACAGCGAGTCAACGGCCCCAGACTAGGGTTAGGTGGTCTTGACAACAACACTAGTTTGTAGTTTTGAGTGACAACTGCTGCATCCATTGTGAATAAAGATGTGGTGTAACCTCTGGGACATCGACCGTGGTTCAAAGCAGAACAGATGTGTTATCATTGTTGTTCTTAATGATTTATTTAATACAATTGAATAATTTGTTGATCCTGGTTGAAGATGTTGTGTTCTCTTTGAGCGCTGACTGTGATAAAGACATCTTATACTGTCAATGTGCTTTGCCTGTTTCCTGTGACCTGTGCCAGCAGCATTTACTGCAGCCGAGGCCGACGTCCACGTCCACGTCCACTGGGCTTGAGCTATACGGCCGGTTAACATCGTCTCCTTCCAGTTGGCTCGTCTGAAAGTAAGTCCTCATCCCTCTCTCCTCTCCTCCGGGAGCAGCAGCGGCACTCAATCAGCCCCGGCGTGACCCTGGACTGTGGCATGAGTTCAAAGCTGCGCTCGGCCTCCGTGTCACCCAGAAGAATCTGTCCAATCGCCTCGGCGTCCAGGTGCCGCCCTCGCTGGCATCTGCCTTCTTCCCATATATCACAGGTGAACGCTGGCCATAAAGGGGATTACTCCACGGGGAGACTGTGCATCCATTTCCACCATTAAACCAGATTCAGGTGCTGCCTCATCTGCTCTCCATAGGCATCCAGTGAGTAATGGATACCCCCGGTGCCTTTCGCTGCCCTCTCTTATCTACTGTACAGCCTGGAGACAGTCACTGACACACACACACACACACAGGAACACTGTGGAGTTCAACGCAGGAGAAAAGTTCTCAGAAGAGGAATTTGGGATCTGGACATTAAACGACAGATTGGCCTCTGCACTGCAGCACGTCCTTCATCCCCTGTCCTCCAGGGACTCACACGGACCTGATGTGCTCTCCAGATACTTGCCATAAAGACTTTGTGTTTTATCGCTGCTTCATTTTACTGATCTCTGCTCAGTTTCCTCCTGCTGAATAAGAATTGTCGTCTGTGTCTGTGAGTTGAGTGCCTGTGAACTCTTTCTTACACCACGTAGGAGAGCCGGTAACACTTCATTGGTCTGGCGGTGCTAAAAGCCAATGTCACAGGGCTGATTTTCACGGCTGAGAGGACGACTTCCACTTCACTGGTGGACGGAGGGACGAGGAGACTGTGTTAACAGAGAGACAACGGGAAGAGATCCTGAAAAGAACATATGAAACTGTGTTTTGCTAAAAGACACAACTAAAAACAGATTACAGTGAAAAAAACAGCGGAGATTAAAGTGTTTATGAAGTGTACTCAGTGAAATAATTAAACCAATTAGCCTTAAACGCAACTGCCTTTTAAATAAAGCTTTGAATGTTAATTACACTCATCAAAACATAATTCCAAAAGTCCATTTCTTCCTCTTTTTTTATGCCTCTTTATTTCTCTCCACTCTAATCAGTCAATCTGTTTTTCACTTTGGAATGACTTTCAAATGGGAGTGTGTAGTACCAGCTGTACTCCATATGGTCATTTTCCCAAATCTGCATAAATAAAAGCTCTTTCTTTGAAGTCTGTTTTCGAAAATGAGACGTTAACCATTTCAAAAGTAGCACTTAATCCCAAATTGAAAGATTTTTTTCACGAGAAACATTTCTGTTCCAGCATGTTTGATGGGTTTCGCCATGCCAGCAGAGCCTCAGGGGATGGTCAGTCCACACTGAAGTAGACCAGACTGAAGGATCTAAACTGTTGATTCCCATGTTATTCTGTTGAAATATCCATCTCCCCCACAGAAACAAACCTGCTGACTTCTGTGACCTTCTGACCTTTAGTCTAGAGCCACTAGGGTGTCAATTTTATCAATTATTCTGTCAGAGATTACATCTTCTGGTGGACTGGTACATCATTATGTGCAGGACATGTTTATATAGACTAAACCTTCCAGATTGTATGCACTTTTCAGATGCTTTAATCTAATAATCCTACTCCTGTTCTTGTTCTTCTTGATCTTGCAACACTGACGTTGCATGGGCATCATGACAGACAATGTCAAGATGTCATTAAAAGAATTTCATCTCATTAATCTTGTTTTGAAACTAAAGACTGTTAAACCTTTCCCTTTCTCCCCTTTATTTGTTCCAACCAAGATAATTTCACAGCCTTTTGCAATAAACATACCAAAACACAACACTTTCTCATTCCCTGGTTGGAAAGGAGCAGGGAGAAGATACATCTGCTTCTCACTCAATACATAATTGTTCTGAAATAATCTGTCAGTCACTGGGCAACAGCTTCAATCTGACATTTTTGCACTAATAGAGCAATTTGTGAGTCATTAATTACTTGTGTCATAAGTTCTGATTGTTATTTCTTATAGCATTTTCTTGAATATGTTTGTACAGGTCTTGAGATCACGACATTGAGGATTCCACAGTTTGACTCCAACTATGAGATGCACATCTGTTTTAAAGTTGTTGCGATCAGCTTCACAAAATCCTGGCTCTGCTATTATGTCCTGGGATGTTCTTTTTTCTAGGAGGTAAATGCCAAAAAATTGTATGTGTGAATCGGCTGCAAGGTTTAATACCAAACTTGATTTTCATGATCGAAGGTCGTGACTCAGTTCAGGCCTCTAAAAGTCAAATTAAATCACTTTCACAGCGTCCAATCAGATTTGAAATTCTTCAGCACATCCACTGAACGGTGTTGAGTTTCCACAGAGTTATTGCTCTGATAGCAATCATGATAAGGCATTTGTTCTCGGATGAGGCACTTCCAGCTGACCATTGCTGGACCCTCTAGTGCTATAGTCGTGCACAATGTTTCTAAAATGTGAGTAGATAAAAAGTCAGGCGCTTTACTGATCAAGACTGACTGAAACATTACAGCAGTGCTTAAAGGGATGGTTCAACATTTTGGCAAATTGGCCCATTGCCATAATCCCTATAGTTTTACCTTTAATTGTCGGTGCAAGCTATTTTTAGAACAGCGGAGCAGAGCCGTGAGCTGCTCAGAGCTACACTACGGAGGCTAATGGGATTTCTTGGTTTCCCTCATCAAACTCATCAAATACACAATCCAACAACTCCAAAATGCTCTGGTGGACAAGTTGTGACCTGCACATTCACCACACCATGAGATAATAACGGAACGTTAAATTCATGCAAAACCGCTGATGCATGTTTTTGACAGGGGCAGTTTTCCAGCAAGCAGTCTCTGTGTTTGCCCCTAAAACAACTCCATCTCATAACGTTTCGTTATTATTTTATAGCGTGGTGAATGTGCAGGTCACACCTTGTCCACCAGAGTGTTTTGGAGTTGTTGGATTGTGTATTTGATGAGTTTGATGAGGGAAACCAAGAAATCCCATTAGCCTCCGTAGCGTAGCTCTGAGCAGCTCACAGCTCTGCTCCGCCGTTCTAAAAATAGCTTGCAACGACTACAGGGATTATGGCAATGGGCCAATATGCCAAAATGCTGTACTATCCCTTTAATGCCAACTTTGTTTCAATGAAACCTAAGGTCAGTTCATAAGTCCAGCATTCCCCTTGTATATTTTCATTCATGGGTGAAGATAGGAAGACCTACAGCAACAAATAATGAAATGAGCTGAAACTCACCGTTCTGTCACATGAAGAAAACAGGCAGCAGGTGAGAGTATAAGTTTCCATCACAAAATCCATCAGTACCGAGAATGGAACTCACTTTTTGACTCTCTCTCTTTCACTGGAGTCTTTCCATTAGCTCCGTCATGTCTGAATGAGGCCATAAAAAATTGTTATAGAAGCCTATGGTTGAATTATAAAATGTCATCACTCCAACAGTTACATTTTCAGTAGTTAGAAGTTACATGTTCTGTGTGAAAGGTCTAGCTCAATTACCTGCTGTTGATTTGCTGCACTAGAATGAGATAGTGTGAACTCTGCTTGTCTTTTATGTGCTTGTAAAAACATTTGGATGTTCCAGCTCATCAGACTGATCAGACTGCGATAAGAGCGCAGGAATGGAAAACGCTGTTGGCAATGACATAATTGATACTTTTGCGAATGCAATAACGTAGATTAGCCGTGATCCGTGACAGGTCTCTTCTTGTGTCCACCTCGCAGCGGGGGAACACTTGTCGTCACTTCGCTCCATCCAAACTGTCTGACACACCGTGAACACAGTCGTCCTGTGTTTCGGGGCCACGGTGCTGAGAGCTCCATTTCAAGTCGGTGAGTGGAAGTAATCCAAAACTCAGGTAATGTGAAAGACACTTAACGTGATGGCTGAGATGAAATGCGGTCAGGAAAGGCTCGCCTGTTACACGCATCCGTCTGTCGCATGATGTCATGTCTGTGAGCTTCAACATGGCCGAGGTCCCTGCATGGAAAAAGCTGGTACTTACACCAGAACACCCCCGCCAGCTCGGAATCAAGTGCATTACGACTAAATGTATTCCCACAAAGCATATACAGTGGCATTATGTAGTGCCCAAAGGTGAAATCAACACATGGTGTGTGTGGCAACGTTGGGGAAACTGTGATGGCAGAGCGCTGAGCTCAGGTACAGGGGCAGTGAAATCAAACACTCCCCCAGGTGGAAAGCTGCACGGGCCATGTGTTTGACGTGAAACCTTCCAGAAGTGTTAAATTATTCCTGCACGAAACTCAGTCTGTTCCCACTATCGTCATTCTGGTGCGCTCAACGTTTGATCCTGCCTCCTCACACAGTCACACTCTGTACGAGCAGCGATCAGCCGTAATAATTCCTACATCTCCCCACTTCTGGAGAACAAAACCTTTAATGACTGAAGTAAAGCCCCCCAGAGATCGTCTCTCTGGGACTCTCATTATTCATCAAAGACCTCCGACATAACCGCAACCTCGCGTGAACAATACACAAACAAATGTGATGCAGAGGCTCCTGTGGGATATTCCACATTAGAGCTTGTCTGAACACCTGAAATAGCAGTGCAGGGCGCAGAAATGGGAAATTCCCATCTGGTCAGGGAGGAATGGCGACGTACCCCGAGGGTTCCAGGGAGCACCTCCTGGTGTGTAATTACTGGATTGAAATATATGCTTTGTTATGTAGTTCAGACCCCACACACCGTATCAGTGTCAGCGCACGCCACACAGACAAAAACACAAGATATTTATTGCGAAAGACAAATAAAGGAAGTGCTTTTACAACAGCTGCTTACTGACGGCAAGTGGATGTGAGTGTGTGTTATATCCATGAGAGAGTGTGTGAGTATGTGGCTTAAGAGCAGCACTAGTGTCACTCAGAATAATATAAACCATGTGTTGTAACATTTATATTTTTTTAATATAATTTTTTTATAATAAAATGCACATGGCAGTAAATCAAAATTGAAATGTGTTGACTCAATGCACAATTAAAAATTACAGAATGGGGTTTTGTTTTGTTTTTTCCGTGAAATGCAATACATCACGCAAACACAAATAATAAAGTTGATTTGAAACAGAATTTTATTTCTACTTTAAATGAATATAAATGTGCTTTCAGAGTTGTTTTACATCTGTCATGGTTTGTGTCTCTCGTCCAGTTTCCTGTTTTATTTTGAAGTTCAGTGTCTTGTCTTCCTGTGTTCTCCCTCCTGTGATTACTTCACCTGTGTTAATTGCACCACCTGGGTCTCATTTCGTGTATTTACTGTAATACCGTCTGTATTCAAAACCGTATACTATAGCCTACTACTATACATACTGATATGGCCAAAATGTAGTTAGTATATACGCAAACAAAAGCAAAATGTCGTTCTGATTCAGAAAAATTCTCAGGTGTACATCCCACCAGTCTACTTCATATCCCACAATGCAATGCACCCCTAACCTCTAGCCCTTACCAAGACCTATAACTTAACCCTGTTCAATACATAAAATGATCTGTTCATTTTAAAACATGTATTTATTGAAACATGGTGGCAGCGCTGCTCATCTGTCCAGTACTAACATGATGCTTTACTTTACATTCAGACAAACGTCGGACTAACGTGTTTACATGCACTTCAGTTGTCCAGTTATAGTCAGATTAAGGCCATAATTCGGCTTTTTCAGCTGTCATCTAAATGCAATGAGTTTTATACCATTTTCAAAAGGTGAGCTCCTGTTAAACTGCTAAAATATATCCTCTCTTATAACAGCAGTGTGCTGGGCAGGTGACAGGTGTTTGACCAGGGGAAAATTAGTTTTTTAAGCTAATTAGGTTCCAACTCTATGAATGAAACATGCATTTAACAGCATGATGGGCTGGTCTGTGTTTCTGTGTCTGTATGAAAGAGAGAGGAGAGGGAAATGGTAGAACAGCAAGGGAGACAAAATCCTAAAAAAAAAAGCCATATTATCTTTTATTGTATTATCTTGACCGTCAGAGAGAGGTTTGTGAGAACCGGTATTTTAATTCTGTCCTTTAGCAGTGACATTGAAGTTGACTCAGTGACCTAAATCTTGTTTGTGGACAGGTTTAGTATTAGTTGAGACCAGTTTTCGTTCTGCATGTTTCCTCACAAAGAGCGTTCTGAGAATAGAGGAACAAGTCGACCTGCCTTTACCTGTGTGAACTGGAGCAGACACTGATGCAGCCTGATGCAACGCAGTGTGTGTGTGTGTGTGTGTGTGTGTGTGTGTGTGTGTGTGTGTGTGTGTGTGTGTGTGTGAGCTGCAGCCGCCCACTGGAGTAAAAAGTCCTCAGTGTTATTACCTCAGACTTTGAGAGCATGTTTTAGTATAGTTTGCGACGACAGAAGCTGTGTTTGTGTATCTTACTCTGGACACGGGGCACCTCATGACATGTATGAGAGGTGACTGGATGACAGATGCTAACGGCGGGACCTTGTGTAAACACGTCCATTGCAGACACTGTCAATCAACACCCCAGATTAGAACCGGGGCTATTAGTGGAGTCAGAGATCCTTCATCTCTCCTTCAGCAGAACTTCAGCGCACTAATTGAAGCGCCGGCGGACTGAATTGACCCGCACACAATGAAGTGATAACTCTGAATTATGACAGATTATCAGAGACACTGGCGAATAACTTTGAGATAAAAGTTTTAACAAGAAAGCTCTTAAAGAGAGAGAGAGAGAGAGCAGGCCAAGGCCAGACGTTTACCCTTCAGTTTCACTGCCTTTAACACACTCAGTGGTGAATATTAATGAGAGGGAGCTGCAGAGGAAATGTCATGTTACTTACATCAACAGGCAAAACTAAATGTCTTTATTTTTTTTCTATATTTTTGCTTATAGTAAAAAAAAATAACAGAACCATGCAAGTCTGGTCACTTTTTCACTGTTTTCTCCCCTTATAGTTTCAGAGTGCATATTTTACAACACTGCCGTACAAACTGTGACGCACTGTGTATTGTGACAGCTTTCTATCAGAACCAGCTTCTTCAGCAGTGTGAGCAACAGTAGCTGGTGCCTGTGGTCGCTTCACCACTGTTCCTTCCTTGGACCAGCCTTTGATAGATCCTCCTGACCACTGCAGACCGGGAACAGCCCACATGAGAAACCCAGTCGTCCTTGTCACACTGGATCAGATCCCTACATTTTTCCTTTTTCTAACACACATCAACTTGCTGCCTAATATATCCCACCCACTAACAGGTGCCATGATGCAGTGTTATTCAGTGTTATCCACTTCACCTGTCAGTACTCAGAATGCTATGCCTAATCGGTGTATATTTATTTAGTCTTATCTGTCATAAACAAGAGGTTACACTTTATTTGACGCCTATCTCTACAATGCATTATAACCATACTTATAATGAGTTATAATGCAGTTATAGCACTGTAAAACTATAGTTATAAACACTCATAAATGATCATAATGCTTTATAACAATAATCATAACACACAAGTTATACAAGTTAACCACTTAGAGTAAGTTATAATCACATTATAATGCATTATACCAGTAATTACGATGCATTATAAAGAGTTTTAATGTATTACAACTATGATAATACACTGTGATCTTTGCAACAAAAAACGGTTAGCAAGGGACCAGCAATCATGAAGTATTATAATACTTGACCTTATAAGCCATTATAAAATGCTCTATAATGTGTTATGTTTATTGTTATAAAGCCTTATGATAATTTATGAGTGTTTATAATGATAGTTATACATGTTTATAAGACAATTATAACACATTATAACTATATTTATAATGCATTATCGATGTGGGCATTGTCAGCGAGTTACTAACATTTATAATATAATACCTGACCTTAAAGTCATGATAAAATGCTTTATAGTGTGTTATAATTATTGTTATATGATCATTTATGTGTGTTTATAACCATAGTTATACAGTGCTATAACTGCATTATAACTCATTATAAGTATGGTTATAATGCATTATACTGTAGAGATAGGCGTCAAATAAAGTGTTACCCAACAAGAGATTACAGATTAAAGGGCGTGTTTGTGTGGCGTGCCCTAAAGCAGTCCATGTTTCTCGTGAGACGAGATGTGGGATACCGGGTCACCGGATCTTGAAAGGTTGGTTTTCAGCCAAGAGACGCTAGGTGGAAGGCAGAGAGCCTCCATTCTCCCTGGATCAAGTCATTTAACCATCATAATTACTCCGTTTAAAAACACTATTTAATTAAGGTAGAAATCTTGCGTAGCCCCTCTTTAATGTTGACACATCATGTTTCATAGTAACAATGAGTCCTAAGAGCAGGTCCTGGTTCAGAGGAGCCAAGAGTTCCCTCTCAGGAGCCTGGCAGCCCCAGTGAATGAAGGACCATTCAATTGCAGACAGTCACAATTGTCTTCAGTGGTGAATGGAGATGAAGTCTCTGTTGGAACTGGAGCAATGTCTTACTGCATCAGATGAGTGAGAAAGGAAGCCACAGCTGGGGGTTAGGGGGGTGGGAGTCGGTGTGGGGGTTGGGTGATGTCATCCTGGCCTGGCTCTCTCATCTTGTCACACATCACAGCCTCCAAAGTTTATAAAACCTGCATGCTTTTTGTTGTCTTGGATAGCCCCCCATGCCCCCCTCTTTATGTGAATGTTACGCTGAATTAATGCCCCTATTTTGGTTTTAGTAGTTTACATCTGTCAGATGAGATATGTGAATGTCAGTCCACGGTGGCTGCTGAAAGCTTTTATCACTCTTGTGTCAAAGTAATGTGACGTTAACAGGCTCTGTTATTGTCGGCGGGTCAGGTTTGTTTGTTTGAAAACACTGATGCTAGGCTGGCACACTGTGAACCACTGTGTGGATGATGTCACCACGGCAACCACAACCACAACAGCCCACATTACACATAAACTGAGCTCCGAAATATGAAAAGGATGGTTTAATCAGATTTGCTTGATTATTTACATTTTCGTAACACACACAACACACAGTGTACAAGCATTACAGAAGCCTATCCCTGGCCAAGAATCAGAGGTTAAAGTGAGTCACTCGAGCCTCTTGACTGGGCAAGTCTCAAGTCATAACCTTCACATTTTCTTATCCAGGTTACTGAGGTGAGAACTGAACTGAACTGAACTGAAGTCATAAGTCAAGTCAGATTTTCTGCATTTAAACAGAAAGTCTGGTCACTTTTCCGTTGTTTTGCTAACCCTCCACCTGGCCATGTGCATTTGTTTACAACAAAGCCAACAAGAAAATCAATATGGAGTGGTAGATAACGTTATATAATTGTATGATGTTATGACGTATGTATTTGTGTTGTCTCTATAAAAAAAAGATTGCGGGTTACGGAGCACGTTTGAGTCGCGGTGCGCAGGGACGAGAGCTGGGGCACCGGGGCGGCGGCCAGGTACTACTTGAGGTTGGTTTTCAGCCATGTGACACCAGGTGGAAGGCCTCCATTCTCACTCATAACAAGTCGCAAGCTATGGTCACAAGTCATGTAGTTAACTATCACAATTACTCCGGAGCTTTTGAATTACGGGAAAAATCCTGCTTAGTTCCTGTTTAAATCAGTGTTAAAGCAACACAATGGGCCTCATTCACCAATATCTTCTTAAGAACCTTCTTAGATTCTTTCTTAAGTTGTTCTTAAGAGGTTCCTTAAGAAAACCCTACGTCAGATTCATCAACGCGTTCGTAAGCCTCAGAATTGTTCGCAGCTGTGTTCCTACTTGATGAATGCCATCTCCTCGTAAATTGAGGGCGTGTGCCAGGTGAGTCTAATTAACATATGATTAGCATAGGTAACAGCCCCATCAATGCCCGTAAAAGGGCATGAGACTGCAGGGCTGTGTGCAAACAGAACCCACAGGCACTGAGCAGAGGAGGTGAAGTGAGAAAGAAAGTTGAAATGCTCAAATGAAAATCTGGGAGGGAGCACCAGACTCCAAACGTAAAAAGAACTAAAGTAGTGAAGTGGCGATACTGTGGCAGGAATGAAACTAAGAAACAAACAAAAGGCTTATATTTAGTTTATATTTTTATATTTATATTTATATTTAGGCTATATTTAGTAGCCAGCAGTGGATGCAGCTCTTCGGGTTGTTATCAGAGAGACCACACTCTCACGTGTGCCATCATAAATATCATCATATTATCATATATTTAAAAATAAAAATAAAAACAGTTGTGTGTAGTGTGAACACTTAAAAAAAAAAAAACTGATATGAATTAAGTGTCTATAATGTTTTTTTTAAGAAACTGCAATGATTTGTCAATTATTATTATTAATATATAATTATTAAAAACATCATAAAAGATAAGAAAATAATTCTTATTCAAATCATATAATATCATACAACTTCAGAACAAAAGAAAACACTATAATCGGTTATTTTTGCAGAAGTCTCAGCACTTAAAAGTGCGTAAGTATACTCCTGACTGTTCGTAGATTTTGTTCTTAGTTAAGAACAAATTCTGGATAAGAAAACATTCATGAATGCCACAATCTTCGTAAAAACTTCGTAAGTAGGACTTAAGAACAAATTTGTTCTTAAGAACGGTTCGTGAATGAGGCCCAATGTTAGCTAGCCTGCTCTAATTGAGAAGGGCAACTGACTGCTGCTGTACCTGTGTCGCAAATAAGACTGTATGCTGTGTCCCTGGAGAAGAACAGTAGCCTATGTGAATTTGTTACCGTTGCCGGTACTGTTGCCGTTGCCGGTGCCGTTACCGGTACCGATGTGTGTTGTGGCCCAGCACAAGCTTGTGTATGGGTGAGAGGAGCAGGGACATTGGACTTGGGCTTGGTCTCTGGAGCTACGTGGAGCTGCATCAGACCAGGACCACGGTGGCACTGTGTACCAGTGCTGTTGCCGTCACCATTGCCGTTGCTGGTGCTAAGCAAAGAGGGTTTTGTGTGTCTCCAGAGCTCTGGAGGGGAGGCTGGTCAGCCGTGTGGCCCAGCACAGGGCGCTTGTGTGTAGGTGAAAGAAGCAGGGAGACTGGGCTTGAGCTTGGAACTACGGTGTACCAGGACCACGATGGGGCTGTTGTTCCTACCCAAACAGGAAAGTTACAACCAGAACAGGAAAGTTACAGAGTGCAGTTGCAGACGGTGTGACCCCGCTCAGGCTGCAGCGACGGCATGATACCACTTCAATGAGTATAGAAACATTATTTTACGGTCGAAAAACTACAAAGTGTTGCTTTAACATGTTACAAATCAAGTCAGATTTCTGCATTTAAATCAGTGTTAATGACAGTTATCATAAGTGTTAAGTTCAACATCGATAAAAGCTGTTGCACTTGATAAGTCTTGGCCTACTAGCAGTTGGGAATGTGGAGTCTAGACCTGTGCCTGCCAACAACCACTGCAGCAGTTCTTATTCTTGTCTTATTATCATCATTACCTCCACCACAGAGGTTGTTTTCACCCTTGTTCTGTTTATTTTTCAACAGGATTACCTAAAATGTCCTGGAACAATTTGCACCAAAGCTGGTGGAGGAATGGGGGAGGGGTTATAAAAGAATATGTTGCTTTTTGGTGCAGATCTAGAGAAAGAACCAGAACCAGGGTTTGTTTGATGATCACTTTCTTTTATGTGTTGGATTGTCTGGTCTCGGTGCATGTACGTGTGCCACTGAATACCTCTGCAGTTATACAGTAAGCCTAACAGATGTTACAAAACATCTGCACGTGGGACCTGCATGTTGCTCTGTTCTCTTTGCTCCTGCAGTTCCAATGTTTGTGTTTTTGTGGACGTTGCCCTAGAAACAGTCGTTCACGTGTCACTACATATCTATAAAAATGCAAATAATGTCAAGTTGATACCAATCATAATTTATCATCGTCACATCACATCTTTTTTCCAGGTTTGATTCAAGTCAAGTTTGCATAGTTCCTCTTTGACATGTCTGCAGAGGTGTTTACTGTTACTTTACAAGAAGAAATCAGATTTGTTTGGCCTACTTTACTATAATACTGTTGGCTACTGTTTAGTTTATCTAGTTTATAGCAGGACAGAGTGCAGTGACATTGATTATTCAAAGAAAATAGAAAGATGGTTGCACCATTTCCATCTGTAGTCCTTGACATAAAAACAGACATCATGAATAGATTGTACTTGATACACAGGCACGTTAATACCAGCAATCATAAAACTGAGGTTTTTCGATTGGTGAGGTCCACACTGCATGATGCATTCAATCTGACAAGTTTCCGCTATGGTTTCCTTGTGGAGGTACATTAAATACACGAACCTCGCATTTAAAAACAAATCTACATAAGATGTACACAGAAATGTCCAGAGCATTCAAAATAGTATAAATACATATGACTTCACATAAAGTGCTCATATTGTAAACACGGGTGCCCATCACCTAAAAAATGGGAGGTACACACTGCACGGTGCATAATGCATTACATCTAACAAGTTTCCGCTACAGTTTCCTTATGGGGATACATTAAATACTGTACAACGAGTCTCACAATTAGAAAATTTACACAAAAGTGCACAATACTCTAAAAATTATAATCAATACTAATGTGAAGAGACACTGTACTGGTCACGGGGGCCCAGGCTATCTCTCTCTCTCTCTCTCTCTCTCCTGCAACTGTGAGCCACCCTCTCCCAGCATGATCCTGTCTAACACCTGCTGCTGAATGATACTGTAATTAACAATAGTAATGATTACTGTTATTATCTTTCATCTGCAGTTATATCATGATGATAAATACAGTTACCTGTGACACTATTGCTGCTGTTGCTCCCACTACCATGACACCACTATTAATATTACTATTATTGTATTGTGGTCATTTCCTCTGTGCTCCTGGGTCCTCTTCCTCTTGGATGTCTGTAAAAACTATTATGAAAACAAGGTCTAGCTCTATTAGAAAAGTGCTTGAGATAACTCCTTGGCTATGGTAATAAAGAGCAACAAAAAAATAACTGATTTGACGTCATTCTATGCAAAAAATCATTGCAAAGTTCAGCTGAATCCAACTCAGTCTGTTAAGTATGAAATGCTCAGTGTGTCCATGTGAACTATGACTACACTGTCATATCTGCACCGTCTTGTGTAAGCCCACGCAGAAAGGGCGTAATCAATTACTCCTTAAATACAATATTGGACATCAAAAGGGTCAAAGGTTAAGTGCCTTGCTCAAAAGCACCTCATCAGCAGTCCTGGAGGGAGGGGAGAGCGACTTTACTCATTCACTCTCCGCTGCCAAATTTCCAGAGTCAGAGCTGGACGGCGGTGGCAGCTCCTCGGTGCATGTGACCGTGTGCTTTCACACACAAACACTGACATTCCTGCTCCTCTGGAGGCTCCTCTCTCTCCTCCTCTATGGACATATGATCCAGTGCTTATTAAACAGAGCTTATTTGTAATTAAGCCTCCCAGATGGGTTTTGCTTGAGGTTCACTTTAAGCCTCTCTCTCTCCGTCTGTCTCTCCGAGAGCGACGAGTGAAGAGCAATAGGTTTCATAATGTGCCGTAGAAAAAAAGAAAAAAAATGACAGGCTGTTGAAAAATGAGAGGCGGCCCGTGAGAGCGCGTGTTCCGCAAATTCGAGTAAATCAAACATGTCTGTTTTAATCCTCAATTAGTATCTTCTGAGCGCAGTCATCTCTGTCCCGACCTCGCCCCTCTGTGGTGTGATGTGCAGCACGGTAATGACAACTGTCTGTACAAGAAGGTCTGAAAAGAGAAATCTGCCATGTTCTGTGCAAGCTTAGAAACACATTAAAGGGATAGTTCAACATTTTGGCAAATTCACCTATTGGAACAATCGGCGGGGCAGAGACGTGAGCTGCTCAGCTAAAGCAATGGAGACTCATGGTATTTCTACGTTTCCCTCATCAAACTCATCAAATACACAATCCAACAACTCCAAAACACTCTGGTGGACAAGTTGTGACCAGCACATTAGCCACACTATTAAATAATAATGTATAATTATGTAACATTACGACACATGAAGCAAATACTTGGAACTACTTTTGCTTTTGAAGTCACTCTGCTGAGCAGCCATGTTGGGAATGTAGTTCCGGTTACGTATTTATCAAAAACAACTCCGTCTCGGAACGTTCCATTATTATTTCATAACGTGGTGAATGTGCAGGTCCCGACTTGTCAATGAGAGCGTTTTGGAGTTGTTGGATTGTCTATTTGATGAGTTTGATGAGGAAAAGCCCAGAAATACCACGCGCCGTGCAAAGCTCCCGTCTCTGCCCCGCCGATCTAAAAACAGCTTGCACCGACAATTAAAGGTAACGAACCTACTCAACTATGGGGATTATGGCAGTAGGCGAATTTGCCAAAATGTTGAAATATCCCTTTAATCCAATGTGTTTATCTCTCTATCCAAGTCAGTGCACAGGCAGGATCTTGCAACGTCTTCAAGTAATAAAACTTCAAAAAGCGTTACGCTGACTGATCGCCGTCTTTTGTCTTTTGAGTTGACGACCAATGCCATCCTGCGCTGTGTCTTTGCCGAGCGGCAAACAGAATCTGACAACATGAAAAGCGAGATGGGGCAGCTTGAACATGATGTAGCAGGCAACCGTGCCCAGCTGTGCAGGGGAGGAAACCAGGTGTGCAAGCAGGAGAGCGGTCCAGGATCCTGACGGCTCCCTCTGATGCAAGCGCAGGCCTCCGACACCTCGCCGTGGACCTGCGCCGCGCTTTTACAGAAACATCTGGCGGGCGACAGGTCTTATTCTCCACTTTCTTGCCAATTAGTGCTTCTCTGCAGTCCCTCTGTGTTCCCATGCCTTATGCACACACAGACACACACATGCACGCACACACACTTTTAGTCTCTGTTCTCAACCTGCCGGCTCCTGCCAGGTTGGACACACAGGGACACAAAAACATGAAAAGAAACCAATTTAAAAGGGCTAATCCACCCATTTTTAAACATGAAGTTTATTTTTACAGTCTCCAGCTGGACTCGCTTCGAGTGTGTGGAAGCAATCAGGGAACACTGAGGGAGAGAGAGAGAGGGGAAGAGAAAGAGAGAGAGGGAGAGAAATTATGTTCACAGATTCAAATGTCACTAAGCCTGGAGGATAAACTGCAGAAAATGTATAAAGGCCCCATTGAAATGATCAGACTGTGTGGGCAATTGCCTCCAAATGGATGTCGCATTTTGTTTTCATTTGCCAAAGAGGAGGTCACGCTGCAAAAATAGAAACATTTGTTTTGTGAGTCCGGGCAACATGCCGATCATTAGCCCTCAACAGCCACTTCAAAGTGCGCTGGTGTGTTAGTCGCTACGAGGGAAAGCTCAGATCGTTTTCATGTCTTTGTGTTTGTTTGCTTTCATTTATCTGGCCTATTAGGTGCTGTCTCAGCACCATATGACAGGGATTATCTGGCCTCGCTTCTCACATTTATACAATTTATTAGCATTGCTGCCTGTATAATAATAACAATAATAAGGTTTGGATTCCACTGTGGTTGGATGGAGAGACAGACACAGAGACGTTGTCAGAGATTTGGACAAGAGAGAAGCCAGACTCTTCATGCGTTGTCTGCTGAGTTTGTTCTACTGTAATCTAGCGCAGGGTCAAATGGGTTTGTTAAATTTTTTTCCAAGGCTTCACGGTTCCATCCAAAAGAAGGCTATCAATAAAAATGTGGAATCTGTGCACCATCAAAGTGCTACAGATAAATATTAAAATAAAATTCAGTTATATCAGGGTCATTTCTGGTATGACCATCTACTTGAAATCAGTCATACGGCCCTGTGCTCTACGTCAGCCATTGTGACTGTCTCCTTCAAATAGTAGATATAGTCCCAGCAAAGCTTTAGTGATGTCCCTCACTTAGTGTTCACCAACAGTTTCATAAACAGAACAATGTAAAACACTGATGTAAATCTTTGGACTGTTGCATTAAAGTGATTAAGATATTGATGTAATGTATTTACAGTGTAACTAAGGAATTCTGATGATGTATTAGCATGAAATCAGTGTTTCCCCACAGCCTCTTGTGGTCATGGTTTGTCTCTGGTTTCCTGTTTGTCCTGTCTTATTGTAAAACCCCCTCTGACTTGTCTTCCTGTGCTCTCCCGCCTGTGATGACATCATGTGTCTCACCTGTGTTGATTGCCCCACCTCTGTCTCGTCTCTCCCTCGTGTATGTAACCTCAGTGTTTTCCCATTGTGCCTTGTGTCTGTGCTCAGTGTTTTCACTTGTGCTGGGTTTTTTCCTTTGTGTAGCTACCTGCTGGTGTATTCTTTCGTTTTTCCATAAGTACAATAAACCTTTCAGATTAAAGGAGTCTCTTCTCCTCTGTTTTGCTAACCCTCCTCCCGGCCATGTGCATTTGTTTACAACAACAAAGATGGCGAGAAAGCAATCACTGGAGCGGTGGATAATGTTATTTATCTATACAATGTTATGACGTGTATATTTGAATAGTCTTATCTGTCATAAACAAGAGATTATGGGTTATGGGTTGTTTGTGTGGCCAAGTAAACGTGTATAGCCTAACAAATGGCATTGTGCATTTTGATGGCAGCAGGAATGAAGACTCAAGACTCATGTCCCGTAACAAAATAACAAGACAACCGTTTAGGTGTACGTTATATATGCTATACATTTTTTTCAGTCCATAAACAAACAGATGTTTATCTGGAATTAACCAAATCACTAACTATTCCTCCGCTCAGGCAGGCTACGTGACACGCTACTGTTTCCATTACCGTTACTGACATTAAAGGGGTCTCTTTTCCTCTGTCTTGCTAACCCTCCTCCCAGCCATGTGCATTTGTTTACAACAACAAAGATGGCGAGAAAGCAATCACTGGAGCGGTGGATAATGTTATTTATCATATACAATGTTATGACGTGTATATTTGAATAGTCTTATCTGTCATAAACAAGAGATTATGGGTTATGGGTTGTTTGTGTTGTGGTGCTGCAGAGACGAGATCTGGGTTTGGTTTTCAGCCAAGAGACGCTAGGTGGAAGGCAGAGAGCCTCCATTCTCCCTGGAACAAGTCATTTAACCATCACAATTACTTGGAAGCTGTTTGATTGAGGTGAAAATCTTGCATAGTTCCCCTTTAACCACCACACCAGCTGGTAATGTCTCATCATGTCTAATGCGACCTGAAGTGACTTCATTAATTGTAACTGTAATAACGATGACTTCAGCCCACACAAGACGTCTCCTCATAGTTTTTGGGTGGAGTGTCCGTAGTGAATGTTTCATAGATTTTACTCTGGAAAAAGGGAAAAGAAAAAAAAATGTTTTAATGACAGTAAAATGGGACCAGGATCAATAGATCATGTAATAAAGAAACTACTTTGCTGTTGAAACATCACCACCGTGCCACTGCCCAGATGTTTGTCAGGCTCAGACCCCGTTGGACCGAGTTAGTACCCTTCCTTCACCCTGACGATGACTCTCCTCTGCCCTCGCTGTTTGACATGTTGCTCCTCTGATGGATGTTGGCCGTCTGGACAAGGTGGCGGGGCGCTTTCATCAGCCCCTCAGCAGGCGTGCAGATAGGCTACGAGCATACCACGCCTCGGCGCAAGGAGATAAAACAACCGTCCCATGCCACCACGCAGGAGATAAAACAAAGCTCCTCTTCACAGATCGTACATCAACATTATACTGTCTGACGCCAGGAAGCAGCAAAGCATGCTGGGTAGATGACACACCTAAAATGATGGATCTCTTTGAAGAGTAATCTGAGGAGTAAACACATAAATTATCCCGGGATATATTTAAACATGTAGCCTACATGAGAAGTTTTCATTTAGCAGAGACGACACATGAGAGATTTTTATCTCACGTTTACACATTTGATTTAAACTGATCACACATAGGAATCTATAACAATGTTAACACCATATTCATTTGTGTGTGAGACAGTGACATGCCACTAACTCTCTATAGAGTCTGACAAGTACAGATATAGCAGCTCTCCCTGTCACTCCCATCCCAGAATCAAAGCACATCATCATCTTGTGTTTCCTGACTGCTGCAGGGCCAGACTGACTGTACCGCCATTCTTCAGGAGACCTTGATGAGCTGTGAAGAATGATGGTAAAAGGTTTTTTCATTTCACCCCGGCTTAAGGCACCATTCTTCTTTTCCTAAATAGATTCACACACACACACACACACATGCGCACGCACACATGCACGCCGTCTCGGTGAGTGGAAGCGAAGCTGGTTTCAGTTGTGGTCCGATAAAGACCTGACATCAGAATCTGAGCGTATCACTCCTCGGTTCCTCGTCGCGTTCTCAGCCTTTCAAACCTTATTATAGCTGATTGTTCTGTTAGATTCACAACATGAACCACCTGTTGTCCTTCTTCCTGCTGTTTTCATCTCTCTAACATGTTTTGGATTTCTCCTCCATGCTGGACCGATCTCCCCTCCCCATTTTATTATTATTATAACCTTTATTTAACCAGGTTTGTCCCATTGAGATCCAAGATCTCTTTTGCAAGAGAGACCTGGCCAAGAATGACAGCACATAAAGTTTCAACACATTGTCACATCAATCATAGACAAAAAAGAAAAACAAATAGAATACAAATAACAATAGAATTTTCAAAATTAGTTGAAAGAATTTACAAGATTAGTCAAAGATTTGCACTCAAATAAAACATGACTGGGTGGTATGGTGTTCAGATGCCGCCCTGGTTTGCTTGGGAGAGACTGTTTATTTGGAGAACTGGGGCTCACACTGTCTCAACAACCTCCCAGTCAAGTGCACAACCAGCTTTAATTACTGGAGTTTGAAATGAGGCTCCATTAAAATGAATGACCTTCATTAAAGTGGTATTAAGGGACAGATGTCTTTGCTGATGGGGTGAACATGCAGCGATAGAGAGGAGGGGGAGGAGGGGGGGCAATGGGAGCACTTGACCAGACACACAAGTGCCTGAATAAACAGCTCAGCGGGTTTTTCTTTCTTTTGCCCTCTTTGAGTGAAACCCCACTGCGACCGCCGCCGAGATTACAACCACCTGGCCGTGCGTCCTGCTCGCCCCCCCACCGCCACCCCCACCCCTTACCCTAAACATTTTAATCATGGATGAAATTCATTTATATGTTGCGATAATTGTGCCTAATTGTTTCTTTGAAGGGGAGCGAGGCCGGCAGCATCTGGCTGACATCTGGCTCCACGCTCGTGAGAGTGACTTTGTGCCCAGCAGGAAACCGCGGCCCAATCAGCTCCCTATCGCCCGTTTAGCCGGTGGCGTGGTCCCAAGCCGTGCGTCTGAGGTAATGAAGCCAACCTGGTGATGGAGCTGGACGAGGTATTGAAACACTCAGCCCTCCTCCTCCTCCTCCTCCTCCTCCTCCTCCTCCTCCTCCTCCTCCTCCTCCCTGAGTGTTTGAGCCCCACTGAAGGTGTGTCACTGGCGGGATCGGCTGAACATGTTCTTCTCTTTAGGAATTCAACAACAGCAACTTCTCCAGCTGGTCGTCCTCTTTCTGCTTGTACAGTAGATTCCAGATGGCCAGCAGACCCCGTGATGGTATGCAAACACGTACTACACTTGATGGACACACAGAGATGCATAGTCAACAGACACACACTCGGTGCATTTACATGCACAGCTAAGTCAAGCTACAGTATGCTCAGAGCTCCAGTTGAGAGTCTCGTTGGAGTTCTGTCCTTGTCCCAGTTTACATGCAACTTAATACGGACTGTCCAGTTGTCCATTGTCCACTGTCCAGTTGACTTTTCTGTCACTTAGATCTGAATAACTTACCAGATGCGCCGGTTCGGGCTGGAAATATATACAAATGACTTGGGTCGTGTCAGACCACAGGCTTTCTTTTGTTATTTATTTATGTTTCTATAAAACAGATCTTCTCACTGGTTGCACTGTGTGAAATGCACCAACGCATCAGCACAGGTGCTATTCTATGCTACACTTTGTGCCGTCTCTACTGTTGGGAAACATGCACACATGCATTGTCTAGTTTCAGTCAGATTAAGGTGTAAACATGCAGGACATACAAATCACATTATTTGGGTGTTTTAGTCAGATTCGGAGAAGTCTGGTATTAGTCGGACTAACGCGTTTACATGCACTTCAGTCATCCAGTTAGAGTCGGATTAAGGCCATTATTCAGTTTGGCATGTAAATGTTACGGGTCCCAAGGATGAGGACCGTGGTGACAAATATGTTACCTGTAAAAGCAGGTGAAGAGCGGAGTAATGAAGACACCATGCGTCTCTGTTTTCCTCCAGAATGTGTCTGAGTCTGATTTATTTTACACAAAATAAAAGCTATGTAAACACTAAACATGAGTCTTCACTATACAATTCAGCTGGTTCTTTGTTCACATCATTCACATTCAACTATTCCACAACCTCAGTGAAATATGTTCTCTTTAAGCAGTTTCAGTTTCTCTAATCATCACATTTCTTTTCATACACAGTTATATTCAATAATCAGTATCAGTAAATACATCACATGTTTGTCAAATTCAGTATTTTACCGGTAGAAATCACTATTCACAGTGTATCATGAAAATCCAGCATGTTGGAATAACCCTTTAATTGCATTTGTTAGCTACACAGAAGTGCTCATAGTGCTTGTGCTACACTAGCTAATAAACTCAGTCACTGTTAAATATAAACTGTAAACATTCACATCTCAACAAAAATATACTTTAATTGCAATGATACAAAACATAACCCGTGTTTTTCAAAGTGTATAAAGTGCCCAGACTCTCATTACGAGTGCCTGACCTGAACAAGCTCTGCTCGTTAATGGCGGCTGTGCGGCGAATTTCTCCCGTTTCTAGCGCATTTTACCCGTAAATAACTCAAACAAACCGTCTTAAACTCTCTTGTTTACATTAGCATGGATAAAAGGCAACAACATCAAACAACATTTTCCGGTTCTCAAACCGTTTACCGACCTGTAAAAGCAGGTGAAGAGCGGAGTAATGAAGACACCATGCGTCTCTGTTTTCCTCCAGAATGTGTCTGAGGTAGCAGCGGAAGGTGGGGCTCCTTTACCATACCCCCCGAACACCTGGAGCAACCACAAACGTTCCGCCCCACTGCTTTTCTAAATAAAATGACTCCTTTCATATAGTTCTCTATTTTTTTTAAATAAAATAAATGAAAATAAATACATATATTAATGAAAAGTGTCCCATACCTACATAGGTTTTATACAAAATAATATTAATGTGGCCATTCCCTCTTAGGGGTGCCACACGCTCCCCGACAACAAAAGTGGCTCCTGACACTTTAAACAAATTTTCACTTAAAGTCACTGTATTCTTACCAAACCTCAAACAGATAATACTCAAAATTCTCAGGTCAAATCAAAACTCAAAAGCACTTAGGAATGTTTGGTTCTCGGGTACGTCTGTAACCAACGTATTTTATAGCTTATGTATGTGTCATATGTGCGTTATTACAGCTATTTCTTCCTAATAGCTGCATATGGGATAAAGGAAAGATAGATACGGAAACTGGACGAAAGGTGGACCTTGGAATGAAGGTAAGTATGGCTGTGGATGCCACAGGTCAGCAGAAGGCACAAGGTAAGTATCTACAGTATTTATAGTGGGCCTTGACTGGTATGTTGGATGACCTAAGGATGAATAGGTGAGCATTTGGCCTGGACGCCTCTGTCGAATGGACCGCCTCAGTGGGGTGGGTGGGCTAGACTGAGAGTCTGATATCTGCTCCTCACTACACCCGTGCTGAGGGGATTCAGGCTCGGCATCTGGCTGAGGTAAGTTAAGAGCTGCTGGACTATCAGTCCTCTCTAAGTCATCTTGGTGAGTCTCAACTTCATCCCTCAATTGCCACTCATCTTGGCCTGCCTCCTCCACCACCACATCATCCTCTAGTAGTGTGGGACCAGTCTCAGGTGCCACCTGACCCTCTCTTCCTAATTGACCTCCCTCATGGACCCCAGCCATATCTGACAGGTCCTCAACAATGTCTACGGCCTCCATTACAGGCGTCCTTCGCCCAGACTCATCATGACTCCTCAAACCCTGGACAGGTCTTTTTTCGGACTGAACCTGTGTCTGTCTCACGGGTTTCCTCCCGCTCTGGCTAATGGCTAGCTTCTCAGGAGCAACTGCTGTTCTGGGTTCAGCCCAGGTTGGTGGTATTCTCAGCCAATAGCCACTACCTGAGTCATCATCTGAATCAGAGGTCTCAGCATTTCCTGTCTGGTTGTCACAGTTCTTAACCCTCACTCGATCATTTGCCTGTCTGCGCGTTGGTTTTGAGGTTGGCTTAGTTGGTTGTTGTGGGAACTCCACTGGCAAATCATTGACCAACAGGAGCAGGTTTCGGTGCAAGGTTCTAGTCCTTCCCTGTCCATTACCCTCTGGGTGGACGACATACACTGGGTTATCTGAAACCTGTTCCCTGACCACATATATCCTGTTCTCCCAGTAGGAGCGTAATTTGCCAGGTCCGCCCCGCTCTCCTAGGTTCCTAACCAACACTCTATCCCCTGGTTTCAGTACTACTCCTCTCACCTTCTGATCATAGTGAGACTTTCCCTTAGCACTAGCTGAGAGGCTATTTTTGTTAGCAACCTGATAGGCCTCTGTCATTCTTTTTCGCCATTTTTCAGCGTACCCCTTGTGCGAACCAGGGTCAGCCTGCTCAGCTAAACCAAACAAGAGATCTACCGGAAGGCGGGGGTGACAACCAAATAGCAAGAAATGTGGCGAATAACCGGTGGACTCATGACGAGTACAGTTATACGCGTGTATAACTTGCGGAAGATGATCTTTCCATGTTTCTTTTTCTTTGTCTGTCAGGGTACGCAACATCTGTAGCAAAGTGCGGTTAAAGCGTTCTGCGGGATTTCCCTGGGGGTGGTATGGGGATGTTCGAGAATGACCAACCCCCGAGAGCTGCCCGAGAGTCCGGAAGAGCTCGTTCTCGAATTCTCGCCCCTGATCGTGATGGAGCTTGTTGGGGAACCCGAAGCGAGGTATGAAATCATTATAGATCCGCTCTGCTGCTGTACGACCGGATTTGTTCTTGGTCGGGTAGGCTTGGGCGAACCGCGTAAAGTGGTCGACCATAACCAAAATGTATTCGTACCCCCCTTTACTTTTCTCGAGATGCAGGTAGTCGATACAGACAAGTTCGAGTGGCGAGTTGGACTTCAAACTACTCATGGGTGCACGCACATGGACTGTTGGTTTTTTTTGTTTAATGCAACAGCATTTCTTAGTCACGTAGTCCTCGATGCACCTCTTCATGTGAGGCCAATAGAACCTCTCTCTCGCGAGGTGAAGTACCCTCTCGGTACCGACATGGCCCATATGATCATGAAGATGTTTTAAGACCATAGGCTGGTACGGGAGAGGTAAGACTAGTTGTTTCCTTTCCGGTGTTCGCCGGTACAAGATTCCGTTCTCAAGGTGTAATCGATCCCACTCGCGGAGGAGTTTACAAGCGGATCCTCTCAACGACTTCCTGGTACTTTCAGTGAGTCTGACATTAGACTCTTTAAGTCTGATGACTTCCTTCATTGTGGGGTCATCCCTTTGCGCCTGCATCAGATCATCAGGTTTGATTTCCTGGAGGGGTGCGCTAGGCTGCAATACGACGTCCTGAGAGGAAGCCAAAAGGACAGCCACCCAAGCAACCTCTTTCTGCTGGGCTACTCGTGTTCCCTCCCAAGCCGCGCTTACCACCTCCTGCGATAGCTCTTCTGTGCACACTGACGTGAAGTTGTTAACGTCGAGAGGAACACGTGACAGTGTATCTGCATCTATGTTAGTTTTCCCTGGTCGGTACTTAATGCTAAATCGAAAATCCGACAGCTCCCCAACCCAACGATGACTGACCGCGTTTAGTTTAGCTGTGCTCATGATATATGTAAGTGGGTTGTTGTCAGTGTAAATTGTGAAATGTGGTGCATAGAAAAGATAGTCTCTAAACTTTTCACAAACTGCCCACTTAAGAGCCAGGAACTCTAACTTGCCACTGTGCAGGTGGTAGTTTCGTTCAGCAGGTGACAGGGTCCGTGATCCATAACCAATAACACGCAACTTCCCGTCCTGTTGTTGGTAGAGAACAGCGCCAAGTCCCTGCTCGGACGCATCAGTGTGCAAGACGAACGGCTGGTCAAAGTCCGGATATGCTAGAACTGGAGGATGGGTTAGCATGTCGATCAGTTGCTCAAGTATCCTCTGATGTTCAGGAGTCCAGTCTATGGGCGCCCTAGATGGCATTTGGGGCCCTTTGTTTTTACTCTGACGGCCATGAGCTGACTGCTCTGAAGACTTGCCCTGAAGTAACACGTACAGTGGCTGAGCTATTCTTGAGAAGTTCTGTATGTACGAACGATAGTAGCTAAGGAAGCCAAGGACACGCCTAAGATCACCTACAGTCTGTGGTGTTTTGGCCTTCAGAGCCAAGACGGCCTCGAGATCGTTTGGGTCAACTCTGACGCCCTCAGCACTAACCAGGCGCCCCACATAACGAACTTCAGCTTTAAATAGCTCACATTTTTCAGGCCGAAGCTTCACGCCCTGAGCTTGTAAGGCCTGAAGCACTTTGCGAACCACCTCGACATGAGCCTCAAAAGACTGTGAGTAGCAAAGAATGTCATCAAGGTATGGTATGCAACAGTCATCCCTCAGAGAACATAGGATCTCTTCCATACTTCTCTGGAAGGCGGCGGGTGCGTTAGTGAGACCGAACGGGATTCTCACCCATTCGTATAGGCCCCAAGGTGTGGTGAAGGCGGTGAGATGACGGGAGCCTTCATCCACAAACCCTTGGTGGTAGGCCTTACCTTGGTCGAGGATACTGAACCAAGAGTATCCACCTAAGGTGTCGAGCAGGTCTCGTATCCGAGGTAGTGGGTGTCGGTCCGGCACCGTTTTCTGGTTCAATAGACGATAGTCTATGCAGAGACGGAGTGAACCGTCTTTCTTCCGCACGCACACAATGGGAGCAGCATAAGAGGACTTGGATTTTACTATCCATCCTTTCACCAGGAGGTCTTGAACATATTCTTTAACCTCCCGTAGCAGTGGCTTCGGTATGGAAGTGTATGCTCTCTGCACTGGTATATCATCTTTTAAATTTATCACCATTTTCAAATCGGGATTACAACCAATGTCGTTTCCGTCCCTCGCGAAAGCCCTGCACTCATCAAACAACATTTTCTTGACAATCTCTTGTTGTTTCTCCTCCAAATGATCAAGGTTCACTGGCGGATGCCACGAAGGTGGAGGAGGTTCAGCTGGCTCAACTGTTACCTCGCGAACTGTCACGGTAGGTTGAGGTTCGTTTGGGGCTTCAGCCTCCACAATACGTTCAACCGGCTGTAAGGTGCCTAGGGCCGTCTTCCTTGTCACGGTAATGTCATGTTTGGTGTCGTTACTTAGAGCAATTGTGACGTAGGGCTTAGCTGGATTTTGTATTTTAACTAACCCTGTCAAAACATCTAACTGCTCTAGGGCCTGGCTGCCCTCATCAGCCTCAAACAACACTAGACAATCGGACGGGTTCATGGTTGATGGAACCCGGCACCTTACCCAGGTGACCTGTCCAGCAGGGATAACCACGTCCCTGTCACCTGTTCTTAAGCGCCCTTGTGTCGTGTTTGGCTCTACCGTCTGGATGAAGCTTACCATCACTTCAGCTTTCTCAGGGGGAAGACAGATGGCATTACAAAGCAAGGTGACAAGAGTAGGTATCAACCGCTCTGGTTGTCCCTCAATGATCTGTTCCAGAACGTTGAAACCAATCAATGGTTTGTCCATAGGCAAAGTGCTGACAAGAACCGGAGTACTGATTGAGAGGCTGGGGTCCTCACCCCCAGGTAAGTTGATCATGATGGGGATCCAGCCGTCAAATGGTATGGTTTCCCCGTTGACTGCACACACTTTCAACTCATCCATTTCCTCGACGATTTCTGACAGAGGTCGCATGACTAAGTCGGGTAAGTATTTGTCTTTCCAATGTCGACTTATGATACTAACTTGAGCACCCGTGTCAAGTAATGCTTTCACTGCTAAACCATTCAAGTTACATTGTATGAGAGCCTTCTTTCCGATTAGCTTAGCAACTGCTCCGCGCTTAGTGTGGAGTGACATAACACTAGACGTAGCAAATGGCTCACCCTGCTGATGGTTAGCTACTTCTGGTGTGAATGACAAGGGGGAACCTGATTTGCTGTTGTTAAGGCTAGGTTGGGTCATTACCTCCCTAAAGTGCTCACTCTGGGGCTCTTTTCCCGACTCGGTCACTGGTTGCCCCGCTGCAGAGACCGGTTCGCGTTTCCCTGGTTCTTAGGTTTTTTCACGCAGCCAACAGCCCTGTGACCTTCTTCCCCACAGATGAAACAATGGCAACAATCTGAGCGGTTCTGTTCAACACAATTTGGACATCCAAAGGTTCTGTATTTTCTGTTTCCTGACCTGTTTTGTGAATATGGGTTCACTGAATCTAATGGTCGCGATAGGGTCTGCTGTCTCATTGCTTCCACCAAACCAGTGAGCTCATTAACTTTAGCTGTGAGTTCTTTAATTGGGTCAGTCTTTGTTGTGTGAACTGGTCCGTCTTGCTTACTGCACTCCTGGACGGTGCTAAGCTCAGACTGAGCACTGTGTGCGCTAGTTGTGTTCTGTCTACGTGACGAACCTATTCTCTTTTGCCTCTCGCTTTCCTCGCTCGTGATTTTCATTATGTGGCGCAAGATTGTTTCGTCACTCACATTTCCACTTGACAACAGAGGTTTTAACTCTCGTCGAATGTCACTGTGCTTATACCCTAGCCCCTGGTAGACTGAGTGCAAGAAAACATCCTGAACAGTAGCTGGACTGTACTTTATGCCTGCATCTGACAGTTTGGATGTGAAGAGGACCCGCTGCTTCAACCCTATCACACGGTAAAGAAACTGCTGCGGTGTCTCACTCTCGTCTTGTCTAGCACACATTAGCTCTTGAAATAACTCGGTGCTATTTTTCTCCCTCAGGTGGGCCTGGAGGAACCCCTTCAGTTCTATTAAGGTGAGATCGTCTTTATTGATTAGCATATCTTTAAAAGTTCCAGGCTTTATTATTCTGAGCACACCGCGAACTATTTCTGCGTCCGGGAAGCCTTCTCTAATCCCCTCATCCATCTGTTTGCAAATACTGTTGTAGCTAATGTCTGATGAATGATCCCCAACTTGACCCCCTTGCACTTTAAACTCTCTTCTCTGGAGATAAGAGAGGTCTCTCAGAGAGATTGTCCCCTCACGGGTGGGCTGGGCCCTTGGCTGCCCGTGTGGATTGGGTCGACATGGGTCACTTTGGGTTTGGTTAGCTTGAACTGGTAACCCTGTGGAGTGTTGTGGTGACTGTTCAGTAGGTACCATTATGCTCTGCCTAAGTCTCTTACCAAGCTCCTCATAGCTACTTAACATTTCCTGTAGTTCAGTATTAGTGATATCAGAGACAGTTTTGGCTGATGTTCTCACAGAGCTAACTGTGGAAGCATCACTGGACTTGTTATCAGTAATAGAGCTGGCTGGGCCAGCCTGACTGGCTGCACCTACAACTGGTGGCTGGTTAACCATGTTAGCTGTAGTGGTCACAGGAACAGTCTGTATAGGACTAACACCCATGTCACCCGAAGAGTGAGCTGTTTGCACAGTTTGTGTAACTGTCTGTGTAGCATATGAATCTACAGCCTCAGTATCATCACTTGTATGTTGTGCGTGTCGATTCTTAATCACCTCATCAATGTAGTCCTTTAACATTAACAAGTTCACCATCCCACCATCCTCTGACTCAAGCAATGGCTTACTGTACATAAAAGAACTGATGTGTTCGAAGCAGTCCTCCTGGTCTTCCGCGTTGAGCTCTGGCTGATCCGGCCCTTCTGGACCCACGTTCTTGGCGACCTCGTAGAGTTCCTCCGCCGACAGGGTGAGCAGGCTTTTCCTAATGTCCCACACTAGGCTCTTCCTCCCACTCTCGGCCATGGCTGTAGCTCCTCACGGTCCCTCTCGATGGGTCACTCAGCACGACGTTGGATCAGGCTCTGCTCCAGCTCACTGCTCGCTCACGCAGCATCAGCTCCAGTCCTGGTCCCAGATGTCATCAGTGGATCAGCCCCGCACCGGAAGGTGGTGCCGATCCCGGACGAGCCCCCAAGATTTGTTACGGGTCCCAAGGATGAGGACCGTGGTGACAAATATGTTACCTGTAAAAGCAGGTGAAGAGCGGAGTAATGAAGACACCATGCGTCTCTGTTTTCCTCCAGAATGTGTCTGAGTCTGATTTATTTTACACAAAATAAAAGCTATGTAAACACTAAACATGAGTCTTCACTATACAATTCAGCTGGTTCTTTGTTCACATCATTCACATTCAACTATTCCACAACCTCAGTGAAATATGTTCTCTTTAAGCAGTTTCAGTTTCTCTAATCATCACATTTCTTTTCATACACAGTTATATTCAATAATCAGTATCAGTAAATACATCACATGTTTGTCAAATTCAGTATTTTACCGGTAGAAATCACTATTCACAGTGTATCATGAAAATCCAGCATGTTGGAATAACCCTTTAATTGCATTTGTTAGCTACACAGAAGTGCTCATAGTGCTTGTGCTACACTAGCTAATAAACTCAGTCACTGTTAAATATAAACTGTAAACATTCACATCTCAACAAAAATATACTTTAATTGCAATGATACAAAACATAACCCGTGTTTTTCAAAGTGTATAAAGTGCCCAGACTCTCATTACGAGTGCCTGACCTGAACAAGCTCTGCTCGTTAATGGCGGCTGTGCGGCGAATTTCTCCCGTTTCTAGCGCATTTTACCCGTAAATAACTCAAACAAACCGTCTTAAACTCTCTTGTTTACATTAGCATGGATAAAAGGCAACAACATCAAACAACATTTTCCGGTTCTCAAACCGTTTACCGACCTGTAAAAGCAGGTGAAGAGCGGAGTAATGAAGACACCATGCGTCTCTGTTTTCCTCCAGAATGTGTCTGAGGTAGCAGCGGAAGGTGGGGCTCCTTTACCATACCCCCCGAACACCTGGAGCAACCACAAACGTTCCGCCCCACTGCTTTTCTAAATAAAATGACTCCTTTCATATAGTTCTCTATTTTTTTTAAATAAAATAAATGAAAATAAATACATATATTAATGAAAAGTGTCCCATACCTACATAGGTTTTATACAAAATAATATTAATGTGGCCATTCCCTCTTAGGGGTGCCACATAAACGTATTGACTCTTATGGTCCATTATTCCAGGAGTTACTAATGATTTGGATGACTTTGATGGAGGAGAGATCAGATTAAAGTTAGAAGCTTCAGGTTCTGATTTTCAGAAACAACCTCTGTATGTGTTTACAGTGCAGTCAAACACACGTCGGTTTAATAAAGAACCAAAGGCAGAAATAATTTCAACTTTGATGTGATTTCAAGTTTCATTCAAAACAGGTAGTTCTCCAAGCAACAGCAGGACACAGTGAAGCCAAAACACATGAGGTTGTATTTTCTATGTACGACCTGCACCTCCACACTGACACCCACCTCATGCCTCTGTCATATTTTCTGCCTCACCTGCTCTCCTCCTGTCCACCCCCTAGTTTGCACTGTAGCTTGACTTAGCTCTGCTCACCTCTTGCTGTCTGTTGCATATATACATTGGTGCAATGGAGTTCAATTTGTCTTATTTGCACAATGTTGTGCAGCACTTGCAAGAAGCAGCAGTGTTTTCAGCTCTCCTACTCCTCGGCCAGGAAATCTACTACACTAATCGCTGGGGATCACTAACCGATAGATCACTGTTATTCCATTATGTCCTTTAGTATTTAAGCTCAATGATAGAAAATGTTAAAACCTTGAATTTGTCTGTCACAATAAAATCCACCTTATGTTTTGAATTGAGTTGGGTTTGCATTGGCAGCAACTTAATCCAGGTCTGATACATCTGGACAGAGACTGAGCAGCAAATGCATCTGCTGGATTTTGTACATTCATAGTTTCCTATGAATCCCTTTGGCATCGTAAGGCCAGTTGACTCCAAAATAACAGTGACAGACTTGTAAAAATGTGCTTTAGCCACTAAAAAAATATGGCCGCTGATAAATTAAACATGTGGGCTGGAGCTATCACGGTCAGTTATCTAATTTCAGTAGAAAAGATGCAATAGAAATGAAATTCAACATTGGTTTTGGGCCTCGGGAGACAGCTCTCTCTGAGTCATGGAACCAAGTTTGCAGTGTTTCTTCTATGCTGTTATTATTAGTTATTGCACATAGACACTGAACACAGTCCAGTCGAGAGTCTAGCTCTAAACGGGGAATTGCCGTCTTTTACAATCTCGACCTTATTTCTAGCATAAAATACGATCATTTACTCACCCAGATAACTTTGGTGTCATTACAAGTCGTTCCGACGAAATTAGCTCTAGCTGAGAGCCGCGTATATCCATATAATGCAGAATGCCGCCTCTAAATAACACATTATCTGCAGCGAAACTCGTTCATTTCACCAATATTTTGTTATGATATGCTAGTGTTATTCCCCTCTGAGTCCGGGGTTAGCTGTTATCAACATCTGGGGTCTGTAGGTTGACCTACTAACCTCTGACCTGGATGATATCATCTCTGACCGCTGCACAGCTAATTCTGATAATAATCATTCCACTTCGGCATTTGGGTAATAGTAAGTCCAGGTTGCGGAGAGGAAGCCTGAAACGAACCATTAGCAGTAACAACAAGCCATGCCGCACGGGGTTACCTGTTATCAACATCCGGGGTCTGTAGTTCGACCTACTAACCTCTGAACTGGATGATGTCATCTCTGAGTGCTGCACGGCGCAGCTTGTTGCTACTGCTAATGCTATGGTTCGTTTCTGCGTGTTTCTGAATCGTCAGAACAAAATGAGCACTAGCGTATCATAACAAAATATTGGTGCGCGGCAGATAATGTGTTATTTAGAGGCCGCATTCCGCTGCCCTGTAGACTCACATTATATGGATATACGCTGCTCTCGGCTGGAGCTAATTCCGTCAGAACGACTTGTAATGACACCAACGATATCTGGGTGAGTAAATGATTGTATTTTATGCTAGAAAGAAGGTCCAGATTGTAAAAGACGGCAATTCCCCTTTAACACTGATATGAAATGTGCAGCTGATCTGTGTTTATACGATGATCCATATGAGTGTGTCTCTCACACCTCCTCCAAAGCCGCCTGGACACACAAACACAAGTTAAGATTATTTTTCTCTCTCTGCTCGAGTGATATCCTCATTCACGCTGAGAGCCTGTCAGTCAGCCCCCCCCCCTAACTCTTCACCATCCCCACCTTGTCATTGAGTGTCGTTGATGCTGACATGTCACATCTGGAACCTCTTCCCTGCATGTGCTGCATAGACCTTCCCTCCGCTCACTTTCCCTTCTCCCAGGAGGCCCCCGATGTGAAGCTCCTGTAATGATGTGAAAAAGGAGACTGAGATTCCTACGCAACAGCTCTGGGCTAATGAATGCATCCTGGACACATTCCTCTCCCCGATGTTACAGGATCGGTTTCTTTAATAGGTGGAGGATGGAGTGGGATCGAAATTGGGAGTAATTTGCTGCGAGTCCCGGAGTCTTTAACACCTGGTTGGTTCTGAGGGGCTCTTTGTGTAAGGTCAGAAAAGTGAAACCTATTTTAAGTCGACAATGATGTGACAGCATGTTAGCATCTCCTGTAAGCAGATCAGGACATCCCATAATTCTGTTCGCTTAGTAGGCAGCAACAGACCCACAAATATTCCTCTGTTTCCCATAGCATGGAAAACACAACACAAGTGTGTTGCTGAAGCCTTTTTTTTACAGCAGAGGGCGTTTCCTTGGCAGCAAGAGAGGATGAAATAATCATTAATATGTCTGAAGGGTAAATTATGTCATACACAGTGAATATATGTTCCTGTCACACCATGCAGAGAGACTGACACGTAGAGCTATAGTGTTTCACAAGCACGGATATGTAACAGTGTGTAACATACACCGCACAAAACATAGGTGCGCACCCGCCCACACATACAACACACAAACTGAAACACACACGTGTAAGGGCAGTCCATTGATGAAGGGTAGGACGATCTGCTTCCAGTTATGCCGCGCGCTGTTCCTGTTTCGGTGGGTGTACAAAGACACGGATCCAATTTCAGGACATGCTTTTAATGAAACTCAAACTGAAACACGTTTCTGATTGGAGAACAAAGACACAGAATCAAAAGCTGTTGCAGAGGTGACCCGAGCTGAAGCGTGCTCCCAGCTCCAAACACCGGCTCTCCGCAAAAAGCCAAACTCCAAACAAGGCCCCTCTGAAGCAGCTTGTTCCTGTAACACTGCCTGACCAGTGTGGCCGGGCGCTCTACCCATGCTATCTAAGATTACAATTTGTTTTGAAAACTCTATGACATATGGATAAACTATACACTTTAGGCAGCTTATGACTTCCAGAGATGTAAAGGCCAAATATCTGAGGCTACTGAAGCCTGGGGGGCTTTGAAGAGAAATATAAAAAAAAAAAAAAAATGAAGAACAGACTTATGTGATGCATTTTTTTTTGTTGAATTATACTAATAATAAATATTTGTTCAGCTTCTTCAATGAAAAAGAAAAATCAAACTTGCTTGGTTTGATGAAAAAATTGATACCATGCTCATGTATTAGTTGTTATGTTACCTTGGAATAGCAAACAGTGTGCTAACAACAGGAAGCCTCTATACTGGGTTTGAGCAAACTAAGGCCTGCGGGCCATATGTGGCCTGTTGGGCTTTTTAATCTGGCCTGTCAAATATTGGTACAAATCATATAAAGACCACAAACTCTGATACACTGGCAAAAAACTGTGACCACTGAAACTGAATTTAAGTTTTTTAGTTTTATGTATTGGCTTTTACATCATTTACTGTAAATTCTCAAATAAAAGCCCAGGCTTCTATTTGCCTCAACTGCCAAACTGACCCGGATTATATTTGAGACAGGCATCTAGGGGACAGGCTTTTATTTGATTCTGAACAAATCTTATGCTCAGCAAAGATGGAAAATCCTCTCAAAATATTATGTCGTTAAAAGAGTAAAAATAGAAGGAAAAAGACGGACCCAGAGCGCGTGTTCCTTTAGAAGTTTTATCAGCACCGATTAAATAAAAAATAAAAATAAGTGCTCCGGCTCCTTGTGTCAGTCGGAGTTCTCAATGGGCCAGGCCAGCCTGATCAACGCGGCAGGAAGTGCCAGGTTCGGGTTGAAAACATATACAGTAGGATAAATAACTCGGGTCGGGTCGACCACCACTTCTTTTTTTGGCTGCGTTCGGGCCAACAATTAATGTTTGTGAGCAGTGGCGTGCACAGACTTTTTGAAGGGCAGGGGCGAAAAGACAAAAAAGGGCACATACAGCGCGTCTTCACCACTGAAGAGGGTACTTTAGCACATGTTTTGGCTCCAAAGAGGGCACTTTATCACGTGTTTTTCAAAAATTGGGTCCAAGTTTCATCACCCGCAGATCAGACCAGATCATGTCTTAATTTTCAGACTTGTTGAGAACTCTATCACGAATTAGACAGCTCAGAAACAAACGGCCGATCGTGAGCTTTGAGAGGTTTTGTACATTCACAAGAACTTTTATTTATTCAAACCTGCCCGGACCTGGCCCAGTAGAGCACTTTTATTTGAGAATTTACGGTATATTAGTATACAGAAACACTCTCCAGCCATCTGATACTGACCTGGCCTGTCCGTCAAATTTTATTTTGTGGCCCCTGGGCCAAAAGGTTTGCCCACCCCTGCTCTGTACCCTCTAACAACATCCTCTACAGCTCAGCTCAGCACACAGGACCACATTGAGTGCACAAATCCCATTTAATCCTATTCAAATGGTCTGCATCCAGGAGGACCAGGAGGAAGGTCCATTACGTTCCCCTCTGAGACCGCTGTGTTTGGTGGTCCACTGCCCCCGGGGTCCCAGAGCTCAGCCTGCACCTGCGGCCGGTCTTGTCCAGGGCAGAAGAAAAGAAAAACAAATACAGTAAATAACTGCCCCTCTGCTTAATGGAGCTTAAGAGTGGCCTTGCTCGTTTGCCGTAAAGAAAAGTGGACTTGAAATGACTCAAAGCACAATGGCTCCCAGATAGTGCTGTGTGGTTTGAGCCGGCCCTTACGGTTCTGGTGCGCATGAGTAACCTGGAGATGGTATCAGTCTGAACTGCGTGCTGCAGAAAAGGAAGAGGAGGGAGGTGTGAGAGCGATGACTGTAAAGGTTTGGTGCAGAGGTTAAATATACGGGTTGCCCACATTTGCCAGGAGAAACAAGCGGAAAAGTCCTGCACAAACATCATTGTCTGCTACCGCGGTACAGACTGAGGGCTAGTACATCAAAGACTCATTCAAGGACATGGGGGTAAACTGTCTCAGACCCAACGCAAGCTGAAACCTGAGAATATAAATGAGCTCTTTCTAGATTGACTATCTGGTTATTTTCATTTTAATGAAAGAATCGCATTGTTTTCTCTTTTTTTGTTCAGATGATTTGTCTTGAAAATCAAAAGTACTGCACTGTGTCTGCAGAACAAAAACATTGTTCTCTGTATTGTGTTATGCCTTGATTTTCATTGTAGTGAACAGAAGCCAGATCTCACCACCTCTCCCCCCTCTTCGTTTGGCTCCATGGACAGGATTTTATTTATAACAAGGGTGTAATTTATGAGAATCTCAAGTCCCTGACTACTCCATAACCCAGGTCAGACTCACTCATTCTTCAGCATGACAGGGCTGGGCTCCCGGAGTTATGGGATCAAGGCTGATGTCTTACAGAGCACGGCTCCAGGGAACAGGTATCTGCACTTCCTTATTTTATCAGCTCTCCAACAAGTGAACACGAACACACTCCCCTATAAATCATTGGCTTCTGATGACAGCCCAGAGGCAGGAAGAAAGAAGATTGTCTGATGTTGTACATATGTGCGGTCTTTTTTTTTTTTTTCCTCAAACAACTGTAGCATGACGGACTGAGCTGGTCTCTTCCTCTGAGAGGCTACACCTGCACAGGGAGACCACTAATTGAGGACACTGCATGCCTGCCATTACGTGAGCTTAGAATTATAGGGTTCTATCTCCGTTTTGGGTAGTTCCGAGATATTGAGCATCAAAGTTCCAACTCGGCTTTTGTTTTGGTTGATAGAACCTTTTTATTTTATGAATAACTAATTAAAAAATGTTGAAAATTTAAAAATAGCACCACACAGGCATTAACAGACCACTAATGGATGATATTATGCAAAAAACTCAATTTTGAAAAAAATGGAGATAGAACCTTATAATTCTAAGCTCACAGCATCTATTTTAGCTGTAGCATCTGCCAACACGTATGGAAGAATATCCAACTGAGGAAACACGCCCATTAAAACCTTTTTTTTTTTTTTTTTTTACAAAATAGTAAAGTATTGTGTATAATGTTTTATTAGGTCTTTTTGCCATATCACTTCGTCTCTGAGCTATTTGCAGGTTTTTGCTAACAATCCATATCCCACGTTAGTGTGAACAGCTGCTAACCTACCAGTCCAAAAGAAACAGGAAGTAGCTTCTATCTTCATCACTTCTTTTCTTGTAAAGTTTGCATAGACCACCAGGATTGTTAGTGTAGGAGGAGTGTTTATTTCGAGGCGAGTTTTATTTTGGTGAACCTCCTCTAACGCAGGAAGTGATGCAATGCACAGGGGGCGTGAGGGCTATTTAGATCTGTAATTAGATCTGTGTTAAGAAATGGTATTATTGGTTTATATTGGAACTTTTGTTCATAAATGACTTGGACTTTTGTATAGTTACAACAATATTGTTTCTCTGTGAAAACTTTGTTCGGACACTATTTTTTTTTTCTTTACCCACGTATGGATCATCAGCCACCATGATAGCTTCTTTTATCTGGGGTTAGAACAAGAAGGGTCACTACAGATAGTTAGATATGACTTGATTTCTTGTCTGGCACCTCTGTGGCCAATCTGGACAGGCTCTAATGAGCAAACACTTCTGCAAAGTTTGACTACAGACCAGACACAGGACGTCTGATCAAGCGTTATAAGACAAAAAGCGAATTTCCCCCTAGAGGTCACCAGAACTTTAGAGCTGCCTCCTGATGCGGTATGACCTCACCTCTTGTTTTGCAGCTTCACTGCAATTTGCCGTCACTAGCTGTGATGGATGAACGCTTTGGAAAACCAAAAATCTGTATGATAACAAAAATTAAATCATGGACCTCATGTCAGTGGACCTTGTTTGCCTCCTGGTTGGCTGACAGGCCCGGGCCCCTGCATGTGATCCAGGTAGACTGTCTGACTTAGCCTCACTTCATCTGCACCCTTATCAAAAATCATATGATGTAATACAAACGGGCACATGAGCTGCTTTTAAACTACATTTCACAACATTGAGCACACACACCCACACACACACATTGCATATGCTTGTATAAGCTACTGAAACCAGACGTCTTTCACGCAGCAGATCCATGACCTTGATTCTCTCTCCACCCTACTGTTTCCTTTAAAGGGGCTGAACGCGCAAACATACACACCTATTTTTCTGGCGTATGTATATATCCTGTGGGCTGAGAGCGTTGTGTGTGAGGGGCAGACAGACACGGTCACGGTGAAAAAGACAAGAACAACGGCGTCATTACGTCTGTTTGACCAATAACTTCCTGTGGAAGATAGATGTGTTTTGGCTCAGGCAGCTGTTCGCTCCGACAACAGTCACTCCCCTCGCATGATGCCCCTGCATAACAGGAGGAGGGGGGGGGGGTATTATCATTCAGTGCACGTATGTATGTATGTGTGTGTGTGTGTGTGTCTGCCTGTGTGTGTGTGTGTGTGTGTGTGTGTGGTCTGGGTTAACAAGTTCAGCGTGTCTAATTCACAGGACCCAGACAGAAATCCTTGTTCCACCTCACACTTCTCAGAAGGGCCACAAACACTGGAGGCCTTTCTCCATGAAGTTAACGTCCTTGTGCTTGTTTGACTGTGTGTGTGTGTGTGTGTGTGTGTGTGTGTGTGTGTGTGTGTGTGTGTGTGTGTCCGACTGCTCATTGGACCAAAACCTAAATCAGCACATGAAAGGTGTGTATCTCAGTGTTGCTTCTCTGGCTGCTCTGACAGGAAACAGACCCTCGCTGTGGTATTTGGTTTCTCCAAACTCACACAGGACTCGATTTCAAACATGCAGCAAAATTCAAAACAGAGACGTAGCATGAGTGGGGACAATAAGGCCAATGTTATGTCACTAGTCATTTTAATTCCACAGATTGCTCGCTGCTGTTCTAAATCCATCAATTTTGCATGAATAAAAAATTCAGCATGCATTCAAATAAACTTCTTCTTTTATGCAGTGCAAAAAAAGTAGGTAACACTTTACAATTACATTAGTTAGTACATTATTAAGCATTAACTTTGATTTCATTAACATTGATAACTAATTACATTATTCAACTTTCATTATTACTTAATTTATTAACTAACTTTGTGTAGTAAACATTAATTAACTGCTTAGGCTACATTAATGAATGTGTTTCCTAATCCTAAGTAATACATAATAATGATTGTTAATATATCTGTAAACAGTTAATTAATGCTTAATAATGTAGGCTACTACCTAACGTTAATTAAGGGAGCCTTATTGTAAAGTGTTACCAAAAAATGTAATAATTTCATTGCCCTCATTACATTGTGTGTGTTCTCACGGTGAGACATTTGCACTCCTTCTCTTGGAGTTTGGTGTCAGACTGTGTGCATAACCCAAGTCTCCCAAAACGCCCCGATTACGCCCGAGACAATAACAGCACAGCGAGGAGCGGAGGAGGACGAGCAACAGTCTGACAAAAGAGAAGAGAGAGGAATTATGGCGCATCTCTCATCACATTTGTGCAAATGTTTTGGCTAGACCAGTTGAGTCTTCTCTGTCATCACTAATCACCTAACAATAAATCCTCGAGCGAGGACTCAGGGAGGGAAAAAGAGAGAACCAGAAGACGAGTCCAGGCTGCAGAAGAAGCAGCCTTTTTTGTTTTTACAAAGCATGTTTAAATATTGAATAAAAAAAAAACAAATGGGTTGAATTCAGGCTCTGGCAGCTCATCACAGACATTTTCTCGTCTGTGGTTCACACTGAACTGTGGCAAAGGTCAGAATCTTATTGGATTTTCTGTCTTGTTGTGTGTTTTCTGCCAAGTTGAATTTGTATCTCAACTCGGCTCTACTCTACATGAGCGTTGCGGTACACGTGGCCTATACCTGTGTGTACTGTTGTTATACGCGCCTCTGCTGCTACAACGCAGATGTGCCAGAGTGTGTGACGTGACGACAGCGCTGTATTTCCCATTGAGACGGAGAGGTGATGGCACACAGCAGCAGAGTACTGACAGAACCGACCAACACCACATGGTCCTGAGGTGGACACACACACACACTGTGACTGTGTGTGTCAGAATGAACCGGGACCTCTCATCTCCTGCCTTTCCTCACAGTGAGAGAAAGTCAACACTGGTGTTTATTGGAATTAGCAGCTGTACTCTGTGTAGTCTCAGTCAGTGATGGGAATAACAGCGTTATAAATAAACAATGTTACTAACGCTACTTTTTTCCAGTAACAAATAATCGAAAAAGTTACTGTTTCCCCTGTTATAACACCGTTACCATTATTGACATTGAAATGTGCCATTACTCAAAGAAAGAAGAAAAATACTTAAATAATTCAAATTGTCCTGCAGCTTACATAACCTAAAATGATATGATATAAATGCCAAGTAAACGTGTATAGCCTAACAAATGGCATTGTGCATTTTGATGGCAGCAGGAATGAAGACTCAAGACGTCCCATAACAAAATAACAAGACAACCGTTTAGGTGTACGTTATATAGTATGCTATACATTTTTTTCAGTCCATAAACAAACAGACGTTTATCTGGAATTAACCAAATCACTAACTATTCCTCCGCTCAGGCAGGCTACGTGACACGCTACTGTTTCCATTACCGTTACTGACATTAAAGGGGTCGCTTTTCCTCTGTCTTGCTAACCCTCCTCCCAGCCATGTGCATTTGTTTACAACAAAGATGGCGAGAAAGCAATCTCTGGAGCGGTGGATAATGTTATTTATCATATACAATGTTATGACGTGTATATTTGAATAGTCTTATCTGTCATAAACAAGAGATTATGGGTTATGGGTTGTTTGTGTGGTGGTGCCGCAGAGACGAGATCTGGGTTTGGTTTTCAGCCAAGAGACGCTAGGTGGAAGGCAGAGAGCCTCCATTCTCCCTGGAACAAGTTACAAGTCATTTATTTAACCATCACAATCTGTGATCTGTGTGGAGGAATACTAAGTGAGTTGGTTAGTTCCAGATAAAGGGGAGTTAGGCGGGTGAGTCCAAGTAATTTGACATATTTGAGTATTTTATTTTAAAAAAAGAAACACAGTAGTTACATTTCCTGGTAATTAGCTACTTTTATAATGTAATATATATATAATGTAATAACTCTGTTACTAACTAAGTTACTTTTGGGGGAAAGTAACGAGTAAATACGACCTATTACTTTTTTTAAAGTGCCCAACACTGGTTGAGGACACAACACTAGTTGTGTAGCGTTTCCTGGCCGGCTCTCAGCCTCTGTATATGGTCCGGTTCTCATCTGTCTCTGGTCCAAGGCACCATTGTGCTCTCGTGCTTCAAATGTGGTTCCATTTCCTGCAGGCAGTTTAAACATAAACAATCAGTGTGTACGCTGCTTTCCCCATCGATACACTTCCACTTTGGTTTCACAGGGGGAAACACTCCACATGGGAAACAAATGATGACATGGAATGATGAGACATGTGCCCTTGTTTCTTTTTTTTGCGTTAGAAGTGAAACAATTTAATGTTTTGTGCCATGATCATTTTTCCAAATCAGTATTAAGTGATCTCTCTGACCACTGTTGTACTTACTGCTGTAAACATCACATTATGAGGCTCTTAAAAAAGCTAAATGCTACACTGTGTTCACCCTGCCTGTGTCTGCCTGATGTTGTTTTGTTGAGAAGAGCTGCCCGCAACATCTGGAAACAACACTGATGAGAATAGTAAGATTGAACCAAACCAGTCAATTTGTGGGCTGTAAACCTAAAACAAAGAAACGCAGAGATGCTGAACTCCTCAAAGCAGCTGAAGGAACTGTCACTGGGAGCAGATCTTCAGATTCAGCAGCTATTTGATCCGTTATAGAATATGAATCATTGCAGATTATTAAAAAAATCCACATTGAAATTGAGCGGCTGCATGTAATAAAAAGAAAACGGCAGAGTTTTATTTTGCCCCGCTGAAATGAAACAACACTGATGAAAGTGAAGCAAACAAGCAAAATTATGGGCCGTAAAACCAAAACCGAGAGCTTTGGGATTCTAAAACCACCAGAGCTGAGGAGAGCCGCTGCCAGGTGATCATTCGCTGAGGGTTCATCACCACAAGTCCTCATTGTCACATGAGATATGGTTATTTGTTGTGTTGTCAGTGTAAAAAATTGGATTATAGCAGCCGCAAGGATAAAAATTCTGAAATTCTGTTACATAACCGATGGAAAAGCTGCAGTCTGAGTTTTCTGTTGTTCTTCTTTAATGATGTGAAGCCTATAGATGCAGTTTGGGGCTGAGAGGCAGGGTGGGAGGATCTGTGAGCGCTTTAATGACAGTTCCTCTCCCAATTTCCTCCTAATGAAAGAATCTGCCTGACCTGATGCACCGGGTCTCTAGCCTGGAGTGATGTCTGAGGATTAAATTAGAACCATCTTGTCAGTCAGCGAGCAAGTCTGTGAAATATGGTGAGAATGCTGTGTGTTTGTGTGTGTGTGTGTGTGTGTGCTTTATTGGGACGTTTTCAGCCCAAATTCTACGGTTTAAGCATTTGACCTTTCGCTGGTTTTCAGTGTCAAGGATTTTTTAGTTCTACAGTCTGTTTCCATGGAGATGCGGCTTTCAGTGAATGTCCATCATCCAGAATACCCCACACAACAGACCCTGCCCAGTCGTATTAAAATTCCTGAGCGTGGCACTGCTACATGCACGCATTCCTCGTCACTCCGGTCGAGGGGACGTGGGAGGGAGGCGAGCGGCTACCTGTTGCTACGGCAGCGCCCGGCCAAACACAGAGGTCAGACAAGCGTGCTGCCTGTGTCATTCCTAACGTGACAGCGGTTTGCCGTAAAAACCCGGGGCCGTGGTGGTGGTAATGATACTCCTGCGCGGTGGGCGGGGGCCCCGGCCGGCGTTCGGCTCTGTGGACGCTGGTCGGGGCCCCAGTCTGGCCACACTCACAAATGTGGAGGCAACACAGGAAACTGGGGCTTACAGTAAAAACATGTAATTAGAAACACATTGACTTGGAGCTTTTTGGCGTGATACACCCAGTAGGGAAGGGAGAGACACATGCAGGCAGGGATGCATGCAAAGGAGGGGGGAAAGAAAGAAAAAAAAGTCATTGAAGTGGAGGACGAGATCACTGGGTCACTGGGAAAGTCCCAAGAGAAAATCAAATGTTATGAGACTAAAAATGAAAAAGCAAGAGACAGCGAACAGTCACAGGCAGGACACACTCCGGCTTCAGAGAGAAGAGCGGTAATGAGAAGCAGCGACGTCTCAGCACCCAGTCTGACCTGTCAGCTGCTTCGGGACAGACAAGACATGTGGCAGACACCGAATTTCCACTGTTGGAAATCCCTTACTACTACTACTGTTTACAAGATGCAATATAAACGCCACTGTATCTGAGAGTGCGTCAGTATGGTGCAGAGGCCTCACCACTACAGAGCGGGCGGCGGGCAGCACGAGCTGCAGCGGCTGGCTGGCTGCGGGGCCACGCCCTTGCGCGGTGGTAACCCCGGAAAAACCAGGAGCGGCTCCCACTGGGCCCCGCCGCATGTGAACTGGGGAGTGATGGTAAACTCGATTCCTTTTACTGACTCGAGTTTGTATGAGTCACTCACTTAAGTGAATCGGGTTTTCGAGTCACTTGAGTCAGTCAAAGAAAACAATGAGGATTTTTGCTATCATCACTTACGATTTTGATTTTACATGCCAAAATTAGTGATATCACGATTATAAATTTTCTTGGTACGATTATTGTCAGAGAAATAATCACAGTATTACGATTATCAATTATTATACATTAATTAATTTCACAACACTATGAATGTGTAAAATCGAATAAAAATAGTAAAAAATATATATATAATTGCATTACTAATTTAATAAATGTAAAAAATAATAATAATAAAATAATTTTGTTAATATTCAAGTGATTAATCTATTAATAGTTTTTTTTTTTTTTTTTTACAAATGACACGAAAACAAGTTATTGTGACATCCCTAGTCAAAATCTATAATTTTCTAAATGTATATTGTATGTGCTGTGTAGTCTTGTCTGTGTGTATTATATATTTTTGAGGCCAAAGACGAATTTCCACAACAGTGCACAATAAAGATTTTCAACTGTCAAATCACGTGATGGGGGCAGAACTGTAGACAGCAACACGGTTGTAGTTTATCATCAGACGTTACGATCGCATGAGCTGGAGCTACTGGGTCAGTCAATCCTTCTTTTTCTGTATCAACCTGTGATACAGCTCAGCTCAGGGCAGACGCTAATACAGCAAATAGCTTGATACATTTACGCAGTTGCAGTTAGAATAACGGTTGTATGGCATGTATCTTTGCAGTTAGCTGGCGGTAGTAGCAGTAAGTCAGTGAATGAGTTAATGGAGACAATGACTCGTAACTCCCGAGTCAGTAAAAAGAATCTCGTTCATGAATCGCACATCACTAGAACTGGGAGTCTGGACCCCACCGCATGTGAACTGGGAGTGGTCTTCCCGGTCTACCGAGGCCTGACGGCGGCTGACAGGAGCGCTGGGACATCCTGCAGGTTTCGATTTTCCTCACGAGCAGTAAGGCCGAAGTGTAATCTAACATGAATACCCGCCTAATTAGTTAATTGTTAAACAAACAGCGCACACTCAAAAAGAAGTGAAGATAGACATATTGCAATCGTTATGTGTTTTTCAGGAAGCCAAAACCACACATGGCAAGATTTATTGAGTCTGAGCAGCAGCCCCCAGTTTGACAAACTTCACAGAGCGACGATGAGAACGAGTCGCGGCGTTCCCACTCCGCTTCACCGCGGTGAGATTCTCCCAGACTTAAATCCTGAGGTACAGATACAGAGAGCGTCTCTGCAGGGGGGACGGGACATGAGAGAGTCCCCGCATCCACAGAGAGAAACCATCAGAGGCGCCGTTTAGTATGTGGCTTTACAGATCAGCCGAGCGGTGACTGTGGCCTCGGGGAAAAAAACTAATTATCCTTCACATTGCCAACCCAAGAATATGCGTTATAGATGAACAAGGAGAAGTGAACACTTTTAATCAACTCTCAGAGTGTCTCCCCCCATCCCCCCATCCCCACCCCCCTCTGCCCCGACATCAGCAGTTCACAAACACATAATTAGAAACAAGCGCAGGAAATGGATGTTTGGTAGGTGACGAGGTTTTATACATTTCAAAACACCAAAGTGTGAAGTGACAATTCACAGTCGACAGATGCGGAATTACACAGCTGGAGAACTGGGCATTACTCAGAAGGGGGCAGTAAATGAGGAAGCAAAGGACTGTGGGTATGTAGAACAGTTGAGCTTCTGCTGAAATACATGGAATACTGAATTACTTGAACGATCATTAATAAAAAACAATGTAAACACACACAGTGTAAGGCCGGGGCCCTTCATATGAAAATGGTTTGTCACAAAAGTCAACAAACAGTACTTTGGATTTTCTTTTTCTTTTTTTTCTTCTTGCCCCCCAAAAAACCTTGTGACACAGAAACAGTAACACACTTAACAACACCAGCGCTCTTCGTACAACAGGTCGTGGGAAAGGAAGCAACGAGTTGAACCCGGTCATCTTAAATTAATGCTGGAGGTCCAACAGCTATCCAGCAAATCATATGGAAAACACAACACCCTTCTTGTTTCAGAGTGAATCTGAAATGTGGAATGACTTATTTTTTTGTGGGGTGGGGGGGTTAATGCACGTGTCCGATGATGCTACAAGAGCATCGTGCGCTTCTTCAATAAGAGGGAGCCTGTAAACTTTCTGGCTGTCATGTAAACAAAGAATTGTGTTTGTGAGCTGTTTCAGATCTCCCTCTCAATCTGCTGTTCATCTGTCCCCTTTGTAATACCTCATATTCTGCACTGGTAAATGGAACAGCATGCTTTTAAAGTGTCCTCTAGGGGCCTTGACGAAGTCTAAATAGTAAACATGTCTGAACAGAGGAGAACATCTGTGAAATGGAAGAAATGTGTTGAGTGTGTGGAGTGGACGGAGCGCAGGTGAATAAAGGCAGCGTCTTCTTTTGAGCTGGTTGGACAGTGAGGTGGAACAGCACAGAGGTCAGTCAGATTGTAACAGTATGAACAGTAACACTGGGTAGAAGTCAGAAGGACGGGAGGCGGGAGGTCAGTCCCCCCGTGAGCAGACGCAGCAGCTCTGGAGCTGATCAAACGGACGTAGAGTTTTTGTTTGTTCGGGTTTTCAAAGCAGTATCTAAACAGTATGACAAAAAAAATGTACAAATGTACAGTCAATGTTTCCTTGATGTTTTCCATGCATGTATCTCTAATAACAACATTTCTGCTATCTATCCATCTGTGTGTACAGTATGTGGAGGCCGTACCGGCTGCGCGGAGCATGAGGCTGAGCTTTATCTGAGGCATCAGACATGGGATATTTGGTCCCTCTAGCTCTCCGTCTCCCCGTGGACATTTTCCATGTGTACTTTGAGGTAGTCGTTCCTGGTGAACTTCTTATGGCACTGCTGGCACTCCGCCATCGGCCGGTTGGGGTTGTGTGTCAGCTTGTGCCTGCTGAGCATCTTCTTCAAGCTGAATGACAGGTCGCACACCTGAAAACCACAGAAAATACACACACACACACACAGGTTATATTTTTTTTCATCATTTTGACTCAGCTTTCAGTTTTTCAGTTCACCATTTAAAGGGACAATGAGGAGTTTGCTTTTGGTTATAAAAGAGTCTCATATTAATGTGGATGAATCTACGTTACCCACTTGTTAATGGGTCCATTTTCGATAAATATATTGTTTTGTCTTATTTGTGTTATTTTGATATTATTATTTAATGGTCGACTCCCCCAGCATTTCCTAGTTTCGGCTTCCCAGACGCTGCCCGGTGGGTCATGAGAATAACGCCACCGAATCACCGTTTATGGTCGGAACTACGATGGTAACTGATCGTCTTTCATTCTTGATCAATGAAAACATTAATGGCAAATGTTTTTGGTTTTGTCCATCTTGCGCATGGAGGCACCGAAACTTTTTGGAAAGCAAAGTGTTTTCACACTTCATTTCCCATGAGCCTCCGCGCGCACAGTGAAATTCTTGGGCCGGCACAAGACCGATGAAAGTGAAAACATTTGCCAAGAATGTTTTTATTGATCAAGAATGAAAGTTGGAGGTTGGAAGACGATCAGATACCGTCGTAGTTCCGACCATAAAATTAAGCGTAGCGTTAGTTCTGGCAGGCCATGACGTCAAGCTCTTAATCAGCACAGTGTAACTGTCGTCACAGGTGCAGATCAGCTGATGGCTCAGCTGACTCCCCGTGGCCGCTTCCTATTGGGGAATTGCATTCAGAGCGCGCTATTTAAACTGCTCTAGCCCGACGTCACCTCCCTTACTGCTGCTGCTTACTCTGCCGGCTTTTTGCAACCCACCTCCACCCCAGCTCCTCCTGTCATTGTCATGTTGGTTGCTCTGCTCTGTCTGGGTTTTCTTTGCTGCTGCGCTCCCTGCTTATGCCGTTCATGATGGCTCGTGAAGGGCAGGGAGGTGCTCTTCCTGCCTCAGGCTTTCCACGCAAGCGCGTGGAAGAGCAGGGGGTCCCAGAACAGTACCATACCGCCAAATTAAACTTGTGCAAGTAATTATTATTACTTAATTATTTTGACATAGTGGTCCTGACAGAACTGCGATTCGGCGGCGTTATTCCCATGACCCGCCGGGAAACCAGGAAACCAGGAAATGCTGGGTGAGCCGACCACTAGATAATGATAACAAAATAACTATAAAGACAAAACAATATATTTATCAACAATGGACCCATTAACAAGTGTGGGTAATGTAGATTCATCCACATTAATATGAGACTCTTTTATAACCAAAAAAACTCATCAGGGTCAGTTTAATCTCTGATCATGTTAGCGGACCTCAGTTTTCTCACAGGCGCAGCCGGACACAGGGAGGGATATGTAAATCACACCACGTGTACTCGGTGACAGAAATCCCCTTTATTTTTTTTTCTCCACCGGTTAAAGAGCGGGAATGCATGCAACTTAACATCCATCATAAATGAGCCATTTCACACTGTACAAATGACTCCATCATCCTCTATCAATCACGATAATCCGCCACTGGCTGGCGTTCAGCTGCAGTTTAACAGACTGCTTCAGGAATCACAGCGTGTCTCCTCCTCTCTCCATCCGCGGAGGAGAAATTCAGCGCCGCGAATTACATTCAGAAAATCACACGGACGGGTTTTTACGTCTGAGGACAAGAAAAACAAAACAGCAGAACCTCCACAGAACCACAGTCACAACAGTTTACCAGGTAACTTGGATGCTGATGCTGATGTGCTGTCACGTTGAGTGGATTTAGTGGATCTAGTGGAATGAAACACAGCTCAGACAATCTCCAAATCTGATCCGGTGTCAGTAAAGTATGTTGAATTCTATGACGTGAATCAGTGACAGGCAGCTGATGGGAGTAAGGCCTCCATGTCTCATCCTAACCCAGATGTTACTGGATGCTGCTACAGCATTCTTAATACTCTTCTGACAGAGGCTGCTTAGACAGCCCCTCTTACTTTGTCTGGAAAACTTTGCTGGATCCGCTTTGCTGGATCTGTCTTGACTCAAAAATCCACCCAAACTAAAGTCCACATGCTATTTGTATTATCTTCAATAGTGTGGGGGGAGAATTATTTACATGAAAACGTCTCTTATAAAGCCGGGGAAGAAGAATCCAGATGAACGCTGTACGTGGCTGCGAGACTCTTTGTGGTGATGCTTCGCTGACAGTGATCCTGTGGTCTTACACAACATCCAGGAATATTGGCTGGTTAAGATGCCGATGCAGATCGAGGATTATTAGGATGTTAAAGCTAAAAAAATAAAAGAGTCTGAAGTTTCAGAGCTGGGTGATGGATTTATGGAATTAAGAAACATATTCTCGGGTTATGTTCGGGGCTTTTCAAAGTGACACTCAACTATTATGGGATTACTGGCGCGTCTGGGAGTTAACGGCCGTAGTGTTTGTTCTGAGATATCGAGATTTATGGACATTTATTCACAGTGGGTGTCAGGAATAAGGACGTCCATGGGGGGTAATTCGCACTGATACAATATTAAAAATGTGCTATGTCTGTGTTCAGATTGACTCAAGAGGAGAAGGAGTGGCCTGAGCACCATTATTGCCCAGAATCCTTTGCAGCAGTTTGTGGTAAGTGTTCCTTGGGTTTATATTACAGATACAGATGGGGCTGGATAGGATTTCATATGATTTTGACTTTAAGATGGAGCTGTGGCTTTCTCAAAAAAACAAACTGTACACACACACAGACACACACACATATATATATATATATATATGTATATATAAAGAAGGGAAAAAAGAAAAGATAGATAGACGAGCTGTGTCCACTGCTATTTTGCAAGTTTGTTTACTTGTTATTATTAAAGTTTTCATCATCTTACATTTTTTGAAATAGCTTTGGTGTTGACATTAAGCCAATGCAATTATAACTATAGAAAGTTATAGCTATAAGTTTTTCTTCATCCTGCTCCTTTTTAATCTTTGCAACCGTGTGAAGTATGTAAACCATCAATGGAATAAATCGAAATGAAATGAAATGAAATATATATGTATATACATATACATATATGTGTGTGTGTGGGGGTGTTTTTGAATGTATATAGAGGAGGGCTTACATGGCTGAGATAGTGATAATGAGAAAGTTTGTTTAAAACATAAACAGCACCTTCTGTTGTGTGTCCCTTCCCCAATTTCTGAGAATAATTATTACTCCTGCGGTATTATAAACACGGGGTAATTTCTCCCTCTGATCCTCTCAATGTGTTTACGTGAGATCAGCCCGCTCGGCCTCTCCAGAGAACCCAGATCACTATCTGCCTCTGGCTGAGCAGCTCCCCCAACTCTTCCCCACATCTGGCCCGGAGCCAGAGCGCCATCACACACACACACACACACACACAGACAGACACACATGACTGGAGGGCATGCACAGGTTGGTTTGGAGGCACGACGGAAGCAGGTCCGCACTTACATCACATTGGAAAGGCTTCTCTCCCGTGTGGGTCCTCATGTGCTCGTCCAGCCCTCTCTTCTGGCTGAAGGCCTTGTTGCACTCGCTGCATTTATAAGGCTTCTCCTGCAGTGAGCAGAGTTAAAGAGAGGACTTCATCTGTCTGTGCGTAGCAGAACAATAAACACAAAACAATACCGTCCCATATGGACAAAACCTGGAAGAGGGAAAGAAACAAAAAAAAACCTGTAATGAGCCGCACATGTGCACGCACACACGAGTAAAAACAAACAGACATGCACAGTGGAAAACACGAGACGAAATGTGGAAATACGCCTGTTAACACACACGCACGCACACATGCACACTGATACCCTCTGCCTTCACACCCCGGCGCTCTCTCTCCCTGTGAGTTTATGAAGATGTGAAATTAAAGATTGCACAGCTCCTGCAGTAGGGAGGAAATGACCGGCGTTAGGGGCCATCAAAAACACATGGATACCTCAAAGGAACAAGAAAAACATGGCACAGAAAATCCCTTTGAACGTGTATCAGAGACCCCGGCACTCTGGGGATGTCGAATATCACTCCTCTGTCTCCACACCTCATCAGTTTACCAAAGAACATTTCCTCTGCGCCTTTCGGAGGGCCGGCCTCGCTGTCAGTCAAAGTACATATCTCGCCGTGGGTGTGTTTTCACAAAAACACTGCACTGCACGCGCGTGTGGTGTAATGTGTGTGTAGTTCCACAGTGGGTGGACCGCGGGTGTGTCAGACGGTCAGAGGGGAAACGGCGGCGACACCTTCGAGACCCGAGGAGAAATAAGAAGCGTGAAGATAGCGGGGGAGTCGGTTCCCAGTGCGGCTCTGCCACGAAGCTGTTTTTTTGACAAGTTAGCCCTGATAGCAAAAAGGCCTCTATCCATTTAAAGCTTAGTTGTCATGGGAACAGGGTGAATGCAGGAAGTAAAGGGTCCTGGGAAAGGCGCTATCAGGTGGGCGGGGCAAGAAGTGCCCAGTGACACGGGATACAAAAGGAAGTAAAGATCAGGTTCACTGCATGTGTGCATGTGAGCAGGCACATGTGTGTGAGAGGCTTTAAGTATGCAACTGTTTGTGTGCATGTGGCAGAATAAAGGGGGACAATGGAAATAAAGCAGTGTGTGTGTGTGTGAGAGAGGAAACAAAGGTTTGTGTGTAATGCAAATTCCCCCTTAATTCCTCTGCTTTAACGAGGACCACCTCTTTTTCCATAAGGTTAGAACAGTTCTTGTATGACAAGGAGAAAAAAAAAGAAAGAAGGGAACTATGAGCGGATGGAGGTCAAAGGTCAGTAAACATGTGGTGGACCCAGAATGCATCGCTGTGACCCCGGTAACATTGAACATCTGTACCTGGTGACCTTCACTCTTCAGCAGCTGTTCACCCTCTGGCCTTCTGACCCGCGCGTTCCTCTGTCCGTCCTCTGCTGCAGCAGAGACGGAGTTCTGTTTACTCGCTCCAAAAGAGCCTCACGTCTCAGGTGTCATGTTAGCTACATGGGTATTTGTAAAGCAGCATGACAACAGGAAGTCACTATAGCCATGATGATTACATGGACACAAATAATCACAAATCCCATGAAATAGGAATAAATGCTGATTCAAACAAAACTGCCTCATGTAAAAAGGTTGATCGGAAAATTTTAATCCGAACGGGCTCATTCAGAAAGACATTTCTTTCAGATCAAGACGGGTGGTTCATGCCGGTCGATTTTCAGCGCAAGATCCATCTAAACGTTTAATCTGATCGAAGTACTTCTACTGCACAAGATAAAGTGTTGCTGTTATGTGAGGGTCCTGCTGTAGCAGCCTCACAGAGATCGCAGGGGAAGAATAAACTGCTGTGGCTGCATCTTAAAGGTCCAGCGTGTAATAATTGGCAGGGTTTATTGGCAAAATCTGAATATACTACCCATGAATATATTTGTAAAAGTGTATAATCGTTATAAAATAAAAATTTGTTTGGTTTTTGTAGACTTTCTACACATACATTCTATACAGTACATATAGCATGGGTCTTGCTTTAGAGAGCGTCACCATCTTGAGCCGCCATGTTTGTACAGCAGCCCAAATGGAAAATCCAGCCAGCCAGAGAGCACGTTCCGCGCATTTCGCGTTCATAAATGAACCAACGAAGACTGTGTTTTTTTGTCCTTTTTGCCGCCAGCACGCGCTGCAAAGATATCACAGTTTTCAACCCCAATTTACACACTGGACCTTTAATTAAAGAGAAAACTAGAAACAAAAGTAACAATTGCAGCACAGGCTATTAGGTCCATGTTGATCAGAGGATCAGCAACAGGCACATAGGAGAGAGGAGGTCAGCACGGGGAGAGAGAGGGGCGAGCGAAGGAGCAGGACAGTGTTTGTTTGCAGAGGGAAAAGCTTCTTCTTCTTCTACCGTTTTCAACAAAGTTGACCGGCAGAACTTCAGTACGCATGTCACAGTGAATTTACTCTGATTAGTTGCTTGATGCATGTACACGCAGGTTTTAATCTGATCAATTTATTTCGCGTGAAGTTGAAATTTCCATTCAGAATGATTATAATCAGATTGTGGGTAAAACGCACATGTAAACGTGGCAACTGTGGCCTATGAGAATTCAGTGTGCAGCTAGAAATCAAGGAGCAATCAATGTCAAGACAGTTTTTAGCCTTGTTAGCATGTTAGCCATTCTAACAACAAGGTTACTCCCCCACTGCGGTCCAATTTCAAATATTTCAAAACCACTGAATGGGTTGCCACGGAATTCTGGTTCTTACATCTTGGATGAATCCCATAGACTTCAATGAGCCACTGATTTTTGTTGCCACCCTGACACTGTGATACTTCTTAGTTAATGCGTTGAATCTAGAGACTCTTCTGAATGCATTTCCATTACTGTATGTTGTATGTATGATGTTCCCTGAATTACTATCTTTGTCAGATCAGACCTGGAATCTGAGACCAAATACCTGCAAATCTTTTAACATAGCTACTTAATATTAACTTACTATTTTCCTCTATGACTGACAGCATGGTTAACATTATACCTGATCATCACCAAGTTAGCATTATTAATGTGTGTATGCTAAAAGGGGAAATCGATATTTAGCTCATACAGTAGCACTTCTGGCCAATGTGCGACCTCACAGATCTGACTACACACTCTTGGTCTGTAACTATATCTAGTGCACACTGTGCAAGGTCACTGTCCGCCCTCTTGTCTGAGAGTCTGAACTCAGTCTGTAACTCTTTCCAGTGTGTAGCCTACACCCTTTCCCTACTAAAATTAGCAGGAAAATCCGTTATTAAAAGCAAATTTATCCAGGCATAAAAATGATTCCAAGTTTCTAGTGCCAGTCGAGTTTACCTTTCTGTTTTCACATCTGCAAGAAGTGATGTCATCACAAACACTTACAAGTGGACAAACAGTGAGCTGCTAGCCGGCGAGCAAACAGGTGAGATGGATGTGTCACATCTCATCCTGATTGGTTCTCTTGTTAACGGTGTGGCCGCAGTGTTTCTGGTTTAACAGCACCGTGCTGGAGGTGACAGGTGTGTGTGTGTGTGCTCTGACAGATATCCCAGGGGTGAGAATGTGGGGATTCACCTCAGTGTTGTGTTTCCATGACTGATGATGACACCCACCACATCTACTGTGGAGTCATTTGACCAGAGCGTAAATGCTGATTGTTCCCTTTTCTATTGCGGACAAAGACCTGAAATGAAATCTCTATCTACTGATCATTAGTAAACCACTGAACCTTTTAATTCCTGACACAACATTAAACCTAATTCACCTGTTGGCTCGTTGCCTGGATCAGACCACAGAGGCCTGTGGATGGAACAACATCAGCTCTACCAAGTGGTGCGGTGTTTACATGGGTCGTGTTTGACTTCCCTCCAACAAATTACTGTTGGTTCTTTTGAACTTTTTAATTTTCAACATGTTGTCGTACGAAAAAACATTCAGACAGACTTCTCGGCTAACCAGAAAAGATGGAACCTCTGACATCAATTCTAATAACTGTAGGCCTATATAATATAGATACATCCACATCTAGTGACATCAGAGATTTAAATAATATTAGAAAAAAAAAGTACCGGCCCTCAATATCCCCTTCTGATGTGGTTTGTGGTAAGAGCACACAAACTCCAAACTCGTCCATCTCAAATCGTCTGTACATTAACAGTGAGCTCCGGCCAAACGACATTTGTTTAGTGACTTCATCTGGCTCTGCTGTTTGTAACTGTTCAGCCCATATTTCAGGGCGAAGTGAGCAAAGGCAGATCCAGGAACATTAGGAACCAAACATCAGTCAGTTTAATCAGCAGCTCGCTAGAAAATTATACCTGTCTGTTCCCACTGAGCGACGTGGACCTGAGCAGGAGACCTCCATCATCAGCTGACTGTAAGAGCGGCGCGCTGTGCTCTGGACAGCGTTAAGACGGGACAGATCTTTGAAATTAACGGCGCTGACAAGCCGTGACTGTCACAGTCATAGCAGCAGAAAGTGGTGATGGAAATGTATGATGGAACACATATCAAGTCTCATTCATCAGAGGGGACACCAACACACACACACACACACACACACATCCAGATGCTCTCTGAGAGCTCATGGAAAGCGGCGCTCCTTGTGTAGAACTTAGAAGTGATGCACGGAAACGAACAGGGCGTCGCGGCCCAGGATGTGACCTCATCACCTACCTTTTCCTCTCTCCACCCTGAGCTCTGACTCAACCACTTTACATTTACAGTACGTGTTCAGCTCATGAAGGCTATGTGTGCATCCGAAGGCAGCATGAAGTGTGTAGAGATTCAATCAAACTTTGTTTCGGCCTCTGAAGAATATTAGAACATGGGAGTCGAGATCAAACAATTACTGAGCCGCAAATTTCATCCTCTGACAGAAACCACCGTAGGTTATTGGTTCTGCTCTGGGCACTGGAGAAAGTAGGAAAGAGATTTCCTGTTTGTTATTATTACAATATAAAAGTTCTGTTTCTGATAAAGATGTCCATCTGTGATGTTCTACCATGTTTCCTACTGCACCTCTCTCTCTGACCAGGAGGGTTGGAGGGCAGGCAGCGCTCTAACACACATTAAGCCAGTGGTTCCCAACCTTTTTTGGCTCATGACCCCATTTTGACATCACAAATTTCTGGTGACGCCGTCAATCAAGATGCGCAAGCTCAGATATTTTATATGCTGCATTTTATTTGAACTCTATTTATATATACGTATATATACACAACAGGTCTCTCTTGTAAATGAGACCCTGGGTCTCAATGAGATTTTACCTGTATAAATAAAGGTTAATAAAAACAAATAAATAAAATATTCGAGAAAGTGAAAGTATCGAATACAGTTGTTTGTTTTGTGTTTTTAATTATAATTTTAAAAACATTTTTTTTTTTTTTTTTTTTTTTTAATTTTTTTTTTTTTAATTATAATTTTTTTAAAAACACCCCTCCTTGAACCGCCACCTTACCGTGGTGGAGGGGTTTGAGTACCCGAATGATCCCAGGGGCTATGTTGTCCGGGGCTTAATGCCCCTGGTAGGGTCTCCCAAGGCAAACAGGTCCTAGGTGACGGGTCAGACAAAGAGCGGTTCAAAGCCCCTTATGAAGAAGAAAACAGCAAGGAAGTGTACGTCGCCCGGACTGGCGTTACCGGGGCCCCACCCTGGAGCCAGGCCTGGGGTCGGGGCTCGCAGGCGAGCGTCTGGTGGCCGGGTCTTGGCCCACGGGACCCGGCCGGGCGCAGCCCGAACGAGCGACGTGGGCCCGCCCTCCCGTAGGCCCACCACCCGCGGGAGGGTTCATAGGGGGCAGGTGCCGTGTGTTTTGGGTGGCAGCCGTGGGCGGGGGCCCCGGCGACCCAATCCCCGGACGACAACTCTGGCTTTAGGGACATGGAATGTCACCTCGCTGGGGGGGAAAGAGCCTGAGCTCGTGCGGGAGGCTGAGAGGTACCGACTAGAGATAGTCGGGCTCACCTCCACGCACAGCCTGGGCTCTGGAACCCAACTCCTTGAGAGAGGTTGGACTCTCTTCCACTCTGGAGTTGCCCATGGTGAGAGGCGGCGAGCTGGTGTGGGCTTGCTCATAGCTCCCCAGCTCAGCCGCCATGTGTTGGAGTTCTCCCCACTTAACGAGAGGGTCGCTTCCCTGCGCCTTCGGGTCGGGGATAGGTCTCTCACTGTCGTTTCGGCCTACGGGCCGAACGGCAGTGCAGAGTACCCGGCCTTCCTGGAGGCCCTGGGAGGGGTGCTGGAAAGTGCCCCAACTGGGGACTCCATCGTTCTGTTGGGGGACTTCAACGCTCACGTGGGCAGCGACAGTGTTACCTGGAGAGGTGTGATTGGGAGGAACGGCCTCCCCGATCTGAACCCGAGCGGTGTTTTGTTATTGGACTTCTGTGCTAGCCACGGTCTGTCCATAACAAACACCATGTTCGAGCATAAGGGTGTCCATCAGTGCACGTGGCACCAGGACACCCTAGGCCGGAGGTCAATGATCGACTTTGTAGTCGTGTCATCTGACCTCCGGCCGTATGTCTTGGACACTCGGGTGAAGAGAGGGGCTGAGCTGTCAACTGATCACCACCTGGTGGTGAGTTGGATCCGCTGGCAGGGGAGGAAGCTGGTCAGACTTGGCAGACCCAAGCGTATCGTGAGGGTCTGCTGGGAACGTCTAGCAGAATCCCCTGTCAGGGAGGTCTTCAACTCCCACCTCCGGGAGAGCTTTGACCGGATTCCGAGGGAGGCTGGAGACATTGAGTCCGAATGGACCATGTTCTCCACTTCCATTGTTGACGCGGCCGTCCGGAGCTGCGGCCGTAAGGTCTCCGGCGCCTGTCGCGGCGGCAATCCCCGAACTCGGTGGTGGACACCGGAAGTAAGGGATGCCGTCAAGCTGAAGAAGGAGTCCTACCGAGCCTGGCTAGCTCGGGGGACCCCCGAGGCAGCTGACGGGTACCGGCAGGCCAAGCGGACGGCGGCCCGGGCGGTCACGGAAGCAAAAACTCGGGTCTGGGAAAAGTTCGGGGAGGCCATGGAGGAGGACTACCGGTCGGCCTCGAGGAAATTCTGGCAAACCATCCGGCGCCTCAGGAGGGGGAAGCAGTGCTCCGCCAACACTGTTTACAGTGGAGGAGGGGAGCTGTTGACCTCGACGGGGGATATCGTCGGGCGGTGGAAGGAATACTTCGAGGATCTCCTCAATCCCACTGACACGCCTTCCGTCGAGGAAGCAGAGGCTGAGGATTCAGAGGTTGATTCATTCATCACCCAAGCTGAAGTCACTGAGGTAGTCCGGAAGCTCCTCAGTGGCAAGGCACCGGGGGTGGATGAGATCCGCCCTGAGTACCTCAAGTCTCTGGATGTTGCGGGGCTGTCGTGGCTGACACGCCTCTGCAGCATCGCGTGGCAGTCGGGGACAGTGCCTCTGGACTGGCAGACCGGGGTGGTGGTCCCTCTCTTCAAAAAGGGGGACCGGAGGGTGTGTTCCAACTACCGGGGGATCACACTCCTCAGCCTCCCGGGGAAAGTCTATTCCAGGGTGCTGGAGAGGAGAATTCGGCCGATAGTCGAACCTCGGATTCAGGAGGAACAATGCGGTTTTCGCCCTGGCCGTGGAACGCTGGACCAGCTCTACACCCTCCGCAGGGTGCTCGAGGGTGCATGGGAGTTTGCCCAACCAGTCCACATGTGTTTTGTGGACTTGGAGAAGGCTTTCGACCGTGTCCCACGTGGCATCCTGTGGGAGGTGCTCCGAGAGTATGGGGTCGGAGGCCCTCTGCTGAGGGCTGTACGGTCCCTGTATGACCGGAGCAGGAGCTTGGTTCGCATTGCCGGCAGTAAGTCAGACCTGTTCCCGGTGCGTGTTGGACTCCGGCAGGGCTGCCCTTTGTCACCGGTTCTGTTCATTATTTTTATGGACAGAATTTCTAGGCGCAGCCAAGTGCCGGAGGGGGTACGGTTCGGGAGCCACTTGATTTCATCTCTGCTTTTTGCAGATGATGTGGTCTTGTTGGCTCCCTCGAGCCAGGACCTTCAGCATGCACTGGGGCGGTTTGCAGCCGAGTGTGAAGCAGCTGGGATGAGAATCAGCACCTCTAAGTCCGAGGCCATGGTTCTCGACCGGAAAAAGGTGGCTTGCACCCTCCAGGTCGGGGGAGAGTTCCTGCCTCAGGTGGAGGAGTTTAAGTATCTTGGGGTCTTGTTCACGAGTGATGGGAGAACGGAGCGCGAGATCGACAGGCGGATCGGTGCGGCGGCCGCAGTAATGCGGTCATTGTATCGGTCCGTCGTGGTGAAGAGGGAGCTGAGCCGAAAGGCAAAGCTCTCGATTTACCGGTCGATCTACGTTCCCACCCTCACCTATGGTCATGAACTCTGGGTCATGACCGAAAGAACTGGATCCCGGATACAAGCGGCCGAAATGAGTTTCCTCCGCAGGGTGGCGGGGCGCTCCCTTAGAGATAGGGTGAGGAGCTCTGTCACCCGGGAGGAGCTCGGAGTAGAGCCGCTGCTCCTCCACATCGAGAGGAGCCAGCTGAGGTGGCTCGGGCACCTGTATAGGATGCCCCCTGGACGCCTCCCTCGTGAGGTGTTCCGGGCATGTCCCACCGGGAGGAGGCCCCGAGGAAGACCCAGGACACGCTGGAGTGACTACGTCACTCGGCTGGCCTGGGAACGCCTTGGGGTCCCCCCGGAAGAGCTGGAGGAAGTGTCCGGGGAGAGGGAAGTCTGGGGATCCCTGCTCCGACTGCTGCCCCCGCGACCCGGACTCGGATAAGCGGCGGACAATGGATGGATGGATGGATGGAATTTTAAAAACAATAATAATTAGTTGAAAAAATATTATTTATCAGAATTTCTTTTCTTTTCTTTTTTTTTTTTTTTTACCAATTACTAGACATTTCAGGCGACCCCACATGGGGTCCCAACCCCAAGGTTGAAAAACACTGCATTAATCACTGTACAGCACACACACACACATACAGTGGCATGCAAAAGTTTGGGCACCTCTGGTCAAAATTTCTGTTAATGTGAACAGTTCAGCAAGTGGAAGATGAGATGATCGCAAAGGCATCAAGTTAAACATGAAACACTCAATTTTTTAAGCCACATCAGTGTATTATTTTTGTTTTCTACAGTTTTAGAGTGAAAAAGGGAAACAAAGCAGCAGCCTGCAAAATGGGAATGGGAAACCAGGAGACTTGAGCTCTCAGAAAACTTTGACCAAGGTATCAGACAAGATATTTACTTTTTACAAAAAATATATATTGTTTGAAATGTAAAGGGAATGTGTCATTTATAACTTTATGTGGTGGAGAAATTATCAGTTTTTGACCAATCAGCTTGTAGCTCATCCCAGTTTGTTGGTAAGACCCAGTCAGGGAATAACTGGAGGAGCCCATGTCACCGTTTAAAAAGGTCTGTGTTTCTATTTGTCCAGATACAACACAACCCTGAGTGTTCCCGCTCTCTGTCTCTGATACAATAAAAAGATTTCTGTGTACAACATTAAAACCAACAAGAGCGTTGAGGTGGTTCAAACTTACACGAGTGTGTGTGCGGATGTGCATCTTCAGGCCGTCATTCTTGCTGAATGCTTTGTCACAGTAGGGGCACTGATACGGACGCTCACCTGAGGAACAGAAGACATAACTGCACATGAGACCACAACAGAGTCATGGGAACATACTCATTTGAACAGGTTAATCCTACAGGTCATAGGTGTAAGAGGGTTACAACTCCCCCCAAAAATAATCATAATTGGTCAAGTCCATAATATGGTCAGAAACATAATGAAAAGAACCACCAGGCCAACAAACAATTTCAAATAGTTGGTTCATCATATAAAAGGAGAGAAACCACTGTCCAAAGGAGGTGACGTCACATCATTGAGTTAGCAGGTGAATTGCTGTCTTAAAGGGATAGTTCATCCACGATGGGAACGCGTATCCAGGGCCGTAGCCAGGATTTTTGAAATACCGAGGTCATAGTCGTGGTGCGCGGGGGGGTGGCGTCAGAAATTTGGGGCAATTTTATATTAAAAGGCTTCAATCTGGTGCACTTTGACAGATAAAAACTACACACATCATATTAGATTAATGGAATTTTTTATGATATTATCATCACTAGTGATCATCCAGAGAAGACCCAACTTCACTGAATTCTGATGAGAACACACCATCTATTACAAACAGGAGACTAGCTCCTCACACTCGTAGCAGCCACAGAGTAGCAAAAATATTATATTATAAAGTTTAATTCCAGCTCGAAAGAAAAAAGTCTGAAATGCAATGTGAAGGTCCTGGTTGTTAACATAAAGATTAACAGGTTTCTAGGGTGAAGTGTGCACTCTTTTTTTACCATAGCTATAGCCTACTATTTTTGGGTGACTTCCTTCTGGAGCGTCAGCTCCTCACTTTGAAACAGGCCCAGGAAGTTTGTTTGCTTTTCCTTATAGTTACCACAAGCATACATCTGACTGCTCCTTGTTGCAGCAAATTTTGGTTTGTGTTATAATTGGTTATTCACGTTGTTTAGCTATGTAGTATTTCACATTTCTATGCATATTTTTTATTAGTAAAATATTGGTGTCAAACTTCATTTCGGTTGTATGGTCTTCTTTGAATGGGAAAATATGAAGAGGTCTAGGTGAAATCAAAATGAGCCAAAAACAGTTGTATTTGGATGGAGTGACTATTATGACACAGGCTATTAGTGAAATATAGCCTAATTAGTTTTCCAAAGGTCAAATTCCACCTGGACATACGTATCTCTGATAATAAAACAGCTGCAAAATTGCTCAGGTTCATTTTTTTAGCATCTAGCCTACTTTTACACAGTTAGCCTACACATTACTTATTCATTTGCCTGATATCCCATGATTCAAAGGTAGATTTTACTCTAATGTGATTTTTGTTAGTATTCTTACTAGGCAGAGATGAAAAATTTACATTTTCTACTGTAGCCTACTCCAGACATGTCTGTAGTAATCTCACCGGTCTTAGCTTTCTTTAAATAAATAAATAAATAAATAAAAAAGACTGAAATAAAACTAATGGTTGCCTAAACTTTACACCGTATGCTTTTTGTTAAATCTGTCCAAAATTTTTTAGAAACAATTTCACAGTCTTTGTTTGTGAAATATTTGTGCTTGTGCACCACATATGCTCACATCTTGTGCATCTCCTGGGGCTAAGCCCCCCCTGTCCTTAAAACTTAGTGACGCCCCTGTCTGTAAACATAAAATTTATCATGTCACTGTGCTTTTCACATAATGTTGATGAAAGAATGGACGGTGCAGTAGATGCCCCCTCAGTATAGTATCTGCAGGAAAGAGGTCTCTGCTCTCCCCCACTTAGCTCAACTAGTGCATAGTGCAGGACACAGACAGTAAACGGCGCTGAATTGACGCTATTAAACAGCTGTTTTCTCCGCATACATGAGGTTCCGTCCCGAAATAATACAGCGCTTCAAGTGCACGTATGTACGAAACTTTTACAGTGTAACAACTGGTTGGAAAGAGCAGTTTATCTAGAGCCAACTCACTCAGTAGCCTTCTCCTCCATGCACACAGGCTCCGCGGTCGCTTTTTCCGAATGAATTGCCTTTTTTCCCGCGACCAGTAAACAAACACCAGCGTACGTGAGGGCGTCAATAAACAAGAGCATTATAGGCCTACCGGAATTGTTTGGACAAGAGAGGAGTCACCCAGTCACCTTCCATCTGTCCTCTCTAATACTTTTTTCTTTTTTCTTTTTTTTCTTTTTCCCATTCATTAGGCCGAAAAAAATACCGAGGTCATGACCTCGGTGTCCTCAATGGTAGCTACGGCCTTGCGCGTATCCATGGTTTTGCTTGAATTTACCTCAAAAACAACTTTCTGTTATTATCTCTGGTGAATGTGCAGGTCACAACTTTTCCACAAGAGCATTTTGGAGTTGTTGGATCCTATTTGATGAGTTTGATGAGGGAAACCAAGAAATCCCATTAGCGTAACTCTGAGCAGCTCGCGTTCTAAAAATAGCTTGTACCGACAATAAAGGTAAAGGTAACAAACCTACTGCTAAAACTATAGGGATTATGGCAATGGGCAAATTTGCCAAAATGTTGAACTATCCCTTTAAGTTAGCTGGTTGATAGTTTGCTAGTGGCTGGAGGTAAAGCTAGAGGGGGATGCCAGAGAAATGCAATGGTAGGATTTAGCTGATCTGAGAACTGATCCGCTTTTCTCCCTGAATCAAATTTGGTCTTTACAACAAGGTGTGGTGTGCTCAGAACTTCCTAAATCACAAACTGCCTTTAGTTCATCTGGTAAGAAATAGCTACACAGTGGCAAGTTGTGTTACGATTCATTAATAATAAGCATTAGTCCTATCAGAATAAACTGTTTAACAACAAAATAAAATGTGTTAAGAATAATGGTGATAAATGACTGAAATACCTTTTACTCAGGGCTGTAAACTAACTTTTTGACTCACCTGCCAAGGGGACCGGTAGATGAAAAAATGTACCGGCCAAGGACATTTTTTACCGGCCAAATAATAAATTGCCTCTTTTCGTTACATTTACAGTACATCAGTTTCAGCACTTTTCATTGAGATAACAGTATTTTATAGCAATACATGCTTAGAAAAGAAGCCAAAGCCAAATAAATTGTAATCTTATTGAATAATCCAAACATTCCAAATTGGGAAACCTTAACATTGCAAAACTAACAAACGAAACACTCCTTCTATTCTATTCTATTCTATTCTATTCTATTCTATTCTATTCTATTCTGTATTCTGTTACTCAGAGATGTTCGCAAGTCTTTTTTTGCAAGTCCAAGTCAAGTCTCAAGTCTTTGTGGGGTGAGACTTCATCAAGTCTCAAGTCTTTGGTCACGAGTTCAAGTCAAGTCTCAAGTCTCCAAAATATAAAAGTCTCCTGTCTCTTCTGGTTGTAATGACCCTTCTATCATCTGCTGCTATCCGGTCTACTAAGAATACTGCACAGCTAAATCTAAGAAATTTAAAGCATTTACTGTATTATTATCACTCCTTTATTAGCATACAGTACCTATTTATTAGTTGTTTATGATCACTTTAAATAGGCTATTGCAATGCAATATGAAAACACACAATGAATTTTCCTTTAAAGAAAAACTGTATCTAGAATCAAGGCTGCTCTGCCCCTCTGCATGTGTCTGACAGATGAACTGCTGTTATTATTATTTTTTAATTAGCTCAGTCAACTCGTGGGGGCGTGTCGACCCGTGCAGACTTCCATACGGGCCTTCAGTCATATTTCGCAGCAAAAAAACAACAACAACTTATCCTACAGTAGCCTGATATGTGCCAGACCAGTTATGCAGCAGCTAGTCCCCGTGAAGGAGGGCCAGACAACAGACGTTGTGCCTCATCTGTACGGACGGTGCGGCTAGGCTATTAAAAAAAAAAAAAAAAAGCCGATTCACAGTCACCTGTCACTCACTCGCAGCTGACTGCGCTGTCAGAGGAGCTGCTGTCCCACTCTCTCTTGTGTTTGGCTGCACTCTGGCACGAGCCAAAAATAATAATAATGATTGTTCACGAGTCCCAAAACACGAGTCCAACTAGTCAAGTCTGAAGTCTCTGTGTATGCAACTCGAGTTCGAGTCGCAAACTGAGTCCTCATCTCTGGTCCATAGCTCCGTGAGCGCGAGAGAGATAGGCACGCACGCACACACACACACACACACACAGTTGCGGGGCAAAAGCGCTGTCAACCGGCGCGGAGAAATGCACGTCTGGTGTGGAAGGGAGGGCTCCGGCTCACGCGGAGCGCGGCGCTGTAGCGCTTCCGTGGTGTCCGCGTGTGACACTGGCGTGAGGCTATGTTGCTTCTGAGGGAAACTGTTTTCTACAGCGGGGTCATCGGGGGAGCTACTTCAGTGCGACACAACAACAACAACACGGGACAAGCAGGACAAACATCTACCCGCCCCCGTGGCGTGTAGCCCTCCAAATTTAAGTCGCCAGGGGAATATTTTAGTCGCATTTGGCGAGTGGCGACCGTTAGTTTACAGCCCTGCTTTTACTACTGTAATGAATATGAGAATACCAAAATAAAGAGGTAAATTAGCCTTGTCCTTTATCAGAGTTAAAGGGGACATATTATGGAAATATCACTTTTTGAAGGCTCTTTAACATATATTTGGGTGTTTGTCTTGCCTTCTGGCCACCAAAATGTGAATATTGACAAATAATCTGTAATGTTCAGGCTCCCTAGGTTGAAATCCATGTGGTTTTATGAGCTGTTCCCTCAGTTGTCTTCCAGTGATGTAACTAGGTTTCAAATTTGCATAATACCACCCCTACCTGGTACCAGTAGAAGGGGCGGGGCAAGCAGTGGCTCATTTGCATTTAAAGGGACAGGCACTGAAACCAGCTGTTCTGAACAGGGTTGTTTTGAGAGGATGAAAAGAGCTGTGATGTTTGATCCTTGAGGTATTTTGACCAAAGCGTGTCACAGACATGTCTTTAAGACACCTGGGGACTATTTTAATTTGTGGAAAGGGAGCATAGTATGTCTCCTTTAATGATTTTGCACTCTTCCCCACAGTGGTATATGTTTATTTTCAAGGCCCTTATTGGTAAGCAGCCCTCATACTTTTCATCCCTACTAGAATGGCACTCAAGTTAAAATAAAGGTTTAATAATTAGGACACATACTGTATACACTGACTTTTTTTGCTTTAAAAAAATCCTTATATAGGCAGAGATTTTACCCCCCCTCCTCAATGATTAACCCAAAGTTACGCCCTTGCTCTGAGGTATGACTCTGCTCCACCTCACAGGTACAGTACATCATCCTCCCTGCTCTGATGCACATCGGACCTGGCTACCGCTCCGACCCGAGTCGTTCATTTTCTGATGTGCGCTGACTTTCCACTGCAGAGCAAAGCTTGTGTTGGCCGCGGCTCGTGGCCTGATATCTGAGCTACGACTGGCCAACAGCTTAGGAGCACATCAGAGGCGATGTGGCTTATCCCAGTTGGATCAAAAGCAGTCCAGCCAAAACTCCTACAGATCCTATCTGAGCGTGCGCCGCTGATGACGAAGAGGAAGTGACAGGCTGTCAGTCAACCGGTCGGCTGACACATGGATCTGCTTACCGGGCCAGATAGGATCACCGCAGTTGATTACTAATCTACAGAAGAGATATGAGGTAACCTATATAACCACGCTGAAATGAAAGATTCAGACGATGAAGTACAGTATGAAAGAGAAAAAAAACAACCTGGGTTTAATATTAATTTATAATTTATTTCATAGCCGCACCGTTTATCAGGAAACTAGAACAAACTCAATACACTTCCTGTGTCCAGAAAACTAAAAATAGAGCAGGGGATTAAATGATATTAGCTATTACTCTCCTCTGAATATGTGCCTTCAAGTACACACGGTATATTTTAATGAAAACTGCAGCTACACATTTGTGTCTGCTCCTTTCAGTGCAATAATCTCATTTTTTATCTGCTTCATAGTCACATAATCTCTCTTCAGAGACTAATTGTCGAAACAGGCGAGCAAGTCATTTTTATTGATGGGGGAGATGTTTTGCCCCTTTAAGTAATAAGGTTAATTAGCTGTGTTTCCTTGGGATTCAAAATGCAAAATGCTTATTACATCAGAAAATCCATCTGGGGAATATGAGAGACGAGTAATATCATCAACGGTGTTGGAGGAATATTTCTCTTCTCTTTCTCTAAATCCAAGTGTGGTCAGATAGAGATGTGAAGGCTACACTGGAGGTGTTAGGTACAAATTTAATGACCGTTTTATGTATTTCATTAAAAGTTACGTTGTGGAAACAGATGGTCAAGGGCATACAGGCTGGAGCTGACCCTGGTACCTCAGGCTTGACCACTGCTCCAAATTTCAATTGTCAAACAGCTACAACAGTTATTCATGTCCAGAGAGCCTGTGGCTACGACAGCTGTTATGTAGAAGATACACAGACAAGTCCATGTGTAAACCCACCATAACCCCCCCCCCCAACACAAGAGGGTTTCAGAGCAGTGCTATGACACAAAGTCATAAAACGCATTACCTCGCATTGGCGTAGGAAGGGTTAATGTGACATATGTGGACTGATTACACACACTGAGACATGTGCCCAAAATCCCCCTCCGTACTGTAGCTTCTTCAGCCTCTAGGAAGGCCTTTTGTTGACAAACAGGAAAAATCTGAGTCCCAGATGTGTCTTGAGACGGATGAGAGCGACTCCTATGTTTTGTGTAGCATGTGTGGTATCAGGTTAAGGGCCGGCGTTAGCCTCGGGGAGCCCTGGAGAAGGTATTAGTGTGCTAATAGCGCCGGAGCGCAGTGTGCCAATGTACTTCTGTGGCTTGGATCACATCCCTCCCAGGAGCTGGCTATTGTCAGCTAATACGCAGCGTGGAAAACCACACCTAGCTAGCTAGCAGACTGGGCTAACAGTGAGTGCTCTCACCTACTTAACCTACTGTACACACTCTTGGTTTGGATCTGTGTGCCTCATCTGGTAAAATGCAAAAAAAACAAAAAAAAAAAGTATGTTCTGAAAGAGGTCATTCATAAATATCAACATGTATAGTTCCCACTCACTGATTTTCCTTTTGGTTGAACCTGCACATAATAAAAGGAGAGCAACTCAATCCCTTAGCGAAACAGGAAATAAACAAATACTACTTAGAAACCTAAGTAGTAACAGTGTTGCAACATGGGTGTGTGTTATTCATGCGAGGGGCTTAGTGTCTGTTCTGCTGAGTGTGACTGTAACTAGAAACCTCCACTCCAGATTGAGCCAGATTGTTTGGGGATTATGAGGGGTGGCTGCACCACTGAGCCAGGGCTTTATGTGTGTGGAGATGGTAACTGATTTAGCATGTGCTGAAACAGTACACCATCTCTTTGACCCCTGGTGTCTCCCCCCCCGCTGTGGCCCTCACACTCCTCGTCTGCTAATCGATCCGTTTGGCACCCCTTGTGTGTTGTATGTGTGTGCGTACGGCCCCGTGTGTCTGGTTAGCAGATGGTCGGCTTTTTGTCGTTCTTGCCCATGCCGCGCAAAAGCGTTCGTGTTACGGAGAGCGCTTTGTAGCTTCGGGGGCTCCGGGGTCTGAAAGACATTAGTGTAGTCCGTCAGAAATTAATTCCTGGCTTCCTCCGGTTCGAGCCAAACAGTGGCCCTCTCCGCTCTCCGTCCCTGTGCCGCATGCCGACAGAGGCCCTGCCGGGGGTAACGTGATAGCAGCGGCGCGGGAGATGATAAGGGATCGCCTTTGATGATGCAGTAGGAACGCCCAACAACTTTTACACTTGACCTTTCCATCGTGGCCCTCGGTCTCAGTAGATTTCTCCACTTCCTCAAACGATTCTCCTCAACTCGCCCATGTGAAGGTGCCTGTATCAGACAAGTCTATGCACCGAGCCTTACCACACATGCAGAACCTGACACAATCCTCAGTCCAAATGAGGCATATGCACCGCGCCCAAAAAAAGAATTATGATTTTGCTTTACAAGATTGTATGACCGACACAAAGTCATCAGTGCGTACACAGATTTGGTGTTTCTATTTTGGGGCAGTTGCTCTTGTGAAATCACGGTTGTATCATGTTCATACAATTAGTATCCTGACTGTCTGTTTTCTCTTTCCCTGTACCAGTGGTTCCCAACCTTTTTTGGCTCATGACCCCATTTTGACGCCACGAATTTCTGGCGACCCCCGATCACATGCAGTCACGTGATCGCAGCCGTCAATCATGCATCAGCTCAGATATTTTTATATGCTACATTTTATTTGAACCCGATTTATTGTTGAGAAAGTGAAAGCATAGAATACAGTTGTTGAAGATTATGTGTGGTGTTTTTAATCTTAAATTTAAAAAGAATAATAATTAGTTAAATATTTTTATCAATTACTAGACATTTCCGGTGACCCCATTTGAATTCCAGGCGACCCCACATGGGGTCCCGACCCCAAGGTTGAAAAACAGTGCCTTATACACTAAAAATAGAGGTATTGATTATTATGGCCTGCATTTTATTGGTTGTCTCGCTGAAAAACATATTCTCACAAAGAACAGTGCCAGAGAGCAATCGCAGTTACAGCAATTTAGATAATGCACCTTGACTGTGTGTTTCCCAGCACGGTCATTAAATTAAGTAATTAAGTAATTTCGTTGGATTACACTGTGAATTGTGTTTCAGTGATTTACTGATGTTAAAATACTACATGTTGTAACACAAGCCATCAGCTCGGAGAGGCAGATCTATTTTACTTGTCGTCGGTCGTCCAAAAGTTACAAACCGACTCCCTCCTCCACCTCTGTGAGGAAAACCAGAGTGTGGGTTTTGGCCTGTATGTAAATGACCTGCTGTGTATAATAACCCCACAATAAAATAATGGTTAGCCAGTGATGTGGGTCAGTGAGAACTTGGACTTGTTCTGAATTGGAGGGGAGGGGGGTGTTTGTTTAGATAATGCACATTCCAGACTATCGAGTTGCACTATGGGAAATGTAGGATTTGTGCACATTTTCCACTTGTTCATATTTAATAACAAAAGAAACATCTGAGGTGGAAAATTTGGCAAAAGCGCTAAAAGAATGATGTGGCAAAGTGTAAAGGAAACAATCTTAAATCAACTTCAAAGTGCATTAACGCATCCACTCCACTGGAAGTACACAAATTACAAACGATAAACAAACATAAATCGTACTCCTTTTACGTGTTGCTCACGCTGCTTTCATTAGTCTGAGGTTTAATTTCCGCCCTTTAAATGACATCACTTTGTTGTGATTTATAGCGACCGAGGCTAAAATAAGCACCGCCAGCTGTTCCCCTGATATCTGTTTAATGTATATCATTTATTTACTCATCTTTCTGTTTAAATCCGGTGGAAACTCAATCTAAACTTCAGATAAAAAATGTAGAAATCTCAGCGTCCTGCCTCAGTCTCGACTTTTCTCTTTTTATCCATGTCTTGTAAGTGTGCTGACTGAATGGAAGCGCTGTACTAAAATTGCTTTAGTGGCTCATTAAAGCCAGAGATTACCTTTTTTATAGCATCTCTCGTAAAAAGGAGACAGCCAAAGTGAAAATGGGTGCTGTCTATGTGCTGCTTTTATCGCTTAAATTCAACATATAATGTCTTGAACATCGAAAAACAGCTGCTGCTGCTGCTGCTTCTTTGTTTTGCTTTGCCTCGTGTCTCTGCTTGTTAAAAATGACAGCCTCGCTTTGTTGGTTATGAGGAAGATTATCGACGACTAACTCCGTTCATGACAAATGCTCCATTGTTTATCCGCATGTAGGAAAGTCTGAATGTGGAGGTTTGAATCATGGTGTAACATAAACACTAAATCAGCATTAAGGGTTAAAGTCCCACAACAATTAGCTGTAACATAGCTCATGGGTTTACACTTATCGCCGTGCCCAAACATGACATGTGCTATGATGTCAGTGTGACAGCCAGGCACTGGGTTCTGTCAACATTTCCCTTGGCACAAATAATTTTCATGACCCCACCACGGTTATTTACCACATCGTGGCACACATGGTGGGAAAGTCTGCTCTCACTGAGCTCTGATGTGGAGAAGGACGCATTTGCTCCATCGCACGGCCAAAAAGAACAATTTAGAAAATGATAGAAACATCCATCATAACTGCCGAGGTCCAAAAACTCAAAACGAGAGTCTCATCCAAGTTTTTTTTTTTTTTTTTTTTTTTGACGGCTCACATTTTACGGGTCGTCGGTGAACTCATAAAGCCTGCTCTCCGAGAAGATGACGCCTGCCTAATTTGTTTGAGCTCTACATGATGTTCTAACCAAATTAAAGTGAAACCAAACCCAAGCCAAATATACAGTACACCTCTCACCAGCTACTCAATATTTTTCAGTTTGATGTTTTCAAATTCTTCTTTAATCCTTTCACACCTCGCCCCGTTTCTCCCATAATGCCCCGCGGTGTCCGATGGTAAATTGATGAGGGAGAGGAAATCTCTGAGGAATCCCCGACAAAGTCCCCCGTGTTTGGCAGGTAAATAATCAATGCAGACTTGTTCCTGAGAAGCAGGAAGACAAACAAGATGAAGCTTTCCTGTCTGCCTTCGGGAGAAGCTGTCGATTTAAAGCCCCCCCCCAGCCCACCCCCGACTGGTGGGCTTTTTTTAAAGAGCTCACTGACAGAAAAACTAGCCCTCTTTAAAGTTATCCTCACGTTAACGGGGCTCTTATATGATTTACACATGTCACATTTGACACATGCACAGATGAGCTACATGAGAACAAAATGACAAAGAGTTTTGTCAGGTTAGAAAAAAGAAATTCACACTGTTCACAAGAGCTCATTTCCCCCCCTCCCACGGAAAACAACAAACAAACAAACCCCGGCCCATAGAATGAGGGGACAGATTTACAGCCAGTCAGGGTCAAGGGTCGTCCGGCTGGATGCTTTCTTGGAGTGGTCTTTTCTCTCTTTGCTCCTTTCTTTTCTTTGAGGTGTCCCCTCGGCTCCCACCCCTCCCCCAGCATTCCTCCCTTTTGTTTATTCTATATAAATACAATCAGACTGCTCCGCCGCTCACACTGGTATACATTCTCCCTTTTCTGTCGGTCGCTCCTCCTCACATACACATGTACAACAACACATACACACATACAGGCTCACAGCTCACACACGATTACACAGGACACTGTTGACAAAGTGAGGTATGGGCTTGTAAATGGACCGTCCACCCACCAGCACCACTCAAATGAACGCACAAACCTACACCTGCAGGGAGAGTTTGAGAGGTTTCGAATTAGGGATGCAACTAACCTTTATTTTCATTAGCGATTAATCTGTCGATTATTTCAACGTTTCATGATCGATTAGTTGTTAGAAAATTTGTAAAAAATGTTGAAAAATGTCAATCGGTGTTGCGCAACCCACAATGACATCCTCAAATGTCTTGTTTTGTCCACAAACCAAAGAGATACTCAGTTTATTGTCATAAAGGAATAAAGAAAACAGAAATATTCACATTTAAGAAGCTGAAATTAGAGAATTTTGACTATTTTTCTTTTTAAAAAAAAAAATTTTTGATTTGAATGATTATTAATTAATTGACGATTAGTTTAATAATCGATTATTGTGCGATTAACCAATCAATTGTTGCAGCTCTACTTCAAATACGGCTAAAGTTTTTAATTCCATTTTTATTTGGAGAGTGTGGAGGAGCCCAAAGGTGTGGAACTATTGCAGCTAATGAAACAACTACACCTGGACTAAACAATCCAAATAAAAAACTAAAAAAAAAAATCCCATCTCCAGGTGTGTGTGTGTATGTGTGAGTTGCCAGAAAAGCAGCAGAGGAAACTGAGGCATTCTACTCCAAAAAAACAACAGGAGAGGGGAAAAAGGCGAGGAAAGGGAGATGAAGTGTAAGTGGGAGTGAGGAAAAGAGGGAGGCAGCCAGGAACAGGCCAGAGAGACGGAGAGAAAGAAAGACCCAGCGACCAAGTTTAAAGGCCAAGAAGTGTGTGTGTGGCCGTGCCAGGGCTCTGCAGCAGTCTGTTGGTAGGGAGACGCGCAGGAATGTGTTGCTTTCTACTTTAAGGCAGTTTAATGAACATTCAGGGCTCTATTTCTGTGTGCTGAGCAAAGACTGGCACAGGCAGCGCTGCAACCTGTCGGATTTCTCTAACATTAAAATGACCTTCGCCCATTTGTTTGATGTAAGACGCTGCTATGTCGAGCTAATTAGCTAACAGACGTGTATATTAATCCTCTGGTGAAACTCCGGGCCAAACAACAAATAAGTGCAGGTGTAGCGCTGCCAGAGCTGCTGGGAATGAAGCTCTCATACTTTTCTCCAAGTGATAAAACAAAACAGATGCACTATAACTACACAATCCAACTGATTGTTTTCTACATTATAAAAGCTTCAAGGTTAAAGCATCACTACAGTGTTTTTCATGCAGAGAGCTAACGTGATTTCCAAACGTCAAAAGTGTCTGAGCTGTCGAAGTAATTAAACTGTTAATTACTAATGAAAAGAGGGAAAGCTTCCTCTCATTCATCCTCCACTCTTCTGACATTTTCTACATCTGTGATGCATGTACACTGAACATGAAATGGAAATAGCCTCTTAGCTTAGCTTGACCCCTGTCTGTGTTGCAAACCTCTTGTGTTCACTCACCTGCTGCTTAGTGCTGCAACATAACTGCTCATAAAGTTTGTCTAACAGTTGAGTTGACTGATCCAATGCGAACTGGTTATACACCGATCAGGCATAACATTATGCAACAAACTGTGATGCACTGTGTGTTCTGACAGCTTCTATCAGAACTCCAGCCTTCTCTCTCCAAAGTGTATCAATGAGCCTGTGGCCACTTCAACAGATTCATTCTACCGTCCTGCAGGGAAATTTGTTTCCACAGTCCGTCCGTATAACATTAAATAGACATTTTAACCAACCCGACAGACGAGAATACGAAACGCAAACCATGTTTCCATCCACACGTTTGTATTCACATTAAGCAATATGGAATTCAAAATGCCTTATGGAAACAGTAAAACTCGATTAAATGTTGTGAATATCAATAAAAAGTTAATATGGTCGATCTCATCGGATTTTCTCTTGATCGATACAAAGTTAATGCGACAGATGCTGATGGAAACAGTTCTGTGTCAGATAAATGTGAGTTGCGTTTATGTTTTATGTAAATTCTGTAAATTCTTCTACGTATTCCAGCTGTTCATCAACACAACAGGAGTAAACAAAGATGCAGGTGAACAGGCGACAGACTGGCTTCATGTGAAGTGTCACCATCTCCCAGAACTGTTGAAAGCGCTGCCGATCACAAACCACCGCCTCCATTTAACATGCAGTGCATCTGCATCGAAGTGGTGTTTAGATGTCAAGCATGCTGCATTATAAGCACCAGCCTATAGCCTAGAACTTGCCTATTTACCAACTTAACTTGGCCGGCGTGCGTATGGCTCAGTGGTCTCCAGGCAACGACCCCAGCTGCTCATCACACTGGGCCTGTGCACAGCCTGACCTCAGACAATCGGTTAAAGATGAAGGATGGATGTCTTTTTATTTTGCGATTTAGTATAAAAAATGAATGGAAACACCTTAAATTGCAAGAAAACAATTCGATGCAGCAATATGATCGCAAAACAGACGTCATTACTTTTTATTCGGTTTAAGGTCTGAGATGGAAACACACTTGAGCCGGCGTTATTCACATTAATATCTTTATCGATTTCAAGATAATTCGATCGACAAGTGGATGGAGACATGGTTACAGACTGTGCTGTTGCAGCCAGCTGTTCCTTCCTTGGACCAACTCTTGATAGATCCTGACCACTGCAGACCGGGAACAGCCCACATGAAAGAGACCCAGTCGTCCTTGGAGAACTGGATCAGATCCTTACACTGCCCATTTTTCTGCTTCTAACACATCAACTTTGTTCACCTGCTGCCTAATATATCCCACCCACTAACAGGTGAAATCATTAAGTGTTATTCAATGTTATTCATTTCACCTGTTGGTGCTCAGAATGTTATACCTGATTGGTGTATACCCTTTGAAACCAACATGCACACACGTCATAGACGGGACCACTGACCTGTGTGGCTGCGGATGTGGACCCTCAGCGTACCATTGCTGGCAAACTTCTGTCCGCAGTACGGGCAGATCTTCTCCTTCTCTCCTGTGTGTGTCTGGAGGAGAGAAATGATAAAGCACATGTGTGGTTGATTAGGAAAAGTATTTGTAGCATTCATCCTCACTACATTTCAGGGTAAATGTGATCACTGGTGAAAGCTGGACTTCCATGTCGGGACATACACTCATCCCGTTAACCTTAACCAGCTTCATCACATTGTCTCTTCAAACGACTTTGGTCCTTTTTTTTTTGTTAATTCAAAACAACTGCAGCATCTACGCTCTGATTTAAAGGGCCACTTTAGTAGATTTTCTTAATTGGGTAAAGAGCAAACCATATACTATCCCCCCATAATGCACCACAAACTAGTGATGGACTCAGTAAATGGAGATGCACATGTTCACGTGACAGTTGATCCAATGAGCTGCCCTGAAGGCAGGATCAAAGACCACAGACCATCCAAGTTAAACCAGGGTCCGAGGCCCCGAGGAGCAGAAAGGCCAGGGTGCACACATGCATCCACCGCCCCATCCCCTCCTCCTCCTCCTCTTCCTCCTCCTCCTCCTCCCTCTTCGTCTTCTGGGGTGCACATGCAAGCGGGGAAAGAAGAGCATGTGGAAAGAGTATGCTGCTGCCTCCCCCGCCCCCCCCTCTTCTCCCTTTTTGAAACTCTGAATTCCACCTCCCGGCCCGTCGTAAATGCCCAGAAATAAGTGTGAGTGTGAAAAGCTCAAAGTTAAAGCAACAGTTTCGACAGCAAGTACAACAATACAGGAACACCTCCTCACCGGGCCCCCATCCGTCCCTCCATCACCCCGCTGTGTGACTCTGACACCTCGGGTGTTCAGTTACAAAGGCTCCGTCCACCGTTCACGCGCACACACACACACACACTCACGCACACATATGTACACATTTTAACAAACAAACACATGCTTACGCACTCAAATCCTACAAATAAATCCACTTGCATGAACACGTGTGTCGCAGACCGAGCCGTGTTTCGCTAATTGTAGGAGAGCGAGAGCCTTGTTTTGTATTCCACCAAACAGCCACAGGGTATGTATCGTTTTCACACAGGAACATCCCGGCCCACATCATACCTGAGCAGTTTATTGGGAGTTGTGTGCAGCTTTCACAAGTTTTATACATGGCTGAATAAATAGAGTACGTCTATAACGAGTCAGAACCAACCCTGTAATTTTCATTCATCGTGAATTCTTCTCTCTCAGCACCGACTGAGGTGAGACGAGCAAGACATACAATGCATGCACATACATGCTCACACTCACACACACACACACACACACACCCCCTCTCACATTAACACAAATCCAGGCCGACTGAAGAGAGAGCATTCGCTGTAACACAAAAGCTCTCAATGAACAACTCAGGCCCAGATATGTAGAGCATCACTGTTCATCATCAGCCACTGCTGAGAAATAGAAGAAGATAAAGAAGAGGTAGAAGAAAAGGAAGAAATAGAAGAAGACGAAGAAAAGGAAGAAGTAGAATAAGAAGAAAAGGAAGAAATAGAAGAAGAAGAAAAGGAAGACGAATAAAAGCATAGATGTATATATACTATATATATACTGACAGTATATATATCTATGGAAGAAAAGGAGGAAGTAGAAGAAAAAGAAGAAAAAGAAGAAGAAGAAGAACAACAACAACAACAACAACAACGAAAATAACAACAACATGTCATTCAGCTTCCAACCTTTCAATAGAAAATCATACATAAGTTCTCTCCATTCAGGCTCAGTGGACTCATCTGTATGATCCATTTGAAATTCAAACAAATATCGAAGGCTGTTTAACTTGTTTTTGAGTTTGTTTTTCCTTATCTTTATGTTATGGATTTAGATTTGAATGAAACAAACTATAACTAGTGTCACTAGTGTCACCTCAAGCTCACTATACAGCTCCAAAACTGAAAACCTAAAGAGAAGATTGATCAAGAGTGTAAATCACTTCAGACCTAAAAAGGCATCATAGGCATCATAATACAAAATTTAAAAAATAAATAAAATACAGGATCGGTCTGGATTCTAGATGTCTAGATAAGAAGTCATGACTGTGCACAGAGCTGTGTTTCAGTTTCAAACATGACCATGAGGAGGGTTTGTGAATATTCCAGGGTAGAAGTTCGCACAGACAAACAGTTGCTGAGAATGAAAATGGAGATTAAATACGACTTGGACAACAGTATTACCAAGAGCAGGGTTACGCAGCACATGTAAACACAGCCACTAAGTTGTTCTCTCCTCTGCAACCTGACTTTGATCAAGGCCAGATCTCCCAGCAGCCTCCAGACCCCATGAGCAGCGAGACGGTTCAACATGCCTGTCTTCGGCCCTACTGTTCTGAGGCAACCTCCGAGACTTTTTTCTTTTGCCCTGTGCCAAGAAGCTGTTTCATTTCAATCTTGATCCATAACCACACCGGACGTTGTCAGATTTAGGGCTGGTAATCTGCAGCGAGATCTGTTTGGGGCTTTGAAACCCTGCGGAGCTAATGGACTAACTGCCATTTCTAATCAACATTGGAATTGATTTCCGAGCCTTCGAGTGCAGGAACGCTCAAGATGGATGTCTCCGCCAGGTTTGACTTTCCAAGACGTTAGCTGCATCACTTTATAAGACTGGATGTGAAACAATGGAAACATGTTAGCAAAGTAAACGCTGGCCTGTCATTTCTCCCCCGTCTAAATCTAGTTTGATAGCTGAAGATTGATGATGGAAAATGCTGTAATTTAGTGCAATTTACTTGCGGCTTTAACTCGAAACGCAGAGGAAGTATATTCATGCAGATCGTCAAAATCATTTTGTCAGCAATATACAGAAGATAATTTTTCAGGGTTTCATCAATTATTTTGGAAAAGTCAAACGAAACCAACAGAGAGGTTTTTTTTTTTTTTTCGTTCACCTTCTTGTGGCTCTTGAGGACGGATGGCGTGACAAAGGCCTTCCTTACACAGGTCGCACACTCTGAGCAGCTCGCGGCTCTGCTCCACCGTTCTAAAAACAGCTTGCAACGACAATTAAAGGTAACGGACCTATTATGGCAATGGGCCAATTTGCCAAAATGTTGAACTATCCCTTTAAATGTAAACTCTTGAATGCAATTTCTGCCAAAAGTGCTTTAAAAATGATCCAACTAAAAATACATTAAAAAGGAACTAAGGAGGATTTCTCCCGTGGCTATGCTACATTTTTGCCTTAATTAAAAAGCTCCAGAGTAATTCTGATAGTTAACTACATGACTTGTGACTTGTTACTAGTGAGAACGGACCATCCCTGTCTTCCACCTGGCGTCTCATGGCTGAAAACCAACCTTGCAACATCAGTGTAGTACCTGGCCACCAGCTTAAGACTACACAAACATACACGCCGTAACATTGTTCATGTTATCCACTGCTCCATTTATTGATTTTTCGCCGGCTTCGTTGTAAACAGATGCACATGGGCGAGAGGAGCGTAACCAAAACAGCGGAAAAGCGAGCGGACTTGCATAGTTCCCCTTTAACTTTGTGTGGAACTGTTTTGAATATTTATTTCATTGTCCATAAACTGATGAATCACTGTCCTGTAAAAACAGGAACATTCACCACAGTTTATGAGAACTCAATGTACAGGCTACAATAGGTCGTTTGTTTTTTTCAACCAACAGTCCAAACCCCAAAGATATTAAATCTATAATCAATTCAGGAAATATAACTTATTTGTTTCTAAAATGACAAAGCATGACCATAGGAATTATATTCATGCAGATGGTCAAAATCATTTTGTCAGCAATACACAGGGTTCAGGGTTCATCAATTATTTTGGAACAGTCAAACAAAACGAACAGAGAGGTTTTTATTTTTTCCGTTCACCTTCTTGTGGCTCTTGAGGACGGACGGCGTGACAAAGGCCTTCTCGCACAGGTCGCACTTGTACTTCTTGTGGCCGTCGTGCACCACCTGGATGTGGACGTTGAGCGTGTCCTTCCTCTTGAAAGTGGCGTCGCACTGGTCGCACTTGAACGTCCTCTCACCTGCAGCCGGGGGAGATAGAGGTCTGTTTGTGAGAGCCATTTCCAGTTATCTATTGTTGTGCCTCTAAACACACAGTCATCACGCACAGCAAGTGGGGACCCAATTTCACCGGGGGACGATTGTGTGGGCAGGGGGGAAAACACAAAAGAGGGTGTTTCATTGCGGCAGACAAGCTCCAAACGGCGGTCTGCTAAACAAAAGTCTTTTATCATGTACCTGTAGGTGAATACATCTCAGGGGCAACTGGTAAAACAAACTCCGCCGCCGTATGTTTCCTCTCCACAATAAATGGTTTGCCGCATTTACAGTAAAAGAAAAATGTCCTATTTTATTAATCATTCCCCTGAAAAGCTGCGAAAGCGGCAGACAGACAGCACTCAGACAGTCTCAGCTGTTCTCAGAGTGCAGCTTGATGTTTTCCCTTAACGCCTCTGCTCTCTGCCTCCATACAACAGCCTCTATTGTTGAAGAGTGGTTGTTTCCATTATATGGAGATCATTCCATTTCCACACAGTAATTTGGAGAGACTGCGTGTTTCGGTGTGGGAGCAAGTGGTTACGAGCTTTTTCGCCCCGTTCTCCTGTTACCAAGGCCGATGATGGTCAGCTTAGGAGAAAACACTGAGGTTCACTGTGAGAGCTGGAACGGTGCTGCAGTGAAGTCTGGCATTAGGACACGTTGTAGGGCCCGGTGGGAAACTGTGATCTGATCTCTGACTCGCATCAATCTTCATCTGAATAATCCAATATCCATATACTCCTGAGATTGATCTTTTCAGGTCTTTTACAGTTTCCTGTGGATGTGTGAAGCTGTGACCCCTTTTTAGTCTTTTACAACTAGATCTGGTCATGTGAGAAAAAACATGGCAGATGTGTTTCCACCAGGGGTTCAGGTCTAAAGACGAATGAGCGGCTGCATTTAGGATTTATAAACTATGACGACAGTAAAGAGCTGGACAAGAGCAAAGCTTTATTATTGCTCTGTCTATTATTTCCTGAGATGCATGTGTAAACTGTTGGTCATGGAAAATAAAATAAAAAATGCAAATGCAACTTATCATGTCACCACTCATCATGTAAACATGGATATTTATAATACTACACCAAGTTAGAAGAACCTGAAATATCTCCAACAATCCAAACTGAATCATACCGGGACCTCATGAATGAATCGATTCAGGAAATCAGTGGTGAGCACTAACACACATACTAAAGATTCACACACTCACACAGGATCATACTATTATTTAAAGACTTGTCCAACTGACATTTGATCCCAGTTCAATTATGGGATCAACCTCAGTTGATGTAGGTCTTCAGATTTTCTTCAACAGTGACTTCAGTAATGGTCCTTGTCCGTCAGCTGACTAGAGATAGGCTTATTTAAAGTAAGAATTATGAGGCCATAATTAAAGTTCTAATCAGCAGAGCAATTTGTCTTCTTCTTTCTGTTCAATTATAATGAAACAAACTGAGCTGGGTATCGCTACGGATTTACTGAATCTATTCAACTTTGATTCACAAGGTCCCGATTCGATTCGATATTGATTTGATATTGATTTATTTGAAGATGTTTCTGTTTCTACATAATAATAATAACAATTTTGCTTGGTTATGAAAGAGATTCTCACAGAACTGATGTTGCAAATGTACAAAGATGGAACTCTCTAACCTGGTGCTTTATAAAAAAAAATGTATAATTACATTAAAAAATGACACAAAAGCAGCTACATTAATGCACACTTCTAACGGCAAAACAGTGTGACTCTTCAGTACAGTTGTGGGTGATAATTCTAGTACTGCAGTCAACGTGCATATTTCAGCAGTGAATGGATACAACAAAATGTAAACAGCAGCGTGATCACAGATCGTGTGCAAGATTTGTGATCATGCTGGTCTGTGATTTCGGCCGACTAACACAGGAAACAGGAAATGGCATACATTAAAAGATCAATCTCAGGATTTTTTTTTCTCAGGATCTGAAATTCGATTTTAAACCCCGCTGTTTACTGTACTAATTATCTGAACCTGATTTATTCAGGTCCTCTAATCTGACCACTGATTGTTACATTGTTTGTGATGTGAAATTCTTCTTTTTACACTATGGTAACAGTTTGATGAAACTGACTGGGAACGCGTGCAGACAGATTTTTTTCTTTTAAATGGAAGAATGTTCTTTCCTGAACTCAAGGGTTCTGATTTGATTTCACCTGAACATTTCACAACAGCTGTGCTTCATCTTCTCACCGTGGGCCATCGCTACAGAGCCAACTCCTGTTCCCAACGCTAACGCACAAAGACAGACACACTTATTCCATGGCATGTGGCCATTTTCTCACCTGCAGTACAATGAAATCTCATACTCAATCCTCCCGCCCCACATACTCCAGAACTCGATACTTCATACGAGTGCCGGTATTATATGGCCTGCCTCCGGAGACAGAGGCAGGAAATGCCTTGAGCTGTACAATCTCTTTGTTATCTGTCTCCGTTTTGAGGAGCGGCGCTGCGTCCTGCTGAGGCTGGGCCGTCTGAGGAGAGGGTTTCAGTCAGACCGGAGCACCTGGGACGACCTGTCCAACTTTAATGTGTCCTTGTTGAGATGTTTGATAGAGTTATGGTCTGTATGGTAAACGGAAATGTCCACAGATGTGAGGATGATTTGGACGCTAATGAAAATTTATGACACACAACAAGTGGGTGATTTTCTCAAGAGATATAAAGGGAGAATATCACTTAAAGGGATAGTTCAACATTTTGGCAAATTGGCTCGTTGCCATAATCCATATAGTCTTAAACTGCGTTCACACCGGACCTTTTGTTTTTAGAACAAGCGACGAGTTTACATGTTAAAGCAACATTGCGGAGTTTCAGCTCAGTGCTTCCACCATCTGGTGGGAAAAACGAAACTTAACGAAAACGAAACTTATCAGCCAGCGCATCCAGCGTTTATTCCCATTAATAAAGGACAGTATTTCCCACATGCAAGGAGACTGTGTGGCTTTTACCCACCACGTCTCTCTCCGACGCAGAGGGGAGGGGAGAGGAGGGGGGCGGTGATTCGTACCCGTGCAGGGAAGTTACATAGTGCAGTTTCAGCCGACGCGACCCGGCCCAGGCTACCATTGCAGTGAGTCTGGAAACATTATTTTAAGGCCGAAAAACTCCGCAATGTTACTTTAAGTCAATGCAAACGAGCGATTGAGCGTTTAATCGCCCAGGCGAAAAAACGCTGGGGCTCGGAGCGACGCTCAAGATGAGAAATCCCAACTCTCCGGCCGTCAGTCGCTCGTCGCTCAGCGCTGATTGGCTGCCGTAATTCCGGTGGTGCCGGTGTAAACAGAGACACATGGCAGTGGGCATGACGTCATCAAAGCGAAAATGCGAGTCTGTGGCTCTGCGCCAAATTGACGAGCGACTGCAGCTGAGCGTTGGAGCGTTTTTTCGGAGCGATACGAGCGACAGCGACAAAAATAAAAAGTCTGGTGTGAACACACCTTTAGGAGTAGGTTCATTACCTTTAATTGTCGGTGCAAGCTATTTTTAGAACGGTGGAGCAGAGCCACGAGCTGCTCAGAGCTACACTATGGAGGCTCATGGGATTTCTTGGTTTCCCTCATCAAACTCATCAAATACACAATCCAACAACTGCAAAACGATCCAACTAAGAATACATTAACTTTGTGTGGAACTGTTTTGAATATTTATTTCATTGTCCATAAACTGATGAATCACTGACCTATAAAAAACAAACACCAGTGGACTCACACTCATACTTACTGTTGTGGATGAGTAGATGACGCTGTAGCGAGAAAGGCGTGCGGAACAGCGCTTTACACTCCTCACACTGGAAGGGTCTTTCCTCAGAGTGGGTCTGCAGAGAGAGCAGAGAGGCCTCAGTGTCTATAACGTATGTGTGTGTGTGTGTGTGTGTGTGTGTGTGTGTTGAGGGGTGGGCTTCCTGCCTCACTGTGTGGATGTTGATGTGAGAGGATCATGGGTATGGCTCCACAGCCTATTTGGTTTGTTGACCTGATGAGGACAAGCAGCTCAAAGGGCTTAAAGTTCAAAGTGCTTCTGTTTTTCTGACCCCCCCTCCCCTCCCAAATCCGTCCCCATCCCCATCTATCTGAGTGACACCTCAATCCCGAAGGTAAACACAGCCAACCTCTGGGGTGGAGGAGGCCAGAGACCCCACAGATAACCACCACCACCACTGACACCCCAGACAGACAGACTAACAATTCCAAATCTGAAGTGTCTTTGAATGAATGAATATCTCTCCACATCAAATCCCAATCAGATGAATATAAAGAAAAAACAATGCCACACACAATTAGCTCACTGGTGGATTATCATGTGATCACCTTCTTGTGATTCTTGTAGACGTTGCGGTGAGCAAACTCCTTCCCGCACAGCTTGCATTTGTAAGGTTTGTCCTCGCTGTGGATGATTTTGTGAGCCGTCACCTGATCCAGGCGCTTGAAGGAGCGGCTGCAGATCTCACAGGTGTACGGTCGCTTCTCTGCCCAACACAAACATTAAGGGAGAAACATCTTCAAACATTCATCCTCATCTACACAACCATTGCCAAAAAAATAATCTTACTCAATTGGAAAGATAGAACAAAACTAATAATAAAACATTGGTTCAATCTGCTAACTGAATACTCAAATCTGGAAAAACTTACAATCACCATAAAAGACAATATCACCTTCTACAACAACACCTGGTCCCCATTTATACAATTTATCCAGAGCTGATCCCCCCAAGCACTACTCTACACTGTTCATCCCTTTTTCTTATTTCTTTTTTATTATTATTATATATTTTTCTACTCTCTTCTTATTTCAACATCCCCCAGAATGCCTGCTCAGTCCCTTCCCCTCTTTGTTTTGTTCTGTCCTAGTTTGTTTGTTTATTTATTCTGTTGCCCCTTGTCCCATGCTGTTCTGTACTTGTCTAACTGTCCTGTAATGTGTAAAAAAAAAAAAAAAAAAGGAAGAAAGAAAGAAAGAAACATTAAAGGGATAGTTCAACATTCTGGCAAATTGGCCCATTTCCATAATCCCTATAGTCATAGCAGTAGGTTTGTTACCTTTAATTGTCGGTGCAAGCTATTTTTAGAACGGCGGAGCAGAGCCACAAGCTGTTTAGAGCTACACTATGGAGGCTCATGGAATTTCTTTGTTTCCCTCATCAAACTCATCAAATACACAATCCAACAATAGTTGTGACCTGCACATTCACCACGTTATGAGATAATAACGTGATAATAAAGTTGTTTTCGAGGTAAATACAGAGACTGCTTGCCGAAAAACTGCGGTTTGCATGAATTTACCTCAAAAACAACAAAAAGCGTGGTGAATGTGCAGGTCACAACTTGTCCACGAGAGCGTTTTGGAGTTGTTGGATTGTGTATTTGATGTGTTTGGTGAGGGAAACCAAGAAATCCCATTAGCCTCTGTAGCGTAGCTTGCGGCTCTGCTCCGCCGTTCTAAAAACAGCTTGCACCGACAATTAAAAGTAACGAACCTACTCCTAAAACTATAGGGATTTAGGGCAATGGGTCAATTTGCCAAAATGTTGAACTATCCCTTTAAGGGAGATACATCATGGTAAACAGAGACGGTGCATGAAGTTACAGCGGAACGTTTTCAGTGCGGCGTCTTCCTACCTGAGTGTGTGATCATGTGGCGTTTAAGCTGGTTTGTAGAGATGAACTTCTTATTGCACGCGTGGCAGTCGAATATTTCATGAACCTTGGACAAAAGAGCAGCGAAGAGGGGGTTTAAAAGTTTTGGTCTTTGGGACATGAAAAAAAAGATCACCATCAGTTTTCATTCAAGACAGAAGAACAACTATTACGGCTGAGTGATGAAAAGTTTCAATCCCTTTTCTGCTTCAGTGTTAAACTCCTTCATTTTCAAATCCAATCGCTGCCCTGGCGTTCAGCTACAATAGTCTATGCTAATTCAAAGCAGCTCCTCTTGTCACAGCTGCGCCTGCGAAAGCTTGTTCGGCTAAATGGTGATAATGGCAGTTCTAAGCTGCTTTGGAACAAATGTGTCACTACGGAAAGTTTGATTGGTCTTTGGCTTGAATAATAGTGACTGTTCCAGTGTCTTTGATTGAGGCTGTATGAACACACTAGATATTTATGCCGTGTTTATAATAACACTTTGTTTCAACGGGACTCAGCTCTTCCAAATGTAATGTAACGCTGGCCTAAATTTACACAATAGAGCGAGATTGGAAAACACAACTATAAGAGCCACATAATAGCAGAACTGGCACATGGAGACACAAGGAGGCCACTCAGGAATATTCCATACTTCTATTTTAAAACTCCCTGGAGATGTGAAACTGCAGAACTGTGTCAGCGTCCAGGTGACTGTAAAGTGTTGAACAGTTTGCGGTTGCAGCCCCGGTGATAAATAATGTGACAGAAATATTCATTAATGTGGATGATCGATGTTGACGGGAGAAAATGAAATGTCACAATTACCAGCAGGGATAATGAATGAAGAATGTAATGACTAACGATGTAATGACGACCAATGAGACAAACTGAATGAGACAACCTGTGCACTAATCAAGTGCCCGACCATTAGCCAAAGTGTGTTCCCTGGGGTGAAACCATACACAGGTGATGGTAAACTTAGAAATAATTATAGAATACAGTGTACATGATCTAAAGTCAACAACTCCTAAATAGAACAAAACAAACATGTAAAGAAAAATTCTTGGAATTCTTTCTTTTTCTAAAAGACACAAACAATTTGTTCACAGCTCAATCACCTGAAATCCTTAAAGTTCCCATTCAGTATAAAGGTTGATGTCCATGTGTAGTGTGATTGAAAATCAGGTCTCGGTTCTATATCATTACTGTGAAACTATCAAAGCCTGTACTCAGAAACTGAGGCTGGAGGCGTTTTCACACCTGCCTTGTATGGTTCGCTTTAAACAAACTCAAATTCATTTCTCCCTTTGGTGTGGACCTTTTGGCCAGGTGTGAATACAACACAGCCATCCAACTCAGGTGTGGACCAAACAAGCGGACTGAGACCCGGCTGGGTGCGGTTCCAAACGAACCCTGAAAGCGGTCCGACCGCGGTCCGACACAGTTGCAAAAAGCATACGCCTTCTAATAGTCAGGAATTGTGGGAATTAATTATGACTAGAATTATATATAATAATTATAAATCATATAATTGTTATGCCATGGTAGGCGCACATGAGAATATGCTCTCTTCAGCCGTCTTGCAGCAGGTCTTCTTCATTAAAAATCATAAGAACACCATCGTAAAACTGACGTTGTATTAAATGCTCTTGCTCACTGTACTGGTTGTGTATGTCTGTTTGTTGTTTGTTTCCTTTAATAAAAATCGAACATCTATTTGTAAATATATATATATGTAACATAATGTGATGTGTTTCGATAAACAAATTTATGAAAAAATATATATATCAGAACAAGCCCGAGCAAGCTCTCAATGATCGTTTACTTCCATCCTGCTTTCCCAGCCCCAGATGTTTCTGACCAATGATTGAACGACCTCAGCATACATGTGGATTTCTTTACAAATTCTGATCCACATGCAAAAAGTGCAATGTGAAAGCAAAGCGCACCAAACAACAAAAAAATCCAAAAAACATTGCATTTGGTCCGGACCAAAGCGAGAAAACTAACGGACTTTCCTGGTGTGAAAACGCCTTTTAGAATCATCGTGACATCATCAAGCGAGGTTCTGCACCAACTATGATATCATGCTTCTGATACAAGAAACAAACGAATAGTGTGATATTATGTTACAGTGAGATCACAGATTGCAGATTCAGAATTCTGGTGGAGCAATTATCTACTAAATGAAGTAAGAAAATGCACTACAGAAATAACATCTCTACTTCCAAAACACAGTTAATTCCTGATCTGTTTCTAAGTGAGTGAAATTAAAGTGAATTCCCTCAGTCATAACTCTGACCTGTGATGTCTGGGGATTCGCGGCACAACAGGAAACACATGCTTGAGTTTCTCCTTGGTCCGAGCTTCAGTAGAAGTCAATGGGAGACTTGACAACTTTCCAGGGTTGTAAAAATTCTGCCTGTGACTTTTACATCTGATAAGTGTTTAAACACACTCTGTTGCTCCAACTGGACCAACTGATTGTATTTCATTGTCTCAACGGTACCTTAAACAACACCTCCCACCAACACAACCTGTTGTTTTTGGTCTCACACGTACTGACTGTGCTAATAATTATAATTAATCAATATTACAGGACGTATTTACAATGAAATCACACATTGAAATGGAACAAATTAGACTTATTTAACCTGGAAGGAGCTGCCGCCTCATAGATATTTACAACGGTAATTGTAGAAGGTTTCATGAACCGAACATATGTTTTTACTGGAAATTCACATTAACAAAATATAAATATATATTTGTATGAAAATGTTTTAAAGTCGTATTTAAACAGTCCCATTTAAATCTGTAATCCATCAGTAAGAGAGAGAATCCCCGACGCCAAGGCTAAAACCGTATTGTCTGCCAACACAGGCTCTTAAATTTCACAGGACCTGTGGGATGAGCCAGTGAAAAAGAAACCAGCCCTGCGCTCGGTGTCACCCAGAATAAATTTGTAACAACTTGATCATAAAGACACCCTCACATGGAGAGGGAGTAGCTCAACAAAGTGAACTCTGGAGAGATTAAGAGGTGAGTCTAGGTTATAGAAACAGTGTGATGGATTCCACTGTACGGCAATAAAGACGCATCGCCTTAAAAAATGGATCATGCAAAACTAGCTTAGTGGAGTTAAATCCTCTCAGAGCCGGTGCAGAGGATCCGGGTGTGATAGTGTGAAATGCACAGGCAGGATGTTCATGTCGAGTCTCACCTTTCTGTGTTCTTGTAGATTCAGGGAGGAGGAGCACTTTCTGTTGCATATGGTGCATGTGAGTTTCTGCCGTGAGCTTCCTATAAAAGAAAAACAACTAGAAGAAAATTACCACGCCTGAACTTCGGAGCGGATGTCGAGGGCGGGCAATCACCTCGACAATTTCATGACAATCATCACGCAGCGCAGATACACATCAAAAGTTTCACAGGATAAAGGTTTCTCTTCGACATACATCCAGCGACCACACACACACACACACACTGGTAAAACACAGGCCCAGATATGAACTCCTGAATGTCTTAATCTCGGGTTGATACTTGATTCACGTGTGAAGCTGTGCAGATCCCCACTGCCCTACATCCCATCATAAATAGCTATGGAAGTCCAATTATCTGAAAGAGCGAGCAGCCCCAGAACACACAGGTCAGCAATTATGGAGCGCGAGTAATTAGAGATGCGTCTCAATATTGCAGAGATTTCTAACTGATCGAGGTCATCATGTAGTGATGCTGCGCCTCCTCCAGGGCTGAGGCTAATGGACAATAAACTCTGTTACATGATGTTACGCAAAACAGGAATATGTGGAAGGGAAAAGAGAGACTCCAACCTGTGTGAACGTTTCCTTTATGCTTTTTCAGCGCGTCCTTGCTCTTGAATCTTTTACCGCAGCTCTCGGCTTTACAGATGAACCTGGCGTCTCCTCTACAGGCTTCTTTATGCTGTTCAAAACTGCACACACAGGATTCAGAAGAAGAAAGGAGTCAGAGTTACGTTTTTATAATCATTTCAAATGACAAAAAAGATGTGTACTATATTAGGAACCTTGTTTGGGTACAAATGCCCATTCTGGACTGTATGTTACCTGGACTCTGAGCTGAATGTGTTGTGGCACAGGGAGCACTGATGAGCTTTAGAGTCAGCAGATGGATCCAGTGACTCAGAACAATGCAAAACACTGAGGAAGGATTCAAAATGAAAACAAATTAGGGACCGAGCAGGAAATGAAACACATCAAGGTGATGGCCTGTCTGGATTGAAGTTAGTGAGTGATACTGATACTACTCCCATATGCAAGTATGTAAACCCTACAGGCAGAAGGTGATTGTATTAGTTTATCTAATCTTAGATTATCTTAGCTGGCTCTGTGCAAATGGAACAAAATCTACTTTGTTTCATCCAAAGTGTAAATGAGAGAGGTTATGTGTCGACCACTTATTCACCAAATGCAGTGAGTAGTAGTCTGGTGACAACAAAACAACTGAACCAGGACAAATCACAGGGCTCCAGACTAACTTTTTATACTAAGAGCACAGTTACCCCTTCCCTCCTAAAATTTTAGGAGTGCAAACAGCAAATTTAGGGGTGCAAATATTCATATTTCTCTCATTATTCACCTTTTCACTCATGATCCTGACACACGTTGGCCTGACAGAGTAAAGACAGATTCCAGATTCTTTGAGCCAGGAGCGTACCTATGTTCCCTCTCTACTTATCTGGACTCTATCTATCTGGCCTGTCTGGCCTGTCTGGCCTCTAGCTGGTCTTTTTTACTAACTTTTTACTTAACCAACTCCTTTCCCATTGCCTAAACCCAACCAATGGGACAATTACACTTCTCACTCAAAAATAGATAAAAATATGAAAAGCGGGGAACATAAAACCCTTTTTCTAAAAAAAGGTTCTATGTTCCCCGGTCACATACAAAGTGGGGAACATAGGACCCAGGGAACATAGGGATGACCCCCTTCCAGTTGGATTACCCCTTTCACGTTTCACCAGTGTTAAAAAGAAAAATAGCAAATTTACTGGTTGCACATGCATGAGTAGATGATATTTTTTTTGACCCCATTTAGGGGCAGTCTGGAGCCCTGCATCATAGATTTTCATTAATTAGAGGTGCTAGCAGATGGAGAGCTAGGCTAGCCTGAGCTAAGCTAATGGACTACAGCCCCCAACTTAACAATGAACAGACTAGGGGGTAATGCAGGTTCGAATCCCGCATCGGGCAGACCTTTCCTGCATGTCATTCCCCCTCTCTCTGCCTCCCCCTTTCCTGTCTATCTCACTATGAGCTATCAAATAAAGCCAAAAAAAATGGACTTTAAAAAAAAAAAACAGTGAACAGACTAAGTTCAACTTAGCGTCAGTGTGGTGATGTCGGAAAAAAAACTATTTCCCAAAACTAGTTTACTCATTCTGAATTAAAACGAATAATCAAGAATATCGAACAATCAAGAATATCATTAAACTGCTTTTTCAAATTAACTCATAGTGTTAGATCATATTTTTTTACTGAACTGATTCTTCCACTTTTTAATAACCTGAGCTTTAAGCTTACAGAGAAACTGAAAGTAAGATTAAACAGCTCCGTGGCCAGTAAAGGAGCAGAGCTGTGAACCCACTGGCGCTGCAGAGCCTGTTTGATGGGGAACTTCTTGCCACAGTTTCTGCATTTGAACTCCTTCTCCTCAGTGCTGGGCCTCTGGTGCAGGCTCTGAAGGTGGGCAGCCAGGATCTCCTCACTGGGAAAACTGCTCTCACACAGCAGGCAGGGGTGGTCCTCCTTCTTTGTAACCAGTTCTGGAGAGAGAGGTGGTACACATGGCAAACATCTCCTATAACTCCTGTGACTTATCAGTATTAGCTGCGATTGTGATTTCATAACATTGAAATGAGGAGACCTCATTTGACTTTACCCATTTCAACAATGTGCTTGTTGTCTTTACTATTTTCGTCCTCATCCTTGATGATCTCCTCCTCTTCTTCCTCCTCCTCTTCCTCCATATCACTGTCCAGGTAGCCTATTAGGAGCTCCGTGTCTGTCTCGATGTCATCTACAGCCAGGTAGAAGATGTTTTCTCCGTCCTGAGAGATAACAACAGGGCTGATGTTGAGTAATAACACAAAGCTAACGATGACATGGAGCAGTGGCAGGACTGCACCTCACAAATTTGACAGGAATGCAGCTAACGAGGAAAGTATTCTTGCTCAGTGCAAGTTGAGCTATTTACGGCAATGCACAGTGAGTAAGTGAAGGCTGAACTCATTACACCCAGACAAAAGTCTGTTATGACCTGATCGAGGCCACAGGTCAAAAGCTCAAACCCTTAAAAATGTTGTCATTAACTCGGCTGTTCTTAAAGGTCACGCTAATAAAATCAAACCGTCATTTTGTTTTACCTATGGGATTCTAAATATACATAAATAATGATTAACAAGAGGAAAGCTGCACAATAAATGTCACTGCTGATGGAACACAGAGCTTTAACCCACATAGATGACCTTTAAACAACCAATCACTGCGAGCATGTGTGTATTAATGGAGGTAACTTGGCCCTGCAACCTTAAATGTTCATCTTCCCCTCATTCCACCTCTATTTTTCTTCAGCCATGACAGAACAGTTTTTTTTAATCTTTTGCACAAGCAAGAGGTAAATCAACTGGAGCAAAATGCACTAAGGTTGTGTTCACGTGTCAGTGTGTGTGAATATGTGTCTGTATACTTATACTTTTTATATACTGTATTAGATTACTTCAGCTACCAATGCATTATTGTTCACTATAATACTTTTTATCATGAGCTTTTTAACTGCATTTGAGGCCTTTGTAATTAACAAATTGACAAAGAAATGATCTACAATAATTAACAATCACAAACATTGTGTCTCTAAAATACATACGGTACATATAAATACACAAAACAGAAAAGTGAGTATGTCTTTGTCCAATTTTACACACAATTCATATTTGTACCAATAATACAAATACTTTACCAGTTTACCAGTTAATACAACACTTTACCAATATCTGATTTAATATCTCCTTTTGATCTTCCACATTCTTTTTGTATTTTAATTGTGTTGTTATTCTTCATTGTTTCTGTATTTTAATTGTGTCGTTATTTTTATGTAAGCATCTTTGAGCACTTGTAAAAGCGCGTTATAAATCAAATGTATTATTATTATTATTTTGTTTAAACATCTGGATAAAAACAGACTTGCAACCAAAGTGATATGTGATGTACATCTTTTTTTTTTAAGTATTTAAGTTCTAGAAATAAAGAATTCCCTCAGTTCAGTTGGTATTTTGGCACATTTGTCTTACCCATGTAAGACCACCCTCATTATATTATAACATATTTCATAGTTATATTATCTATGAGATTAAACCCTTTATCTGGGGCATGGTACAGAGTAAAAAACTCACCAGCTCTTTTGACCTGGTCTTTCGGGCTGCTTGTTCTTTACAGCCATACTTAAGTAAGACCAAGACCAGGAACACCTAGTTGGTCACATCGTGAGCTTACAACTGTGACATCATCAAACAGCTATATAAAAGACAAAGACTCATCTGTAATCCCAGCCAATAATAATTAGCCCGCCCCCACAAACGTCTTAAGTCTTTAAAATATCTCATCCTCTTTCTTCTAAGGAAGTGTGAGGGATTCATTGTCCACTGAGAGGAAATCTACCTGTATGGCTGCCAAGTTCTTCTGCTCTTGTGAAGGCGCCTGATGGACAAACCGCAGCCAGTTGGCATGGCGTGGGTTACTGGCATCCAGAATATACAGCACGTCTCCTTTACTACCACGGACCTGAGAGAGGGGGGAAAAAACCAAACAAACAATGACTGTGTGAGTTGACAGAAGTAAAACGCTGATCCTTCTTCTCTTCTTGTTGCTTTCATGGTTCGTCTTCTGTACATCAAAGTGTGTTTGGCCCTGACGTATGAACACCTTATCATGTGCGCAGGTCTGTACCTCCCAATGTGGCAGCCACAGATAACTACATCACAGCATCTGTTTTAAGCGCTTACCATCAATGGCTCCCAGCAACATGAGAGACAGTTTAAATTAAACAGTGTGCTTAATTGATCTGCAACATAAGTCATTGTTTTTTTATACCAGAGAAAAATGAGGAATGCATTTGGACACGTATGCAAGTAGCTGTGTCTCTCTTACAGCTGTCCAGTGATAAAGGATGTGTCTAACACTGCAACACAATCTGCAAAGAGACTATTACTCTGTTATTAAATACAAAACATAATTGATACAGAACTATATGTTAAACATTAGTGTCATGATTTATGTCCTTCTCATCTATAGAAACCAGTATTTACGGTGCACTCACTTTGACCTTTAAAACCTGAACTGTCACATGTGTACAGTGCTGCAGAAACAGGGCAGGGTGTGTGTGTGCATTCACCTCCCACATCAGCCTGGTGTCGGAGCTTTCATCCAGCTCACTGGGCAGCTTTTTCTCACCTGCGAACGGGCCAAACTTTTCTCCCTTGAAAACAAAGAGACGGAGACACCTTTCAAATCAGGACACTCACTGTGAAACAAACTAGCAGGCAAAAATGAATTATATTAAAAACATGATACATGATTCCAGTGGGTGTTGTACACTGTGGACAGATAAATGGTGGATGGCTGGTGGGTAGGTCTACTCCTCTTATAAGGGGATAGGAGTTCAACATTTTGGCAAAATTGTCTACTGCCATAATCCTATGGTCATAGGAGCAGGTTCATTACCTTTAATTATCGGTGCATGTTGTTTTGAGATCAGCGGGGCAGAGACACGAGCTGCTCAGCAAACACAATGGAGGTGAACGGTGCAGGTCCTCTGTCCCTCAAAACTCATCAAATACACAATCCAACAACTCCAAAACGCTCTCATTGACAAGTTGTGACCTGCACATTCACCACACTATGAAGTAATAATGTAACATTACGAGACAGACTTGTTTTCAAGGCAAATGCATAGCCGCAACTGCATTTCAGACAGGGCTGCTGGGCAGAGTGATTTCAGAAGCGCAAGTATTTCCTTCATGTTTTGTATTATCACATAATAATACATGATTATTTCATAGCGTGGCGAATGTGCAGGTCACAACTTGTCCACGAGGATGTTTTTGAGTTATTGGATTATGTACTTGATGAGTTTTGATGAACAGGGGACCTTGTACCATTCACCTCCATTGTGTTCACGGAGCAGCTCGCATCTCTTCACTCGTGAATCTCAAAACAACATGCACCGATAATTAAAGGTAAGGAACCTACCCCTATAACTATAAGAGATTATGGCAATAGGCGAATTTTCCAAAAATGTTGAACTATCCCTTTAATGTGAGATTCCTTGTTATAGGATAATGTTTTTCTCTCTGACTCTCCAGAATTGCCAAAAAAAATGTCAGGGGGCGTGGTCAAAATGTTGTGTTCACGTCCATTCTCATCATGTTTTACTACAGCGCCTCTGATTTAACTGACAATAACCTCCTGAACGTGAACGCATACTCAGGGACGTGTCACTACAGTATACCTCTGTATATGACCTGTCCATATGTGTTGACAGCGGAATGTATTCACTTTAGCCAAAATGCGTTTTTTTTTAAAGTCGCGAGCTGTTACGTGAATGTAACCGTCATATATAGTGTGTGTTCGCACTATACATTATTTGAATACACAGTGGAGCAGTGAGCGAGAGAAACAACTGGAGTAAGTGCAGCTACGTGGCACTTCACGTCAGAGGAGCCTTGGCTTCAAGCTGAGACTTTGACAGCGACTATGAGGAACGAGGCGAACAGAAAACGTCTTTACAACGGTTAGAAAAGTCTTAAAAGCAACATTAAACGCCTCCCGCGTGTACACTCGGTTACAAAGTCGCCCAGCCAGAAACAAACAAACCTTTTTGACTCGCCTCGCCGTGTACAGACCGATTCCATCCTGGACCTTTGACGATTTCAGGGAAAATCTGTCTGGCACATACATACCCAACATTGTCATTACTCGGAAACGTTTCCGTCAATGACAATGAGTTGACTACCGAATGTGTCAGCGGGAGGGAATTAGCATGGTCGGTTTGAATTTAGAGCAGATAGAGTCTCTTCGTGGAGCGGTCCAGGTTAAACTTGTGTAGTTCCTGCAGCAGGGAAGCGGAGCGGCGTCCTGATTGGTCCAAAGTTTGTAACCAGAAGCTACCTTTACTGTGGCGCTACACTCCAGCCTGTGTTTCATTCAGGCTGCTCTCCCAGCCTGTACAGTACAGGGGCACGGCGACGCAGCAGTGGTTACTGTAGTTGTATTCAAGTAACAACACGTGTAATGTAAGGAACTGTACACTGGATGACTAACATTTCAGTTTAAGGGGATTTTCTTCAGTTTGTCGATTCCCCCCTCCCCATCCTATGGAGCCCCCATGAGTTGAGTGCTGATTAAAGAATGAATGAATGATATCATCACAACAATAATGACTCTACTTGAAATACTGATTTGACAGGGGGAAAAAAGTCATGTATTAACACCAATATAATGACCCACTTTTCCAGTGTTTCACTTTACTTACTGAGTGTCATATCTTCTGATCTGTTCACATTTAAGATTATAATAAATCAGCTTGAAAAGGTTAAGACATACATTTAACAGAAATATGTCACTATCTCTGTATTTTTTTCATTAAAATATATAGGCACATACAAATACACATAGGCCACTATTTTCATTTACAATTTATTATTGTATGTAGTAATTCAGATTTGAGTGGATGGGATAGATGTTTTTGTATGTTGTCATTTTTGTCATTCATGTCATTTTTGGGGAGTTTCAGTATAACTTTGGATTAGAAATCAGAGTTTTAAAAATTCTTGTGGCTGAAATCGTATTATTGCATGTGGTGACTGGACCCCTATTCACAAGCTTCTTAGGCCATCTTGTTTTCATTTCTTCCATTGTCATTACACTTTTACTAGTGTTTTTTTCATAGTCTGTGTGAAGTGAAAAATTTCAAATTTCTCTGTAAAACACTCATTCTTCACCACTAATCACCAAAACTTCAGAATATGTTGTGTTTTGGCTCAAACTTGTCTTTCTGTCTAATTCAGAAACCACTGTGGATCAGAGATCTGACTGACCCTTTCTGCTCAGCAGGCCAGAAACCACAATTTACCAACAATCTTGAGCTGCTTGAACAGATGGTTCTTCTGGTCTGGAGCCAGCTGCTCCACAACCATCAGAACCAAACCCTCCAGGCTGAACCTTAAATCAAGGCAGACTATATGTAAATAAAACAAAACAGGATGTAGACATGTATACATCAACTTATCCCAGTAAGTTTGGCACCACGTTTATTATACGAGTCGGTGCTCAAACTTAGTCAAAGCACTGACGCCGGTCAACATTTCATAATGCCAGACCCCCAAAATAATAAAAATGTTTAAAGGGATAGTTCAACATTTTGGCAAAATTCCCCATTGACATGCATTATTCATATAGTCTTAGCAGTAGGTACGTTACCTTTAATTGCCGGTGCAAGAGTTGTTTGTTTTCGAGGCAAATGCAGAGACTGCTTGCTGGAAAACTGCCCCCGAATTCGCATCTGTGGTTTTGCATGAATTCACCTCGAAAACAACTCTGTCTTGTAACGTTCTGTTATCATCTCATAGTGTGGTGAATGTGCAGGTCACAGCTTGTCCACCAGAGCGTTTTGAAGTTGTTGGATTGTGTATTTGATGAGTTTGATGAGGAAAACCAAGAAATCCCATTAGCCTCTGCAGCGTAGCTCCAAGCAGCTTGCGGCTCTGCTCCGCCCTTCTAAAAATAGCTTGCACTGTCAATTAAAGGTAACAAACCTACTCCTAAAACTATAGGGATTATGGCAATGGGCCAATTTGCCAAAATGTTGAACTATCCTTTTAATATAATATCACAAAATGCAGTGTTTTTGTTTCATCTGTTGATCTCTTCTGCAGAGGTTTCCATGTGTCTTTATCCATAACTCCATAATAATTGAGAACTATGCCAAACTAGGTTATTTTGAGAAATTAAAATCTCAAAAACTTTAGAAAGAACAGTATCCAGAGTGCTTCAGATGAGAATCTGGGTTCACATAGTTGTGAGATGATGCTGAAACCATCTAGCCTCCTGCACAACTCACGTTATACATTCTTTTATCTTGACTCCCCTTGATTTGTTGACTTTCACCTTGTACAGAGAGATTAGCATTATCTCTAATCACCCACTGTTTGTGTGTATCTGTTTTGGACACCTCTTCGACAAACGTGTCCCCCCCTTTAATCAGCAGTGTCAGCATTACGTAGCTTTTGTTTATCCTGTTTATAGCTGGTGTTTATGCCAGTGGCTTCCTGTTGTCCTGTGCTGAGCGACTTCAGGACCGGTCCAGACTTAAAGCTGACAATTATGGCAAAGACTAAACCATGATGAGTATGTTTACATCAGAGTCAGTGAGATGGTGTTTCCAAGGATTTTGTCAGGCTGCTGTTTATAAAGGAGAGTCCATATATCAGAACTTCAGCAGGGACTCCCACCAACCAGCCCCTGTTGTTGAGATGGTGTCATCGGCGGCTGGGAGTCATGTTCCAGGCGTATTTGTGTTAAGCCATGAGAGAGGGTTACAGGGAGACTTACTGGGTGACAGGCCTGATCACTAGACTGAGAGGACCTTTGTGTGTGTCCACCCCACCCATGTCCTCCTTGGTCCATTTCTGTCTCCCCTGACCTCTCTGTCAGAGCCTTGGCCTGTCGGGGCAGGACGATTAAATGTCACGACCCCTTTTTTCCCCCCTGTGCCCTCAGAGGACCCTCCAACCCATTAACTTTCACTCAGCTTTCACTAAGATCCCTGGGTTTTCCAGACCTGCTCTGATCTCCAACACCTGCACAAAGGACACACACACACACACACACATACACACACAAAGGGAGTCATCTGCTCAACAAGGAAATTCAATACAAGGCAGGATGATAGCACAGATTTGGCCTTTTTTTTTAGATTGTAGACAGTCTGTGTTGGTCTGCAAAGATGCATCATGGTCTTTGGTGTTTGTGGATTTTAAGGCTTCAAACTCTCACATAGGGGAGACTGGGGACAGTTACAACAAGGGACAGTTGTAACAAGCCTTATTTCTCAAATCAGAAATGCTGATGAGTGATGCATGTGATGAGACTCACACTGCACATGCACAGTTAGACCCTCTTCACACCAAGAATAGAGAAGACATATTCAGCATCTACTCCTGCTTGTACTGAGGCAAAGTTGTTTTGGAGGTAAAGTAGCTTTTTTCATGAGCTGTATTTTTGTCACTGTCCTGACCTTTTGTATGAGTGAATCCAAACCTACCTAGTTTGAATCACTGTTTTGTTGACTATTAAATGATATGGTTAGCATTTAATTATATGGAAGGGCATTTGCAAACACAATGTATAAAATGAAACATTGGTATCTTAAAACAGGCACAATGTATCCATTTTATTCCTCAGGATGAACAGAACAGCCAATTATATTAAACCATGAGAGACTAATGCTAAAGATAAATAATTCCCCAAATAACTTGTTGATAGTGAAATACTCAATTATGGTTCTATCTGTTGTTATATAGGAGGAAACTAACCACATACTTTCTTATGAAAATTGGAGAAAAGTCAATTTATTTGATGTCATATAGTGAATAAATTATCCAAAAGTAGAGTAGCCTACGTGTTTAAGAAAAGTTTTTTGTATTGCAAATTGTTCCATTCTTCTGGTCTCATACTGAGCTATTGAGTTTTAATACCACTGGTAACTTCTGCACGTTGACTCAAAGCGTATGTTCTTCTACGCAAAACAAAACTCCAACTGTTCTTTGATTAATATTACTAAATAAATAAATAATACTATAAATATATTGTAAGACAAGGCATATTTTAGGGAATACTATGCTTATTGAGACAAAAATCAAAAGTTAATTAGTGAAATGTCATGTATGTTTAATATGTTGCAACCATCCCTGATCTGTGTTGTAACTGTCCCCACGTTTGGGGTCAGTTGCAACGTCTGGATTCTTCCATTCAAATAAATATTTTGATTGATGTGTCATATGTAACCATCTTTAAATGGCATGGCTAATTAGCAGACACATGTATGTTTGATCTATAAAAGTTGAGCCTATAGTCCACATATCTGAGTAACTGAGAGAAATGTAAAAAGTGTTGCAACTGTCCCCAGTCTCCCCTGCTCTCTGCATGGCGGTATTAAATAAATTCTAACATCAGCACAGCAACATGCTCACAATGACTGTCATAACATTTGGGTTTTACATCTGTGTCAGCAGCACACTAATTGGTATTAAAAGGAGATGATGGATGGATGAGGATGATGGAGTGTCATTGTGCAGGCTGGAAGCAAAACCAATGGACAAATTGACATTTTGTTCTGATGATAGCACTGGATAAAAAGTAAAACGGTCATTCATGTTAGGTAGTGATGGGCTGCTGTGGACGGGGTCTCCCAATAAAATTTAAGAAAAGAGGGGCATCCCATATAGCTCACTGGGTTGAGCAAGCACCCCATGTGCAGTGGCCCCAGTTCGATTCCCCTGGCAGCCCTTTGCTGAATGTCATTCCCTCTCTCTGTCTCACCAGTTTCTGTCTCTCTTTGACTGTCCTGTCAATTAAAGGCATAAAAAGATCCAAAAAATGCTGGAAAAAAACAACCAAACTAAGAAATGTCCTCATGAAAAATTAATTAATTAATTTTTTGAAACATTTCATCCTTTTATTCCTACACACAAGTTCTCAGTATAACTATGCAGATCAGCTGATTGAGTCAGACAGAACTACGCACAAGTTTGCTCTCCGCAAAAACATGTTTTTTTTCTACCCGTGTAAAATGTCAGGGTGACTTCACAGTGAACCACCGACAGGCCGTCAGCATCCACAGAGCTGCTCAGCTATTGTGGCTACAGATTTCTTCCAGACATGCAGTAATCCCCTCAGACACCAGCGAGCAGCATCTCCAGCTCTGCTTATTCTTCTTCCACCATTTCTCACTTCTACACATGTGTGAGTGAAAGAAGCTTTCCATGACTCGCTCGCCTTACCAACTGATGACAACGCCTCCACACGCACAAACCGGCAGCGGCAACAGCAGACAATGACGTATTGTGGACTAGCATCAACCGCGATAAAGATTTCTCTTCAAGACGTTTAGCTCATCATCCCCACAGGAGCGTGACTTTGAACCTGAAAGTACCCAGTCATGGAGCGGAGCCACTCAGTGGCTGGACCGCCAGTTGGGCCAAAAACTACAGAAACCACATTTAGGACATGGTGAAGGAATGGATTGCATTGAAATAAATACTTTCAGAGTTTCTTTTTTTTTTCAAAGTAAATATTTTCACTGGAGGAAAACCTCAGTTTGGCAAACACACAAATGGTTCCATACAAGATTTTCCAAATGGATGTGTGTGCATTTTTCTCAAATCTCCCAAACCTGATACTGTAGATTGAGGGGCCAGACCACCTTTTGTTTCATGTTTCACAAACCCTGCAGTCCCTCACCGCAGCTCCCTATTTCAAGGCTGTCGCTGAATAGCCAGCAAACCATTTCCTGAAGCTCCGAGGTCACTGGATAAATAATGTTTTCATTTGACAACCCCAGGTCGCCGCTAAAGGAGGGTCTTCAGAGGGAACCCTTTTGAAATTACAGTGCTGATGAAGCGTGAGAAATTACAGGCACTTAGAAGCGATTTCATGAGCACAAGAGAGCAGGGGGACCACCCCTACAGCTCCGGAGAGAGGGGGTGATGGCAGCGTATAGTACACAAGTACACAAACACACAAGGCTATGCTATCTAGACATCCTTAAGTGCAGAGGATATGGAAATAGCTGTCGTATCCATGTCTGCTAATATAACTGACCTTACTGTTGAATATACAACAGGATTAAATGAAAGCCCTTTTCAGGAGCCAGCCATTGTTTTTTTTCACTGCCTGAGTTATCCTAATGGAGATCGGCTGAGACGGGCAATGCCCGAGGGCCACTGGTCCCTCTCTCCACCCTTCCTGGGAATGGGCTTTTGGTCAGGATGGGTTTGGAAGAAAGCCTCCGATTCCTGCGTGTCCCTCTGCTAAAAGAGAGTTATGTAGAGCTGGTTTGGACCTGAGCCTCAACAATGATCTATCCCTGGAGCCGCTGAAGTGGAGTCATTTTCATCGCGGTCTGCTCCTCTCTGCTTCCCAGCCGGGGCTCCCTCTCTTTGTGCGTGTGTGAAATTTCAAAGCGTCATAATTTCATTACTCAGTGTTTACTTTGGAGATTTCTGAGACAGTGCCACCAGTGTATGGCTGAATCATTTAATTTAACTGCCCTCAAGTCTCATACCAACCTGGTAGATGGCAGGAGCCCTTCATTTTACACATAACAGCGTTTCACTACTTCTCTCCGCCACAGGCGTCACACTCAAAGCCCCCCCCCCCTCCCGACCGGCGTGTCTGTCTGTTTGCTGTTCATCTCTGTTTGGATTCTGTTGGAGCGTCTGCTCCCTTTTCACAATCCCTGTCCAAAAGTGTCACTCAGCTCTAAGTTGAGCAGCAAGTGCATTCACACAAACATGCACAAAGCATGCTGACAAATGCCAAGTTTCTACAGTCCTTTGCAAAATGAGGGCTCCTCCTCCTGAAAGAAATGTCAACAGTTCATCTTTCTCTCAATGCTCCACGTCTATTTTATGAAAGTGGTGAAAGTTTTTAACATCCAGGAATTTCATGTTTTGGGGACTACACTTACGCTATTTGCTTTCCTATATGTAGCATATGAAGCTATTGTTAGCTTAGCATAACATGAAATGTGGAATATAGGGAACAGCTAGCTTGTCTCTTTCCAAACATAAAACAATCTACCTACCAGCACCCCAAAGGCTGACTAATTAACAAAAACCTACAAAATAAAAGATAAGATCAAACAAGCAAAATACAGCATGTTAATTACTGAGCTTCAGGATGCTGCTAGGCTTCATTTTTACCTTTGGTAGAAGTTCAACTCTGGATGGTTTAAACCATCATTTTTCTTTTTTAAAACAGGTCACACAGTAGAATCTGTCACCCAGAGCAGCTCAAAGACTGCAAATGTGAAAAGAAAAAAAAAAACAACGAGGTTCGGTTTTCAAAAATCCCATGTCCCAGCTTTTTAATAGTGTTTAGAGTTATATCTTGTTTGCTTAAAGTTGATATAAGTTTTCCTGATGAAGGCATGCATCCCATCATTACACTTCATTTCTCATCACCAACACCAGTGTTAAGACTCCAGGAGAAGATTCCTCTATTGGATGAACCTTAAACATGCAGGTTGTTTCCATGGTGATCCACTTCCTGCCAAGATGAAAGCGCCAAAATGTATGCCTTCTGTTGACAATAATTTTCCCTTTTCTCAATTATCATACTCTGATTCTTAAATTCCTCATATTAGTCTAACGATTGATATACTGTAGGTTAGCAACAGTTTCAGCTGCAACTGTGGTGCTTGTCTTTGGTGCAGATATTAATCGCTGTATTTTCAAATCATGGCCTTGTTTTGTATTCTCATACAATATATAACATAGAATTTGTACTTTGTGACATCCAAGAGGTGGAAAATGAAATGCATTGCGTGTTATACTGTCCTTTCTATGACTTAAGACAAAAACTGTTTAGTAAGGTAGATCTAAATAACAAATTTGTGTGGTTGGACGATGCTGAGAAGCTAAAACATCTTTTTCAATTTAAAATATTTGCATTTTCTTTATTTCTTGAAAAGGTCTGGGCAATGAGACAAAGATGAGTGAAAGTAATCTTAAATTGTTTATTTACTATGTGTCACACTTGTGTGGCAGGTAATACCAACAGGAAGGACTGTCTAGTTTTTGATTTGTCAGTAAATGTGTATTGTAATCCCATATGGGATGGGCCACAATGGTGGCATGACACGAAAATAAAAATTCATTCATTCATTTATATAACCGAAGTAACTGGTGTGGTACATAACTCCCCATATAACCACAATGTGTTGTTTGTTTGAATGATTTGGTCCTGCTATATGGACAGAGCAGGGCTACTTGTTTCCATCTGATTCCAAGCTGAGCTAACAGTCTCTTTCCTCCATCTTTGCTCCTTCCTGTATTGCCTCTGACAGTGGTATCAGTCCTCTCAAAAAATCAAAATCTCCACAAGAGAGTCAACAGTATTCCCACATTAATAAACTGTAACGTAATTAGATCTCTGACATGGTTAGAGCTGTTTTTCCATAATCCACTGATTTTTTTTTATAATTAAGTAAAGTGTGTATAAACATAATGAGATGTATATATAAATGTGATTATTTTTCAGCCTCAGTTAGGCGTGATAAGCACCATGTGTTTTATTTGTTCAGGCCCTGGTCTTTAACGAGGGCTCACATCAGCCGGAATCTAATGATTGGTGAGACAGATGAAGCACTTACCAACCCACAACATGTCTGTCTGCACTCCTTACACCGCTCCATGTACACACACATATACAAAACTCATACATCAAAGCACTGACTCATTACCACGCAGAAGATAAACACGGACAGCCCTGCAGATGGTTCGCTCTGGCATAGAGGCTTCTCTGTACAGTATGTGTATGTTTGCGTGAGTGTTTATGAGGAGATCTCCTGGAGCATGCTGGTAAAAACAGAAATGTCTCCACATTTTTTCCATCCAAGACCTCTTGAATTGACCAAAGAGCAGGAGACTCTTAAAAAAAAAAAAAAAAGTCAAGTGCTTCATGGCAGATCACATTCACACATGCAGGATAACATGTTAGGCAGAGCCGGACCAGCTTTATTAGAGGCGGTTTACAGGGAGATCCACGACGCTCCCACAGCTCGGTGGAAGCCCCTCCACATTATTCCAGGGCAACAGCAGGTTAATGGGAGCCAGGTGGAGCCTCGCTGCATTTCCTCTGACCAGGAGCACTTGATTGACAGTGAGTCGCGGCGATGAATCGGACCGCTGCTACCCGAAATCAAGGTCAGGAATGGAAACACGGCAATTCACGAGCAACAGCTGCTTTTCTTGGCCACAACAGAGAGAGCATTTCCATTCACCTGAGACTGCTCCTAATTGGAACGTGTGGATATGTGCACTGATGTGTGTCTGGCTTTTCTCCTTGCTTATTTGTGGTTAACTGAGTCTAATGGTTAAATAGTATCGCAAGTCACCCATTTCTTCCAAATTTGGTACCTGTTTTTTAAGTATATGCACTTAAAATAACATAAGGTGAGGTGAACAGGGAGATTGCTGTGGAGATTGCGGCCTGTTCAGTGTCACCTGCTTTTTTCCCCTACTCTGAGATGGTATCATTTCAAAAGCTTTCCATAAGTTGTGCAATCACTGAGCTATTCTGATTAGTGTGACATCATTCAGCCTGATTTGGTTTAAAACAAGACTGACAATTATAATGAGGAAAGATCTAATTCTTCAATTTAAGTATAGGAAAAACAAAACAAACCATATAAGCAAACATTATCTTGACAATCCTCTAGCTAATGAATTAGATCACTGGCTTCATAACATTGTTTAAATGTTAATTACAGTGGTTTTATCATTGAAATAAAACACTACTATTACACATTAATCAGTTACACAACAATAGACTACTGGCTATAGCAGCAAAGCCCTGATGTTTGTCATTTAAAGAGGACAGGTTATATTTTCTCTTGTCGGAAAAGTTACATATAAAAAAAGCTATACATAAGAAAATTATTTGTTAAATTTGTTACAATATATATGTATGATGTATGTCACATTATATCTGCAAATCCCGATAAGAGTTATTTCAATGATGTGTGCCCTGACTCTTAAATCAAACATGTGACTTTTATCAGACCTGTTCCTTCTTATTGTGATCCTGAGATCAACCCAGGATCCCATGTATGAAATGCAAATTTCCAAATCAATAACATTTGTATTCCATCTTTAGGGAGATCTGTGCTCAGAGCAGCAACCATCATGACTGTTTTAATAGAAAAACTGAGATCACAAGGGGACCATGGGAAACAGATGGTCTACACTCTTTAAACTGTAAAGAGCTGAAACATATAGCATGGTTTAAGTTTCATATGCGGGAGCTGCTCTAGGTAGAGTGCTAAAACCCCTTTATCTCCTCTAGCAGAGATAAAGAAATGCACTATGAATGTTTAGAATTAGCCAAATTGCTTATCCATTGAAACAGGAGCCAATCAGAGCTGGCGCTGGAAGAGACACAAAGAGACAAAACCCATTCATGCTCACACCTAAACTACTGGTGTCACCAATTAGACCACATGTCTTTAGATTGCGCAAGGACGCCACAGAATCTGTAGGGAACAAAGAGAACATGGACCATCTTGCAAAGACGCACTGATTTATTACTGTACACCTTCTGAAAGAGACTCGACCGCAAGCAAGGTTGTCAAGAGGTAACTTTTTTTTTCTTTTTCTTTTTTCTCGTGGAGCAATAACCACCATTTGTTTGATCTGGGAGAAGAAGTTCAAGGGTATTTCCTGGAAAGAGTTCATCCTCTGTTGTCATGTTGCATATAATTCCTCGGGGCTCAGGTTATCATTATAAAATCACTCCCAAGTATCAAGTCCTGCTCATATGTTCATACCCTAATGGGTGTCTGAGTCTATAAACCCAATACGCAGTGTGGTCTTTCATCTCTGAGCCATGATTGTGATGTTAACGGCTTGGCAAAAGAACATGACACCCAGGGTGACACAGGGATTACTTGTTCTATATTTAGTGTTTATGTACATGAATATTGGCAGGACAACTCTGTACATGTGACACACACACACAGCGATACAGTGATAATAACACAGATCTGCAGCACAGAACACATTTACAAGATGGGCTCTAGAGCAAACACTGGCTGAGATACATAACAAGGGAATGTCTGGACTACGACAACTTCCTCGTAAAACTGGAATTTCCTCGCAACAGTTATTATTTGTCATCAACAAAAGCAGATGATCGAAAAGAAGAGACGAAAAAGTATAAAATAATTTAAATTCTTCCTAAAAAAAAAACATGTGATGAATATGCAGTGGGAGATTTATATAATATAATACAGGCGGCTACTGTATCTCCTCCGCTCCACGTGATTGGAAGAAAAAACCGAAGCGACGGACAAATAACGGACGGACAAAAGCGAAATGTCATGCAGAAAAACAAAGAAAACATACAACGTGAAAGATGATTCTCTTTGAAGCTCTGCCTTCCCCCTGGGGGGGGGGCGACACGATGACGACAAGCCTGGTAACAAAGCAGCTCACACCATGGGCCACCCAGACGTGCCACAATGAAATGTAAACATAAATATACAGGTTGATATCTCTCTCTACAAACAGTTCAGTCACTGCCACAGGCCCATCAGCTGTGTGAGTAGTCAGTCTGTATACACTCCTTAGTAGAATATCACTTAGAGTTAAATAAACTTATTTAATATATATATTTATAATAGATTTATTCTTTGCAGAGTCATTTAGCAGTATTTCCTTGTTTTCACCAGTTTGCTCTGGTATTTCACCGAGTGGCCACTGTGTCCCACTACGTAAACGTCCAGCAGGTAGGTCTTGCCAGGCTCCAGACCCGTGATGGTCTCTGTGGTCACAGCTTTCTGCAGGTTCGGGCTGTGGAAGTACTTGCACAGGACCTTTTCAGACTTCCTGCGGGTCTCGGGCCCGGCGCACTGGTTCTGTTCCCGGCGTCTCTGCTCCTCGCCGTAATTATCGGCCACCTCCTTGCGGTAAATGCAGTATTTGTTGCGGTCCTGCGTGCCCAGCCAGGCCACGGTGGCGGAGGAGCAGGTGCGCAGCTTGTCGAAGGCCTTGATGCGCGTGTCCTCCGGGAGCGAGGGGAAAGGCTGCTTGCTGCTGGGCCGCGTGGTGGCCAGGACCTTCAGGGTGGAGGCTCCTTTCCTGCTGCCCCGCAACCGGATCAGGTACTTGGCCTTGGGCTTCCCCCGCAGCTGGAACTGCCGCACCCCCTCCACGTTCTGCGAGAGCTGCAGCTTGCCGTCGCGCCTCACCTGCACCTGCACGGCGTCCAGGCACGTGTGGACGAACAGGGTGACCCTCTGGTGGGACGACACGGGAGCGAAGCGCAGGAACTTGCTGCCCTTTCTCTTGATGAAGACGTCGGACACTTTGCCGTCTTTCAGCTCCACCGTTTTCTGACGAGCCTCCTCTTTGGTGCGGGCGAAAGTCCCCACGTACGCCGTGCTGGTGTTGGTGGCGGAGTTGACGGCGAACACGTCGAAGTAGTACTGCGTGTCCGGTTTCAGGTCTGACACGGTGAAAATGTTCTTATTGCCGATGCAGACTTTCTGGATGTCCGACGCTCTGGGCTTGGCCGCGTACGCTCGGGAGATCTTGTTACTGGTGAGGCCCCGGTCTTTGCCGTAACCGTTGTCGGAGGGAACGAAGCCAAAGTGCATGAAGTCGAACGGGCTGAAGTCTCTGCCGGGCTTCGGAGCCTGCATGAAGGCGTCGTCGTTGTTGATCTTAGCTTCGGCGGCGCACATGCTCTTGAAGTTGTGCTCCTTGTTGATGACCACACAGTACTGGACGGGCTGGCCCATCAGAGAGCCGGTAGGCGTGGGCTTCCAGGCCAGGGTGACGGTGGTGCGGCCCAGGGCGGTCACGTCCACGCGGGGGTCGTAGGGCAGCTCCGGGTACGGCTGGTCAGACTCCGGAGTGGTGGTGGCGTACACCTTGAAGTTGCTGTCTTTCTCGGTGGACAGCAGCTCCAGCTGGTACAGGCCCGAGGGCGTGCTGGTGGCCACGTAGGACTCCACGTCGTTCCCCTTGTAGTTGAAGAGCTCCGTCCCCTCGTCCACCGTCACCTGCTGCTTCTGCTGCTCCAGAGGTTCGGGCTCTCCTGGAAAAAAAACCCAACACGCACAACGTAAGTATGGAAGCGTATTGCATTCACTTGAATAATAATTTAAAAATCCTGTTTTTCTAAGTAATTATTTTCTGTTTTTCGTGGTCATTTTTTTCTGACGTATTTTCAAGATTTTTAAATCGCGTGAGAAGCTCCCACCTGCAAGTAACGTATTGATTTTAAAATAAAGGTGCTACATCAGACTGCAGTTTCCTTTCAATATAAATCTGAATTTACTTGGAACACAGTGAAAAATAAGACTGTATTTTTTGTGGAGCATATCCATGGATGTATGTTAAAGCAGAAGTAAGTGGAATGTTTGTGTTAATATAAGTCTTAAATAGTTATATCTTCCGACAGCAATCACTTACGTAGAGTGTTTGGTCCGAAACACGGGTCTGTCAGTCATTCTGCTCTGCTGTAAGCCGAGGAGAAAACTACTTGTATACTTCCTTGTATCCTACAAGCTTTATCCAATGAGGAGAGAGAACGGCATGAAGGGCTGTGTGTGCAGCCAAGGGATGCACGTGAATGTGGTGACGTAGGGACGAGGACCAATAGATCCATGACGAGGGCGGGGACTGCTAACTCCATTGGCTGACAAAAAGTTAGCCAAAACGACCGGATCGCTTACTTCTGCTTTAAGCAATGTAAAAGAAAGCACCTTTACTCATTGTGTTATGAGTAGTATTTTTATTTTAAAGGATGTTTGTTATATGCTCCCGGATGTGACGTGTGTAGCTTGCCCCGGGAAAAGTGTGTTGATGCTTGTGTTCGAGCCGTCAGTCTGGAAAATAAAGCAATAGTGGAACCTGTACCAAAGTGGAGTTTGAATAAAAATCCTTAACAATGTGTCTCATGGATCTAAGATGTGATAGATCCATGATGAAGTGCAGGCTTGACTGCAGCGGTTAAACGTTACTTGCAGGTGGGAGCTTCTCGCGGGATTTTGAAATCTCGTGAAGTCAGAAAAAAATTAGTCAGAAAAACAAGAGGAAAAAAATGACCACGAGAAACAGAAAAAATAGTCAGAAAAACAGAAATAATTACCCCGAAAAACAAACCAAAAAATAAAGTGAATGCAATACGCTTCCGTACGTAAGCTCTATGCTCCACATTGCATCCAACTTTTTTTTTTCTTACAATTCCGAATATGTTGAGATGTTTAGTCGTGACCTTTTACTGTATTTTTCTACCTTGTTTCTTTTTCTTTTGTGGCTTTCATGCAAAGTAATTTCCACCCACACTAAAAAGAAATCTTAACATGTTGTTGCTGTGAGGTCACGATGAAGCTCTGCAAGCCTCACGGACGATTAGCCAGCCCCCCCTCGCGCTGCAGCCATGTTTTCACTCCAAACATCCCCAAAGATCACAGGCCAGTATTCACTCGGCCTTTCCGGTGAAGCTCTGCTAAAAAAGAGGAGCCTTGTAGCTTCGCTGAGAGAGAGACAGTCTGAGCTCTTACTGCAGCCTGAGCCAGAAACCATAATATTATGTTTGTCGACCAGAGTGTGCTCAGTGATGTACTAAAAATTAATGCTCAAAGATCTACTCCCACCAGAGACATTTCGCTAAAAAGAGCAGCAAGGACGGGAGGAAGTTCACCCAACTGAACTTAAGTCGCACTTCTACCGCTGCGTCGGGTCCGGATTTTGCCGTTACTCTCTCGGCTCGGGATGAATTCTTTCCTCTTGAGGGGCAGCCTCCAGCGGCCTAACTACCCAATAAATCATTTTTGTAACATTGGATTTGACAAGAGCACAGACACATACGCAGGTGCTCATTGTATTGACATTCAAATGTATGCTCACATCACACATCTACACTCAAAACCGCTGCTTTAGTCATCTGGCAGGATCTGCTGTGCTGACAGGGCAACCTCCAGATGGAGAAAGTTTTAATGTGAGGCAGAAAGAGTGGAGAGGGGAAAAAAAGAGAGAAAGATGGAAAAGGAAAAGAGGAAGGAAGACAGACAGACAGACAGACGGAGAGCAGCAGGATTTACCTTTAGAAGACCAAGACGGCTTAAGTAAAGGGATGTAATGGCTTTGATTCAGTAGGTTGACTAGAGTGGAGCCCTCCTCTAAAATTATAGACGTCAGCTTGGGCCGAGTCAGACATCATAAGTGGTCAGACTAGACACTGCGACTGTGACTTAATTAAAACCCACCAAAACACAAAGCCTAACATCACTGCGTCAGTTAATTGTGTGTGGGGGATAGTGATATTTCCACATAACGTGTCATTAACCTCTTCCACTGCTGCCTGATGTCAATTATACCTGATCCCTCTGCGCTGGCCTCCTCCGGCAGCTCCTGCAGGGTGAGTTTCCACTCCAGAGGAGCATCGCAAGGTGTCACCGTGACAGACAGGGGTGTGTTGTCTTCCTCCACCACAAAGTAGTACCTGTGGAAATGACAGGGCTAGATATGAACCCCACAAAATCCATGTTTCATCACGGTGAGACGTGATCCTAAATAATGTGTGTGCATGGGCAGGAGCAGACTGTTTGAGACCGAAGCGTCCAGCTCTGCCATTGTTCCGCTGACCTTGGACTCTCTCTCCCTCTGAGCTGACAGACGCTCATTTACACTCCTGCGACTTTCTCATCTATTATTTAGTTTTTGCATCAACATAATAGATCAGGTTACACACAGCGACATCTGATGTTTCCTATCTGCTTACAGTAAGTGGCCATCAGCAACTTTCATGTTTTCTTCAGCGATGCTATGGATCAGTCAGTAGTAGATGGGGGCCACTGACCCCTATTTGCTCCGCTAACAACATGTAAACAGTTTGTAATGACTAGGATTCACTCTAGAGCCTCCGTTGCCTTGAGGAGCACTCACTTTTTAGGCGTGTCCCTGAAGAGGTAGCCGCTGATCTCGGCTCCGTCTGGGATAATGGAGGAATCGTGGAACAGCGTCTTGTCTCTGATCTGCATCTGGAAGAGGCCTTCGTCCCTCGTGGGCAGCTTCTGGGCCACGGCTCCCAGCCCCAGGAGCACCAGCAGCACCGTGCTCCAGCCTTTACACAGCCTCATTCTGAAATATAAAAGAAACATGGCATCAACAAACACATTCGTTGTGGGATTTCAGGTCCAGTTGCTGAGATGATCACTACAGAGTGATATGCTACAAGTTGTGGCAAAATATTGCTCCTTGGTTAACTTCTTGCCCCTTCCTCCTATCGGTGAATCATTCGTTTTTTATTTTTGTGGGACGACGGTGGCGCAGGAGGTAGAGAGGGTTGGCCAATTACCGGAAGGTCCCACTTCATCCCCAGTGTTGCCATTGGGCAAGACACCTTATCCACCTTGCCTTGTGTGAATGTGTATGAATGAATATGTTTGGTGGTGGTGACGCTTCTTTCAGTCTGCCCAAGGGGAGGAGCATACATCAGTCCGACTGCCCAAAAGTCCGACGGCTCATTTCTCCGACTACCCATTCTACAGTGTTAAGGTTAGGTTTAGGGTAAGGTTAAGGGTTAGGGCTACTTAAGTCGGAGAAGTGGGAGGTCGGACTAATGGACGCAAAAATAAAGAAATGTATGGTCGGAGAAATGGGTAGTCGGGCAGACGTCATGCGCCCGCCCAAGGGAAGGTGAATGTGGCTGCAGACCTAGCTTACCACCACTGGCATGAATGAATAATGGTTTGTGTAAAGCGCTTTGGGTATCTTGAAAGGCGCTATATAAAACCAATCCATTATTATTATTATTAGCCTACCTAGCTCTAGGTTAATCTGTGTATTTCTGAAACTTTTAGGGGATCTGGACGGGCAGCATGCTAAGCTAATGCTAATTAGCTAATTGGTCATCTAGTTCTCTCCTTTTTTTTCTTTTTCTCCCCAGGTGACCTTGGATTTTTTGAAAGGCGCTATATAAATTGAAGTTATTATTATTACTAAGCCAAGCTAATGCTAGTTTTCTTATTTAGCAAACAGAAAGAGAGCGGTATTGACTCCTATCCAACATGTCTATTTCTTTTCAATGAAACCATGAGAACAGACTGTAAAGGGTCACTGTTTGTCCCTGTTTTGAGTCTTTGTGACATACTAATCACAGCTAACCAAGCGCTGGTTGTAACAACTCCAATTTTCCAAAGAGTGATATCAGTTCTCATAAAACTCCAAGCACAAAAACAACCAAGAGCAGCTTTGTTTTTAATGCGTAATGGCAATCAGTGTTGACGGCTCATATCAGCCACAGTTATGTGGCCAAAACATCCAGTTTTGCCATGGAAATTCTGAATGGCCTTTTTCTTTTTTTCGTTGTTTTTTTTTTCTCCCTTTCGACTAAAAACAAAAATTGTTCTTAATGAGTTATTTTTGGCCGCAGATCTACACTGTGTTTAAGAAGCACTCACTTTAATTTCTTTACACATTTCACACAGGCTATGTCATGTTTAAATGTTTTTTCCTCCCTTGTTTTTCTTGAAGCTTTCACCTCGATTAACATCTCACGTTAAACCTGGATGACGACCCGCACACCATCTGTGCGCGAATCAATGAGTGAGAGACAAAAAGTAAATGGAGAATGAATGAGAACTCCAGGCCACAGGGAGGAGGAGGAGGGGGTGGATTAGATTCAGACACAGACGTGTGAAGGAAAAGACATTGCTCGGAGCTCCAGGGAACCACACTATTTCATAAAGCGCTTAACATAAAAATCCCCAAATCCATGTCGTTTAAATTTTATTGACGCTAATATAAAAGTGTTTGGTGGTTGGAACTGTGGCTCGGGACGAGGTGCAGCTGACCGTGGCTGAGAGCCTCTCACGTATCCCCTGTCTATTGATTTTGCCCCATTGATTGCAGCTGATGGGAACGCCAAATCCCCGGTGATTTAATCAGTGTAATGATGGCAGATTAGCCAGATACTTTACTGCCATTTACTGCAAGCGAGATGGTGTCCTTTTAATGACCCCCTCTCCCTTTCTCTGCTCACCCTCCCTTGTCTGTCTCCTTCCCTTGATCACGGCTTTTTCATCAACAAATAATCCCTTTCTCTTTCGCACTTGTACTCACCGAGCCCTCCCCTTCACTCCTTCATTACACCCTCTCTCCTCTGTTAGCCTTCATAAGCACACAGTTAGATAAGTAAAACCAGAGGCCAGGGGTGGACCTTCGCACCGCAAACACGGCTTCATTTCTACTTTCTGGGCCTTTATGAGCGCATGCGAGGAGGGGAAAGGCCCGTGACAGCTCCTGTCAGTGTCTCTGTCCCTGCTGCTGTCTCGGACCAGCCTCCCGTTGTACTGCCAGACTTCAGAGAGCAAAAGGAAAGCCGCCTAAGTGGTACTTTGAGGTTTGACTCACACAGAGAGTGGAGATCCTTATCGCCTCTGCTTGTCTCATTCCACTTCAGAAGCGTGTCAGTCAGAACAAAGACATGTCTATTAATACTCAAGACAGCTCTGAGGTGGTATGTACAGAGCTGTTCAGAGCTGTCTTTCATTCCAACATCCCCAAACACCACACAGGCGCGGACGCAGCCAATCCGCTCCCCCCCCGTCCCCCTGTCCCCCGTCCCCCCGGCCGCCTGCGTCCACCACACTGATGTCATTACACATAATGTGTCCTATCACTCACACAGAATGGGTTTTATCACCACTGTCATTAGCACATTTTATGTGTGCTTTCAATGTGCTCCTCACATGTGACACTACTGATTCAAACCCTATGACTGAAGTCCACTCAGCATGCACCCATACAGCCACTCGGTCAGCATCCACCGCCGCCCGAGAGAGGACGCCCGAGCTGTGCGGGGACACTGCAGTTTCCCCCCCCCGGTCTGGAGCTGCATGGACACGGTCACACAGCTTCACACCGGATCTGCTCTTACATGCGGGCGAGTTCCCTCACCAAAAAAAACACATCAAAAAAAGCTACATCTGGAACAAATAAAATTGAATGTTTAATTAGAACGGGGAAGACTGTGTGATCCCAATTTGAGGAAGGGATAATTTTAGGGCAAGGTCACCCACAGTCTTGTCAACTTTGGTCTGCCGTTGCTTTTTATCTTTTTTATCTACATATTCAGAGTTTTTTTTTGTTGTTGTTGTTGTTTCAGTTTTCAGTGAAATTAATGAAGCATTTTGTTGGAAAACATCCTGTAAATTCTAATTGGCAGTGCTGTGGGATCTGGAGAGCTGTGTGACATGACATGAAAGAGCGAATGGAGTGGTTTAAATAGTGATAATCTTCTTTTCCATGGCTGTCTTGGACTCACACAGAATCAATCTTACACAGAAAAAGAAAGAAAAAAAATGAGAAAATGACCCCATTGTTGTTTGATCTGAGGAATGGCGTCCCCTCGTTTCAATTTCTACAAATAACAGCTTTGACCCCGCTCTAATTTGAGGTCATTACAAGCAAATCATGTGCAAAAGGGAAAAAAACAAACGTTCACACTATTGTCTTTACATCTCCCAGATGGACGCAATCTTTTCAGCAACATCAATCAGCTGCAAAAATGAAAATCATGCGCAACCCACCGATGATTAAAGCAACCAAATATCAATTACGTGCAACAATTTTCATCCACCTGATCACGCACGCCACATCCCCCCGTGTGTGCACGTGTATGCTCGTGCACGGGCGCGCCAAACTCGCCCTGACCTTCCTCCTCTCCCTCCTCACTTTGTTTAACCGGGCTCCCTCTCCTTCCCTCCAGCTCCTTGTCAGGACGGATAAGCCTCCTGCCTGCTGCCACATGGAGCTCATTAACAGAACGGGAGGGAATAAAAGACAGTTTAATTTCAACACAAATAAAGAGACATTTCGGATTCCACCCAACAAGACGCCTGGCAGCGGCGCGCAGGGCCTGAAGCCTCTGTGTGTTTTCTTTAAGGAAGTCTGAAGGCAGATTTATGGAGGGTCCTCAGCAGAGAGCTCCATCACTGCTGTCACTTCAGGGCCAATGTGGGGATTGGAGTGAGTGGAGTATATGAAGGGCTGAGAGCCAAGGATGGAACCACACAGGACCTGGACCTGTTCTATAGGCAGGCCAAACCAAAAGCAGGTCTGGTGCTCTTGGAGAGCTAAACAGCTCATTAATGAATTGGTAGAGACTGTGGTGAGGGCTCCGGTCCAACAACGGAGATTTTTATCTGGTGTGTGTATGTCCATATGTTTCTCTGTGTGTCCAAAACCATGGCATTCCTCCGCTCCACTCTTTGTGTGAGTCTAAAAATCATCGCTCAGGACCTGTCTCCTCGCCATCCACAACATCACTCACAGTTTGAGTCTCTGAACTCTCCACATCATCAGAACCACCGAAGCTGGCACAATAGCGTGATGGGAGAAGGAGAGCCCAGTTTCCTTCCCTTCTCACCCTCCTCCTCCTCCTCCCCTACCTCCCCCCACCCATCCACCTCCTCCGCCTCCTCCTCTATAGACCATCTCTGGAGCTCGCATTCAGCACCGCATCCTGGAATGTCTCTATGAAGGAGGGTCAGGTCGCAAGGGCCGCTTTTTTGCATTTTCTAATAGAATCGAGGGCGGGCGGGCGCGGAGGTGGCTGTGGCTCTGACTGATGTGCTGGCATTGTGGCTGTGGAGAGGAGGTGGGGGGGGGGGTAGATTTTATAGATTAAAACAGCAAATGCCCCATGGGAAAGTCATCCACCCACCGCTGCCGCCCCATCATCCGGGGGGCACACATGCAACATGCCCTGGCTGCTTGGTAGGAAATAAGTCAATCAGGATCTGTTGTGCTATGATGATGGTGGTGGTGGAGAGGGGGGGGGAAGCACAGAAAGCCTGTTCAGCAGCCCTGCCTCTGCTTGTGTCCATCTGAGGGGAGCATAATGAGGGGCTTTGCACACAAAAAATAAAAAATGAATGTGCCCTGGAGACAGGGAGTGTAAGGGGTGTGGATATGATGAATAATTTAACAAGGAAATAAAAAACGTGCGTCCTTAATCTTCCAGCAGTGACTCTGGATGTGCAACAAAGGGGGCAGCGCGGAGGAGACTGTATATACACCGCTGAAGCCTGTCACCGCTCTGGACGCAAACGGCCTATAGCAACACTGGCGGAATTCTTTCAGCCGGAGAGTTTTCATATGCAAATCACGGTTTAGTTACGGTATGCGACGCAGACCTTCCCATTTTAAGACTTTTTTTTTTTTTTTTTTGTTCATGATTCATTCTCCTGAGAAAGTAAGAAGGGAGGCAGTGTGGCTTCACCCCCGCTACTAAATACAGTTATTCAAATCCCCGCTCCGGGTATGTCTCTCATTAGACGCCGACTGAGAGGAAAAACACGGCGCTCACATGGACCGGATGAAGGGGGGGGGAATCAACTTGCCAACATGAACCGAACTGTCATTAATCTGCCTGCAGTTTCACTTTAATTAAAACAAGTCGGGCAGATGTATTCTAATTCTCATAATGTCAACAGTTATCCTGCACTTTTCCCCCTCTATGTGCTCTTACAGGTGCGCGTAAAAAGCGGCCGTGGGTGAAACAAACATTTCACCAAATTGCGCAAAAAAACAAAAACTGTTCACACGCTGCTGGAAATACTGCGCGTATGATGAATAGGTGTTTTTTATTAGTAGTATTAGGTGCTATGTGTGTGTGTGTGAGAGAGAGAGTGTGTGTATGTCTGTGTGTGTGTGTGTCACCCCTGGGAGCATGGGAACCTTTCGGGAGGCACAAAAGCAAAAGGAGGGTTTGTTAAAGTTCATCAGTTTAACGGTCCTCACGAGCCCAGCAGCGCCATGTGCTGTGACTGTGAAACACAGCCCAAACCAAAATAACCCAAAATTAAAAGAGCATGCGAGTTGGGGCTTGATTGAAATGTGTTTGAAACTTTTAACTTCCCGGAGTTGTAAACCGCAAAAACCTCTTCCCCTCTCTCTCTCTCTCTCTCTCTCTCTCTCTCTCTCTGCCTCAGTCTCTCTCTGGCAGACTCTTTTCAAAAGGAGCTGCTCTCTGAGAGTCCGGCTCTGAATTTATATGGCGCATTTCTGCACAATAAAAAAAATAATAAAAGCCTCTGAAAAGTTAAAGAAAGCGAAGAAAGAAGTGTGTTTTTTTCTTTTCTTTTTTCTTTCCCGGTGCAGTAATTTGTAGAGGCTGTGGATCAGACACACCGCAGCGTGCCAGAGGGAATATCATGCGAAAAAAATAGACAAGCTCCACAGGAGACGGTCTTTCTTACCTTCCACAATATGAAGCGGCGAAGTTATCTGCAGGATGGCTGCTTCTTGTCCTCCAACCGCTCTGATCTCAAAACTCACTACTATACCGCGATTTCAGTGGGAAAAGATTTCAAAAAAGAAAAAAAAAAAGAAAAAGAAAAAATCAAAACACAAGTTGTCCTCTTACAGTGTCCAGTAGTTCCCCCAGTTCCACTCCTATTGTCGCTGCCTATCAATCGGATTAAGGCGACCGCTCTGGTGCGTGTTTGCAGTTTTCTTGCGGATTTAACTGGTCTCTGGTGGGCAGGAGTGTGTGTGAGTGTGTTATGTGTGTGTGCTTTGTGTGTGTATGTGTGAGAGAGAGTGGGTATCCTGAGTTGCTGGCAGTGCGTCCCTCCCCTGCCGCGCTGCTGCTATTGAAACCTCCACTGGATTGGAGGCAAAACTGGTGCGAAACTTCGTCTTCTCTCTGTAGGAAGACTCCAAGACACAGAACCAGCCCACTCCTTCAGCAGCGGCGCACCACACACACACACACACACACACACACACACACACACACACACACACACACACGCGCGCACACACACATACACAATAAAAGGAGCAGAGTTGCTCCCTGGTTTGACTGGCCCTCGAACTCTTAACACATGGAGAAAATCTGAAAATCTGGTCTATCTTGAATTCTCCTTAGTGTAGGCTAATAATGTCATAAATTTATTTAAAAAAAAAAAAAGTCAAATAAGCCTTAATTGAATTGGACTTTAAATCACATTAGTAGTTACCCAGGCTTAGTGCTGCACAAAAACAGACTGTCAGATGTCACCACGGCATAAATCTGGTTCTTTACAGAGCGGGCTTTCCCCTCGCTCTTTTTTTTTATTTGCTCGCTGCTTACTCTGATGCTCCCTGGAAATTATTACTTTGGGGCCAAAGTCACGCACTCCCTCGGGGGGGCCAAAGTGTGAAGACAAGTTTTATCATGGGAGCCCTGGTAGGCTATAGCTGGGGCATGCACACCATGCTCAGAGTGCAGCCTGCTGCAACTTTCCTGCAGGAAATGCACGAGGTGGAGGGAGGGCAACAGTGATATATGTGACAAAAGCCCTCAGCAGTGCATGTGTGATGATGATGAGCTGTGGAAATTCCCTGTGAGGCATCGGTGTTGTCTGTTCCTGCGTTTGAAGGGAAGCAAATATTTACCCAAGATAAGAGCCCCACTGAGCTGTCTCGGAAACTGAATTGCCCCCCAAATTTATAGCCTGATAGAGGGGGTGGGAGGAGGAGGTGAGGGAGTAAGGGAGTGGGGGGGGGGACTGATGACCGGGCAATCCGGATTTTAGAGGATGCTGCTGTTTCCTCCCCGGGAAGACCGTCTCCTCGTGTCGGGTGTAGCTGCAGAGCTTCACACGCGTGCGTCCATGCTCCAGCAGGACATCATCAGGCTCGACCATCGATTATTGATATTTACACTGATACAAAGTTGTCTCATTTGTCAGAATAAAAAAGTGACACTTTTAAAACAATGCAATATAAATGGAGCATGTAAGTTAAGAATAAAAAAAGAGTAACTTTAAAACTGTTTAAGTGACAGTGATCAGCCTGGTGCTGGTCTGACATCAGTGAGCAGATCTGTTGAGTGAGGAGTCGGACTGAGAGTTGGAACAACAGCGTCATCTAGCGTCTGCTGTAAGAAAGCCTCAGAGAAAATAGTTATTCAGCCTGCTACTGTACATGCAAGAAGGGCAGATTTTTTGTGTCTTAATTCCCCCCAAAAAATCTGAATACTTTTTAAGATACTTTTCTTGGGAACAATTTGTTGAACATTTGCCAAATACTTGTTATTTATCTATATATTTGTATTTGTGTGTTTTTTGTTTTCTATTTATCGGCTCATCTCCCCTTAACAGCCTCAGATTATATTGTAATTTACTGTTGTGTATGTATTTGGGTTGCCTCACCTGAGCTGCATCCCGGGCTTGATTTGGGGGGTGGGACCGATTGCCTATATGAGCGGAATGTTTCCTTTGTCTCTTATCCTGACGAAGATCCACTGGGATGGAAACATTGATCTATAATAAACACCCGAGGAGCTTTATATGTGCGGACCGCGGACTTAACTCTTTTCTTCTCAGATTCTTCATGTCCACATCAGGTTTTGGATCATGTCAGGGTCAGATGGCTGAGGGAGTCAGGAGACAGCTAGGCCACTGAGTCTGGACAGAGCGTTTGTAGATAACAGAACAGTTCCTTTCAGTGTTAGTGAGGCTGCACATTCAGTTAGTAACTTATTCCTCAGAGTTTTTTATAATGTGAATGCTTATGAATGAATAGAGAGAGGAACTAGCAGTGTGTTTGTGTATGTTAGCTACACTCAGGTGTGTGGGGGTCAGTAATGCCTGGATGCATGATTAGAGCCGCTGTGACTCTCACATCCTTGGGATTAAAATAGATGCCAAATTGAATCCGCTGTCAGCCACACTACCGAGCTGTGAAAATGAATCCACTCTGGGGACTTGTACTCACAATAACACACACACACACACACACACACACACACACAAAGAGAGAGACATGCATTGACCCGGCTACATGCCAGAATCTTGGAAATGGATCCACACCAGGGACAGTTTAGTACAGATGGAGGGAGGAGGTGGAAATGCTTCTGTAATGTTAATCCCTCTACACTGTTTCAGCCCTGCTCTACAAAAATCTCACTTTAACAGATTGACTGAAGGAAATCTGGAGAAAATGCACATTTTTTCTCTTTGTGTGAAAGTCTGTGTCCTGTGTTCCAGCCACGCCCTGTGTCACACAGTAATCTGCTGCACATCACATCCACATCCACATCCACAAAGTTCTACTGTTGGTCCACTTGAGCGTTTCTGCCTTGTAACGACATCAGCATCATATTCAATAAATCATTTTTTTTATCCTTATGGGAATTCTTATAAAATTCAAAACCTGCAGTCCAAAACCTGATCTGCATTGGAAACACTTCCAGCTGTTTCATTTACAGCTCATCACATCATTCCAGGTACACAGGTGTTTTTCTGCCTCTGTCAAAGAGCAGCTGTCCCTATTCTCATGAGCTTTCTGTCTTTTAAATCAAAATGGTCACATGGTTTTTCACCACTTAAAGGCCTTCATGCAGTTTACAGGTGAGGTGATGGATGATGGACACAAGGGTGGAAACATTTTGATTTATCTAATTATTTATTTGTGTAAAGACAGAGAAGGTATAGCACTAATGGATCATCAGAAGCAGCCTTCGGTCTCAATCATGATTTCACATCATTAGTTACTTCTCAAGTAAAATCATGCTCTAACACTCATTTACAAATGATTTATGTTAAACAAATGAAACAAAATAATAATTATTAATAATATCTGTTGACTGGTTTGATTTAAAAAAGAAGAAGCTCTATATCTGGTGTTGCTGCTGGTTTAATACATATAACTGGAATCCAGCTAATTGTTTGCCTATGCAGGTTTGACATGTTAACTGATCACAGTCATTGTGACCATTATTTTATCATGAGTCATGCATTATTTAATCATGACATAACCATTATTGTCATTAATATCATGATAGAGTGTAACCATCAGTGTTTCATTGCAGAAATAAGATCAAACATGAAGTTACCCAAAGCAGGATTTAAAGGGACAGTTCAACATTTTGGCAAATTGTCCCATTGCCATAAACCCTATAGTTTTAGGAGCAGGTTTGTTACCTTTAATTGTCGGTGCAAGCTATTTTAAGAACGGCGGAGCAGAGCTGTGAGCTGCTCAGAGCTACGCTACGGAGGCTAATGGGATTTCTGAGTTTCCCTCATCAAACTCATCAAATACACTCCAAAACGCTCTGGTAGACAGGTTGTGACCTGCACATTCACCACGCTATGAGATAATAACGGAATGTTATAAGACAGAGTTGTTTTCAAGGCAAATGCAGAGACTGCTTGCTAAAAACAGGCCTCCGACGGGATCACGCATCGGCTGTTTTGCATGAAATTACCTAGAAAACGACTCTGTCTCATAACATTCCGTTATTATCTCATAGCGTGGTGAATGTGCAGGTCACAACTTATCCACCAGAGCGTTTTGGAGTTGTTGGATTGTGTATTTGAATAGTTTGATGATGGAAACCAAGAAATCCCATTATCCTCCGTAGCGTAGCTCTGAGCAGCTCACGGCTCTGCTCCGCCATTCTAAAAATAGCTTGCACCGACAATTAAAGGTAACGAGCCTACTGCTAAAACTATAGGGATTATGGCAATGGCCAATTTGCCAAAATGTTGAACTATCCCTTTAACATATGTCTCACCCTGAGAGAAGACATTGCTCATCACTGGGCTGCACCACTTCCTTATCTGGGGGAGCTTAACTGAGCTTCAGTAATGATTGACAGTTTACCATCAGTGTGAAATGGTGCAGATTGTGTGGCTTCACTCGTTTGCTTCTTGGATATCAAATAACACTCTTCACCAGCCTGATCATCAGCTTGTAACATCAGCTCTGCAGCAGCTGGTGTCAGATCAGTGATGTGGAATGAAAAACTGGCGCGTTTATCTTATTTTCTTCATGATTTCTGAGGAGATTTGCCCAGTTTTGTGGGTCTGAGGTTTCTGCAGGTCAGGCCCAGAACAACGGATACAGATCCAGAGTCAGTGCACACACAGGCTGTTTGCTTTAGGGGGGGGATGGATAACTCTGTGGCCTAACTGATCTCCTTACACTTCCTCTGTGGCTCAGGTGATCCATTAATGCAGGGCGGGTGGAAAGTAATATCTTATTGGAGTGAAGTGCTTTCATCAGGCGCTGAGCGGAGCCTGGAAGTCAGCTCACATCCATTCAGCGTGGCCTGAGAGGCTTTTCATCCCAGCTGAAGGAGAGGAGCCTTCAGTGGTCTACCTGCCTAAAACTGAGTTCATCATTAACTGATTTAACCCAGCAGAGCTAAGAGCCTTCTGCAGGCAAACATCCACTCTGTAAACATCTCTCCCCATCATTTTTTTTCTCTTTCCTTTTGTTGCCTCTTGAGGGGGGGGCAGGTTGGAGAAAGAATGTGTGAACTCTAACCCAGGTGAAGACGGTATATACAAACATGCACGGCAACTTCTCTAATAGATAAACTGGTCCGGGCAACAACTGGCGCACATCATCTGAAGAGAAGAGCAAGACGGAGTGGGAGGAGAGAAAGGAGAGGTTACAGTTCAAGGGAAGGAATGAAGGAGGGAGGGAGGGAGGGAATGAGGCTGTGTTGAGGACATCCTGTGCATCATGTAGCCTACCCACCTGGCCTTCAGCAGATATCTCTGTCAGCTCGTAGCTACAACACCGCCCTGGGAGTGGAGATAAGGCAGGCCTGGAGGGGTTTGTTACTGAGACAGGCTCTCGCTGTTTCATTTAAAGGGATACGCCAACATTTTTTTTCCGTGTCTTGCCTCACTCCCGAGTCCATGACAAGCAGATAGACACCATCCTTTCGATTGTGCGTGCAGTAACAAGGGAGATAGAGCCCCTATCGCCTGTAATTAGCTTAGCTCAAACGCTGGAAGTGTATCAGTAGTGTTAGCCTGCCTCCACCTAAAGTCATCAGAGAAACTCTTCAGTAACTCTAAACGGAAACCGGCGGGCATCTTGAGCAGTGAAATGCCGGTAACGGGACGAGATCGGTCAAAACAGAGGGTTCAAGCAAAGACGGTTTATTTTGGTTCAAGCTAGCTACATCGAGGGTAGGTCAGCTTCCTATTTCAAAGTAAAAGCACAAAATCGTCATGGTTTTCTGTATGTAAAGGGCAACGGCTGTTTTATTTTGTGAAAGTAACCGGAAGTGCATTGGTCACAACTGCTAGCTTGAGTAGCGCCGAAGTCGTCCGAACAAAATTGTAAACAGCTTGTTTTTAGACAAATTAACGACACACTGCTGATCTAAATGGCTACTTTCTCGCCTAAAAAAATTTAAAAAGTCGATATATATTTACAGAGTTTAGAGCTAAAATGAAATCACCTTCTGACTGCTGATTTCAGCTCGGGTAGGAGGCAGGCTAACACTACCGATACACTTCCAGCGCTAAGCTAATTACGGGCAATACGGGCTCTATCTCCCTTGTTACTGCACGCACAGTCGAAAGGATGGTGTCTATCTGCTTGTCATGGACTCGGGACTGAGGCAAGACACGAAAAAAAATGTTGGCGTATCCCTTTAAGTTTGGTGTGCTGCACAGATCCATTACACAACAGAGACGGATGCAGATAAACATGCTGGGCATACTAGGTTCAGCATTTCTAAAATTAGCGTATAGGTTGTCCTTTAACTCCCAAATCCACTCATCCTCTTCTTCTTCAAAAGCTCTTCTAGCTCTTGACAGGGAGAGAGAGAGAGAGAGAGAAGAAAAAAAAAAAACAAGAAGCCACAATTGAAACCAGATGAAAAAGGACACAAGCGAAGAGTGCATGTCGTGTCAGCGTCTAACTTCCTCTCATTATCCAATAAGAGAGCAGCAGTTGTCAGCGTCCAACTTCATCCTATTATCAAGCGAGGGAGCAGCATGTCGGCGGTGCCTGGAATTCTCGGGGGACAGGGAGACATAAACAAAGAGCAAAGTTTAGACTCACAATCGCACACACACAACACATATATATAGAGAGAACATTCAAACAGGAGTCCGTGCCCAGACTTTTTAGTGAAACTCTAGAGCGCAGCCGCTCCAGGCGTGGTATGTCGATTGTAAACACAGCCGGGAGGAGGCAGAGACAAGTGGAGGAGGCTCCACTCCTCACCATCCACACTCTCTGTGCACAGACAGGAGGAGGACAAAGTGGAAGACGCATTACATCATTACATTACATGTACATTACCCAACTGACACACATACGTTATCCAAGCACACATTTAAAGTGGTATCAAGCCACATGTCAACAATCTATTCTGGAGATGTCAATGGCACCTACAAACACCTGTGACACACACACACATCTGTTTTTTTTTGTGTGATCAACTTTTTTTATTATTTCATTCGGTTTAGAAATAACAGAACAGTCCATACAGATCATTATCAAAATAACAATGTACAAACTAATAAACATACAAAACAAAAAAGACACAAAAGGAGAAAAAAGAGAAAGAAAAAAAGGGAAGTTCCTCTGTTGAGTGTTAGATGCATCATGGGAACTACAGGTGTTGCTATGTCAGCAAGACTAAAATCTGAAGGATCATGACTTTTTTTTTTACATTGAGTATGTATGAACATTTTGTCACATTAAAACCTCAAAGTTAAATGTATTTTTTTTTTACAGATAAAAATCAGTGTTGCATGCATAAGTAAATACTTTGTTGAACCACCTACGGCTGCAGGTCTTTTGGGGTTTGTCTCTAGCAGCTTTGCACATACAAACTGACATTTTTATCTGTTCTTCTTTGCAGAACAGCTCCAGTTGAGTCAGATTGGATGGAGAGTGTCTGTGAACAGCATGGTCCTGCCACAGATTCTCAACAGGATTTAGGTCTGGACTTTGACTGTGCCGTTCTAACACATGGATATGCTTTGAAATAAACCAGTCCACTGTAGCTCTGGCTGTGTGTTTAAGGTGGTTGTCCTGCTGGAAGGTGAACCTCCGTCCCAGTCTCAAGTCTTTTTCTGCCTCTAACAGGTGTCCTGTCCCTGCTGAAGAAAAGCCTCCCCACAGCCTGATGATGCCACCATGTTTCTCAGTGGATGGTGTGTTCAGGTTCATGTGCAGTTTTAAGTTTCAGCCACACATATAATAGCATTCTTTTGCATGGAGGCCAAAAAGTTCAATTTTGGTCTTTGATGTGTAAAAAATCTTCAACACCATGCATCATTTTCCTTCCACTTCACAATGTGCTACTTTGTGTTGGTCTGTCACATAAAAACCCAATACAATACATTTTAGTTTGTGGTTGTAACTTGACAAAATGCGGAGAATTCAAGGAGTATGAAGACTGTTGCAAGGCGCTGAATAAGCTGAAAGCTAACTACTCTAATGGGTGTTAAAGCTAAACAGGCCCAGTGGTTTTATAGTGTAACTCTATCTAAGAGATTTGAGCTATTGTGAGACAGCGACGGATGCTCTCCAATATAACAGCTGCAGTGTGTGTGTGTGTGTGTGTGTGTGTGTGTGTGTGTGTGTGTGTGTGTGTGTGTGTGTGTGTGTGTGTGTGTGTGTGTGTGTGTGTGTGACAGTGTAACAAATGGTCCCAGCACATGCTTATCCACCTTGGACAGTTAGGAATAATAGCTTATGATTTGACAGATGCAGCATAACTCTGCCATGTTAAACCCTGAACTGTGCCAAAAAAAGATGCGCTTTGTAATCCGAGATGTGAATGTGTGGAGAAGAAACACTCACACACATGCACATGCACACACACGCACACACAGGACAGGAGGAAATAAAAGGAAAAATAAATGTGGATGGGATTTGGTTTCCTCGACAAAAATACTGAGATTGTCATTTCGTAGGCGACATGTTCAGGAAAATAGTTCCGAATTGAAATGGAACCGGGGATGTGTGCAGATTGTATTTTCTGCACCGTGCACAGGACTGACAGGATAAACTGACCGTATTTGGAAAAGACTCATAGAAAGTGAATGTATTACTGATTTGATTCCTGAGTGATTCCCGTGGAGACATTTAAAGAGTGTACTGCATCCTGTCATTTACTATGGGAGGACCACAGGTTGGTTGTATAATGTGAGAGGCCATGTGTCATGTTATAGTGATAGTTATGATATCACTATAGACATGTGCTTTAATGCTTTAATGCTTCAACTGCTAGTCGCCTTGAGACCCTGAACATGAATATCTGAATTTACATCCAGTCAGTTATTTACACATTGACCCACCCAATTCTGTTTCAATCATAATGTGCAGTTTTACTACAATGACTAATGCACATGATCTCTGTATTCCATCTCAGGACAAAAACTGAATTTATTCAGATGTTACATTCGATTTTCCTTAACAGTAATAACATTTTCCTGTAAGACACTCTTCTAAGTAATAAGTCTAAACAGTTTTTGCAACATTTGTGTGATAGCTCAAGGATTAAATGAGACAGAAAACTCACTCAGGTAAGACTAAGACTACTACTACTGCCAATAATAATAATATGTTTTTCTTTTTTTTCTTTTTCTTTTTCATCCCTTTTCATCCCCATTATTTCTAACACATACATATAGACGCCCATACACACGCATAGCTCAACACATACGCATGTTCACAGACAGGCATGTACACATACACATACACATACACATACACATACACAGTTTCAACATCATCAATTCATATCCATTATGTACAACAACAGTTTGCACCAGTATAGTACTTGTCTTTGTTTGTTTGTCTTGTCTAACCCTTTAATAAGTTTTTTTTTTTTGTCTTTGTATATTTTTGTTGCTTCCCACTTGTCTTGTATTGGCATCACTTAATCAAAAATAAATAAATAAATAATGAGTTCTCTCAACCCATTTCTTAAAACAGAAGAATAAAAGATGCCGGCCTTGGAAAATAGGTTCTAGTCTCAGAGGCCGATCAGTAAAAATAAAAGCATAAAAACATCAATAACAGAAGCATCAAAAATCATTGTGTATTCAATGTAACTCTGTAGAATACAAGTAGACTGTAAGTAGAAACTAAAGGACGTCACTGAATCTGCTGACCTGATTTCCTTGGGCAGATCCCTCCACAGTGTTTTGGGCTGTGACTGAAACTCTCACCTCTGGTTTTTAGCTTCGGCTCTGGAACAACACAGAGACCTCAGGCCAAGGATCTCAGGCTGTGAGCTGTGAGCAGAAGGAGAGGACAGTGAAGAGCTTTAAAAGGATCTTAACATAAATTCTGGTCAACCTGGATCCTGCCCAGGACGGAGGAGAATTCACTCAGTCTCTATCTTTTGCTCCTCAAATGTGTCTTAGTTCACAAAGAAACTAAGAGAGACTGAAACTGTTGTTCTTCTGCAGACGTTTGTGCAAGAACCTTCAACGGCTCAAAATGCTCACCAGCACAAATGTATTGACCTCTCACCATGTATCCATATAAAGTTGGTTATTGCACTAGATTGGCATGCAAATGTTGGTTATTGGATTTATGACGATGGCCTAGAATGTTCTAAATGCAAGTTTTGCACTCTCTTGGACAATGTGATAAACAAAGTGATGATCCTTGTTGCAGGTAAGGTCTGAGTCAGAGATCATTTATGGTCGAGCAAAAACACAGAGAAATGAAATGTGCATGTTTTCCTGCAAAAGTGGGCGCGTGTACAGCTGTGTTATAAAACAAGGCAGAGATACATGTTTAAAACTTGAGTTAATGAGCAAATAATGATAATGCAAAAGGTCTGTTATTGCAGGAACAAGTACAGCATCACACAGATTAAGTTTGTCTCCTGCAGGAAGAGCGAATCATCACAGAGACCTGACAAAGCCCAGTGAGGTGCTCAGACGTTATTAGATTTGTTCTGTGGCTGTCAGGGGGAATTTCGACAAAAAAAACATTGAATGTCCTGACTGTGTGTTGTGGAGGATTTTCAGTCGGTCCCAAAAGAGATTTTACAGGAAAAGACCATAAAATCCTTTTAGAAAACATTCCAGCGACCATATCACAGTCTACTGGAGCAGGCCAAGTTTATGGCTCTGATATGAAATGTTAGAAATGAACAATTTACACACAGCCCTGGAGAAATATTCATGGACATGAAAATCCAGTTTACTGAACTGAAAAACACATAAATTAAAGGTAATATAAAAAAGATATTTGACTGACTTTAATACGAGCACATTAATAGCCAGCGTGGTATTAAAGAGGCTCCAAGAATTCAGCCGCTTGCTCCCAAGTGTCACGCCTGTTAAGGCAATATCAGGGTTGGCTTTCCACATGTGTGGAGCATTTGGAATGTTAACACTGCTCCCTCCTGGTCAGATAGGCACACTGCACACATCTCTGTGGTACTGTCATGGGATGGAACTCTGAAACAGCCTTAAAGCAACACTTTGTAGTTTTTCAACCTTAAAATAATGTTTCTAAACTGATTCAAATGGTAGAAAAACGGTTAATAGGATGAATGGCACAACTCATCCTTTTAACCGTTTTCTACCACTTTGATGAGTTTAGTATGGAAGCCTTAGCATTCATTCGAATTAAAAATAAAATCCAGTTTTTCTGAGTAATTTATTTTTTGGTTATTTTTTTGTTTTGTTTTTTAAAATAATTTTCCCCTGTTTTTCTGACTTTTTTTTCAGTTTTTCGTGGTGAATTTTTTTCTGACTGGATTTTGAAATCTCGTTGAGTCTGAAGTCAGAAAAACATTACCCCGAAAAACAGAAAAAATTACTCAGAAAAACTGGAAAAAAAGTTTTGTCAGAAAAACAATACGAATGCAATACGCTTCTGTATAGAAACATTATTTTGAGGTTGAAAAACTACAAAGTCAGTGTGGGTGTGTGTTTTTTGTATATTTTTGGGGCTTTCTGCCTTTAAGTGACAGGTTAGTTGAGAGAGAGGAGATGTAGAGGCAGAGAGAGGGGGAAAGACACGCAGCAAAGGGCCACCCAATGCGGGATTTGCAGAGAGGACTGTAGCCTCTGCACATGGGGTGCCTGCTCTACCCACTGAGCTAAACGGCACCCTGTGTGTGTTTTAAAGGGATAGTTCACCCTAGAATGATATTTCGCTCATTATCTACTCACCCTCATGTTGACTAAGGGCTGGAAGAATTTTCAGAGTCCACCGTCCCTTCTCTGAGTTACAGGGGGTCTTGGCGTAGCAGTGCATTTCAATGCAACGGTTGCAAAGGGACACCAGAGCTCTTCGTAAAAAAACACACACAAAAAAACATCCAAATACCTCCATGCTGCTCGTATGTAATGTCCATCTTGTGCTGAAGCCCCAAATTGCGTAATTGTCCCGAAAAAAATTAAATAAGTCCACATTCCAAGCATGTTTGTAGCATTAGCTCCTAGTGTCTGTTGTCCGGCTCTTCCGCTGCCAGCGCGCATGCGCAAGGTTCGCGCTGAGACCGACTCGCTTCCTTGTTTACCCCGGCGAAGGACTAGAAGCAGTCCGTAATAGCCTGCCTTGCACCGGGACAACACTTTTTCGTGCAATTTTGGCCTCTTAAAACATATTTTAGCCATGGCTGAAGATTTTGATGTCGAGGACGAGCTGCATTTCTTTGCTGAGCCGTATTTGTACGAGCCAGAATGGACAGAGGAGGAACTCAGGCAACAGGACGAAGCAGCTACGGTGAACCTTGCGCATGCGCGCTGGCAGCGGAAGAGCCGGACAACAGACACTAGGAGCTAATGCTACAAACATGCTTGGAATGTGGACTTATTTATTTTTTTTCGGGACAATTACGCAATTTGGGGCTTCAGCACAAGACGGACATTACATACGAGCATCATGGAGGTATTTGGATGTTTTTTTGTGTGTGTTTTTTTACGAAGAGCTCCGGTGTCCCTTTGCAACCGTTGCATTGAAATGCACTGCTACGCCAAGACCCCCTGTAACTCAGAGAAGGGACGGTGGACTCTGAAAATTCTTCCAGCCCTTAGTCAACATGAGGGTGAGTAGATAATGAGCGAAATATCATTCTAGGGTGAACTATCCCTTTAAGAGCACTTGACCAAACACCAAAGACAGTGTATTCAATTAAAGCACCAGATTCTTCAATCCTAATCAAATCTAAACCTGGAACCGGACTTTTAAACAAGAAGAACAAGACAGACCCTTTCATCTTGGGGGCTGTACACCATCTGATGGCTCTCTTACTTGTAAATAAATGATCTTTCTTGTCCTCAGTCTTGGCTTTATTTTTATTTTTTTCACACTTTAATTTGCTCATTAACAACATTTGCTCATGACCAGGCTTTAATCTGTTCATTTTAATGGCTCGCTCTTTTGCCTAATTGGAGGAACACTGTGAACAAGTGTTTCTAATGATGTGAGGGAGCTCATCTCATCTCTGACCCATGTGTGGGAACAGAGATTACACCAAAGCAGATCAGTGGAGCTGGGACTCTGTTCAGCTGGAGACGTTTAACAGAGACTTACAGTCTGAGCTGTCGTCCTGGAACGTGCCAGAACAATCAATCTCAATGATGATAGGTATGATGCTTCTGGGTACTTTAGAGACTGATTTGACTGAACAAAATGTGCTGAAATAGCCCACATATTAAGTTACTGCCACTGCAATTGCATGTGATGCATGTGAGCCCACCAGCCCATGTTGTCACTCTACATACATCTTCAACACTGGACTGCTGTGTCAGCCAAGATAGCTCTACAACATCCATGCCTTTAGCATCTCAGGGATATATCAGGCAGCAGGTGAACATGCTGTCCTCAAAGTTGATGTTGATGATGTTATTTAAAGCAGAAGTAAGCGATCCGGTCGTTTTGGCTAACTTCTTGTCAGCCGATGGAGTTAGCAGTCCCCGCCCTTGTCCCTACGTCACCACATTCAAGCGCATCGCGTGGCTGCACAAACAGAGAGGACCGCCCCTTTATGCCGTTCTCTCTCCTCATTGGATAAAGGTTGTAGGATACAAGGAAAGTTTTCTCGGCTTACAGCAGAGCAGAGTGACTGACAGACCCGTGTCTCAGACCAAACACTCTATATAAGTGATTGCTGTCAGAAAATATAACTATTTAAGACTTATATTAAAGCAGAAGTAAGCGATCCGGTCGTTTTCGCTAATGCTGCGTTCGAGGCAGGCTTTTGAAATCGTAAATTACAGCTTCAAGTCACAACTTACGACTTTGTAGCGTTCCAGGCAACCCACTCGTGTTTTTCCGACCTGTTTTACCTGTGAAAGTCACTATAACGGCCACTCGTAACTTCCGACCCGTGAACTCCTACCAGATCAAACTGATACAACTTCACAGGACGGAAAAACACGAGTCTACGAGTTTCCTTGAACGCACCATAACAGTCCTCGTCCCTACGTCGCCACATTCACGGCGTTCCTTGGCTGCACACACAGCCCTGCATGCCGTTCTCTCTCCTCATTGGATAAAAACTGTAGGATACGATAAATGTTTTCTCCTCGGCTCAGAGCAGAGCAGAGTGACTGACAGACCCGTGTTTCAGTCCAAACACTCTATATAAGTGATTGCTGTCGGAAGATATAACTATTTAAGACTTATATTAACACAAATATATCACTTACTTCTGCTTTAACACAAACATTCCGCTTACTTCTGCTTTAATTCTTGCTAGCAGTGGTACCAGAAGGACCACAGATAAAGTGCAGGATTTTACATTTAAAATTAAAACAACAACAACAAAACTTGAAAATAAATACTTAAAATGCAAAAACAATAATAATAATAATAATAATAATAATAATAATAATAATAATAATAATAATAATAATAATAATAATAATAATAATAATAATTTCCAGTTTAAGATTTCATGACAGCAGAAGTTTAAAACCAGGTGATGCAGCAACAATGAAAGGACAGGTTATGTTTTAAAGGTCTCATTATAGAGCCTCACTGCCGTGTGTAGGCCAGACCTCCTCAGCCTGTTTGTTTTGTCCTTGGGTTAGAAACAGGAAAAATGGGCAGCATAAGGATCTGATCCAGTTCTACAAGGACACTTCAGCTACCTTCACTCTGCTTCCTCCACAGAGGACGTGTTGGTCGAATTCAGGAGTTCCTTAATGTATGTAGGCTACACTACTACATATATCACACAACATCACAACATCACTTTTTTTAAATTTTTTGGTCACTTGATTAATAAATTACTTAGGACGATGCAACTTCTGCTACCTTTGTACATGGTTAACCTTTTAACTTTTATTTGCACACTTGAGCTTTTGTTGATGGACCATATTGATATTTGACATTTGGCACTATTTTCTTGTTAGAATTGTGTGTTTTTATTTTTGCGGCAGTTATAAGCTTTGCTTCAGCCGCAACCCTTTTCGACCAGCTATATAGTACTTGTTACTACCTTGAATTCGTTTTTTGTTTGTTTTGTAGAAATTTTGATGCTGTGATCGAAATAAACATTCATTCATTCATTAGAATATTCTTTCCCCCCCAGCACGATGCCACCATAGGTGTAGTGCAATTCGCTTTCCAAGCCCATAAAAGAACTGTGGTGGTTGATGACACTTGTGTGCGTGGGTAAAACAAAGTTTCAATGATAACCAATGACTTACTTGACTAAAGCCCATTGCTCCTCTTGGGTGCATAGGCCGTCAACGAATGTCCTCCACTTCCCACGGTTCTTGGCAATTCTTTCGAGGTCACCCCAGTTGAGCCCACTCCCTGACATTTCTGCCTCAACACTTCTTCTCCAGCTCTTCCTGGCACGACCTTGTTTCCTTTTCCCTTGGGGGTTCCATTGCAGGGCTTGTCGGGTTATGTTTTGTGGCAGGTTTTCTTAGGGTGTGGCCAATCCAGCTCCACTTTCTCCTTCGAATTTGTAAGTCAATGGGATCCTGGCTTGTTCTTTTCCACAGATCCCCATTGCTCACTTTGTCTCTCCACCAGATGTGCAGTATTTTCCTGAGGCAGGTGTTGATGAATGTTTGCAGCCTGAGTATTGTGTGTTTTGTTGTCCGCCAAGTCTCAGATCCATACAGCATCACCTGTTTTACATTGGAGTTAAAGATGCATATTTTGGTGTTTGCTGAGATGTTTTTGGAGCTCCAGATCTTCCTCCAAAACCAGCAACCCGATTTACATGAACAGCACAGCCTTAAAGCAGAAGTAAGCGATCCAGTCGTTTTGGCTAACTTCCTGTCAGCCGATGGAGTTAGCAGTCCCCGCCCTCATCCCTACGTCACCACATTCACGCGCAGTGGCGCCGCCAGCCGGAATCCTGTACGCACTGTGCGTACAATTTTTTTCATAGGTGGAAAAAAAAAGATTTTTTTTCCACCTAAAGATTTATTTTGAGCGGGTGTGATAAAGACGCTTGTTGTTTGTAACAGGCTAAACGTGCTGAGTTCATTGATTGTTAAACCAATCAGTGGAAGCCTAACGTAAAAGCCAGTGATTGTCGTTTACATCATGTCATCTGTCTCTTTTTGATTTCTGGCGCCTATTACACTACCGCTATGTGATGATTACGCCCGGTCCAGTATAGAAATGTCAAAAAGACAGTTGAGCCTTTTCCAGGCATTTTAAAAAAAAAAAGAGAGATCCAAACCCACGATCACAAACACGCAGCAGAGCAGCGATAATGAAGCTCTCTCCTCTCTAGCTCCAAACTCACTCGTCTGCACCGCGATTATGGACTCATAAGTGCCGATTCCAGGTTGAGCCCCCACTGGGGGAGCCTCGGCCCATCAGCTGTGTGTCTGTGGGTATGTGTAACCCGTATGTGTGTAGCCTGTGTGTGTTAATCTCTCACGCGCTCTGTTAAGATGAATCAACACAAACCGCTGCAGAGCGCGAGCCTGGCACAGAGGTGCGCGCTCTGGCGCATCTGGCACAGTCGGTTAACGGCACCGAAAGGAAACTGGCTCCGCTCCGCGGCTATTTCGCGTCCGACGTCTATGTTAAGCACATGTTGTTATTGATATTGTAGCGTCCGACCCGACGTAACTACAACAACATAACACAAACTTATCTGACAGCTCTCTCACTTTTTCCTCTGCTCCTCCTCACTCACCTACACACACTGTCTTCCTCACACTCACCCCGGCCCCTCAGCTTCTCATCCAACCATACCCTACCTGCCCGTACACATTCACAGTCAGTCAGGAATCACACAACTTAAACATCACAACAACATTACTGCGGGGTCGCAACAATATTTTCAGTTGTGCAGTATATTATGACAAGTCCCATTGCTACGTGGCATGATGGGCACAGCGACCCTCCCCCCCCCCCCGAAAAAAAAATTGTTGCAGCCTATTTGCCGTTTCTGTGCGTACATTGAAATTGAATCCTGGCGGCGCCACTGTTCACGCGCATCCCTTGGCTGCACACACAGAGTGGACCGCCCCTTTATGCCGTTCTCTCTCCTCATTGGATAAAGGTTGTAGGATACAAGGAAAGTTTTCTCCTCGGCTTACAGCAGAGCAGAGTGACTGACAGACCCGTGTTTCAGACCAAACACCCTATATAAGTGATTGCCGTCGGAAGTTATAACTATTTAAGACTTATATTAACACAAATATTCCGCTTACTTGTGCTTTAGGAGGTAGAGGCATTTTACCTACCTAGGCAGTGTGGTGGACACCACCGAGCAGGTCCGGCTCTAGGCATGGGCGATATAGGCGGTCGCCTAGAGCGCCAACTGCTGGAGGGGCGCCACCAGTCATTGGGAAAAGAAAAAAAAAAAAGAAAGATAATAATAATGATTTATGTCCGCTGGCCCCTCACTTAGTGTTTTCTGTGTAGAAAAAAAACCCAAAACAAATAAATAAACAATGACAAACATGTTCCTAAATTGTGTATAGTCACACACACAGCAGATACCTGTCTGCAGCAGGAATGCTCTCAAGCCGTTTTCTTGTTAGAAACGCCACATTTTTAATTAGATGTGTGGCACAAATGCCGTAGTTCGGTCATTTACGCAGTAGAAATGCGGTTCAACTACTGTGATTGGGAAACTCTCCTCTTTCAAATACGCACGGCCGCACGCCCTTGACGACCTGTCAATCAAAACAACAACTGTGAAGCGCTTCGAAACAGCAGAGTCGTTCAGAGGGATAGAGAGAGAGAGAGAGAGAGAGAGAGCGAGAGAAGCAGTGAGGATGATGACGGTGCTTCAGAGGTTTAAAGTTCTGACTAATTTGATGAGGAAGATTATGAAAAAAGAATCGAGAGTAGAGACTTCAGCCTGCTCAGACAGCAGGGCCAGTGGGCCTCAGCTCCAGATCAGCTCCAGCTCTGTATTCAGACCTGCTGAGCTGTCAAACTAGTTTTTTTTTTTTTTTACCTCTCAAATAGTACCACAGTGACAACACATATAGGGTACATTATATAGGCTAAATATTGTAAATTTTGTGTGTTTTTTTGTCTATTTAGTTGATATTTGGAGACAATTTCTCATTTTGGGCTACTCACATCTCATGAAGTTTGAAATGTAATGTGAAGTCAATATTTAACTTCTGTTATCCCACATTTGAGACATTTGGTGAGAATGACAGTTAGGCCTAACATTTATGCTCAAAAAGCAATTTCACAATTTTTTTTCTACACTTATCGCCTTATATCATACAGTATATTCCACTGCTTTTGTGAAGCCCAGACTTTCGTATACCCATTTCAAGTACCACAACAGTTTGTTCTCATGATTGTGAAGAGACTAATTTTTTCATGTCTTCACCCAGGATTTACTCAATGCAATTTTACTGATTGTTGTGCAAATTGTGTATCTCAGGGTCAGAGGGGACATAGAGATACACTGTTATGTTATCGTTATGATCATTATGATCATTGTTGGGGGGGCGCCTGAGAGTAATCTCGCCTAGGGCACCAAAATGGCTAGAGCCGGCCCTGCCACCGAGGGACTGATACTGACATAAAGAGCAGAATCAACAAGGCAAAAGTGGTGTTCAACATACTCAGGAATGATAATCAATATTTATTTATATTTAACAAAAACCCAATTCCTTTATAAACAAAAGCTCTAATGTAAATCAAAAATACCTTTTTCCTTTCACACTGTGTGTTAGTGGGCACCACACGACACACAACGACACGGTCAAAAACTGTTTGCTTTTCAGACCAGCAACACCTGGCACACCGTCTCTATTGTGCAGTACACAACTTCCTGTTTAAAAGGACATTCACCAAAATAAAACTCACCAAAATAAAACACCAAATGTCACCTTTATGTCCCCCATATGCCCAACATTTCTAAATCTTCCACTAGTGGCTTTCTTGAAAAACCTATGATGTACAAAAAAGACTGAGTGATTCAGATGGAGTGGATGATAGTTTTGAGAAAGTTAAAAAGTTATTTGGTACTGACCAGTCTCAATACACAAAGTCATTAGGTGAAGTGGTAACACCAAACAACGTGTGCCTGTGCAGAGGAGCAGAGCAGCCAGGACAGGTGTTCCAGATGAAACCATCAGTCACAGACAAAGGAGCCCAAATCCCCACGGGCCCCGACACACCTCATTCTGTGTAAAGAAGCATCTCAGTTCACCCAAAGCTGTCAGCATTATGCAGATACAGTGGCAAGAAACAGTATGTGAACCCTCAAACACATGTGCTTAACCTAATACCACACAAATATTTATAATATTTCATGTCTTTATTGAACATATCCATTAAACATTCACAGTGCAGGTGGAAAAAGTAAGTGAGCCCTTGGATTTAATAACTGGTTGAACCTCAACCAAACATTTCCTGTAGCTGCAGATCAGAACTAAATAACACTCAGGATGAATTCTGGACCATTGGTCCTGACAGAACTGCTTCAGCTCAGCCATGTTATTATAGGATGTCTGGTGTGAACGGCTTTCTGGAGGTCATTCCACAGCATCCTTATTGGGTTCAAGTCTGGCTCTAACTGGGCCACTCCCTAAGCTGGATTTTCTAAACTTTGTAAAATCTTAAACTTAAATTTTAGTTTCATCAGTCCACAAAACATTTTCTTACTAGTGTTGTGGAGTGGCAAACTTCAGGCTTGCAATGGAAAGCAAAGCAATTAATGCAGAAATTCTAAAGGGTTTTTTTTCTTGCCACTGTAAGTGGTTACCATCCAAAAAGCCTTACATGTCTTTTTAGAAACATGATGGAAGAAGATCGACACAGTGAGATAAAGATAAAGATACCCATTTTATTAGTCTAATTCACACTGATGAAGCTTTGAATTAGAACCGCTGGATGTAAGGACTATGCGTTTATTAACTTCAGTTAAACGGAGGGAGGAAACCCTTCAGGGGGTGATGATTTTCGTCCAATTCAATATTATCAGATGGAAAGAGAGATCTGAAAGAGGCTCTTCCAAAAGCTGCTCAGGAGACCATCTGGACCAGCTGCCTGTCTCCATTCACTTTCTCCAGTCTTGGACTAACTGTCAAGCTGAGCTGCAGATGAGTCAACAAAAGCCAGAGGAGGGTCTGTTGGGGGGGAGGACTGTTTGTTTACATCACACAAAGCCTGTTTCTTTTGTTTGGTCTTCCATGATTCTCACCTGGACTCCCGTGGCTGTGCAGGTCACAAACTCGACATTTTAGACAAATTAAAGATCTTAAGGTCAAGGGGGGTGTGCTGGCCTTGCGATTCTTGTGTTTGTGATATCTCCTGCCTTGAAGCATGGTAAAAACAAAAAAAAACAAACAAAAAAAAAAGATTGAAAAAATTTCGGCAAGTAATCATGATACTATAAAGGTGTGAGCAGCAGCAGCAGGATCAGGCTGGTGAGGGTCAGTAAAGAGCAGATGGTCTGGATCAGTCATCAACTACTTTTTTTTAAATTTCAGTTCAGTATACAACGTCAGCAAATCTGAGATATTTTTACATTAAAGAGATCTCTTAATGTATGTCAGTTTATTCTATAGTTAAAGGGATAGTTCAACATTTTGGCAAATTGGCCCATTGCCATAATCCCTGTCATAGCAGTAGGTTCGTTACCTTTAATTGTCGGTGCAAACTATTTTTAGAACAGCGCAGCAGAGCGGCGAGCTGCTCAGAGCTACACTACGGAGGCTAATGGGATTTCTTGGTTTCCCTCATCAAACTCATCAAATACAAAATCCAACAACTCCAAAACGCTCTGGTGGACAAGTTGTGACCTGCACATTCACCACGCTATGAGATAATAACAGAACGTTACGAGACAGAGTTGTTTTAGAGGTAAATTCATGCAAAACAGCCGATGCCTGTAGCCTTCAGGGGCAGTTTTTCGGCAAGCAGGCTCTGTATTTACCTTAATGTTGAACTATCCCTTTAACTATAGAAGAAACTGACATACATTAAAAGAGTACAAAAGACAAAAAAGGAAAGAAAAAACAAGACAATCTGACAGATCCAAATAAGACAAAATAAAATAATACAAAGATCACATTTAGGGGAGGGAAGAGTGGCCACTAATAAAAAACAGTTATCCGCTGTGGAGCATGTCGATGCTTATTCTAAGGACAGTGTGATGTGTGTCTTCACATAATCAAGAAAAGGTCCCCGTATTTTATTGTAATTACTTGTTGAACCTTTTAAATATTGTCTTATATTTTTAGGTTTGAGAAAATAAAGTACATCCATAACGCAATGTGTAAACGTTGGGGGTTTGCAGTCCTTCCATTGGATCAAAGTCAGCCGCCTAGCCAGGAGTGTGAGGAAAGTGATTTTGACCTGGTGTTACTGCGAGAGGAGATCTAAAACTACATAGAGGTGGTTTTCAGCTCCTCAAACCACAAATATATATTCTTAACACTCCATAACACTGGAAAAATAATATATTTGTTACAGTTCAAAGCCACCACTCTATGTGTTGGACATAACATTTGTTAATTCATGTGTACATACTATTTACATTTACATGTATGTAGAATCCAAAATACGTTTTTGCTTGTGTTTATAATATTTGTATGGACTTCACTTACTGTGTAATTGCATTGATAGATAGATGGGTGTGGTTTACTTTTTCTTTTTTCTTTTTTACCTTTTCACTTGGTGGAGTTTAGACAAAGAGAGTTAGTAGATCATCATCCTTATCCTTACCGAATCACTGCCAGTATTGTTTTGATATTTTTCGTGCAATAGCTGTTTGATAATCTTTTTGACTTTTGTCTCAATAAACACCCTTGAACTGCATATGGACAAATAGATTTGTATAGATGCGTTACAGAGAAGAACCTACAGTGTCCTTTTTTTTTTAAGTAATCACTACAATGTGTATATTTTTATTCAAAACTGTTTCTATTTGATTCTTTCTTATTTTTCTGTTTGCACTTAATGTTAATCCCTGCTGCTGGAACACAGTGATTTCCCAGTCTGGGATCAATAAAGTCTCTCTTATCTTATCTTAAAATGAAAAATTGACCCTGTTTTCCTTGTCATCTAATCACCACCTGATTCTGTTATTCTAATCTACACTGTTTTTGTTCTTCAACTCTCAAACTCTTGACTGAAGCTTTTCTGAATGTATGTGACCACAGAAAGGGCAACAGAAACCTTGCGCCTCAATTTACAAATGCAGGTCTCAGCTCTTACCACTGGGTGGCAGTCATTTGTACAGGACATGCTGCAAAGCTACTGCAGCTCAAATGAAGAAGATGTCATGGTGCTCTCTGGGTGAGAAAGAGGTGCAGAGATGGACTGTTGTATCGGTGTTCATATTCTCTGTGATCACAGTATTAATGGTTTAGAAGACACAGCAGCAAACCCTGCACCACCCACTCAGAAGAAAACACAGGGGAACACACTCAGATAATCATGTTTCTACAAACATAAATTCACTAACACAGAAATCTGAATCAATAATAAGCAGAGATTCTGAAGAAATGTATTTGTAAATTAGTTCTACAGTAAAGTATGTGAGTGGACCACAGCTACAAACATTTTTGTCTTTCATCTAACCCAAGAATGGACGTCAAGATTCACTGCAGTAGGCTATCTGCAGTATATCTTTTGTGCATAGTTTCTTTCATGAATATAGATTGCATTCAAAGAGCATTTGAGGTACAAGCAAAACAGGTATATAAACAAAAATGCATGAATATATGAATATATGAATGAACGAATGAATGAATGAATATACTACCCATGAATATATTTGTATGAATGAATGAATGAATGAATGAATGAATATACTACCCATGAATATATTTCTATACATGTATAATTGCTATAAAATAAAATTTGTTTGGTTTTCGTAGCCTTATAATTATTCTTTTAAGCAATGGTCTTGAGTGATTGATTGATTGATTGAAAACTTTATTGAACAATATAACAAGTGTTCAAAAGGATTAAAAACACAATAAAGCCCAAAGGTTTATTTCCATTGTGGTCCTATTTGATGGTAGACATGGTGTCGTCATCTTGTGCCGCCATGTTTGTACGGCAGCCCTAACGGAAAATCCAGCCAGTCAGAGAGCACGTTTCATAAATAAACCAACAAAGAAGAAGGGGGAAGGAAAGAAGAAGGAGAAGGAAACAGCAGACATATGCTAATATGTTTTAGATTTTCACCTCATCGTTCAATGCTCCTGAAATATTCCTAGTCGTCCCAGTCCTGGTAAACAAGTTTTTTTTGTCCTCTGAGGCCAACGTCACTTTGCCAATGGGAGGGGTGAATGCGAGTGAGCGCTGCAATCTAAAATCTAAACGCTGTATGTTACAGTTTTCCCCCCATTTTACACACTGGACCTTTAATGGGCAATTTGGGTGAAGGAGGAACATAAAGATAAAAACAATCATCCTGTTTCCATTGACAACCATCCTCTTCCTCCACCTGCCCCCCCCCCCCCCCCCCCCCCAACAAGGCATCGCAAGACCAGAGACACCTGTCATCGTTGACCTATGACCCCCAGCTGCAGCCCTGCCCTGCTGACAATGCAGGGAGGACACATACAGTTGAACACACACACACACACACACATACAGAGAGAGAGAGAGAGACAGGCAAATATGTAATTGTATTACTTATAACTTAACCATAATATAGGCTAATGCGCTGATGGACAGGTGCATTCACAGACACACACAGTTGTGTCTGTGTGTGACTGGGGGTGGCCGGCGGGAGGGAGGGGGGGGGGGCTTTTTGTCTCTCCCTTAAAAAGCATTAGAGGCTTCCACATATGCTTGACATTATGCTGTGTGTGTGTGTGTGTGTGCTTGTGTTTGTGTGCAAATAAAGGACCTATGGAGAGCAGGAGGCTGCAGGCTGTTATCTCTTCATGAGAGTGTTTGCTGTTACAACAGAGCTCTGGCTTCTGTGCAACAACCAAAGGAAATTTGCTCTGACATTAAGATAATGCCCAGAGAGTAGACAGATGTGAGGTGGACGCAGTTTCTGGAGAGCACTCGTGGGAATATTGGGAATAGGATTAACGACAAGAGGAGAGCACCAAAGACAAAGAAAATGGGATAAAGTTGATCAAAGATGATAAAAGACTATACAAGACAAGTGGGAGATTGATGTTTTTGAGTTGTTGTTGCTGTGAGGTAGTACACAGCCTGGGAGAATGAGGAGAATTACAACCTTGAACACTTGTAATATGTGTAAAGCAGTAGCAGATGTGACTGCCTGGGCTCAGTCCTCCAGCCTTGGAGGAACCAACCACCTAATCAGACCCATGCACCTTCTGCAGGGGGCCATAAAATGCAAATATGTTCCACTCTGATACCAACCCACCGCTCATTCAATCACACACAGAATGACGCCATGCAGCCACACACGGGACGGGAGGGCCCTTGATTGAGTCGGAGGCAATAGTGGATTAAAGTGGGAATGGAAGGTGGGACCGCCGGTGACAAGCCACTGTTTGGATTAGAGATAAGATCTACTGTCACAATGTATGTCACTGCCCGAGTTTGTGATCTAATGTGCGTATAACATCGTTACTGACACCTCTGGCGGTGTCTGTGCATGTGTGTGTGTGTGTGTGTGAGCACAAGATGACTGTTTGCAGAGGCTTTATCAGTCGGCAACACAAAGAGCCATTCAGTGCCCAGAGAGACATAACAAAGGGACAATTTAGTGCAACAAAGACACCTCCGTCCTGGAGGCCATGCCGGGTGCAAATCTGAACAAAAACCCCTTGCATAAACTGGAACCAAAACTGCAGACTAACATACGAAATGATAACCTCAGGTGAAGCCTTGGTGTCCATACAAGGCCTCCGCAGACGGATGAAAATGTGACACATTAAAGGATCGGTGGGAAAAAAATGGGATGTGTTGTTTCGTGGTTCTAATGTGATATCTCATGCAGATAGTTTTGTTCTTGCCCAGGTTTGGGGACATCAACCGACAACTGTCAGCATTATCATTTTCCAGGAGCAGAGCGCCCTGTATATAACGATTCATATGGACATCTGTGGATCATCCAGAGTAATAGGGGCACTTATTTTGAAAGAAATACTGTGTTTTTATTTTTATGATAGTAAAAACTGACAAATTTAATTTTGTTCACCCTTAGTGTGCTGCAGCGGAGGGAGGTGGATGATGCTATGCTTTATCCTGAAAGGGATATTTCAACATTTTGGCAAATTTGGCCATTGCCATAATCCCTATAGTTATAGCAGTAGGTTTGTTACCTTTAACTGTTGGTGCAAGCTGTTTTTCAATCAGCGGGGCAGAGATACTAAGCTACTCAGCTAACACTACAGAGGCATATGGTATTTCCGGGTTTCCTCCATCAAACTCATCAAATACACAATCCAACAACTCCAAAACACATAATATATGATGATATGAATAATGAATAATGGTATGTTACGAGACAGAGTTGTTTTCTAGGCAAATGCGTAGCCGGAACTACATCCCAGACACGGCTGCTCAGCAGACTGACTTCGAAAGTGCAAGTAGTTCCAAGTATTTGTTTTGTGTGTCGTAATGTTACATAATTATACTTTATTATCTCATAGTGTGGTGAATGTGCAGGTCACTACTTGTCCATGAGAGCGTTCTGGAGTTGTTGGATTGTGTATTATGAGTTTGATGGGGGAAACCCGGAAATACCATTAGCCTCTGTAGCGTTAGCTGAGCAGCTTCTATCTCTGCCCCACCTATCAAAAAACAGCTTGCCCCGACAATTAAAGGTAACGAATTTACTGCTATGACTATAGGGATTATGGCAATGGTTGAATTTGCATAAAAGTGTTGAAATATTCCTTTAATACCACACTTTCTGATTTGCATAAAGTGGCCCTTGAGTTATAATGCAGCGCAAATCTAAAGTGCATAGATTCTACACATCTGCTTTGATCTGAACTATGTAGTGTTGGTTGATGACATCTTTCAAACACTACCTGAGTGGTTCACAAAAGACACACTTCCTGCTCAGCGAGATAGGATTATATGAGACGGAACACGCCCCATCAATCCCAGAATAGAGTGATCAGAATTGATGGATAGGTCTGTCAAACAGGATGAGCTGATCAATGCCCTCCTCCACCCAGCCCTTCAAACATCCACAGAGAGAACCCTCAGAGAACAGAGTAATCAACCACACAAAAGGGGAAATGCAGATTACCTGTTGCTATGACGACTGCAGCTGCAGTGTGACAGCCATCCAATCTGACAGAGTCCTAAATAGAGGTAGCTTTAGAAACACTGTGAAATTTGATCCAGCTCGGCAGGCCAGGTGCATCCTTCTATAACCAACAGTGACAACATAACAGTAACCTGGTTAAAATGAAGGGGGGAGCTGCTGCTTTTAATATGACGCATCTACACCAGATCATATGTGCATGCACGTATTAATATATCATAGTTCATTTTTATTTAACCTTTATTTAACCAAGTAAAACCTATTGAGATCGTGATCTCATTTTCAAGGGTGACCTGGCCAGGAAGGCAGCAGCACACGTCGTCAGCAAACATCCATAAAATACAAATACATTACAATGAAATATAAGTTAAAACAAAGTGCAAGGAGCAAGGGAGTCGTGGTGGCAGAAATGATTAAAAGCAGAGGCACCGTTCAATTGATTTTTGGTGTCAGCCCTTTAGGAAACGACAGATATGTGTTCATGTGCTCCAGAGAATACAGAAACATTCAGAGGTGAATATAAATATGCACAACTATGCTGAGCTTAGTGATTTGGATTGATGTGTCACATTCTGAATGTGGTAGGGCAGCTGGGAGTCAGAGAATCCCCCCCCCCCCCCCCCTCCCTCTCTGTCCCCTGTAACACCACCCCCGCCTCCACTCCACCCACTCTGCCTGACCCCCTCCTCCCCCCCCCTCCCCCACCCATCATCATCAGACACCAGCAGCTGGCAGCCTGCCCCATTTAACTCCCTCCAGCACTTACTGGCTCTGGCTAATCACTGGTGCTCAGCACCGACCGTGTCCGCCACACCTGCCCCCCTCACTGGTGGGACTGTCCCATCTGGGGACATTATGAGGAATTTCTGTGGCGTGTCCTCTTACTTCCCAAAACAGCTCAAGGTGCCGTGAAAAGTGAAATGAGGAAGTAAAGGAGACGTCAGTGACTGGGCTGGACATTCTGACACGGATGAGAGCCGTGTTGTGTAAAAAAAAAAAACTGTGGGAACGTTGCAATCGTTGAAACTTTTCTAAACGCAGGGACATAGTTTGCAGCTGTAACCATTAATTGTGTAACAATGGTAATGATAATGTATGTGATCTGTCTCCTTCCTGAGTCTAAAAATATTCAGGCGAGTTTATGAAATTAAGATTCTTTTGTAACCAAGTGCTTCAAAACTAAAACAGCATTGTGTCAGTGACAATGCAGGGAGGAAAGTCTGTGTGTAGTTTGTGCTGAGATAAGCCATCATCATTAGCAGAGACCAGATGGTAGGTTGATCATGCACATTGCTTTGCCTCTCTGGTATCTGTCTTACTCATTAGAAACCACATTCACACACACACACACATGCACACACAGTGATGGTATATTCAGTTTAGGACTTGATAAAGAGAGGAAGACCCTGTCTGCTCATTTTATACAATAAATTAGTCTCTGTGCTCACACAAACACACACACACACACACCAAAGACACAGTAGTCATTTATAACAGCAGCTTTAACCAGCCCTTACGCTGGAGGCCATCCTCATTTAGAACTAACCCAGCTGATTGTTTTGTATTTTATTGTGGATAAAAGATCTTGTATCACGCGCTGACAGAGGAGTAAAACCCTTTGTCTTTAGTGATCAAACACAAAATGAGCAGTCACACGGTGTCACTCTCATGACTGCCATCACTCTGCCCCATTCACACTGAAATAGAATTTGCCAGCAGCCGTATAGAGCTGCTGGTGGCCATTTACGAGGCGGATCATATGGTAGGGTTGCTTGTCAGCTTTGATTTCAGAACAGGCGATGAAGATTCATCTCCCTTGACAGGCGCTGACATAGAAAACTATATTTAGCTGTTGGCGTCCGTGCGTAAAGTGACGCTGGCGCAGACGCACGCACAATAGTTGTGGACTGAATACTGATAGGGCTGTACCACATCATGTAGTGTGCTAATGTTCAGAGAAAAACAGACTGAAGAGACATCCACAGCCCTAAAAGGGAAAGACCATCCATTTACTGTGACACCAGATCACCACCAGGGTCTGGAGGAGCTTCATTCAGTCGGATCTAGAATCTGCTGTGAATAAAAACCAATGAAATGCCTGATATTTCGGATGTATTTATTTATTTCAAATACTAAATAAAACAATTCACATTAACCACCATAAGACACTATCATTTCGGCTGATACCCGTAATAACCGACACGTCAGACTACAACATGAATCATCGCAGCCTCATCATCTCCATACAAACTGCTCTCTACAGGAATATCCACTGTAATTAGGCCGACATCCACTGTAAACTCGCCCTATGTCGTCTTACTATAGGACTTTCCGGGTCCTGCCGAGGGTGTAGGCCTACTGCACTTTATGAATAATGAAACAATGACGTAAACAATGCGGTCCTCTCTCTGCAGCTCGGTGCTCCGGGCGCGAGGCGGGCGCAGCCGGCGAGGCGTGATGCGCTGGTGACGTAGATCCAGTCGGGGATCTTTAATCCTCCTCTGCCGCAGCAGCGCAGCCGGTAACCAGAGGAGGGGGGTAGCACGGCTAGGACGGGAATGGACCGCACGGGCTAAAGGCTTATAGCCTACTACAAGGCCGAAAACAGCTCGGCTTTTTTTTTTTAAACATACATGATAGAAAACCACCGAGTAAAAACTGTGATCGCGACTACAACGAGTCGATTATTATTTGCATAGGCCAGACCCCCTCCTCTCTTCCTCCGCCTGCAGCTTGCAGCCTATTCTCAGACGTCCCCGTCCCCCCCCTCCCTCCTTCACACACACAGGGACTTCATTTAGATACATACAGATTCCCAGACGCGTCTATTCGCTTGGTTTTTGAAGGCCGGATTTGACGATCGCCGGTTTCCCCAGTCCGCCGCCCGGTTCGCCCTTCATCCGCGTCCTCGCTGTGTTCCCTGTCAACCGCTGCGCATCAGCAAAACATGCAGGATGAGCCTGTGGGGGTGACCACGCAGTTACCCCCGTCAACCGAGGAGAAGGACAGCGGCAGCCAGGTCAGCAAATCTGAGAGAGCAACCAAGCCGAACCGATCCGACGACAACCACCACAACCACAACCACCACAACCACAACCACCACAACCACCACCACGACGACGGCGACGCTGCGCTGAGCTCGTTCACGCCGGATTACAAGCATCTGAACCAGAAGACAGCCTTTACCGAGTTCGATCGAGACCGATTTTGCTGCCCGACCCAGTCCTACTGTGACCTTCAGCACAGCCGCAAAATACATCAGCAGTTAAGTCAGCGCACCGAGTTCGGCCCCTCGCAGTCGCCCCCGCTCCAGGGTCAGTTCAGTCACCTGCAGCAGAGGCAGCACTTCTCCGAACCGGAGCCCGAGCCCGAGCCCGAGCCCGAGCCCTGCGCCGCCGCCGGCCCCCGCGGCTCCCCACTGGAAGAGGCTGAAGCCGATGCTGCGTCGCCATCGCCCACTTCCGTAAACCCGCACAAGATCCAAATGGACTCCCCCATCGCCCACCATATAAATAACGGCAATGGCAGCAGCAGCGGCGGCGGCGGCGGCGGCACCGGCAACATGCTGGCCGGAGGTCTCAGCGCCGCTTTCCCGAACCTCCCCACCCAAGAGATGCAGAGCGCCAGCGGCGGCGGAGGAGGAGGAGGAGGAGGAGGAGGGGGCTCGTCGTCGTCGCCTTCCCTCCCCGGGTTCGGCACCCCGTGGTCCGTCCAGACCAGCGCCTCGCCCCCGCCCGCGCCCAACTCCATCAACCCGCTCCACCACCACCACCACGCCAACGCCATTAACCACCAGATGCCCGCTACGGACTCTGACAACGGCTTCTACCCAGGTATCCCCTCCTCCATCAACCCGGCCTTCTTCCAGAGTTTTTCGCCGGTGTCGACTAATCCGTGCGCCGGGATTAATGTGCAGGGCTTCAGCGGTCCCTTCTCGCCCCAGATAAACATCCCTCAGCAGCCGCAGAGCCGCAGGTCCCCGGTCAGCCCTCAGATGCATCCCCAGCAGGGCGCCTTCCTGCAGCAGAGGAACAACTACAACCAACATCAGGTGAGATGCTGACACCCCCCAACCCACACACACACAGACACACACACACACACACACACACACACACACACACACACACACACACACACACACACACACACACACACACACACACACACACACACACACACACACATACATTGGTAAATGCATAATACAGATAAATCATGTTGAACCAAGCTCAGGCCTCCACCACCAATAGGAAGTCCATTCAGATTCAGGGCTCTTGTGACGTTGCAGATAATAAAAAGCAGGGCCTTTGCACTAATGTGTGTGTATGTGTGTGTGTGTGCATTACACAGCTGTGGTCTTTGACAGATAAATAGTCCCATTTTGATTTCCTTCATAATGCATTTGCCATGTTCTCTGCGAGGGCTGAAGTCACTACTCTTGAGGTCAAGAATGGGAAGGGGTGGGGTGGGGCCGAGCAGGGGAACAAGGGAGCATCACTGAATCTAGCTGTTGTTCTCTCCTGGAAGCTGGCAGTGGGATGCGGTCACATGGCACCGGACCATCCTTGTCTTGTGGTTCTCTCTGTAGGAATACAAAAGGCTCACAGGATTCGGTGTCCTAAATGGCTGCTTATTTGGGTCAAATGAAGACATCTAGTATCTTTGGTGGTGGTTGTGTTTGTGTGTTTGTTTGTGTGGGTGGGTGGGTGGCGGACAGCTAAGTAAGACACCCTGAAGATACCAGTGTCAGCAGCAGCAGCAGCTTAAGTGAAGGTTCAGATTATGCATTAGACTTTGGGGCGTGTGTGTGTGTGTGTGTGTGTCAGTGTAGCCCTCAGTTTCAGGTTTCTCATGTGATTTGCACACTGGGCGTGTGTGTGTGTGTGTGTGTGTGTGTGTGATTGGGTGTGCTCAGAGTGCATCTGTGGTGTGACCTTTAATCTCTTGTGCTTTGTTTACTAGTGCTATGTAAATATATTTTCATTAAACCTCAATATACACCCATCCCTGTTTGGGCCCCACAACTCATCTGGTTTATTTGTTACCGTGCTGTGTTTTTTTTAATTTTTAATTTTTATTTATTTATTTTTTCAATGGCTCATTTGTACTTTCAAATTATTTCAAACTGCATCTGACTTTGCAAACAGCTGTTAGCAGTGGATCAAAGTGGGGGAAGGAGTTAAGATGACATCATGTGAGGAACAGAATAGTGATTGTGCTGTAAGATTTTTTCACGTGAAAGCACGGAAAGATTAAACATGATGCGATTCAGTGTGTATGATTAAGAGTGGACACAAGGTCCAGGTAGAGAGAGAGAGGGAGTGTGTGTAACTTACACTGTGCGGTGTTGCAGCGCATGGGATACTTAGTATTAGTCTTAAAGCCCTAAATCTTCTTATCTAGCCACCCGCTACAGGAGCAGATCAAGCGGCTGTGGCTGACAGGAGGGAAAGAGGAAGGGTAGAGGGACAGGATGGGATGAGATGGGGATGTAAATATTTAAAAATAAAATAAAATAAAAAAAATATGAACATGCGCTTTCTAACCCTCCGTCTTTCCGCATCTTCCGTCTCTTGCAGCCCATGGTGAAGCAGTCTCCGTGGGGCAGCCACCAGGGCAACGGCTGGGGCTCCGGGGGGATGTCCTGGGGTCGGGACCACCGCAGAGCGAGCGGCATGGGCGTGCCCGGCTCGGTCAGCCACGTCTCGCCCCTGAAGAAGCCCTTCTCCAGCAACGTCATCGCTCCCCCCAAGTTCCCACGCTCCGGCGGATCGCTGGGGCCTAAGTCCTGGATCGAGGAAAACATGTTCCGCACAGACAGCAACAGCAACACCTTGTTGCCCCTGCAGGTTGGTGTTTTGGGTTGATGCTGGCTGCCATGGTGATGGTGAGGATGATGTGGGTGTTTTTTTTTATTTATTTATCTTTTGTAGGATCATTAGGTTGGTGTGTGTGTGTGTTTTTTGTGAGGGAGGGGGTTTGTTTAGTGACAAAGGCAAACTCAAGACAAAGGGAATGATGATGATGATGATGATGATGGTGTATGCGTGTGTCTGACTGTTTCCATTGAGAAACCTGGAAGGAGAATTATATTACTCTTCACACAAAATATAGCAGTGTCTCGATGTGCTTTACCATAAAAGTGTCGGCGTGTTTTGCATTTCAATCAGCGGGGAGGAGTGTGAACTGATTCACTCTGCAGGTTTTACCAGAGCTGTGACAACAAATTGGGGGGCTGGGCTGAGTGAGGTGAGATCTGTTTCAGGTACTGAGGAATCCAGTATCTTGTTCTGGGGCCTTCCAGCCTGCGGAGGCTGCACCAGTGTTTACATGGTTCCCGTTCCATCGTAACTTACTGATTCTTTTTTTTTATTTTCCTCCTCCACTGCCAACAAAATCTAGTGATTTAAATCCCATGTGGCTTGTAATCATGGTTGACATCCCTTTATTGTCTCTGGGGTTTGTTTGGTATTTGACGGATTGAATGCAGTTAATTAGACTTCAGCTTAAAAAACATCTGGAAATTATGGTTATGAACTGCCATGACCCAGATGAATCGATACTTGTTAAAGGGATAATTCAACATTTTGGCAAATTGGCTATTACCATAATCCATATAGTTTTAGGAGTAGGTTTGTTACCTTTAATTGTCGGTGCAAGCTATTTTTAGAACGGCGGAGCAGAGCCGTGAGCTGCTCAGAGCTATGCTAGCTTGGTTTCCCTCATCAAACTGATCAAATATACAATCCAACAACTCCAAAACGCTCTGGTGGACAAGTTGTGACCTGCACACTATGAGATAATAACAGAATGTTAGGCAATGGAGTTGTTTTCAAGGTAAATTCATGCAAAACTGCTGATGCGCGGTTCCTGTCAGGGGCAGTTTTTCGGCAAGCAGTCTCTGCATTTGTCCAGCTCACGGCTCTGCTCCACCGTTCTAAAAATAGCTTGCACTGACAATTAAAGGTAACGAACGTACTCCTAAGACTATAGGGTTTATGGCAATGGGCCGATTTGCCAAAATGTTGAACTATCCCTTTAATAATATATATCAATATTATATTAGCAGTAATTATGATTATCTAGGGGGAGGGCAGAATTGCACCAACTGTATCATCATCTACTTTAAACCTGTGATGGCAACATTAACAGTGTTTCCTGAAAGCTCATATTGCCATTCGTTATATTTCTAATTTCCAGTACTGTGTTGTACAGCTCATCCTGGATCAGTCACAGGATGGCAAAAACAAGATAGATAGAAGACGTTGTACCACAGAGCCGCCTGTATGACTCATTCCACCTAAAATAATGATATCACCTAAATAATTGTGTCACCCAGGGTTTTGCTGTTGCTATGAGCTCCAATTATTAGTGCTATCACTGCCAAGAAGCACAATGCCTCCTATTCTAGGAAACAGGCCCGACTCCACAGATTGTTCATTTCCATAAACAGGACCCAGGATTTTTCAGATTCCAAGTCTTTTCCTTCCTTCCGCCCTCCGTCTCTGTTTAATGCTCAGCAGCCAGTGACATGCTGTGTGTCTGCTGTGTCATGTTTTAACATCACACAGAGACGGATGAAGGGAGACGGGACAGAGTCACACTTACTCTCAGTGAGGCTGCTGTGTCCAGTAAAGCCGGTTACATTTTCTACCACCACCTTCATTGTGAAAAATGATGTTTAATATAGTAGAAAGTATTTATCTATCGCACATGTTCATTTGCACAGGTGTTGGCTCTTACTGCATATGTGAAAATTATTGTATAAAACCTTTAATGACTCCAGAGGGGTCATTTTCAAATTCAGCATTGAAATTGAAAAGAAAACAGAACTGGGATGTGGAGTTCTGCCATATTAAACAGTTGGAGGATGAAAAATGACCACATAGAACATATTTCCTCAGCTGCCTTCAGTGGTATTGAGCCACACAGTTTAGATAGTCCTGGTTTTATTTTAATATACACTGTTGCCAATAAAGTTGGAATAAATTTGTTTTCAGATACATTCCTCTTTTTATTCCTATTATAAAGGTTAATTGTGGTTTCATTTCCACAGTGATACATTAGGAAGAGATTGATCAATAAAGTTTTATATACACTTTATCTATCGAGAATAAATCATGAGAAGAGGTAAAAAGAATATTGGTAAGTTAATACTTTATTTGACGCCTATCTCTATAACACATTATAACCATACTTATAATGAGTTAATGCAGTTATAACACTGTATAATTATAGTTAGAAACACTCATTAAGGATCATAATGCTTTATAACAATGGTCATAACACACTATAAAGCTTTGTATCATGACTTATAAGGTCAAGTATTATAATACATTATAACTGTTAGTAACTCGCTGACAATGCCCACATTGATAATGCATTATAAATATAGTTAGAATATGTTATAATTGGCTTATAAACATGTATAACTATCATTATAAACACTCATAAATGATCATAAGGCTTTATAACAATAAGCATAACACATTATAGAGCATTTTATAATGGCTTATGAGGTCAAGTAATAGAGTTATAATGCTCTATAATGTGTTATGTTTATTGTTATAAAGCCTTGTGATAATTTATGAGTGTTTATAATGATAGTTATACACGTAGCCAATTATAAGACATTATAACTATATTTATAATGTATTATCGATGCAGGCATTGTCAGCGAGTTACTAACAATTATAACGTATTATAATACCTGACCTTATAAATCATGATAAAATGCTATAGTGTGTTATGATTATTGTTATAAAGCATTATGATCATTTATGAGTGTTTATAAGTATAGTTATACAGTGTTATAACTGCATTATGACTCATTATAAGTATGGTTATAATGCGTTATAGAGATAGGCGTCAAATAAAGTGTCACCAAAATGTTTTATTCCAACTTTATGGGCAACAGTGTCCCAGTTACTCTGGACATTCCACATACTGCTTGGGAAAACTTCTACTAGAGAATTTGTCCCTTTGGACCAGGTTTACCCAGAAGAGCAGTTGCTCTGTCAACGGAGAGAGACGATGTGCTGACGACCACAAATGAAACTCTGTTAACCTCCATCACCACAACATCACAGGCCAAGGATCGTGATGGACGGAATATCACGGACAAAACTGGAACAGTTAAACCAGAATGACTCGCATAATGAGATACAATTAGAATTCATTCGAGAAAATAAATCTTCTTGTAATTTGGTAGAGCTGACGTTTAATTGATGGTAATTACGTAGAACTGATTAGCTGGAGATGTGAAGCCAGTGTCAACGTCCTGCGGCTGGTGTTGTATCAGAAATCAACTATGAAAACAACAAAGACGGCCTCCGACGCTTCACTGACCTTCACTGTGCTCTTACACTGTGTTTGGTGAGGCAGGCGGCTCAGCGGTGTGTCAGTCACCAGAGTTGAACCATATGAGTCATAATTGTTCGTTATGGTGAACTAATCACACTGGGAAGAGCTGATGAGCTCAGAGGCTCCATCTCGGCTCTCTGTGTCGGTTTTGGTTTCCATTCTCTCTGTCTCTCTGTCTCTCTCCTCGAGCCAGTCCAGACATCCTGGAGAATCCTTCATATACTGCTCACAAACACGGCCTCAGACTCCCAGAGTGAATAGAAACGGAAAGAATGTTAATCCAAGCGTGAGCTACTCACACTCTTAAATCTCTTACATGTTAAGCCAAATACCCACATTTCTGCAGGCTTTGTTATTCATAAGCCAAATCACAGCAGCGTGAGGAGCGTGTGGAATAGACCTGTTATCATCACATTTATTTATTTGTTTGTTTGTTTGTTTGACAGGGACAGTGCACAGTTCTCAGCCACACCAGAGTTAGCTACAAGCTCATTTTCATCCTGGGCAGGAAACAGAGAACATATCTGATAAGGAATCTAACACTAGAATATAAAACAGATCATAATCACAAAACAGCATCTTCAACAACAACGATAACAAGATTTTGCAACATTAAAAAACATTGCAATTATAGCAATGCAGTTTCACACTATTAAAGCAGAAGTAAGCGATATTTCTGTGTTAATATAAGTCTTAAATAGTTATATCTTCCGACAGCAATCACTTACCTAGAGTGTTTGGACCGAAACACGGGTCTGTCAGTCACTCTGCTCTGAGCCGAGGAGAAAACTTTTCTCGTATCCTATCCTCGTATTAGTTTTATCCAATGAGGAGAGAGAACGGCATGAAGGGCTGTGTGTGCAGCCAAGGGATGCGTGTGAACGTGGTGACGTAGGGACAAGGACCAATAGATCCATGACGAGGGTGGGGGCTGCTAACTCCATCGGCTGACAAGACGTTATGGTGCGTTCAAGGCAACTCGTAACTCGTGTTTTTCCGACCTGTGAAGTCGTACCAGTTCGATCTGGTACGACTTCACGGGTCAGAAGTTACGAGTGGCCGTTATAGTGACTTTCACAGGTAAAACAGGTCAGAAAAACACGAGTGGGTTGCCTGGAACGCTACAAAGTCGTAAGTCGTGACTTGAAGCTGTAATTTACGGTTTCAAAAGCCGGCCTGGAACGCAGCATTAGCCAAAACGACCAGATCGCTTACTTCTGCTTTAAAACACAGCAACCTAATAGTTATATTAATATAAAACTATAATGTGCAATGAAAGAGAGAGCACTAATTACAGTATATCATATTTAAACATAAACTTAAGATTCAGAGTAAACCAGACTTGTAACCATGATTAATCATCATACCCCATCGTCGGCACTGCTTTTACACACGCTTTTTATATATCTGTTATCTCTGTCATGTACTTATACACTTTTTGGAGATGATATTTTATTGTATGAATTGTTGCAGCAGTGTATTAGATTACCACTAAGTCACCACTGACCCGTTTTCAGGTTTTAAATGTATAAAAGTACCACGTAAGTTTGTTTATTGCATTTTGACTTTGTCAGGAACCTATATTTAAACAAAATAACAAAAAATAACTTTTTTTTCACTAAATTCTAAAATGCTCTGGTTAAAATTATGACATTTGTGGTGTTAGGGTTGGTTCTGACCTGGTTATAACGATTAGAACAAGTTAAAACTGAAATCACTAGTGCAAAACCAACATGTTCATGGATAAGGAAGCCTGACAATGTAACCAAGAGATGAGTAACAAATGGGATGACAAATAATAGTTTTTTGTGTGTTTTACAGCTGATTTAAAACACAGGTCAAAACCGACCCTAACACAAGAGATGGTAGCAGAAAGCTGACAAGAGGAAGGTTAATGTGCACTGTCCCTGGTTAACAAATAAATAGAAGGGCAACAATAAAATCACAATGTAAAAACACAACAACAACAACAACAACAACAACAAGATTACACTTCGTTAGGATCCAGCAGGGCCGTTGTATAGGGGAGAAAGGTGATGATAATTCTAGGGGCCCAGCGCCCAGTGGGGCCCATAAAAAACCACAGTAGTCTAATCTTTGTATGACCGATTTATTCTGCATAAGACCCTGACTAATACTTATAGTACAATGTAAAAACTCAACATCTTTCCAAGAATATTTGTCTTATTTCTTGTCCAAATGTCTCTTTTCTAGTCAAAACTAATCTCTTTCCACTTAAAATAAGACTCATTACCTAAAAATTAACTTGTTTTTTGTGCTTGTAATAAGGAAGAAAAACTTGCTCCACTATCAGATTTTTTCTACTTATTCCAAGTGAAAATATGCTTGAAAGAAGTAAAAAGGGTCTAAAAACAAGCTACTTTTAATATGATGTGTCTTATTTTAAGTATAACGAGATTTGTTTTGACTAGAAATTACATTTTGACTAGAAATAAGACAAATATTCTTGCTAAGATACTTGAGTTTTTGCAGTGTAATGCTGCATTAGCATCAAAACAAAGAAGGCTAAATAAAAAACGATAATACATACGTAGTCTAAGAAAAAAAAAGGAAAAGTTAGGGGGAGGGGCCCACTTTAGTATTCTTTAAGGGGGCCCAGAATTCCTAGCAACGGCCCTGGGATCCAGTGTTTGAGTTTATGATGGTGATGAGGTGAGGTGGTTCATGATTGGGTTAATTTTAGCCACAATGTCATCACCTGATTTCATTGCTTTTACAGAGAAGACGTGGGTTTGTTTTGTGTGTTGTGATTGTGGATGATACCAAACTTCATTTATATAAAACCTGTGTTTTTGTTTTTTTTGTGTTTTTTTAGGATCGCACCCGGATGTACGACAGTCTGAACATGCACTCCCTGGAGAGCTCCCTGATCGACATCATGCGGGCCGAGCAGGATCCCATGAAAAGTGAGATTCCCTTTCCCTTTCTGTCTGTTTCTAACGCGTCGTCAGGTCAGAGAGAGGTGATGCCAGGCAGTGCCCACATCGTGCGGGGAAGAGGAAACGGCACGTTGCTCCCTGGAGCTGTGCTGCTTTTCCACACACACACACACACACACACACAACCCGGCTTATTTTCTTCCCCGCTGAGAGCTTAATACTTCTGCCACCAGCTGCACATTTACATGACCCCACAGCTCTGATCCTGTTGCTGCTTAACCTGGCCAGAGCACAGAGCACAGAGCAGGGGCTGTTACTCTGCTCTGAATACGTTAAATATCTTTATTTAGTTACAGATGTTTTCTAAAAGATTAGACATGAGTGTTTTAATTTTGGAAGTAAAAAAAAAAAAAAAAAAGATGTATAAATGGGTTTTTGCTTTTGGTATGAATTATTCCTCATGGCAGTAGGCAGCAGAGAATGTACTGTAGTGTGACACCGCCGTGGGCTCCTGGGCTCAGCTGCTGGACATCAGAGGAGCAGTGTCAGATAACGGCACCGTCCTCGCCCTCCTCCTCCTCCTCCTCCTCCTCCACCACTGACGGCTGCTTGCGGCTCATTTACAGCCTCACAGCTCACACACACAGCTAGGCTTTAAAGCAGAACTCAAAAAAACAACACCAGGCAGGCACACATACAGTCTGGATTTGTTTGTATATTTTGTAGGCGCTTGGTTATTTGTAGACCCTGCTAAAATCAGGGCTCGTCCCCGTGCCCTCCGTTCTTGGGCAAGTTTCATGTTTTTCCTGCCGCAGCAGATGGAGAGGACATGGGCCAGTGTGCACGGCGGAGAGAAAGGGGGTGGTGGGGGGGGGTCTGGACTAATTTTAGACGTGATCACACTTTCACACACTGTGTATGACAGCCAAGAGAGCAGGAGAGAGGGAAGGAGGGCTCACAAGGAAGGGCTCTGCCATTTATAGCATCGCCGCCACAGCTAACACAACAGTGTACTCTGGCTATAGCAGCTCAAATAAGACCAGTGCTGCAAATGGAAGTTTAATGCAATTATAAAGAAATAAACCTTGTATGCTTCTGGCTTCAATGTTTTTCAATCCACTGTGGATCTCGTTTGGAACAGTAACTGCGTGTGTTGAACATCTAAAGTCACTGTGTAGAATTTGAAAATGTCTGACTCTGTTGACAAATGGATAAGAGTTTTTAGAGTTTATTTATTTAGCACACAAATTTCAATGGTGCAAGGAGGGAACGAAGCCGGTTGGCTTGTACATAGGTTCCACCCCTGTAACTAATTACAGCAAGACAAATTTCAATGGCTAACGAATAAACATAGAGAAAGTGCATACATAATCAATGTTATATGAGCAAAATGAACAGAAATGAGAAAAAAATAAAGAGATAAACTGCAAAGTGATTGGGTAACAAATAGAGACAATAGAGATAAGGTACCAAAAAAATTAATTAATTAAACTCATAAAGAGACAAAGTAAGGATATGGGATATGGAGAGAGTGAAAGAGAGAGAGAGGAAAAGAGCGGGAAATTCAAGAGAAGTTGAGATGTATTTTTAACTGTTTTTTAAAAAGTGAATAAGAAGAAATGGATCTTAATGAAGGAGGTAGTCCATTCCAAAACAGTATGATCTGGTGTTTTCACTATTATAATGATTAAGCAGCTGAATACAATGCTATAAACACATTAAAACCCTTCACAAGGGGGAGTAAACATTTTTATGTGAAAGAGAACGACTACACTAAGAGAGACAATTTTACTGTTAATCAGGCTGCAGATTATCTTGTCTATAGATAAAATGTTAGAAAAAACTGAAACATAACAATCACAATTTCTTAATTAGAGAATAAAAACACTTTAATTTGTCAGTTATTCAGTTTGTTGCTGATTGACTTCCTGTCGATCGGATCATTGATTATTCGACACATTGTTTCAACCGTAATCGCAATACAAATATGATGTTGCACTGTATAGTGGTAGGCTATGAGATTTCATAACCTCATTCATTCAAGGGATAGTTCAACATTTTGGCAAATTGGCCCATTGCCATAATCCCTGTCATAGCAGTAGGTTCAATACCTTTAATTGTCGGTGCAAGCTATTTTTAGAACGGCGGAGCAGAGCCGTGAGCTGCTCAGAGCTACGCTACAGAGGCTAATGGGATTTCTTGGTTTCCATCATCAAACTCATCAAATACACAATCCAACAACTCCAAAACGCTCTGGTGGACAAGTTGTGACCTGCACATTCACCACGCTATGAGATAATAACGGAACATTACGAGACTGAGTTGTTTTCGAGGTAAATGCAGAGACTGCTTGCTGAAAAACTGTCCCTGAAGGCAACGTGCATCAGCTGTTTTGCATTCACCTCAAAATCAACTCCGTCTGTTAACGTTCCGTTATTATCTCATAGCGTGGTGAATGTGCAGGTCACAACTTGTCCACCAGAGAGTTTTGGAGTTGTTGGATTGTGTATTTGATGAGTTTGATGAGGGAAACCAAGAAGCCTCCTTAGCGTAGCTCTAAACAGCTTGCGGCTCTGCTCCACCGTTCTAAAAACAGCTTGCACCGACAATTAAAGGTAACGAACCTACTGCTATGACTACAGGGATTATGGTAATGGGCCAATTTGTCAAAATGGGCCAATTTGTCAAAATGTTGAACTATCCCTTTAAAGGGATAGCCTAGGTTCCATACTACTAGCTTCAGTAAATATCCCATCATACTGCTAGTGGAGGAGTCTCCCTCTGGGGATGTCATGATTACTTAGTTTCTCAATTAATCACGCTATTAAACACCACAATTAATAAATCATAAAGATTCCTAAATACCATCACTTTCATGTAAGAACCATATCAGCAGATGTGTTCCAAAGTAAAGTGCACAGATACTGGTCCGTTTACCTACCGTCACATTGAATCGGTATAGGAATTTAAATGTTAGCGTGTCGATTAAAAAGAATGATAAACTTAAACTTAGGTATAGATGATAATTAATGACTTCATGTTTCAAACACTTCCCCTGGGGGATTAATAACTGCTCCTATAGTTATAGATACTTAAAATATTTTGTGTAAATAATTAGTAATATTATTATATTTTGACTATATTTGATTTCATTTCACACACTCAGAGTTGTTAAATTACGTAATTAATGCATAATAATTGTGATCATTCTGAGACAGTGAGGTGTATTTTGGGAAGTTTTCTGGTAAAATATGATGTGAAGAAGTCGCTGCAGTGTGTCTGCAGGGCTCAGTGTAGACACACATTCACGGGCACACACTGTAGTTGTATGTTTTTCTATGTTCTCGCTCCCATAGATCCTCACCCTGTCCTCTCCATCTGCTCTGTCTCATCCCTATTTGTGTGTGTGTGTGTGCGTGTGTGTGCGTGCGTGCATCTCTGTGTGTGTGTCTGTTTCTCATGTCAGGCCGTGTGGGATGCCCTAACCCCGGGGCTGACGGCCTACTCATGCTCAATGGTAATTATCTCTCAGCACCATCTCCCTCATGATGCTTCCACTGTTCCTCCTCAGCCTCATTAGACCCTCACAGAGTCACAGTGCTTTAATAAGGTCATTTCTTAAAGGACAATTCCGGGCAAATTCAACTCAGAGCTGTATTTTCCTAACATTTTAGGTCAAAATTTTAGACCAATGCAGGGACAAACTTAAACTGAAAATCTTCAGAATCTGAAGATTTTCAAATTGCTCCTGTTTTGCGGTAGTTGTGTCTGTCCCCGCAGACACAACTACATGTTTACATCCCTCAAAGCTGCAATTTTTTTTTTTCCACAGACAGCGTCAGATGGCTACTCAAACATGCAAACAGAAGTTTGTTTACTTCAAGCAAGCCGACATAAAAAACTAGTAAAACTAGATCTAATTCAAAGTCTCGCGGGAGACCCAAGTTGACGCTCGGTGTGTTCACGTGCAGTCGGAAGCTCCCGTTTGTGTCATAAACACAGGAATATCAACTCTTGCTTGAAGTAAATAAACTTCTCGGTGCATGTTTGAGTAGCCACCTGACGCTGTCTGTGGAAGAAAATTGCGGCTTTTAGGGATGTAAGCAGCCTCAATCCATTCTCATTCATTGCTGCCGTGGCGATGCGGGGACAGACACAACTACCGCAAAACAGGAGCAATTAAACTGAAAATCTTCAGATTCCTTCTTTTAGACCCAAAATGTTAGGAAAATACAGCCCCGGGTTGAATTTGCCCAGAATTGTCCTTTAATCTGTATTTTATTTTTGAGCTAATCCAGACAGAATATTTGCATACTCAGTGTGACTTCACTCACAGACCTACCGTCCTAATGTTATCTGATGGTGCTCACCTGATGAGGAGTGTTTCCATTGTCATACCAACAGTCACATGCACCACAAACAGCCCTCTCTGTAACAGCCTTTGATTCATATGTAAATCTATATCACCACCACCCTGCTGACTATTTTTCGACCACACGTCGTGTTGGTTTCAAAAATAGAATCTTGTTTTGTAACAGTCTCAGCAGGACACAAATATGGGTCAAACAGGATTTGCATATAATTTATTATGATTTATTATTATTATTATTTTTGGTGCTGCCTGGTGTTTGTTGTTTCCCTCTGAGACTGGGTTTATGGCTGTGATCAGAGGACACCCAGGGTTTTTCAGTTATGTAACATAATACAGCAGTTGGACAAATTTATTTTGAACATTTCTCCAAATTTGAATAGATTTTCATAACTGACACATCATTGTTTTTAAAAAGAGGACATGTCTCCAGGGCTGATGTATATTCTTTCAGTGGAATAGTTTGGTTCGGACACAAATGTATTTATTCCATGTCTCTATCTTCACAATACTGACACCCACTCTCTGTCTTGACGTCCTTAAGCCCTCAGTGATCTGTGTCTTTTTTCTTTACTTTTCTTTATCATTCATCACCATTCTTCCCCTTTAAACCCTGTTCAGAACATCAGGACAATGTGAATCAGTTCCCTGTGATTTTTCTGACGTAGCGACGTACCGACAGATCTTACCACAAAGCTGCTGACTTTAGTTTAAAAGATGTTGTAAATGACCTTTGAGAAATGTCTGCACGCCTCAAACCTGCACTCTGTACTTTTCTACATGCAGCCAGGAGCTATGGGAGACGTCGAGGTAAACTCAGCTTTCTACAACACTCCCCACCACCCCCCTCCTCCCCCACCCCTGGCTTCTTCTCTTGTGGCATGCTTTATTGCTTTGAATGGATGCCAAACTGCTGAGCCCTTCAGTCTGGGTCAGACTGTCAGACTGAGGAACAGATTTCATTATACAATCATTCAGTTTAGATTTCACCATGCAAATTGTCATTGGCCATCAAAAGATATCACAATTGTATTTTCTGGTTGGATACAGACACACGTGATGTCCAGGGTTTAGGGTTACAGTCATCTGAAGCACCCGGCTATGGCAGCTATTGCGTCTTGGCTCTATGCAACTCCAAGTGTTCAAAATGCAATAACGAGCACTATAGGCTAATGAACTAAATCATCTTTTGAATAATTTGTGTAAAGTTGTATCAAAGAAAGTATTAAGGAGTCAGCCAATCACCTAACAATCCTGCTGCTCCTTGTAGCAAAATCAATATAGCCATTTAGCCCCTGCTAGCTGGATAGCAACAATACTGAGGTCATAATGAATCAGTCCACTAGAGGCTGCTGCAGTTAAACCTGGGCTTTTGTACATTAGCATAATGAGGAAGCAGCTAAATGCTACCTGACTGGTAGAAATTGGTCTTCAATATAATGGAGAAGGACTGAATAATCAAATAAAAGTCTATTTGAGGAACAGCCATGATAAAATAAAAACATGTCTATCTTAAATTACTTCGATCCTTGTGTGGCCTCTATATTTTACACAATTTATTCATAGAGCAAGTTATCTATTGAGCTAATTCAGTATAATTTTGGGCTCCATACCGCGCAGCAACAGTTTTGTGCCACAACACCCAGCCTGCCTTTCCACACCTGCTTTATCCACCAGACTGCTGGCAGATAAAGTGGAGCACACATGATTGCGTGTCCCATTCTCAGATCTGTGCAAAACCAAACTGTATAATCCTGGCTTTAAGCTGGTGCTTTGTTTCGCAAGCACTCAGTGTAAAGCTGCACTAAATGCAGACTCATTATTTTATAGACAGCCTCTTCTCTGGATTTATCCATGTCATAGACGAGATATATATATTAAAAAATCCACAAAGGAGAGGCAGGTACATGTGGTTAGACTGACTCTGGATATACAGTATGTTTGTGTGTGTTTCACAGAGTGCTTGGCTCTTATCTGCTCTTTTCCTCTCCCACCAGGCCGCTCCTCTCTCTTCCCTATTGATGACAATCTCCTTGACGATGGACACGGCAACCAGGGTGTCCCAGGAGTCCTTGGATCTCCCAACTGTTACCCCCACCAAAATGGGGAGCGCATTGAGCGCTTCTCCCGTAAGGTGTTTGTAGGGGGACTGCCCCCTGACATAGATGAAGGTGAGACATGAGACATTTGAATCATTTTCAATAGATAGATAGATAGATAGATAGATAGATAGATAGATAGATAGATAGAAATTCTCATTTGACAAGGCTCACACAACACAACATTTGCACACATTAAGAGGACATTAAAACATACAGAGGGGAGACAGTCAGAAACAGCAATAGATGATATACTATATTATGATGTGTCTATTTAAAGCAGCTACAAAGAACTTTTCATTTTATGTTGTTTTTGGCGACCCGTTTGGACAAGCTGTAGTGTTTTGCCGGAATGAGTACTGCATTTCCCATGAGCTGTAGAGCGTATTGTCATAAAAACGCTTAAATGGCTCACATCTCCGGTCTGAGTGCCGTAAATCGTTTTGTCCCACCGATGGCCTCATTTGCTGTTGTAGGTCACACAGAGACACCAGCAGATATGAGAGACTTTTGAATATCCACGTAAAAGTTATTTGTAGTTGCTTTATTATTATTCAGGGTGGTTATGGCAGAGGGAATGAAAGATGTTGTTCGGGTCATTGGGGCTTTTTAATAGAGCCTGTCTGATGGCAGCAACTTAAAGGAGTGGTAGAGTGGGTGGGAGGGGTCTTGGTGTTTGGGGTAAATTGTTTATTTTACTGGCCTGATTCATCATGCAGGAGAGATTTCTTTATGTTTGATGGTGAGATGGTTTTACCAGGCGGAAATTTTGAAGGTGAGAATATATTGAGGCGTGTCAGGAGTTATTCTGTTGCTACATGGTACAGGTAAATTCTACTTTTACGGTTCAGCCCCTCACCAAAAGATCCAAGTGAGCTGCAGGAATACGAAAACGTGACGTTAAAACACTGCAGGCTGATTGGTCGGAGAAAGTCATCACTACTGTGTCATCACAGGGCAGGGCATTAATGGAGGAATAGTTCAACATTTTGGCAAATTGGCCCATTGCCATAATCCCTATAGTTTTAGGAGTAAGTTTGTTACCTTTAATTGTCACAGCTCATGGAATTTCTTGGTTTCCCTCATCTAACTCAAATACACAATCCAACAACATTCACCACGCTATGAGATAATAACTGCCCCCGACGGGACATGCGTCAGTGGTTTTGCATTCAAATTCATGCATTCATTCAGTCATTCACCTCATTCAGTTTTTCAGCAAGCTGGCTCTGCATTTACCTAAAAAAAACTCTGTCTTATAACATTCTGTTATTATCTCATAGCGTGATGAATGTGCAGGTCACAACTTGTCCATGAGAGTGTTTTGGAGTTGTTGGATTGTGTATTTGATGAGTTTGATGAGGGAAACCAAGAAATCCCATTAGCCTCTGTAGCGTAGCTCTGAGCAGCTAGCAGCTCTGCTCTGCTGTTCTAAAAACAGCTTGCACCGACAATTAAAGGTAACAAACCTACTCCTAAGACTCCTAAGACTTAGCGATTATGGCAATGGGACAATTTGCTAAAATGTTGAACTATCCCTTTAAGCAATGAGATTCCTTTCTTGTACTTTCTTCTATGTATTCCTCATGTGTCCTTTTTACTATTACAACAACCTGCCTGGGGACTACAGATGGAGATTAATCATGGCTATAATCTGTCATATATAAATGTGTACAATGTCCATTAATATGCGCTGTCACTGATCCAAAGAAAGAAAGAAAAAGAGTCAGGTTGAGTGAGAACACTGCCTCCTGTCCTCAGTGTTTCTCTTTCCTCACTCATCTGTTGGTTCCCTTCTCTCCCTCAGATGAAATAACCTCCAGCTTCCGCCGCTTCGGTCACCTGGTGGTGGACTGGCCTCACAAAGCAGAGAGCAAATCCTACTTTCCACCTAAAGGTACTTGCCTCAATATTAACGTATACACCCATGACTAATGATCTGAGCCTGGATGGTGTGAAGTTACGATGCTGATAAACAAGGCGCTAATTAGACTTTAGGCTAAGATTTATGTGTTCACGCCCACACTGTGTTTCCTAGGATACGCGTTCCTGCTGTTCCAGGAGGAGAGCTCGGTGCAGGCTCTGATCGAAGCCTGCATGGAGGAAGACGGGAAGCTCTACCTGTGCGTCTCCAGCCCCACCATTAAGGACAAACCTGTGAGTTCAGCAGCATCTGTTCATACTGAGAAGTCTCCAGGATAATCAGAAGGTTGATCTCAAATTCTGACTTTGACCTTTAGGTGCAAATTCGACCTTGGAACCTGAGTGACAGCGATTTTGTGATGGACGGATCTCAGCCCCTCGATCCCCGCAAGACCATCTTTGTGGGTGGTGTCCCTCGTCCCCTGAGAGCAAGTAAGTACACCTCTTTGTTATTCTCAGACAAAGCATCTCTGCTTCTAAATGTTATATTCATTAGTATGTAGTTTACAAATACAGTTAGTGCTTATCAATGATGAGTAAAACATTTTAACTGTGTTTATAAACTACATACTAATGAGTATTCATGTGTTATAAATTAAAGCAGAAGTAAGCGATCCGGTCGTTTTGGCTAATGCTGCGTTCCAGGCAGGCTTTTGAAACCGTAAGTTACAGCTTCAAGTCACAACTTACGACTTTGTAGCATTCCAGGCAACCCGCAACTCGCGTTTCTCCAACCTGTTGCCTGTGAAAGTCACTATAACGGCCACTCGTGTTTTTCCGACCCGTGAACTCGCACCAGATCGAACTGGTACGACTTCACAGGTCGGAAAAACACGAATTACGGGCTGCCCTGAACGCACCATAACTTCTTGTCAGCCGACGGAGTTAGCAGCCCCCGCCCTTGTCATGGATCTATTGGTCCTCGTCCCTACGTCACCACATTCAGGCGCATCCCTTGGCTGCACATACAGAGGGGACCGGCCCTGCATGCCGTTCTCTCTCCTTATTGGATAAAACTTGTAGGATACGAGAAAAGTTTTCTCCTCGGCTCAGAGCAGAGCAGAGTGACTGACAGACCCGTGTTTCGGTCCAAACACTCTATGTAAGTGATTGCTGTCGGAAGATATAACTATTTAAGACTTATATTAACACAAAAATATCGCTTACTTCTGCTTTAAGTATTTAAGTATTTATTTATAGTGTATAGTGTACTTATTAGTGTTACCAAAAAAGCCTCCTTCATTCCATCTCTCATCTAACCCATATCTCTTTTCCTCTCCCCCTCCCTCTCGGACCAGTTGAGCTGGCCATGATTATGGATCGTCTGTACGGTGGAGTCTGTTACGCCGGGATCGACACCGATCCGGAGCTCAAGTACCCTAAGGGCGCAGGACGGGTGGCGTTCTCCAATCAGCAGAGTTACATCGCTGCCATCAGCGCGAGATTCGTCCAACTCCAGCACGGAGACATCGACAAGAGGGTACACACACCCCCCCCTCCATTTATAATACCCTACTTTTCATTGGTGTTGTGTTGTTTGCGAACGTCTCGTTCTAAGGAATGAATTGTCTGAGTGAACAAACTGAACGGAATCACTTTCTGACCCGATTCGTTCTGTTCTCAGTTCAGACTTTCTCCGGCATGTATACGCCTTAATCTGAGTTTAACTGGACAATGCATGTGCGTATGCGCCACACACCCCCGCCGCTGGCGTATGACCCCGGAACCTCTCGAAATCACCATGACCATGAGAGATAGCCATGGATCTATAGATAATATACTACATCCATGGGGAGAGCGTGCACCTTATCTGCACACTAAGTAACGCGTACATTACGTACGAGATGAACTCCAGTTGTTTATTATGTGACGTAATAGGTCAACCGGATAGAGGGCCGTATTAACCCGCTGAAACGACGCATATCGCCACCTGGTGATGAGGAGGAGGACTCGTTCCCGTCAGTTATTCGATTTTCTCTGTTGCATGTAAACTGGGACAAGGACAGAAGTCCGATTAGATGCCAAAATCCGACATCCCACCAGTCCGACGTAGGCCTCTAATTGTCTAAATGGCAACACTTAATTTTCTAACAAATGTCCCATCATTCTGACAATTTTTGCATCCTATGGTCTGAATGACGGTATTTTTTTCTTTTTTTAAACATCCTGCCTTTCTGACAGTTCCTTTAATATCGTATTTTTTTCCCAAAAGATTTTGCACTGGTTGGACTTAGGCAATGAAGAAAGGTGTTAAGTTTAGTAAAAAGACCAGATAGAGACTAGACAGGCAGACTAGTCCCTGTCTGCGCTCTGCTGCGTAATTACACACAACCATGTGGGTATTCCTCTATCAGCATGTCTTAAAGAAGGGAGTCACTTGTTGGGTAACGCACATTTCCTTATATTGAAAGCCTTGTCGGAACAGCGGTATGTCGGAATGGTGGTATGTCTAAATGGTGGGATGTCGGAATGACAGCATGTAACCCCTCAGGGCTGAGTCATGAACTGAATCATGATGGGAACGCATCTATTTAATGAACTGATTCTAGTGATTCAGTTCTCTCAAAAGAACTGCCGTTCCCAACACTCTACTTTTCATGAAGCACACACGCAGCAGCCATTATGAGGATGTGTGTGTGTGTGTGTGAGAGAGAGAGCAGTAGAAGCAGCAGCTTGTTGCTATGGTGATTAAAACCTAATTAAGGCTGATTTAATTAACTTCCTCTCTGTTACTGTGAGCCTTGGCCTTTGGTGAACATATCAGACTGCAGCTGTGTGACTCTACCCACCGTCTTCTCCCCCCCCCTCCCCCCCCAGGTGGAGGTGAAGCCCTACGTCCTGGATGACCAGCTGTGTGATGAGTGTCAGGGCGCGCGCTGCGGAGGGAAGTTCGCTCCCTTCTTCTGCGCCAACGTCACCTGCCTGCAGTACTACTGCGAGTTCTGCTGGGCCAACATCCACTCCCGCGCCGGACGGGAGTTTCACAAGCCCCTGGTGAAGGAGGGGGCCGACCGCCCCCGGCAGATCCACTTCCGCTGGAACTAAAAGACGAGCCCCCGCAGCCATGGTGACACAGTCAAGAGGGAAGGGATATGAAACACTGGCATACAGGAAAAAAGGAGCATTGCTCTGCCTCTCCTGCTCTCCTAAGCTATCAGTATAATCGAGTACGTAACACTATACAGTATACAGTATAATATATATATCTATATATCTTTTGTAGCAGTCAAGCACCACAAGCCTCAGTTTTTCACCAAAACCCCCCTCACATCTCAGGCTCTGACAACTCTACAACTCTTTTGTGGTACTTTCATCTTTTTCTAAGAGGAGATTTAAAAAGAGATTGATTTTTGTAGATTTTTTTATCATTATTATTTTTGTATGTGAGATTTAAAGTAGATACGGGAATGTTTTTGCATGGGGGCAGCTCGTCTGTCCGTTTGTCTGCTGCTAGCCACCCCACAGTGCGTGTAAAGTGCACACTTGTTTCTGGGAAGAAAAAAAAAACGAAAGAAAAAAAAACCTCGATTCTGTAACGTTGACGCCTGCCCCAGGTCATTAACCAAAGGTAGCAAAAATGATAGGAAGCTTCAAATTGACACATTTCTGCTGGCGAAAACAAGCGGTTGTTTTTTATCGTTGCCGTGGGCTCTTTTCTTCTTGTTCGAGAGTTTATTCAAAAAGAACTAAGATAGGTTATTTCTGCGCTCATACTGACCCATAGAGTGATACCTCAAAATACGAAATCTGGTTTCTTCTAACTGTATTCAACATTTATACCTAACGAGCTACTTTAGAAGCTTTGCTGCTATATATACATATATATGAATAGATGAGTAGGTATTATATTAAAATGCCATTTATAAAGCAGAATCATGTAAAATGCAGTATGCACTCGACCACTAATGGCCCCCATTGCCATGGAAAGAGTTAAAGTGCATGTTATGACTATAGGCTTAGCTACCCAACTAGCATGCAGGATAGATGTGAAAAAATACACCAATAAAAAAAAGAAAAAACAAACCACTGAAATCATAATTAAAGACAAGACGTAAAATTCTATAGTCAGTAGCATGACCATCTATTATAGATGCCTAAGAGGGGAAAAAATCAGACAAAGCTAAATAACTAAAAAAAACATATTTAAACTTTGCATGCATCGATGTTTATCTGTTGTTTGATCCGTTTACATATTTAACGATACAAAAAGTGATATTGGTTCTACTGTAGACTTAGTGGACGCCATCGTTTTGTGACATGGTGGCTTATATGGCAAAAAAAAAAATCCTCTTGAGAAGCAGAGTGGTGTTCAGTGGTTTGTGTCGTTGGTTTGTGTGTCGTCCATGTGCTGTGTGACTGTTGTTAGTGTAGACTGAGGCTCTAGTTTAGTTTCCTACCTGAATACACAGAGGAGAACGGAAACATCGCGACGACTCTGCCTTCACCCTTCCTATCCTTTTATCTTCGTGCGGTCCCAAAGGTTTTAATCTGATTAAAAAGAATAAAAGCATCGACGTCCAGGCACCAAAGGCAGAAAACGAGACAAACAAACAAACAAACAAACAAACAAACACACACACAGCTTGGGAGGTTTAACTGTGAGAAGTGGGCCTGGGCTTCAAGTTGTGTTAATAAGCATCTTTAGGACATGTTCACTTCACGAAAGCTGTTTGTTTTTGTAAAGACTAGTCGAGACAGGAGTGTGTCCACGTCCCCACACACACACACACACACACACCCAGCTTTTGTAACAAGGATAAAGACGCTCGGTTTTCTTGGCGCGCTAAAGACGAAAACTCTCTTTTGTTTGTGTTGTTTTGTGTGTTTGATTTCTCACCGTGACCCTTGAAAACTAAAAAAAAAACTATTTAGGGACAATCTTTGTGTGAGGACGGCGGCCCGGCCCGGCCCGGCCCGGCCCGGCCCGGCCGTCCGCTCGGTACTGTACAAGTGTGTTGCTCTGGTGTCTTTGTGGTTTTTGTGCTCCACACCCTGGTGTGTGCTCCTCTGTATCTGTGCTCATGCATCAAGTGTGTTATGAAACTGATTATTTATAGCTGTTACTTATAATTGAGTCATATAATTTAATTTGTGTCAACTACTTACCCATCACTGGCCCTTCAGTATGTTTTTATAATATATATTATGCACTACTTTTCTATATACCCTGCCCCCCCCTCCCATCGCCCCCAACCTTTGTTTTTCTTTTCTTCTTATTATTCACCCCCTGAAGTGATTTCAGTGCAGATGTGGATTCTCTGAAAGTTCCACCTATTTATAATTCTACAGATTTATTAAAATTTATTTTTTCATGATTACTTATTTAAGATGTAGCGTGAAGCAGTGGTCTTAAGTTATCTCTATGTTCCGTATGAGTAGAGCAGGAATCCAATATTTTACAAATATATTAATAACTAATGTAGTTTGGATGTTTTGAGGAGCGATAGTCAGAAGGTGACGCGGTCGCGTCGAGAGGACGGGGTCAGAGAAGGAGCTCCCGTTGTTGTCCCCCACCCCCCACCCCCCCACCCCGTGGCTTCAGTTCTCATGGTGTCCGCTGCGAAAACATGTGTGAATATCGTCACCTGTAACACTTGACTCGTGCTGTTCTTGTGAGGTTCTATTTTCTATGTTGAACACTGTTACTTTGTTCTGTATGTGTCTTTGTTTTTGTAAAAATCATATTTATTTCACTATTTTTGTAGACAAAAAAAAAACTATTTGATTTTGATTGTATTTTTCTATTTAAATAGGACTATTATACGATCTGCCCCCTCCCCCTCCCTCCCCCCACCACCACCACCACCAGTGATTATTATTATTATTATTATTATTATTATGTCCAAAAATTCTGTTCAAAGACAAAGAATCATGTCATTAGTATCATCAAAATTTTTGATATACAGCTGATTCTTATTTTGATACACATGATACATTTTGTTTGAAGGAAGGAAACATGAAGGTTTTATTATATTCTTGGAAGACACTTGAGATTCTCCCCGTTGCATCGAGGCCTCGGCTGCCTGTCCTCCATGATGCTCTGAAACTTGAATATAACACATTTTGAAAGGCTGACTAACCTCGAATCTGTGTTGTGATGTGCAATACTGTTTCTAATGTTTGTATAAAAAGTAAGAACTACAGTGTAAACCTTTTTAATGCAGATTTATTTTTTTCATTGCATATTTTGCAGATTTCTGATCCACAGTGTCATTTTTTACTGTCAGAAAAAAAGAAACCCCGTTTTTTCATTGCAACTATTTTTAAATCCAGATATCTTTGTACTGATGTAAATGATTGTAGTTATTTTGGATAGTGTTTTGCTAACAAAAGGAGAGACTTTTTCATGCATATTTCTATTTCATTTCATCTTGTTTTATCCCACGTTTTTATTTCATTTAATAATAGCAGAACTCCTGGAATAATTTTTCATATTTAAATGTCATTGGTATTATTTTGTATTTTTATGTGGAAATACACTATATATAATTTTAAGATGCTAATATTATTTTGAGTTTAATTATTTTTAAAGCTAAATATTTGTAATTTTATTGTTAAAGTGACTAATTTCTAAATCAGAGTTTGTGTATACATTCACAGAAGTGGTTTATGAGGTGTTTGGATTGTAATTATTACTAAATGGTTCTTTGATATGCAAAATGAATATCATGTTTATTTTTATTTTTGTTGGTTTTGTATTTAAATGGGGTGTTGATTGCAATCTTTGTTTTCTTCTTTCACTTCCTGAATAAAGACCCATTCTGTTTGGACACAACACAGCCGTGCCGTCTCGTTCTTCTCGTTGTGCCTCCACTGCAATCACGTGACCCTTGATTATGGCTCCATGTGTTCTGAAACTGCATGTGTACATTTTAACACTTGATAATCCACTGTTTCATATCAGTCATCACAGTTGAAGTTTTGTGGAAACACACCAGAAAAAGCAGAAGAGTAGTCACATGGCAATATACAACATTTCATGTTAATTGTTTATTATTTAATATGGATCCTCCCCCTTAGTTGACTTGACACTTTGACATCAGCGTATCTCCCTGGGGTCCAGCACATAAAAAACAAAAAACAAACGTACTACTCAGGCGAATGTCAAACCTTGAAAAGCACTGTTGTATATAGAGGCATTTCGTTATGGAATACTCTTCATTTAAATATTAGGACTATTCCCAGTAAAAAAGCATTTAAGAAACATGTAAAGTCACTTTTTAGACTTAAGAGTTAATCTTTCATGTTATCATTTTGAGAACTTTCTCTTTCTTTCCCTTTTTCTTTCTTTTTATTGTAACTGGATCTGTGTATGTTTTGTAACTTGATCTGTGTATTGTTATTTTATTTTATTATTTTGAGAACTATCTTTTTCTTTTCCTTTATCCTTTCTTTTATTGTAACTGGATCTGTGTATGTTTTGTAACTGGATCTGTGTATTATTATTTTATTTTGTACTTTTGAAAAGGACCCCAGGAAGACTAGCCTGGCGTTTGTTCGTCGGCTAATGGGGATCCTCAATAAACATAAACATAAACATAAACATAAACATAAACATAAACCTTCAAACTGTAGAGTAGTGCACAAAAGCAGGAGCTCAAATCCAATTCTGACAATTCAACTGGCAAAGCCTACTGTTGCTGAAAAGCTGCTGGTTTCCAAGCGTGTATTATACATTTAATTTATAAATTGCAAGGAGTCAGAGCACCAATATATTAATGTAAGAGAAAAGAAAAAAGAATCACTACAAACGGGTACGAGTAAATAGCACATAGTACCAGTGTTGTTCAATCACATGTAGCATAAGATGTTCCTTGAGTCATTTTTTTAAGATAAGAATATGTTTTGTGTGACAGCTTTATGAAGAGGTTTGTTCTTGGGATAGGAAGCATTTCTGGTCTATCACTTGTGGTCACTAACTGTTTGAAGAAACATCATTAGATAACAAATTTCTAAAAAAATAAAATAAAAATAAAAAACAGTCTATAACTGAGTTTGGCTTCATCTGTGAACCAACCATGATAGTCGAGTGCACAGTCTGGCAGCTTTATTTTGAACTAATTGTAGTTACTGATGTAGAACAAATAATCTAAAAGAAATCTGTCTTGTAACTTTTTGAAGGCTTTCCATTGTAATAACAACATCATATAGTGGCATGAGCCGCAGTATAAACGTCATAAAGGCGGTACAATAAGCATACTCAATTCAGACTCAGTCCAAATCTCACTTGCCCTGAACATTACAGGTATCATTTTGGATTTGTAATGTAGACTAAGGATGGAGTGAGAATTAGAGTTGCCTTTTTTCTCTCAGTAGACCTTTATGGCAAGCAGCAATGCCCCTAATGTAAAGCCTCAAACTAGTATGTCCACCTTCACTAAGACAGTAAAATGCACCTTGCACATCAGCCTATACATTCTAATAATGATACATTTTTAACTTTCTGCAAAATAACCTTCACATATGTAATCTATTACATTCAGTTTCTTTCTTCGAGTGGCTGTTTTTTCATCCAACGTCTTCAGGTGACCTCAATTCATGTCACCTCCTGTGACTAAGGGAAATGATAATCCACCCTCCCAAACAGTGCCATCTAGTGGTCCGTGTCAGAAACACAGCTGACATTACAGTAACTCTGAGGTCAACATGGCACAAACGACTTCTGACATTTATCACTGGGACTTTTCATGAAACAGCATCATTATTCAACCAGATCCAAGATGCTGACTTCTCCTCTGGGCGTCTCATATTTAAGGAGTTTCCATCCATGACATAATGGAGCTGATTCTGAATGCACAGTGTCTGCCTGAAGGATAGCTATTTGTCCGGGGGAGTTTATGAGGCAGGGAGAAGGGAGTGGATAAGGGGAGGGAAGGGGGGAGGGGGGGAGGGCTGGATGGAGGGAACCCAGCCTTTGCTCCTGCTGTTTTTGTTGGTGGTGCTGCTGCAGCATAAGACGCTGTCAGCAGAGGACGAGCAGCAGAGGAAACCAGGCGAGGAGCATGTTTACCAACCATGGAGAGGAGCCGACCCTGAACAGATAGGAGGGAAAAAAACTGATCCTGATCAGCTTTGGAGATGAACAGCTGCCAACAGTGGGGTAAGAAGATATATACAATAGATAGATAGATAGATAGATAGATAGATAGATAGATAGATAGATAGATAGATAGATAGATAGATAGATAGATAGATAGATAGATAGATAGATAGATAGATAGATAGATAGATAGATAGATAGATAGATAGATAGATAGATAGATAGATAGATAAAATTCACACTACAAGTGCAAATGGAACAAACTAGACAGGTAAAATACTGTGCTACAACTGCTGTCTCTTAGGTTTGATGTCTCCTCAGCTGAGTGAATACCTGCTGTCAGAGTTTCAGTGTGTGTGTGTGTGTGTGTGCACAGTTGAACCTGCATCTCCTGTAAGCATGCATGGCCTCTCGGTGTGTGTTTAACTTCATGTATCCAAATATATCGACATATTATAAAGCTAGCTGTCTAATATAGATCTGGAATGATTTTTTGACCTTATATGAGAAACAGGAAATCTTTTTTTTTTTAATCTGACATCATTCAAAACAAAACATTTTAGGGTTGTCATAGAAACTACCATTTCTGAATGTGGACTGTTACAGCTACGCACAAACACACAGTCTCTAGTCTGGTCTTCAGCTTTCCACTGTGAAACTTGCACAATGAGAAGAGCAAGTTTCTAAATGGAGCTCTCAGAGGGACGTGAATATCTTTATATTGTGTTTGCAACCAGAGGAGAGCTACAGTCAGAGCCTCAGAGCGACTTCTAAATCACTTTAACAAGTCTAACTCATTACATAATGATGTATAACGTGTATGTCTGTGCATGTGTTTGCATGCATTCATTTATTAGCGTCATGGCACACATAGTATAAAAAAAAGAGGTCCATTTTAATAATGATGGCCCATTTTACTAATGGTGACATCATCGCTGCAGAGCGGAACTGGCGGGTGGGGTTTCTGTCTCGCAGGACCTCACACTGGCTCCGTGACCAGACCATTACCCTCTAATCAAAAACATGCAGCACCAACGTGTCTGTGGAAGTGTTTGGGTGTCCTTCCTGTCTGTGTCATCACGTTTCGGTTGCGACATAGCACACGAGTCGTTTATCTAAGGCACTTGTTGCATCTTGTGTATCGCCAAGTAGAGCAATAACAACACACTTTGTGTTTTTGAAGACAGACTATGAAGAGATGAAAAACCTGACACACATGTCCCTGAAAACCGCCTCCAACCAGAGAGAGCCAGCCAGCGGCCAAGCAGCAGATGCAAAAGTCATATTCTCACGCCCACATGGGCAGATATGAGAAAAACAAGGACTGTACTCATAAAATCCATAAATCTTATACGAGCGCCTGGTCGGATTCCCCCCCAACCTCCCACTCAAGAGATTCCCCTGTAGGAGAATTTGTTCAGAATGTGTCCATATGTGCAGCATCTGAAATGTTGCCAGGTTGGACTGAAGGGGTGAAGTCAGTCATTCACCGCTGCTGCGTCATCCGATTTTATGATTCTTTTCTGTCAACAACAGACAGTTAAACACGATGGAATCATCCCCCCCCCCCCCTCTGTTTCTCTATATGTATAATATGTAATTCATGTTCAGGTTCCCCCGACGACAGGAATTGTACTGGATGTTATGTCACAACTTGGGAATGTTTTGGCAAGAAAGGAGACTTGGAACGGGGACAAAGGTTTCATCTGAGGTCTCTCTCATGCAATTCCGAGCTGGATGAGAACATCGGTGTGTGAGACGGAGTCGAACAGTAATTGCTTCTCATCACAGCGTTCACATCTGGCTTCATGCTGTAGTGGAGCACAAATTGATTCACGGCTCTTGTTCTGTCTACAGCCATGACAGCATCACTGTGCGTTTTATTGCCTTGTGAAAACTGATAACAGGTTCCTATTTCTGGTCAGGCCCCGTTTAGGAGTCTGGCAGCACCGCTTGTTGTTTCTGTCTGATGTTCTGTCAGTTGTTTTGTCATCATTTTTATTTATTTATTGCTCTTTCATATCTGCAGTGAGTCAGCGTGGCAGCAAACCAGAGATGCTTCATTAAAAAGAAAATGTTGTTTTCAAACTTTAAATAAATCTGAGTAGACTTCAGCCATTAAATTTCTTCATACTAATCTTCAACAATTCAAGTAATTTCCAACCATTTCATACAGCCTTCGTCTTTTACATTTACTCTTCAGATATTGTTTCATCTTGTCAAAACGTATTCAGCAATTTCTTCACTTAATTCAGCATTGTTTCAACAATTTATTCAACTCATTCAGCTTCTAGGTTTCAGCATTCACCCGTATTTCCTTCAGGAAATGCATTCTCCAGTTTTTTTTGTTGTATTTTTTTGCTCTTTCATATCTGCAGTGAGTCAGTGTGGCAGCAAACCAGAGATGCTTCATATTAAAAAAAAGTTGTTTTCTAGCTGCAGTTTTAAATAAATCTGAGTAGACTTCAGCCATTTAATTTCAAATCTTCAACAATTAAAGTAATGTCCATCCATTTCATACAGCCTTCTTCTTTTACTTTTACTCTTCAGATATTGTTTCATCTTGTCAAATGTATTCAGCAATTTCTTCACGTAATTCAGCATTGTTTCAACAATTTATTCAACTCATTCAGCTTTCAGCATTCACCTGTATTTCCTTCAGGAAATACATTCTTTAGTTGTTGTTGTTTTTTTTTTTTGCTCTTTCATATCTGCAGTGAGTCAGTGTGGCAGCAAACCAGAGTTGCTCCATTTAAAAAAATGTTGTTTGTATCTACAGATTTGAAGATGTGGGCGCTGATGGGGGTGGTGTGTCTGTGCCACTGCATCTTCGGACAGCTGTTCGACACCAAGCTGAAAGGAGCGCCGCGTCTGATCTGCAGCGTGCCCGGGTCACCGGGCTTGCCTGGCAAACCCGGTCCGAGCGGACCCCCGGGAGCAGATGGGAATGTGGGTATCCCAGGAAGAGATGGCAGAGATGGCAGGAAGGGTGAAAAGGGACAAAAGGGAGACACAGGTATAATATGAAACAGACACAGCATCAGCTCATGTGTGTCAACAAATGAATTCCACCAGTCTGTTGCGGACAAACGTTTCTGCTGGTGAAGGAGCTATTTATTTATCTGACAGCTGGTATAAGCAGATGAACTGGTGAGTTCCCACAGAATGAACATAAATGGCCTGGTTACAAAATGATGTGTCAGATGAGGGAGGCCACGTTGGACCTGTTTAGATCAGAACCCACTTCAGGATTAGAGATAAATAACTTCCTCAAAAGGCCATGAACACCAGAGGAGAGCAAACACACATCCAGTAGCTACATGCCGTACATGTTTCCCAATGAGGAACAGAAAACAACAACATCCAATTCTCCCAACTCAAGCTACTGTATATTTATTCCACAGCCTTTAACCAATACACACAGTCTTCCTCTTTTTTTGTCTGAGTGGCTTAGGAGTTACTGGTGTATAATAAACCCCTACTAATATTAATAAAAAAAAACAACCTAACAGGATTTAATGAACATTAAATGAGCCTGAGCTGAACAGTATGAAGAAAGTATGAATGTTTGCTCTTGCTTACCATGCTGTTGCTCCATATCTTACATTCAGTTGCTAGCTGATCCTAATTGACTATTTTCTGATGTTTTTCTAACTTGCCTTCTTAAATTGCAGCAATTCTGCAAGATTGGGAAATGTGTTGACCCAAATGTAAACTGTTTCAAACTTCCCTGAACACAAACAGTTATTTTCATGTGGGGATAAAGCTGGCATCTCATCTGTCTCACTCAGTAGAAAAACTGCATCGATATCATCTCTGCATTCTGCGCTGCAATAAATCTGTCAGTGAATAAACATCATGCACCTGTACTTTCCATTAGGTGAGGAGTCAGGAATTCAGACACACACCTTCATCTTAACACGAAACTACATAGCATAGCTGTCTGTCCTTAAACAAACATACAGGACTTGTTTCTTAGCTCCAGGATATTGGCACTGCAGATGGAGTCAACTGGATATAAGACAGTTGGATGAATCGAGCCAAAACTGTGCTGTTTTAATGTCAAGGTGGCTTCGTTCCAAGGGTGACTTAATGCATGTCACTGGGTGGGGAGCTCTGTTTCCACTGGCTGTTCCTCTCTTGGCCTGGCTCAACATGTGCAAAATAGAATCTCACATGGGCAGAGGATTGATAAGGAAAAGCAAGAGCCTCCAAAAGCAAAGGCAGCAACATTGGTGTGGAAATTATGATCTCAACATCATCTTTCTGTTTCAGGGTTGAAGGGCAGAGTTGGCCCAACAGGTAAGATTGGAGACAGAGGTGACCGTGGCCCAGCGGGGAAACGGGGCCCTTCAGGAGGGAACGGAGACGTGGGTCCACCTGGTCCTTTCGGCCATGAGGGAAATAAAGGGGACAAGGGTCAGAGAGGACCTCGTGGCACTCCAGGAACCTGCAAGTGTGGCAGCCTGCAGCTTAAATCTGCCTTTTCTGTGGGAATCACCAGCAGCTACCCTGTAGAGAAAATGCCTATTAAATTCAATAAGGTCCTCTTTAACGAGGGCGGACACTACAACCCACAGACTGGCAAGTTTATCTGTGCGTATCCGGGCATTTATTATTTCTCATATGACATTACGCTGGCCAACAAACACCTGGCCATTGGACTGGTGCAGAATGGCCAGTATCGCATCAAAACCTTTGATGCCAACACAGGAAATCATGACGTGGCGTCTGGGTCCACATTGGTGTCCCTAAACCCAGAAGATGAGGTGTGGCTGGAAATCTTCTTCAATGACCAGAATGGTCTATTTGCAGACCCTGGCTGGGCTGACAGCTTGTTCTCTGGCTTCCTTCTCTATGCTGACACAAACTACTTTGATATACTGGCAGAGGACTATGCATAGAAAGTGGAAAACACAAACTTATACCAAAATTTGCTACTGTCATTGTTGTTTTTAGTGTTATCACACATATAAGTATATTTTTTATACAAATATTAAATTTTGTAGTGCTATTCATATTATTACTATAGAGTCTTATCTAGTGGTTATATAATTTGGTAAAGTTTTAATGAATTTCTGATGTATTTGTTTTGAGTGGGGTCAATAAATTAAATAAACAATTGTTGACAGACTAAGTTTGATTTTGAAGTTTTAGTTTTCCTTCTACAAGAAGACTGAAGCATGGGTGATTTGACAGAATGTAAAAAGTCCTTTTGTAGTTTAAAAAAAAACGTTATTTTATGTATTCATTTATATATTTATTCCTCAATTTAATTAAAAATGTAATGAGGCAGCAACACTGAAATTACACTGAGAGAGTAGTGAGAGAGATGCATAATAGATCCATGGAGAGATGTCGGTTTAGTGTAATTCGCATTTTCTGTGGCTTCTCGGCTGCCGTAGTGTGGAATTCGTTACGTCATTGCGTTGTTTGATTGACAGCCCGTCGGACTAATGGGATTCAAGACTGCCGAAAGCAGGGTTGTCTGCACCGGCTGGTCCAAGGTAGGTTGAGAAGTAGTTTATCTCGTTACTAGGCAGCGGTAACGGCTGTGCTGCTGAGGGAAAATAATATACACACACTAGTCCACAACTACAGTAGAGACAGCCAGTCCGATTTATAACCAGTTTATTATCGTAAAAGGACTATCGTCGTAACCCTGGCAACTTCAAGGTAGTTGTTCGTGCCTTGATTTACTCCATAAACGACTCTAAAGTAGCTTCACGGCTTTGAAAAGCCACCTTTAAGCTAGCCAACTAAACCGTTAAGATAACGTTAGCTCTTCTACTTAATATATTAATATATAATACATCTATATACATATATCTGTCTCTTTCTATTATAGTGAGATTCGGGAAAAACTGCGGAAGAAAGGGCGCGCGCTGCAGGAAAGTTTGGTGAAAAACAAAGATGAGGACGACGTCCAGGTAAGTTAAAGTTTCTACCAGTTAACTTAAAATGAATCCTATTAACGTTACACACAGCCACTGTTATTATGGACACACAAGAGCGAATGAAAAGGGAGCCCTCCTCGACAAGACTCAACCTGCCACAGAGGAGCGGCTCACTGCAGACAGAGTCACAAACACACCGGGGGCTAACACTTTAGCAAATGTATTGTACCCTGTAGGCTCTGGTTCCGTCCACCAGGCTGAGCGAGGAGAGACGACGCACAGCAATGAAGGTTGGTGTATGTCTGTGTGTTCCTGTAGCTTATAGGCTGTAGTTCCCCTCGCTGCCCGACCAGACCTGCTTACTACTGTCTCTCTCTCCTGCCAGCGCTCCCTCTTTCAGCTTCACTGTGCTAAACAGAGACGTGAATCCAGCTGCTGGTCTGTTTACTGTTTGTCTCAGGTGTGTGTTTGTGTTTCAACAGGAACAGGAAGACAGCGATGAAGACCCAGGAGAGACGCTGAAACGCACGTTACGGGCTCAGAGACAGAGGAGGAAGAAAAGGGTACATCCTCCTCATCCTCATCCTCCTCCTCCTCCTCCTCCTCGCCCTCTCTCAGTTTGATAAGCTTGAACAGTATTTGTAACAGTAACCCCTGCTTCTCTTTCTTGCTATTTTGTTAGCTGCTTGAACACTCCCCTGCTGTGGAGTCCACTGATGATGTGGAGGAGATATCCACCGTTCAGCCCCGCAGTGAAGATGAGGAATCAGCTGGCAGGGCAGCTGATCCCTTGGTTTTGTCCAAACCTCCAACTGGTTCTCTGAGTGGTTGGTGTCCCGAGCATTCATTAAATCACCTTCACCTTCTTTAACCTTAAATGAATTAACATATTTCACTTCCACTTCAATATAATGATCTTAACTTTTCAAAATTCAAGTAAGAATGAAATAAATATGTAAGTAGACAAATCTGACCAAGCACTCAGTCGTAATATTTGGGAATAAGAGAGATGATTTAGTCTGAAAGTACTGAGATTTGATAATCAGCCACATACAATATGGAGTAATGTTGTTCCATGATGTGCTTCTGTCCTCCAGCTCTCTCCCCCCTAAGAGGTCAGCACTCTCCCCACTCTCAGCATTTAGACAACTTTGTGACACGACACCTGGAAGAGAAGCTGAGAGCAGGCAGAGTAAGACTTAACACTGTCTCTCCACGCAAACCAGCTTTGGATTTGAATAGAATTTTTTTTTTAAATATCCCTTGATGAGAACTACTAAAGCATAATGAAAGGTCTCTCTCTTATGTAGTTTAAAGGTGAGAGCCTTCAGCAGGAGGAGGAGCTCACTCTTGAGCCAGCCAGTCGCCTCCAGAGTCTTAGAGACAGAGACACCGTGACAAGGTTTGACCAAGAGGTGAGCGTCTACCACAGTCTAATCATCATTGTCCCACGGCTAATACAACCCAGCAGTTGAAGAGTAACCACCAGAGTTTTACAGGTTGATACCGACAGGTCTGGAAGACATGATGATCCTGTGGACATCAGTGCCAGGGTCAAGTTCAGAGAAGTGGCAAAACGAGTAAGGCTTAAAAAAAATTAAATCCTTCATGTAAAAATCACTTGTATTGTTGTATTTACATTTCTATGATCTTTTCGAATACAGGTAGAAAGGGGCCTTCCAACGGCTGAGGAGTCGTTCAATTTTTTTACATTCAACTATGAGCCAGATCCACAAGATGAGTCTGAGAGTACCAGCAGGAAACGACAAAAACAGAAAAAAACAGCCGAGGAGGAGAGAGATGAAGAAGAGCGAGATGAAGCCGGAGAAGAAGATGAAGAAAATCAAGATGAAAGGGAAGACCAGGTAAGACACCAACGATATCGTAGGTCATTAATCACTTGTTGGATTGACTGTTTTAAATATATTCATGTCGGAACCATACAAAAACAGTGATGTTCTGTGTAGGCGCAGAGCACAGTGTTTTTTTTTTTGTTTGCTTAAAGGGATAGTTCAACATTTTGGCAAATTGGCCTATTGCCATAATCCCTATAGTTTTAGGAGTAGGTAATATATATCGCCACATTTTTATTTTTTTAAGACGTTAGTTTAGGCGGCAGCTCTTTGTTGTAAAGGCGGCCGCCTTAACAGGAAAGCGCTGCGGGAAACCCTGAGAAAGAGTTGTTTTCGAGGCAAATGCAGAGACTGCTTGCCGAAAAACTGCTCCCAACGGGAACGCACATCTGTGGTTTTGCACGAATTTACCTCGAAAACAACTCCGTCTCGTAACGTTCCGTTATTATCTCATAGCGTGGTGAATGTGCAGGTCATAACTTGTCCACCAGAGCGTTTTAGAGTTGTTAGATTGTGTATTTGATGAGTTTGATGAGGGAAACCAAGAAATCCCATTAGCCTCCGTAGCGTAGCTCTGAGCAGCTCAACGCTCTGCTCTTGCACCTACAATTAAAGGTAATTAAAGGTAACGAACCTACTCCTAAGACTATAGTGATTATGGCAATGGGCCAATTTGCCAAAATGAACTATCCCTTTAAGCAAATATTTATTGTGCTTGATGCACAATTAATGTGAATGTACTGAATACATAACTGAAAAAGACATTTTTGATGCTTAACCTGTGAGTTGCTCCTGAATGTTTCACCTCTCTGGTCTACTACATTATTATAATGCACAGCGGCAGCCATGTATTATGTATTATGTATGATGTGTGCGGCACAAGCAGATTCCAAATGCCTCATATTCTTTGTCCTGCCTCAGAGTGAAGATGCTCCTCTCGTACGAGACGTCGAGGATGATTTATTCGGCATTGGGCAGTCTTCCCAAGACTTCCTGGAAGTCAGGAAAGCAGAGTATGTTGGGTACCGAAAGCTAACTCAGAGAGAGAGAGACAGTCAGATTTTCTTCACGCCAAGTTTTCAAACAGGTATTCGATCATACAGTACTAAACCACCCGATTCATACCCGCAACTCTGAAACACTGTCAAGTCAGCTTTATCTTTGTGTTGAGGAGGAGAATGACTGTTTATTTATCATTATGGTCACAGTTCCGACCTCCAACAAACTGCCTGAAAACATGAAGCCCCGTTATCTAGAAGACGAGGGTCTGTATGTAGGAGAGAGGCCTCCTGTGTCACTGACCAATGAGAACATTCTGGAGAACCGCCTTTTGAAGATGGAAGAGGTAATCTCAACTAACCCGGCAGACCTTGTCACGGTTTGTGAAGTTTCCAGGAATTCTCTAAGATGTGTCTGTTTTTATTATTATCATTTTTTGAAGGGAAGGAAATGGTTCGGAGATGACGGCAGGATCATCGCTCTGCCTGACCCCATTAAGGAGTCTTCCACGAGGCCCCCGCTCTTCCATATGGAGGAGGACCTGGACCCCGCACTGCAGACTGTATACAGGAAGGTCAGACACATCCACGCACTGAAAGGGGCCGCAGTGGATTCAGATTTGAGCGCTCCCTCACCCCTTTGCCATTTTGATCGACAGCAGAAGGGCAGTTTGGCATTTGATGTAAAGGAACAGTGAGGGGGTGGGGGCTGTTATCAGAGAGTGGAGGCTGACATATCCACGGTGTCAGGTTACATCAAACCTAATACAAGCTGTGGAGTTACCTTTGAGGAGGAGCTGGCTTCATAATCTAACATGAGCTTTTATATGCATTCACTCTGTTGTTCATGTTGCTGTGGTTGCAGCTGATGATTTATAATCAATAGGGTTGGGCGGAATCCAAATGTTGATGCCGTTAAACCTCCTCCACATTTTACCGCGGTATACACAGTATTATCGTGACCAATTAAAAATCATGTTGTATAGCTCCAGTGTTTCCCATTAATTAAAGAGACTGTGGCGGCCCGCCACAGTCTCGTTAGGGCCCGCCACAGTCTCTCACATAAAAAAAAAAAAAAATAGAAAAAAAAAATATATATATATATATAAAAAAAATATATATATATATATTTTTTTTTTCTATTTTTTTTTTTTTTCTCACGTGTGTCTACATGCGGTGCGCCCGCACGCGAGAGAGGCGGCAGTTTGAGAGGCTGACAGGCGGAGATGAGAGCTGGTGAAACTCTAGCATGGTTATTTAAAACACCATCTCTGATCTCTGCCTGCACATAGATACAGACAGGGGCGCACGCTAAATGCGCTATATCGCACTAATTGCTCAGCTGCGGCGCTATATCGCCCCCCCCCCGGACCAACGACCCATCATCATCATCCCCCCCCCCCCCCCCGGTCGCGCCATGGTCTCCTGAAATCCTGTCGTTCAGAAAGGGAATAGCTTATGAAACAATAACAAAACATGTACATTAACAACAAATAGTTTATAACAAAATGTGGATGGCACTGCTAAAAAAAACTTTGCATTTTGCACTTTGTATTTATAAAATGAGTTCAACATTAGAAGATCTAACCGTCATCAGAGCACTGATCTGAAAAACTGTCAAGGCTAAAGAAAGAAACTGTGTTTCTTTATAATATCTGCAAGAAATAAAACACTGGCACAAGCCGACAAGACACACATGGTAACTATGGCAACATAGTGCTTCAAACCTAGCCAAGGTTTTTGCAGAAGTTGAGTTTTTCTTGAGGACCAACTCACTATATGCGTTGCGCGCCGTCTTTTCCTCTCTCTCTTCTGTGAGCTGTCACATGACGACGTCACATCCATCAACTTTATCAAACATCTCCCGAATGGAAAACATTCTACTATTGGAGTAAAATTAAAAACTCAACCAGACACATGTAGGTGCTGGACACACAGTCATTATTTAGGCAGTAAAATTAAAGCAGAAGCAAGTGATATATTTGTGTTAATATAAGTCTTAAATAGTTATATCTTCCGACAGCAATCACTTACATAGAGTGTTTGGTCTGAAACACGGGTCTGTCAGTCCCTCTGCTCTGCTCTGAGCCGAAGAGAAAACATTTATCGTATCCTACAGTTTTTATCCAATGAGGAGAGAGAACGGCATGCAGGGCTGTGTGTGCAGCCAAGGGACGCCGTGAATGTGGCGACGTAGGGACGAGGACTGTTATGGTGCGTTCAAGGAAACTCGTATTTTTCCGACCGTGAAGTCGTACCAGTTCGATCTGGTACGACTTCACCGGTCGGAAGTTACGAGTAGCCGTTATAGTGACTTTCACAGGTAAAACAGGTCGGAAAAACACGAGTGGGTTGCCTGGAACGCTACAAAGTTGTAAGTTGTGACTTGAAGCTGTAATTTACGATTTCAAAAGCCTGCCTGGAACGCAGCATTAGCGAAAACGACCGGACCACTTACTTCTGCTTTAATTCTATTTAATATATCAGGCCCCTGTATGAGTGCACTGCATTTTTTTTTACCGTTGTTATTTTAAGATACCGTGGTATACCTTATTACCGCCCAACCCTGAGGAGTATTTTCTTGATTGATTGAATCAAAAGAGCTGTAGTTGATAAATTAATCAAATAATGGATTACTGGCCAAATATCTCCTGTATTAACTTGTTATCCATTGGCTCATAAAGGCTGTTGAGGCATGCTTTCTCTTTCATGGTTCATCTGTATCCTCATTAAAAGCAATACATTCTAGACCAGGGGTCTCAAACTCTCGGCCCGGGGGCCACATCCGGCCCGCGGCCCCCCTACATCCGGCCCGCGTCTTGACGTGAAAAGTAAAGGCTGTCAAAGTTAACGTTAACCTTAATGCAAAATGCTTTTAACGGCACAATTTTTTTAAATGCGCGATTAATGCGCTAACCTCGGGCCGCTCCGTAGTTGGGGGAAACAGAGAAGCTGCTTCTCCAGACGTGATCACAGGTAGGCTGTGTGTGCATGTCTGTGTGTGTGAGTTACTACGGTTAGCGCGACGCTCCCGTCCCCCGAATATTTCTGCAGCTGGATTCACATGATCCGGGTCTGAGACATGAAACTCATGGACTGAGGAGTCGTCCTGCTGCTCTGCACGTCACACCGACCATCGTGCATTTGTACTGTGAGGAGTCGCTCTGCTCCGTGGCCCCGTGGTCTCCGTGTCTCATACACAAACAGTGATAATCCACTGCAACATGTTGCTGTTGTTGGCGCTGTTGTGGTTGTGCGCGACGTAGCGCTGCCGCTTCGACTAGCGAGTTGTTATTTTTTTTCCCCCAATCTCCCGTTCATTCAGCCTGGTGAGGGAAGGAGGGAGGGGGGTGGGGTGTGTGTGCATATGTTTTTTCTCCTCATGTTCCTACACTAGAGAACTTGTTCTTCTTGTCACCAAACGAGGCTGCTCTCTCTCTCTGACAGCTGATTTTTAAATACCATGAAAATGGTATTTGGAAAGCATGGAAAGCATAAGAAACGTCCAGATCTGGATGTTTCTTATGCTTTCCATTCATCTTGCTGGTATTTCAAGCAAAAAAGAAAAATACTATGTGATAAACTCAGGAAATTAAAGGATTAAAATTTTTTAATCGTTTGACAGCCCTAATTATCATACAATATTTGAAAATAAACCCCGTTTTCAGAAATATTTGTGATTTTTTTTATAGGCTACTCGTCTTGAAAACTTTAGTGGCCCCTCACTGAGATGACAGTGCCAGCAGTGGCCCCCAGCTCATTTGAGTTTGAGACCCCTGTTCTAGACTGTATTTTTCACAAATTTGGAAACAGCATGACTGACAGTGGTAAAAAAGATCCAAAGCAGCTGTTTAGCTCCAGTTATCTTCAGTCAGTGTCTCCTCAGTATCATTAGGATTAAGATCTTTGTTGTCATTGTGCATTTACAACAAAATACTGTTGGAGCAAAACCTTTGTATGGCTAAAAAAGAAAAAGAAAAGCAAAAACTATAAATCATCAAGGATCCTCACATTTTTATTTATTAATTTATTTTTGATTCATGAGACAAGTGCAACTGTCAGAGGTGATGATCATCTAGAGATCAAAACATTCATTATGGTTCAGTTGGGTGTTTATGGTACATTGTTGTCATGCGTGGCTATTAATCTTGCCAACAATTTTAGTCTGTGAAGCCTCTGAAGCTTGCACATACACTTGGATAGATGCAAGCAGAGCACGGGCACTGAATATATTTCATAGTGATTTCATTATGATGGATAATGTTATTCACTCCCCCCAGGCTGTCAAGTCCAAGTATGCAGATCTGTACATCGCCGGCACAGCAGATCCTGAAGGAGATTACCAGCTCGATGTGGATGTTGCTGGGCTGATTTTCTCCCATCACCCACTCTTCAGTCGAGAACACGTCCTGGGCGCCCGCCTGGCTCAGCTGTACGATCAGTACCTCACAAGGCAGCACAACAACCTCACAGGACACCTCACTGACAAGGTGAACCCGGCCAGCTGAACTACCACTGTTCTTTTATATAAAAGGCATACTTATGTACATATATTTCAATGTTTTCTGTCTGCTGCAGTTGAATGGGTTGAGGAGTGCACTGCGGAATATTCTGGAGATCCACGGCGGGCAGGACCTCACTCAGGCCATGCAGCAGAGGATATCTGAGTATAGTCTAGAAATTCGGTGAGTTCCTCAGTCACAATCAGTCTCCCAACCAAGGTTATTCTAGTTTTAATGAGTTAGTTTTTCAGTTTGCTTTTTTATTTCAGTTTGGTTTTAGTGAGTTCAACAAGTGATTAAGCAGTTTTACTTTAGTTTTTATTTTTGAGGAATTGACTAGTTTCTATTTAGTCTTAGTCTTAGTTTTATTTTTTCAAATATTAGGAGAAAGCCTCTGAGGATGAACTTCCAGATGCCCATAATGTTCCCATCAGTCCTCATCACGTTACTTCACTCTTACCTGTGGTTTTACTCCAAGTCCTCCCATATTGGTGTTTTCTTCCTGCAACTTTAGACCTCTCTAAGAAAACTAAAACTAAGCTGATGTTAGCTGACATTCAGTTTAGTTTTAATTAGTTTTACATTGTTCATTGTAGTTTTTATTTAGTTGTTGGAAAAATTGTCATTTGAATTTTTATTTCAGTTTACCAAGTTATTTTTTCACTGCTAGTTTTAGTTTTAGTGAACTATAATAACCCTGATCCCAACTGAACGTTTGTGCTCCTGAATGTCACAGAAACACGCGGCAGCTGCGTGACACTGAGCAGGAGAAAGACCGCACTCTGCTGAAGAACATAGTTAAAGTGTGGAAGGAGATGAAGGCCTTGAGAGAGTTTCAGAAGTACACCAACACACCTTACAAGCTCTACCTCAGAAGGTAGATATCTACTGAAGAATCTTATTGCTTCACAATTCCTCTGAATCATGTATCCTACATATTCTCGTACGTCACTAAATGAGCTGTTTTGTTTTGCTCGTGTTTGCTCTAGGGAGACCGTGGACCAGGCGTCAGATGAGCAGAGGTATGAAGAGGAAATCTTGGCAGAGGTGGTGGAATTGGAGGCAGAGAGCGAGGAGGACTACCAGAGAGAGCTGGCCAAGTACAGGAAACAGCTGGAGGAGTGGAAGCTCTCAAGAAGGAAACAGGTGCCCACCTCCAGTATTTACTCTTTAGCTCAGCTCAATGACTTTCTACATCTGAATATTGCATGTTTTCCTACAAATGTTAATCGACACTTCTGAGAAATAAATGAATGAAGTGAAATGATCATATTCTGCTCTGCACACTATCCACCGTTTTCCGAACTTTCCGGTTGTATGTCACGTTTCCATGGTTTCAGTAGCTGTCATAGTCACGGTAAACGCATGGATCTATTAACGCTGGCTTTTAACTATGGATATCACACAAATGTCCTGTGAGGGCGACGGCGCTTCGACAAAACAAATAGCAGCACTGCGCTCTGCTGTATCTTTCTTGCTGAAGCTGCGCTGTCCTCACAGCTGATGTGCACGTTGCACTCAATGTTGCACTTTGTTTGTCCCTGGGGTTGCGCTGCGTAACTGCCACATACTGTAAGTCCTCCTATGTGACTTTTTAAAACATCTGTACTGTGTGTCCACCTCAGATTTTTGTCCATATGTGTGATCTCCATAGTTTAAAGCCAGCATTAATAGATCCATGCGTTCACTGCAACTGACGGCTACCAAATGGAAGCATAAGCATACAATTCCACCGGAAGAGCAAAACTGGCTTCCGTTTGTGAAGTTCGGAAAAAGGTGGATACCATATACAGTATACAGTATATCCACTGTTTTCAGAGAGCCAAAAAGAAGAAGAGGAAAAAAAAGAAGGGACAGGCACCGGGCGACACAGAGGAGGAAGACGCAGAGCAGGAGCTGAGTGAATCAGAGGGGCCCGTTGAAGAAGGTCCCCCAAAGCCAGAGGCCCCTGACAAGCCAGACTTTGAGTCTATAGAGCAGCAAGTCAGAGAGAAAGCCTCCAGGATCCGCAGGAAACCAGGAGAGTCCATCCTCATCCCTGAGCTGCTGGCATCTGGAAAGATCACCGCCAGTGAACTCCCAAGGTATCAAAAAAAGTCTAAGTATGCTTAAATGTAATAATTGAATCCACTTGTGTACCAGTGCTTTAACTTAAATAAAGACTGTTCATTTGTTTTGGAAGTGAATTATGTGACTGATTTCTGATTTTAGTTTTCTCCTTGCAGGGCTGAAATAGCTCGAAGAGAGGATATTTCCAGACGTTCCCTTTTCATCAAGATCCTATACAATGACAAGGAAGTTTCCCGAACTGACAGCCGCTCCCTGAGCACTGATTTCAGGGTGCACTTTGGTCAGATTTTCAACCTCAAGATAGTAAACTGTCCCCAAAGCATCAACTTGCAGGTAGAGTACAGAAAATATAACAAGTGTTGCCTCTGATAGAAGGCTATAGGAACTGTATTTTCTTCACATTATTTCTGCATGTGTGTGTGTTGTGCACTGTTCGTTGGGCAGGTGTTTGAGGAGATCGGATCGTCCTGTTCCCTCATGGCTGAAGTGTTCGTTCCTGTCCCAGAACCGTCGGTCCTGACTGGGAACGGCCCGCTGGAAGAGTTTGAGTTTAGCAGCAACCAGAGAGTGATGTTCGACCACGAGGGAGTTGGAAGCGGTAAATGTCCCAAATTTGACACCAACTCAAATCTAAAATGCTGTCACTCACTGATACTGACACTGATACTGACACTGATTCCACTACAACCATTTGCACAATAACTTTCTCTGTATTCTGTATCTATCTTTATCTTTATCTTTATTCTATTCTACTTTATTCTATATGTAAATCCTGAATTGTATATAGACTGCATATTGTTTTGCACTAGAATATTTTAATTTATTCTATTTTATTTGATCTTATTTTATTAAAATGTTTGTTTTATCCCTACCTTTAACTATTTTTTGGTACCTTTATGTTTGCACTTGACCCCATGACAAGTTCCTTGCGCTGTAAACTGACCTTTACTGCTCTTGGCAATAAAAACATTTCTCATTCTGATTCTCATACAGTTCTGCTCTGAGAACACCTTATATTTCAGTAACTTGCCCACTCAGTCCCTGACTGTCCTCCTCTCTCTCACCTGTCTCCTCAGATGTCCCCCTCTCATTCGAGGCTGATGGCACCAACAAACAAACCCTACTGACCTCGGGGAAGCTGTCTTGCTGTGTTTCCTGGGGCATTGGGGAAGATGATGTACCACTTGCCCCTCCTGTGTCTCAACATCCTGCCGGCATACACAGGTATAGTATCACTTTAAATACGGTATTAAAAGTTTAACAGTCCAGGCTCAATATCAACAAACCCTGTGGGATCTACATCTCTTCTTTAGTCTTTTTACAAGAATAACACAGATGGTTGTATTCATGAATGTACTCTGCTACTGTCTAGCCACCGATAAGCCGTAACATTATGAGCACCTACCTTTTTTTTTGCGCCCCCCCCTTTTTTTATTGTGCAGTGTAAGTGTCAAACATAAAGCAAACATAAAAACATGACACAGCACAAGACAAGAAAGACCTAACGCTGCAACACAGCAGCCAAAAAATTAAATGAATTGAGAAATGGATAGATAAGAGAGAACAAAACAAGAAAAAAATAAATACTAAAGCCAATCGATCAATCAATCAATTTTTCCCTTTCCCTTCCCTGAGCACCTGCCTAATATTGCTGGTTCTTTTTCTGCCAAATACACAACAAACACTTCTGAGAGATCAGACCACTGACCACTGCAGACCGGGAACAGCCCACAAGAGCTGCAGCTTTTCATGTTGTCCTTGTAGAACTGGATCAGATCTTTACTATTTTTCCTGCTTCTAACAAATCAACTTTGACAACAACATTTTCACCTGCTGGCTGCCATGTGTTAGGACTGATTGGTGTATCCACATTATATAAACTTAGTCACTATAAATGTGTTTAATATAATTCAAATCAATTTTATTTGTATAGTAGTCATAACAAACATTCTGTCAAGGCACTTTATGAGGTGAGTCAAGCCCAGTTCCCACAGAGGACAGAAGCAGACTCAGGGTGGGCAGCTCTCAGCTTTAACTAGTTGGGTCCCTGTCTGTTCTCTGCTGTTTTATCTAATAAGCTCATAACAGGGATGTCACGATTACTTGTTTTCACGATTAATCGCCACAATTATTTAATCGTAAAGGTTCCTACATACCGTCACTTTGCAAAAAAGATTATGTTGGAACTATGTCGGCAGATCAGTGAAACATGCACGGAATGTAAACAAAGTTACACAACATAAAGTTTGGCAGAGAAACACTTATTCCCTCCAAACAAACGTATTAAGTCGATGACGGCCTGTCAAACATTTCGCAATGAAATAGCGGCAAAAGGAGGAAATATGTCTGATATGAATCATCACCTGCGGGATAACCACTCATATATGAAGCTCAAGACACGTTCTTAGTTGATGAAAATAAATAAATGTGCCTTGTCAGTTTGACAAAAACCAAAGACCTCTGTAGCTGGACTAATATCAATCCCTGTTTTCCAGTGGCTTGGCCCGTCTGGATGCCGTCACATTTATCGGAGCCTCTGGACTCTATGACATGAAAAAAATTGGGGAGTGGGCCACACAGTCGCGTCTGGACCCCAACGATCCAAAAAATGCCTCCATCATGCAGTTGCTAAAGGTGGGTACCAGAGTGCAGCACTGTGCAATACAGTGTGTCAGCAACCCAGGAGACCTCAAGCTTTCACACATTCACCCTGTCTTTGTGTGTGTGTGTCTCCAGGTGGCCAGCAGTGGAGAGGTGACAGCTCCGGATTACTTTCGTTTGGAACAGCTCCAGGAGGAGTTCAACTTTGTGACTGATGAAGAGCTGGAGAGGTCCAGGAGGTTTCGCCTGCTCAGGCTCCGGAGCCAGGAAATTGCAGAGTTTCGGAATTACAAATTTATTCCTGCTCAGGAGAGAGAGGTCCCTGATAAGGCGTTCCAGGTTAGCCGTCTACATATTTACACCTCTGAATATTTTGGATATGCCACAATGAAGATGTATGAGCTCTAGGCTCATTATGTTTTTTTCTTTGACTGAAATGATTTCAGGAGTATGAGAAGAGACTGAAAGAAGGAGACGTTATCGACACCAAAGAACATCTGGATTCACACAGAGCTTTAGTTGCCAAATACCTTCAGAAGGTAAGCAGACCCGACACATCTGATGGAAACTTATTTGTAACTCAGTCTCTCATGCTTGTGCTAAGTGTTGCATGTTTTGGCATTTTCCCCACAGATCAGAGAATCAGTCATCAACAGATTCCTTCTTGCCAAGCATCACTACATCCTGTCAGACTTAGTGATTGAAGAGGAGATACCAAGCATTGGGTAAAAAAACAATACGTTATCTCACTGAATAGTCTGTCTCATCTTTCACAATTTGTGTTACGCATGTTTTGTGAACTGGACACTAAAGACGTGTCGTAATAGATGATTTCCGTGCACTCCTCATCTGCGCTCATTTGTCTTGTCAAAAACAATTGAAAAGTGACTGAACTCCCTGCTCCAGATGAAAAAGTTCAGATAATTTGGAGTATGTTAAACTATGGGATCAAGGGCCAAATCCACCTGTCAGAGAGTGACAGGGCCTATATAAACCACAGACTGATGTAAGTATGTTTCTTGGCCTGATGCTGCTTCGGTCTATTTGATCTACACCCAGCGCCGCATTCCCCTGGCTGAGGAACACTATTCTCTGGATGAGTTCAAGAACATGTGGACATGCAGATGAGAGAAAATCAGAAATGAATTTCAGCCCTCGATAAGCAGAGATTTATGCACATTGATTTACACTGACGCCATTTGCTCTCTTGGCCGTTACTTCTGTTTTTTCATTATTGTTGTCATCATTTTTTTTTTCCTGTTCCATTTTTCTGACATTCTTCTGCTGTGCATTTCTAACAGTGGTGCAGGTCCTGGGTATGTGCTTAGAGTTTCTTTTCTTTTCTTTTTCTCCATCCCCACTGTGTCTCTGTTTACCCTTTTTAGTTTGAACCCTGAGTACCACCACAGTAGTGACAGTTAGGCTTTTGTCGTATTCAGTCCTTCTAGGAATCTGCACAGGATGAGGTCCAATTTGAACCATCAGTTGAATTGGATTAGGTCACAATACTATTTTTTTCTTTTTATTCAAATTTGGTGTTTTTACCTAACTGCAGAGTTGCTCTATTTTTATGACAAAATACTTTAGCAGTCCACAGTGGATACTTATTGAGTAACACAGTGTAAACTAGGGGTGGAGGAAAAATTGATACAGCATAAAATCGCAATATATTGCATGGCAATATTGTATCCATATACGTACGCCAAGTATCGATCTGAACAGAGTACCGTAAGAATTTTATCCTATTAGAAAAAACTGATGTTAACAAAGTTTTCACTTGGAGACATCATTTGCAATTGTAAAAAACTAATAAATAGCAATATATCGCAATAATATTGTCACAAGACAAGTATAATATATATATATATATGTATATATATATATATATATATATATATAATCATATAATATATGATAATATCGTATCACAAGACCTCTGATGATTCCCGCCCCTAGTATAAACCAGTTCTCACCAGTCCCATTTTTAATGGCGTTTACACCAGAATGAGATGCTGATACCTGGAGGGACTGAGTACTGTTAGTGACAATAACCCTGTGAAAACATTTTGAACTTGTAGTCATTCACATTGAGTCATTTGGCGCTCTAAATCAACAACTGAATTAAAGTTTTTGTTGTGACTATCAGGCTCCTGGGACTCAACCTCTTCAAGTTGGCTGAGCCCAAACGGCCACTGAAACCTCAGAGGAAAGAAAGAAAGAAGGTGACGGCACAGAACCTGTCAGACGGAGACATCAGACTGCTGATCAACATCATCCGGGCCTACAACATCCCCATCCGAAGGCCCCAGACCAAGTCAGTGTCCAACACACCGAGTCAAATTCAAATTACATTATAGTGGAATGAAAATATTCTGTTCATGAAAAATCTGCTCCGCTGTTTTTCGGCGCTAGAGAAAATGTTCCTTTGTTTCAATGTGTTATTTCAGTAACCCAACACAGTCACCCCAAGCTGCCATCCAGGTCGGCTCTGATTGGCTGCTTGGCCAGGTATAATACACCTCCACCTTACTATGAAACTGGTTGCAAAGTGATCTCTACCATTCACATATATGTTTTAGGGAATAATAAAGTAATTCTTTTCTCATTTAATCTCACCTCATCTTTGTGTGTGTGTGTGTGTAATATAGGTACAAGTGCGGCCGTTTGTGGAGGTTTCCTTCCAGCGCACCGTGCTTCAGACCACCACAGCAGAAGGACCAAACCCCTGCTGGAATGAGGAGCTGAAGCTGCCGTTCAGGTGATCAACAGTTTATTTAGCAGCAGGTTCAGGAAGACAGCACCAGTCCATCCAGTAGTTTCTTATATACCTGAGATAGTGTCAGCGGCCCTCATTTATGAAACTTGCGTACACCAAAAAAATGGGTGTACACCAAATTCACCGCAAGGATCGGCATTTATTAATCTGAGCGTGAGCGTACGGTACGCACAAATCTCACGCCAGCTCTGACCAGGTGTACGCACATTTGGAACCAGCGTAGAACATGCAGGAAGGAGTGCTGCTGTGTCAAAATGATTATTAAACCATAGTCTAATAACGCAGTGATGTGGACCACATGTTGTTGTTGTTTATATTGATAAAAAGATAAAAAGTAGCCAAAAAAGAGAAACGCTACAACCAAGTCCGTGTTGAAAATTTAACTCGACTTTTATTTTGAGCAACTGAGATGAATTAAAAACCACGACGTGACAGATGCTCGTTAATCAGCTGTGTAAACAGAAACAGTCAATGACAGACAGACCTGTTATTGTAGATCACACACACAAACTTCCAACATCTGCAGCACCAGAGCATGACCGGACGGCTCCTCAGTCTCTCTCTCTGCCGGACACCGGAGCCGGCGGGGGGGCGGGGGCGGGGGGGCTCCGCTACCTGTCCAGGTCCAGCTGATCTCCGCGGAGTGTCCGCGGAGTGTTTTTTTTTTTTTTCTTCCCCGTCACCGGGACCTGTCAGCGGGACATCGGGCCGGTGTTTCACATCCCTCCATCAGCCGAACCATGCCAGCGGTGCTGATGGTCATAAAGTAGCGTTCGCAGCAGTAATATGCCTATGATTTCTCCTCAGTCACTTGTGTTTAGTAAACTGCAGGAGCATTTCATTAGATTGCTGGTTTTCCTGACGTGGTCGGTGACACGTGCGTCTGCAGCCTCCATCCACCGGGATGACGCTTATCAATCACAAAAACTATCAATCTATCAATGTCCAGATATTTAATGTTGCCGCCCTCTCCCTGTTCAACGCGGTAATGTCAGTAAAGTCCCTCTTCTTGGCCGTCTTCCGTGTCTCCATGTCGTAAAAGGGGCAGGGCGACGACTCTAAAGCAGGAATATATCGGGGCGTGACATTTAAATGACGCTCGTTTTCAGCCGCCGGATTTATCACCACCACGCCGGTTCTACGCCGAAATCAGCAGCGTACACACTTTTAGTAAATCACACGTGACACTTGGCGTACACTGATATTTACACCAGAATCTACACCAGATCCTGCGCAAGTTTGATAAATGAGGGCCAGCAAGACTGAATGCAAGTTAACTAAATTCAGACTGCAGGCAAAATGGGGCCAAAATCCGATGTCTTGGGGGTCAAGTTACCAGGTCAGATTTTTTCAAAGTAGTGTGAAAACTGAAATCTGGCCCAGGTCCGATTTTTTCAACTCAGATTTAGATCGCTTCCATATGTGATCCTGAATCAGATTCAGATCCAATTTTTTCCAATGTGACCCCAGTGTGAACAGCTAAGGCGGATTTGATGCGACTTTTACGTCACTTTACAATGTTTACTCTAGGTTTTGTTTACCGACAACAGAACAGCTGTAGCGAGAACGTGAGCACTGAAGGAGGAGATTAAATAAAAAAGGACAAGTGGTGTTAAACTTTGGGTTGTAATAACCTTGCTGACATTGTTTCTTAATAAACCGAACACTGCCCAGTGGGTTGAGACACTTTAGGAGGTTTATTCCTATATAGGGTATAAACTAAAGTAATAGTAGCCTAACTGAAACTAAAATAGAGAGTTTGGCTCTTTTTCTTCATTCTTTTCTATGTCTCCTGTACAACAGTGTGCTGGTCTGGCGTTGTTGTTATTGTTCTTTTGCGTGTGGGGGTCAGTTACTCTGGAATCTGATATAGGCCACATTTTAGATGGTAATGTGAACAGCCAAACAAAAAATCGGATCTGAGTAAAAAATCCAAATTGAGCATTAAGGCCTCATTGTAGCCTTATTTGATAGATCCCAGCTCTTTGTCATTTTAACTGGTACTGAATTCAGTTCATTCCAATAAAGTGGCTAAATATATAAACTTTATCTCTGCAGTGCCCCAAATGGTGACTACAGCACTGCCAGTTTACAGTCAGTCAAAGACGAAGTCTTCATCAGCATATTTGATGAAGTGGTCTATGAAATCGGAGTGGTGAGTAAAACACTGCAATCTTCTGTTTTCTTTTGTTGTTGTTGTTGTTTTTTTATTCATTTTGAGTTTGAGTTTTAACCGCAGTATTTAACTTCTCAGAACGATGCAGACAGAGGGAAGTCCACACACACCCGCACAGAGAAGCACTGGTTGGGTTCTGTCAGGATTCCCTTCAGCACCATCTATTCTCAGGCCAGGGTGAGAGTCCTGAGTTGTAGTCTCTTTATTTACAGACAGGCACGATGAGCGCCCGCACCGCTGACTTGATTTTTGTCTATTTGCATCTTGGCAGATTGACGGAACATTCAAGGTGAATACGCCAGCGGTGCTGCTGGGATACAGCAAGGAGCGCAGCACTAATGACGGTTATGATATTTTGCGGAGCCTGAATGAGGGAGCATTTATCACACTGTTCATCACCATCGAGCCTCAGCTGGTGCCTGGGGACTCTATCAGGGAGAAAGTAAGTCTTGTCCAATGCTAACCTCAAGGATTGATGGTGTCTGCTTTTCAGTTCCCATTCTGCATCACTGTGATTGTTTCAGTTCATTTCTGCCTGTACATGAGGTTCTTTTTTAAAGGGATATTTCAACATTTTGGCAAATTCCTATTGCCATAATCCCTATAGTTTCAGGAGTAGGTTCATTACCTTTAATTGTCGGTGCAAGCTGTTTTTAGTTTGGCGGGGCAGAGACGCGAGCTGCTCAGAGCTACGCAACGGAGGATCATGGGATTTCTACGTTTCCCTCATCAAACTAAATACACAATCCAACAACTCCAAAACGCTCTTGTGGACAAGTTGTGACCTGCACATTCACCAGACTATGAAATAATAACATATATATAAAAAAATATAAACATAATTATGTAACATTACGACACATGAAGCAAATACTCGAAACTTCTTGCGCTTTTAAAATAACTCCACCGAGCAGCCGTGTCTAGAATGTAGTTACTCTGTCTCGTAACATTCCATTATTATCTCATAGTGTTGTTGTATTGTGTATTTGATGAGTTTGATAAGGGAAAGGTGAAATACTGCGCGCCGTGCAGAACTCACGTCTCTGCCCCGCCGATCTAAAAACAGCTTGCACCGACAATTTAAGGTAATTAACCTACTCCTAAAACTGTATATGGATTATGGCAATAGGCAAATTTGCCAAAATGTTTAACTATCCCTTTAAGTATTTAAACATTTCTTTTCACATTCAGTTGCAGTGTATTTCTGTTTCTTCAGACATTCATTAACATCCATTAACATCATTGTGTTCATTTTCTCTTATGTTTTTCATCCGTTTGTGTCACTTGCTTGATTTGTCTCTGCTGCATGTGCTAGATAAAGGAAATTAAGGTAAAAGCCCATTAGAACACTCACCCTCTTTCATTCCTCTAACCCACCCACCCACTCATTCCTAAGATACATCAATACATCTGCATAGTGTTGACTTGTATTGGTCTAATTTCTGACCTTGGCGTGCAGTTTGACAGCCAGGAGGACGAGCGCTTACTGCAGGCTGCCGAGAGATTTGAGAGGGACGCAGCACAAGGACACCCGGACAGGCCCTGCATCACCACCGTCATAGACCTCAATGGGAAGACGGTCTTCATCACGCGTTACATTCGACCGCTCAACCCTCCACAGGAGTTACTAGAGGCCTTCCCTAACAACCTCCAGGAAACCTCGGTCAGTGTGATTGACAGTTCTGCAAAGACGCTGTTGACTTGTATATTTCCTGTTTACTCTGGTTCATGTCCTCTCTCTCTCTCTCTCTCTCTGTCTCCTCAGGCCCTGGTCGCCCGCTTTGTCTCTCTCATTCCCTCCCTGCCAGACAGAGTTTCCTTCTCTGGAGCCTGTGACCTGTGGAGTACCTGTGATGTGGGTCAAAACTCTTTGAGGCATTTGCCGTGTTTCCTCTACGTGGTACCGGCTCGACTCGGCCCGTCTTTGGTACCAGGCGCTATTCTGGCTGTCATTTTCCATTACAGGATTGTACTGCCTTTAGAGTAGCCGGTCGTCATAGTGATTCCACACAAAACTTCTGCGACGTAGGGTTGGACGGTATAAAACTATATATTTCATAAAAATAAAAAAATCGCAGTGCACTCATACAGGGGCCTGATATATTACCTACTAAATATATTTTTTTTACTGCCTAAATAATGAGTGTATGTCCAGCACCTTCATGTGTCTGGTTGAGTTTTTAATTTTACTCCAATAGTAGAATGTTTTCCTTTCGGGAGATGTTGGATAAAGTTGATGGACGTGGCGTCGTCATGTGACAGCTCAGAGAAGGGAGAGAAGAAAAGACGGCAACTCACGCATATACTATATTGAGTTGGTCCTCATGAAAAACTGAACTTCTGCAAAAACTAGATTTGAAGCACTATGTTGCCATAGTTATCATGTGTGTCTTGTAGGCTTGTGCCCATGGTTTTTTCTTGCCGATGTTATAAAAACATACAGAGTCGCTGCTACGGCAGAGCAGCGCCACATCTGTTGTGATCCAGCTCAGCTGATTGCGCTACGATGGCGGTTAGATCTTCTAATGTTGAACTCATTTTATAAATACAAAGTGCAGCCAAACACCAGGCTGACCGATCCTCTGTGGAGCTGCAGGGAAACCGGCTGGAGAGCACAGCGCTGTTTTTTTTAGCACCCCATCCACATTTTGTCATGAGCTATTTGTTGTTAATAAAAGGGTTAGGGTTAGACGCACACGCACCTCTCATTGGCCACCAATGTCAGAAACGTCTGCACTTCCACCATGGAGCACATCGTAGTTTTTTGGGGCTGCCATTTTCCAAAATGAACGGTACTGACTTGACAAATTACGACCGCTATGATGGCGGACATGGGTTTGCATGCATGCCACACATTAATGATATAGTGAATATTCTCTCTGACCAATCAGTGGTCTGCAGTGATTTCATGTCACCTTTTAGTACCTCTTTACCCGTTTGGGAACCTTGGCTGAGGTGGTACCAGAAAAATAGCAGCAGGTGCCAGATTCCAGGTATTTCTACCTAATGGAAACCCAAAAAGGGCGAGTAGAGTCAAGTTGAGTCGAGCTGGTTCGACGGAGTGGAAACATGGCTGTTTGACTGTGAAATGAGAGAAATACCCATCTCACACTGCTTTGTGTTTCCTCTTCTTGTTCATAGCAATTCCTGACCCTGCTAGCAGGAGATGAAGAAGAACACGCTGTACTGTTATGCAACTACTTTCTGTCTATGGGCAAGAAAGCCTGGCTCATTATTGGTACTGCTATACCAGAGGTGGGTGACATCACTTGTAGGATGTAGTAGGCTAGAGTTTAAAAAATGTTTTTCATTTTGTCATTAGTTAATGAGATCACATGATTTTATCTTGTATAATATAATACAATTGATTGGGTCAAAACCAAGTATATGTCTGGACTGTTTGGGGTCAATGTCCAGAATGGAGGACAGAGTTGAAATGTTTTTTGGAACAACTGACATCATCTATCATATTGTCATCCAGCTGCTTTCAACTCTTTATCTCTTTCCCCTCTCACATGTACAGTATTTCAATTCAGCTGAATTCCCAACAAAGCTGTTCTCATGTTTTTCTGTTTCTGTTGTCACGACAACAGAGCAAGTTTGAAACACTGACTGACTGACTATTGGCTTGTGATGTTGCCGGTGGTGCCGTGGCCTTCGCAGGCAGCTCTAAGCTCTGGGATCTTTTCATTTCTCAGGGACCCACAGCCTACGTCCTGACCAGCGAGCAGAGCCGCTACGTGATCTGGAACCCCAGCACCGGTCAGTACTACGGCCAGTATGACACCTTCTGCCCGCTGCAGACGGTCGGTTGCCTGATCAACGCTGACAACGTGAGTGAGGACGAAGCAGCTGTGCACAGTGTTAAGTGTCACTCTTCTGGAATAGTTTTGTGTTGTTTCTGGTAAGTCATTTACTGTTCTACGACTTCTCCAGGTGTGGTTAAACATTCAACAATACACCTCACCCATGAGGATGGTGTTTGACACCGCCAAGGCCAATCTGTGGAAGCCTTTTTTCTCCAGATCCTTCTCCCACCCGGGGCTGTCCAGTGTTCAGGTGAGTGGTAAATTGTGTCTGTGTTTAGTCTCATCGCTGGTTCGATCTGATGATGTCGTTCATGCTTCTCTTCACTCTGCCTTCAGCCAGAGGAGCTGGTGTATCGGCGCACAGACAAAGCAGCTGCAGCAGAGCTTCAGGACAGGTGAGTATCAGCAGCTGCTACTACCACTGTGTCATGCTGATTTTCTTTTCTTTTTTTTAACCTTCCTCTTGTGTTCAGGTCACCACTGACCCATTTTCAAGTTTTTAATGCATAAAAGTACCACATACATTTGTTTATTGCATCAAGGCTTTTTGACTTTGTCAGGAACTTCTATTTAAACAAAATAAAACAAACAAACAAAATTCTAAAATGCTCTGGTTAAAATTATGACATGTAAGGGTCAGTTTCGACCTGGTTATAATGATAACAACAATAATACTGAAATCATAAGTGCAAAACCAACCTTTTCATGGATAAGGAAGCCTTACAACGTAACCAAGAGATGAGAAACAAATGGGATGATAAATAATAGTTTTTTGTGTGTTTTACAGCTGATTTAAGACCCGAGTCAAAACCGATGGTAGCAGAAAGCTGACAAGAGGAAGGTTAAATTGAAGACTGGGGTATACTGACAAAAAAGGCCCAGGGGCCCACACCAAAAAATATTAAAACTAACATTTTCATGGATAAGGACGCCTGACAATGTAACCAAGAGATGAAATACAAATTGGATGAAGAAAAATGTTTTTACAGCTGATTTAAGACACGGGTCAAAACTGACCCTAACACAAGAGATGGTAGCAGAAAGAAACAAGACTTTTTGAGTTACACTTGAGACAAAATCTCACTCTCCACAGAATTGAGAAGATCCTGAAGGAGAAGATCATGGAGTGGCGTCCTCGACACCCGACCCGCTGGAACCGTTTCTGCACCACCACCCTCAAACAGTTCCTGCCCAAACTGGAGCTGACCGGGGGCCGGGACGTGGCTGAGGGGCACCGGCACGAGCTGCAGAACCTGCTGGGAGACAACAGGGTGAGTCTTGAGCTGAGCAACTAATTATGATGTCATCACATCAGCCATCGAACATTATCTCTCCAGATGCTGATGGAAAGCGCATGAACAAGATCCATTATCATAATTGACCACTAATTCTCATATGTTTCCTTTTTAGATTTCAGGATTCCCCCTGCATTTCCCATTCTCTGAGATCCAGCCCATCATAGAGGCGGTGTACAGCACCGGAGTCCACAACATTCACGCATCTAATGTGGAGTTTGCCCTGGCTGTATATGTGCACCCATACCCCAACAACGTCCTGTCTGTGTGGGTGTACCTGGCCTCACTTGTCCGCACATGACCCAGGAGACACTTATTACTGTGCTCTGCTGTAAAGATGAACTTCAGTTATCATAAGGCTTATGACTTTACTCACAATATGCTTGCACACTATTGTAAAGTAAGTCATATGTATAAAATGTGTACGAAGCAAATAATGTTTGATAATATTTCATAAGAATTTTGATATCCGGCCACCTTCCTGACCTTCACAGTGTTTCCTCTTGTCACAGGATGTTTCAAACATAATAAATACACTGAGGAACACGCATTGTAGATATATCAACACAATCCAAACTCACCATGTAGGTCAACACATTCAACACCTCTGACCACCTGCCTCTCCCATTTTTAGGTGTTGATGTACAATTTCACATTTGCACAATTTTTGTTTTCTCAAGAATTAAAAATGATTCTGCCAGACTTTTGTTTCATTGTGTTGCTTATGAACTAAACATTTCCGAAACAGAATGTGCAGGACTTTTGAACAGACCAATAAATCCTGTAACAGATTGACCAGACAGTCAGAGAACTGGAGCAGGCCGAGGACAGAGCAGGCTGTTCCCGACCTGAGCCCGCGGTTCCAACACTCTCTTTCCAGACCTGTTGGCCAGGCGAGTGCTGATTGCTGCAGCAGGTGAAGTGTTGCTCTGTGTCCCACCAGTAGTACAGACCTTTCAAAGACTATCAGACTCCTTCATTGTTTCGCAATTCCAATTTTTCTTTCATCGATCTATCAATCTACACTAAGCAACTCACAATGGTAGAAAAGGTTAATGAAATTAAAGAGTCAGACCTCAGGATTTTGACTGGGTGTGGGAATAGACTGGTTCCGGATTATGGTAGATCAACGCAATGAGTTTGTGTTTGAAACAATGCCACAAACACAGAGGGTCCAGTTCATCTTATTTATTGTTTCTGATGAAAAGGAAAACGAAAGAACACCAAAGATTAGTCCACACAACTCAAATATTCAGATAAGTTAACAACTATTCAAAGTGTAGCCAACTTAATCTTGGTAAACATAACTCAATTTAGTAAAGAGTATAAGGTAGCAACAATATTCTCTCATGAACTATGAAATAAACAAGGAGTGTGTGGAACTTAAAGAGTAACTTCATCATCTACGCAGCTCAACAATCATGGAGTTAGGGAGGATGAGGACTCGGCAGCCAGCTCCTTTGTTCTTCAGAGCAGAAAGGGCCACAGGTGGGCTACCTGCCTCCGCCCTCAGTGATGTGAGGGGAAGGAGGAGGGATAGAAGGAGTTGAGGTGGAAGGAGGTGGGGATTTTCTACATAAGCCATGTTTTTTGTACATGATTTTGTCAAATAAAGTTGAAAAAAAAAAAAAAAAGCCGTTTCCTCCGGACCAGCAGGGGGCAGCACCGCAGGCAGCGGTCATTAAGCCGAGGCGGAACCTTTTATACAGCCTATGGGCGGAACCTTGTGTCTTGTGTTTCCTCCGGACCAGTTAGAGGCGGGAACCACCAGCAGGAAACGATCCGCGGCTCCGTTTGTGTTTATGTTTATATTTATATTTATTATTATTTACCCGTTGACAGACCGAGGAGCGCGAGGCGACATGCAGCGCAGCAGCTGGCCTCTGATTGGTCCGCTGCAGTGGAGCCGCTACGTCAACAAACAGGTGAAGGTGGTGGCGGGAAAAGATGAAGAGGAGCGGCGCGGCTGGCTGCTGACCGTGGATCCGGTGTCCGCGAGGTGAGACATCACACACACACACACACACACACACACACACACACACACACACACACACACACACACACACACACACACACACACACACACACACACACACGTGACGGAACAGGCGGTGATAACATGGTGACGTCACTCAAACTGATTGATAATCGATACACCACAGTTATACTGTTACACCCTGAGCTTTTATTTTGAAGGAGCAAACACTGTGTTGCTTCCTGTGGAGTTTTATTTTGATGAGACCAGATTCAGACCAGCGGGGTGTTGCACAAAAGTAGAATAAAGAAATCCATGATAACTGATCGGAGCATCTCGGCTTTATGCACAGCTCCACTACTTCCTGAACATAAACCAGCTCCTTTATTTCCTGTCTTACATCATTGGACCAACTGATTAATCCAGGGGCCTCATTTATCAAAGAGCGTGTAAAAGTCCTCTTAAATTTTCAGTACGACGGAAAGGCAAAATGTGCGTACGACCAAAAAATATACACTCTTTTCAGATCTATCAAACTCCGCGTACACACGGCTGCACGGTATTTCCCTTGATAGATCACACCGGACCTGAGAAAAGCGTGGATGAGAACACGCCTCATACCCAGCCCCCTAAACGGCCCCACGCAACCATAAGTGGTCAATGCAAATCAGTTACGTGCATATTAAGTAGCCATGTGCACTCTGGAAACGTGTGGAATGACGTCAGTGGAAGACGGTGAAGACAACAGACGGACGGAGAGCGGAGAAAGAAGCGGAATTTCTCTGAAAGCGAGATACACGGTAACACGGCAATATCAGTCAGAAACATCATCTTGCATTGAAAGGCTTCAATAAATACAAAAAACTCCCAAATCTAAATGAAACAGAACAGAAAGAAGAATAATCATATTTATTCTGCCCCTTATTTTAGATCATGTCATAATAATTTAAAGCAGGGTTTCCACTGCCAGTCAGTACTTTGCACCCCTTTCCACTAACCCCCAACTTCCGTTCACTGGAAGACTTTGATTTTCATTTGTGCATAGCTATATATTTAAAAAAAAAAACATTGAAGTCCACCAGTCTGTGACTTTTCCTAAAATGATGTTGGGCAGCACCCATTTTTGTTAAATACAATAAATATTATTCACACAAAAAATATCGATCATGTTTTCTCATTTGCTTTGATTTGCGCCGACATTATTGGGCTTGCTGCTTGCTTGTGTGTGTCCAGTCTGGCTACGTAACACACGCACGTCGCAGAAATTATTTTCCAGACTGGACAGACGGGTTGTGGAAGAGGTGTAGCCTACATGCAGGGGGAAATATCAATATGATATCAAAAGAAAACGAAATTCGTTTTATAAAGCCAGTATTTAGGAGCAAACTAGTGTAAATGCACAGGGGAAAAATCTGAGTTGCTGTGCTTTTCATGTAAAGTGCCGACGTCAACACGTGTGCGGTGGTGGTGGTGGTGGTGGGGGGGGGGGGGGGGTCATGATCACCACCACTTGCTACTTCAAACAGTGTCCGCGCTCCTCTCTCCCTCGCATACTGCAGTTCTCTGACTCTGCAGCGGCGTCGCCAATTCCTCCTGTTCTTCAAAAAGCGTGTAAATGCCGGTACGCCATGGTCGGACTGGTCGTAAATTTTTGCTCTTACTCCCGACAAGTTTTGGTTTGATAGATCCCAAATTAGGCGGAGAAAAGTGCGTACGCACAAAATGGGGGAAAGAGCGTGTAAAAAAGCGTGTATCCACAATGATAAATGAGGCCCCAGGTGTGTCTGAGACGTCACAATGATCAGTCACACCTGGATTAATCAATTGGTCCAATGATGTAAAACAGGAAATAAAGGAGCTGGCTTAAGTTCAGGAAGTAGTGGAGCTGTGCAAAGAGCCGATTGGTTGCACTAACGCCGAGCCAGACTGAGGAGCAGCAGCTTGGTCAAGCAGACCGGTGTTGCACAAAACCTAGATCAGGGATTAAGCCGGGATATGTTGGTTATCCTGGCTGAATTTAGCCTCAAGTCGGTTGTTCAAAAGCTGGATACCTTTATCCTGGTCAAGTTACTATGGTGATTTATTCTTTGCAGCTAGCCTGCTCCAGACCATAATAACAGCCAGGCATAGTTGATTCTGTTGTCTTTATCTGTCGAGTCAGCAGTCACTCTGAGCAGAAATCAACGTGTTTCATACATGTTCTTATGTACATATTGGCCTGATTTCTAAACAAATAAAATACATTTACAATAATCAAATAACATGAAACATTTACAATATTTATTAGGTTATTTTTCTTTTCTTTTTTTTTCATAATTAGGCCTATTCATGTGCTTCTCACACTGAATCTTTGCATCTGTCAGCGCTTCCTGCTTCTTCAGATGCAGGGCTACAGATGTCTGACGGTTTGTGAAATCTGTAAAACACATTAGCACAGAATTGTGCACACTGTTCCTCAGCCAATACTCACTATTTTATTATCTGTGACCCATCTATGATATTTTCTATGACCACTAGTACTACATGGCTTCTCATAAAAAGCAATGGAGCAAAAATAGCAATAGATTTATTTTTATTCGCGACCCGGACTCGGATAAGCGGCGGACAATGGATGGATGGATGGATGGATGTTACAAAATACAGTATATTGGCCGAATATTGGTTGAGGGAAGAAAACAAGAATACAATTGTTTGAACAACCACCTTCCAAATAATTTATACACCTCATGTGAACATTGTTATCAGCAACTTATTGAAGCACCAGACTGCATGATGTTCTTATATTTAATTCATTTTCACCTGTTGCACTTTTGGCCACTTCCTTTCACAAATCAACAGTTGTGCACTTTGCCTAAATGATGAGCAGTGGAAGATGATTCATTTGCACAAATTCCTTGAAGTACATAACAAGTAATACAAGTTCATACAGCAAAAGTGGCCAAAAGTGCAACAGGTTAAAATGAATTAAATATAAGAACATTATGCAGTCTGGTGCTTCAATAAGTTGCTGATAACAATGTTCACATGAGGTGTAGCCTATAAATTATTTGGAAAGTGTCTTCTCACACTCACTCAATTTTATTCTTATTCTCTTTCCTCAACCAATATTTAGGACAATATATTTTGTAGCATCTATATGCTATTTTCGCTCCATTGCTTTATATGAGAAGCCAGTGATGTATAGCTACTAGTGGTCATAGAAAATATCATAGATGGACACAGATTTGTAAATGCATTTAGTTTAATACAGTAGCCTACATAAGAACATGGAATAACTGAGTGAAACACGTTGATTTCTGATCAGAGTGACTGCTGACTGTTATTATGGTCTGGAGCAGGCTAGCTGCAGAGAATAAATCACCATGGTAAACTTGACCAGGATAACCAACAAACCCGGTTTAACCCCTTATCAAGGTTTCTCTCACACCCTGAGCTTTTATTTTGAAGGAATCATTCGGTTCAGACGCTGTGTTACTTCCTGTGGTATTTTATTTTGATGAGACCAGAACCGGATCTGGTCTGAGCTGGATCTGGTCTGAACTAGATCTGGTCTGAGCCTTTCTCTGATCTGGATCTGTTTCTGTCTCTCTGTCTCTCTGGTCCTGGTCCCGGTCCAGTCTGGTCCTGGTGGACTTCGGCGCGGCCGGCCAGACCTCGGTCCAGGTGGTGATGGGCCACGCGGTGCAGGAGGTTCTGGTCCTGAAGGACCCGGACCAGGAGACTCTGGACCGGCTCCAGACCTGCTTCCTGCCCCCGAGGACCCGGGTCCTGGACCCGGAGCAGCTGAGGACCCGGAGGGACCAGGTCCGGGTCTGGCTGGACCAGAACCGCGTCCCGGTGGAGCAGCACGGCGAGGAGCTGCGCGTGGCGGCGGTTCTGACCGTCAGACCGCCGTACGGACCCGAGGACTGCTGCAGCGCCAACCAGATCATCCTGGACCGGGTCCAGAAGCTGATCCGGTCCAAACCAGATCATCCTAGACCGGATCATCCTGTACCGGATCCTGAGACGGAACCAGAACCAGAATCCGATCCGGCTCCGACCGGATGACGTGTTGATCCACATCCAGAGACGGAGACGGACAAAGACACTTCCTGTCTGTCCTCAGTGTTGAGACGCTTTTACTGTGAAATGTCCTCATCTGACTTCCTGTTATGCATTTTCAAAATAAAAGTTACATTTGCTAAAAACCCTCAGCCTGGCTCGGCGTTCGTGAAGCCAAGATGCGCCGATCAGACTAGGTCAAGCCGCGCTTACTCAGTTATCCTGGATTTCTTTATACTACTTTTGTGCAATAGCCCTCTGAAGTACATAACAAGTACTAATACAAGTTCATACAGCAAGAGTGGCCAAAAGTGCAACAGGTTAAAATGAATATATGATATGAACATTATATGAACATTATGCAGTCTGGTGCTTCAATAAGTTGCTGATAACAATGTTCACATGAGGTGTAGCCTATAAATTATTTGGAAAGTGTCTTCTCACACTCACTCAATTTTATTCTTATTCTCTTCCCTCAACCAATATTTAGGCCAATATATTTTGTAGCATTTATATGCTATTTCTGCTCCATTGCTTTTTATGAGAAGCCAGTGATGTATAGCTACTAGTGGTCATAGAAAATATCATAGATGGACACAGATTTGTAAATGCATTTAGTTTAATACAGTAGCCTACATAAGAACATGGAATAACTGAGTGAAACACGTTGATTTCTGATCAGAGTGACTGCTGACTGTTATTATGGTCTGGAGCAGGCTAGCTGCAGAGAATAAATCACCATAGTAACTTGACCAGGATAAAGGTATCTAGCTTTTGAACAACCGACTTGAGGCTAAATTCAGCCAGGATAACCAGCATATCCCGGCTTAATCCCTGATCTAGGTTTTGTGCAACACCCCTCAGATTATAAGGAATTTGTGCAATGAATCAACTTCCACTGCTCATCATTTAGGCAAAGTGCACAACTGTTCATTTGTGAAAGGAACTTGAGTTGTGATTATAGTTTTGGATTATTCAATCAGTCTGTAGTTGTCCGCTGCGCTCTCTCTGAGCTTTATGACAGCTGTGCTTTTTTTTCTTCAAAGAGGTGAGTCACCTGACGTCAGCATTAAGATTAGTAATTCAGTTACTTCTTGGGGAAAGTAACTAGTAACTATAACTAATTAACCTTTAAAGGTACATTGTGTAGGAATTCCTCCATCTAGCGGTGTGGTTGTATATCTCAAGCAACTCAATCGTATTTTTCATGCTGCATTCAGGTGAAATTGGGCAGACGGCAGACGGACGACAGCCGCTGCACGTAACGGCATAAACAAGCCTCTATGTAAACAAGTGATCCGTCAGCACGAGGCAAAACGATACACGTGACAATGTGTTGTCATGGCGATGTGGTAATGTTTTACCGGCTTTCTCTGGACTTCTGTGACTAAAACGACATCTGGTTTGTTAGCGACGGCCGTCTGCCCGACTGCAGGTGAATGCAGCATCAGTGTAACGCTCCATTCCTCCTCACTGCGTTACCGCTGTGACTTTTCACAGACGCCACCTCAACCTGAGCCGACAGCTCCGGTGTCTCCGCTGAGTTTCCGTGGTTTCCTACCGTCACGCTGCCACTGAACGTAAAAACATGGAGACACCACATGGCAGCCAGCACCGAGCTTACCCGCTCCATGTAGATATGAATGATATGAACGGCAAATTCAGAGCTTAAAGGAACACTTCAGTTTGTTGATGTTAATGAAAAACAGACTGAAGAACCAAATAATCGATTTTCATGAAGAGATAAACTGAAGCATCAACAAACTGAAGTGTTCCGGTAAGCTCCACACCTCGATTATTGTTGAGGTTTGGTCGTGCGCTGCTTCATCACTTATAAAGAAACTGCAAATTGCTCAGAACAAGGCAGCACGATATTTATTGTGCTGTCCATACAGAATTGATTGATTACACACTAGGGGTGGGCAAAAATATCGATATGGCAATATATCGCGATACTTTATACCGCGATACGATATTGATATTCAATATTTAAATATCGATTTATTTTTTTTCAAAAAAAATTTTTTTTTTTTTTTCAAATTTTTTTTTTTCAAATAATAAATCATGTTTCAGACGTAAATCCAGTCCGCGAGGTGTCACTGTACTGCTACCTCAGACAGTGTGTTGTACATGCAAATATGTTGTTGTAACTTGCACTTGTATAAAATGGCATGGATAATTTGAATGACATTGTTTTGACTCAGTTTGTCCCATAAATTATCACTATCATCTGATATATATACAACTCGGATTTTAAGATGCATAATGCCTTTTACATTTTTCAGTGAACTATGTAGAATATCGCTATATATTGCAATATATCGCAAAATTTGGATATCGCAATATCGTATCGTATCGTGACTCAAGTATCGTGATGCGTATCGTATCGTGAGGTCCTTGGCAATACCCAGCCCTAGTTAGGACGTCAGGGGAGCATTGCATTGTGGGATACAGTACGCGATGTAGACTGGTCAGATGCATACTGGAGATATTTTCCGAATCAGTACGACATCCGGGAACTTTTCGCATACTGCAGATTTTGCTTTTGTTCGCATACTGCATACTGCATACTACCATTTTGGCCAAATCAGTACGTACTAGCAGTATAGTATGCGGTTTCGAATACAGCCTCAGTAACTCAATGGTCCATGTCACTACCCGATTTGCAACGCTACCCGATTTGAGACAATACTGGTCTGCGCCATAGACATATAGAGAGTAGATGCCGCATCGAACGTTGGGCCGCAAGAAATGCAGCCGCCATCTTGAACCGGTCATTCTACCAGATAAGTTCTATGATTGACTAGTTGGGCCTATGAGTTGAGCAGCAGAAAGAACAAGATGCCAGAGCACTGTGCAGCGTATTCCTGCTCTAATCGGCGGACAATCGAGAACAGGACTCGGGGGATTACTTTTCACAAGTAAGATTGAACATTACTATTGGTTGTATTTTGTGAATCGAATATTACTGTACTGTATTTATGTCCACGGTCCCCGTGTTTCCCCGGCTATGAACTAAGTGACTGAGATTACAACTGACACAAGAATGCTATTGTAGAAATAAAACAAATATTACTGGTGTAGAATGAGGGTTCGTTGTGGTGGTATAAATCTTGATGATCGGGAAAACAGGTACTTTATGTTTATGTTTACACTCCACTTTACTGACCGGCCCCGTCACCATGACAACCACAAACAATCACCACTACCACACACATCACAGGCAAGGGGAAACAGCTGATGATAACGACACATAGGAATACACTAGGCTACAAAATAATAACTATTAATATATTAACTTTACACTGGTATAACATTGACCAGCGAATTTTACACAGGTGGCACAGACTTTCTCATTGGCCACACTTTGATTGTAATAACGTCCTTCACCAGAGTCTTCCTCATTAACACACCTATCCGATCAAATAGCCACTTCTCTCGTCCACACAGTTGGAGAAAGGGTCTGGTTATGGATGCTTTCGGTGACTACAACATAGAGGAAGAGGGCAAGTTTATCAGCAAATGTTATGCAAAATTCAGATGTCAAGCCATCAGTTCCAGAAGATTTGTTTAGGCTAATTTAAGTTGCTGAATGGTCGATCTGACTGGTTAGGCTACTGTTAATCCCACTATGAATATTAAAATACGCCGAACCGTGTCCTGTCCTTACACTGAGTGGAGCGGTAGACCGGTCCAAGATGGCGGCCCCACCGCTCGTCAGCGCCAATAGGCCCAACCATAGACATATATAGCCTACATAGACGCCGCATTGACTGCTGCCTTCCACTAGAGCGACGTGCCTACAGGGCGGCCATCTTGGAACAGGACTACTCACTCCTGCAGTGCATTACTTCCATAGAGGTATTATGTAAAAGTGATCATAATTCGCTCAAATGTCAAGCTATTTTCACGGGGTTTGTTTGTAACAAATGTCAGACATGATAAATATGTAGATCAGGTCTTTATTTAAGGAGTTTTTTTAAGGGTATATATTATTATATTATAGGCTTATTATTAGTGCCTCGTGCTGGGCAGCCAGCCAGCCTCCCCTCCAGAGCTCTGACAACACACGAAACACACTTTGCTCGGCACCAGCACCGGTACCAGCAACGATGATTGCATTGTACCGGTACCGATACTGACGACGGCAACAAATTCACGTGGGCTGCTCTCAGGACACAACACAGGCAGCAGACAGCTGCCCCTCATCAACCGCAGCACCAGCACCACGTAACCGGACCGTTGCTAGGGACGCCGCTTGTTAAGCCGTGCCGGTAGTTTTCTTTTTCAGAGGTAATTTATAGATTAATAACGTCGCATTTTAACCAACATTTTGTCTCAAATGAGTTATTTCAGCAGTAAGCAGCTGTGTAACAGGCGGGATGATGTAGTGAGCTGGTGATATTATGAATGGAACCTGGACTCAGAGCTGAGGGCTTCTGTCCGTCCTGGGTTTATTTCACTCTAACAACCTGCTCACAATTATCCTTAACTTACATCTGACCTCTGAAAAGTGATTCTACAAGATCTGTTTTATATGTTCCCCTTATTAACACATCCATATGCGGCACCGAAGTCTGGTATATTTTCCGAAGCGTGTCTGCTGATAACATAGGGGAAAAAAGTAAAACCAGCATTTTCAAAATATCCAAGCATCCTGTATCATACCTACATGTCTGACGTTTTTAACAAATCAAACCGTTTGGAAATCGGTCCAAAATTCATCGAATTTGAGGTTGAGGAGTTCCTCTTTTCCCCATAGCTGCATGCACTGCAGCCTCTGTCAGTCCTGTTCCAATATGGCGGCGCGTAGGCACGTCGCCCCACAGCCAATGCGGCGTCTATGTATATATGTCTATGGGCCCAACGTTCGATGCGGCGTCTACTCCTTATATGTCTATGGTCTGCGCATGCGCAGACCGGCCGCCATCTTGGACAGCTGCCTACGGCAACTCCACTTGGACAAACTTCATTTGGGCACTGCCCGATTTGCGTACATGCTTAAAGTTCTGTGAATTTAAAATATGGTACTGTGAAAATGATTAAAAAATAAAATAAAATAAAAACCGTGGAGGTCCGTCATAAGACAGCCGCGGCAGACTCGTTTATTCAGTGAGTGTTGTGGTAGTTGTGATTGTTTGTGGTTGTCATGGTGATGAGGCCGGCGAGAAAAGGCGACAGTAAACATAGAGAGCCTAAGCGGAAGCAGGAAGTAACGGTCACCATGGGACCTCAACTCTGAAAAACTCGCCATTCAAATGAACGGGACGGAAAATTTTATTTCGTGATCCGTTTGAATTGTGCCATGAGAAAAAAATATGTCCTCTACCTGTTTAAAACATCACGTTTCATCCCGAGAAATCAGCCGTTTGTTGTAAAGCTACTGTAGAATAAAATTCAGAAGAATCTGTAAGCAGAAAGACTACAAGTCGCGTAGGTGACGTCACACACCAATTGCCGCCCTTTCCCGTGTCAGTTGGTGACGTATTTTCTGTGGGACACAGATCTGTAGTCCGTAGAGCGGTCTTCACACAAAATACATTCTTCTGTTGCCGTTTTATGATAAACTGCTGATTTCTCGGCATGAAACGTGATGTTTTAAACAGGTAGAGGACATATTTTTTTCTCATGGCGCAATCCAATCGGATCACGAAATAAAATTTTCAGTCTCATTCATTTGAATGGCGAGTTTTTCAGAGTTGAGGTCCCATGGCGCCGTTACTTCCTGCTTCCGCTTAGGCTCTCTATTAAAAGTCCGCCTGTGTTCCTGTTTTCTGAGCATCAAGATCCATACCACCACAACGAACCCTCAATTTACATTACTAATAAAGTATTTTAAAAAAATTAATAAAAAGATAAACCGTCTCTGGCGACGCACATAGGGCAGTGATCCTAAGTCAATTCAACTAAGTTGAGTTGCCGTACGTGGCTGTCACAAATCGGGTAGCGTTGCAAATCGGGTAGTGACAGTCAGTCCCTCCAGGAATTCGCGATGTTGCGATCGCAACAATTAATGCAAATTCAGCAAATCCCCGCGAATTTTTGCGATCTTGCAATTTTGTAAAATCACCGCAACTTTTCCGCAAATTGGACCAATTGTCGGTGCTTTCCGCGAGTTACACAGCAGAGAGTGCGGGTATGGACGGAGCGGTGGTTGAAAGTGAGTCCACGGAGGAAGGCCGTGGCTGGGCTGACGGCAAGAAACTACAACATACTACTACATACAACGTGCACAAAGTGATAAGTAAAGGAACACGAGAATCATTCTATAATTAGGGGTACATGTCATGTCCTTAGGCTTTGGTCATCAACTATAAATTCTTTGCTAAAAGTTTATTTAATGTAATTACTAATTTTATGTCAGGGCACATTTCCCTTTCATTTGATATGAAAATCCAACAGATCCCATCATTTATTTTTTGTTAAAAATGCATATTCTGTGCTGAAATAGCTGTTTTTGGGATGTCCAATTTGCTAAGTACAAAGTTTTGCTCTTCAGGAGAACACAAAAAAAAAATTTTTTGTGTACAATTTTTACATATAGTTATTCAAAAACAGTGAAAAAACTCGAGAAATGTGTTTTTAAAAGTATTTTTTGCTTTAATGTACACTAAATAATTCATTTTGAGAGTGTCCGAGAACTCATGTCAACCGTGTTACCAATTGACCCCTTCCCCAATAACCAAGCAATGGTTCACTCCAAAGTCCAAAGTTCAACATCATGTGATGCCACTTTTCTTTTTGGAGGGAAACTTGAAGATACTATGGTAAATTTCTACTCCTCCTCTTCAATATTTTCTCAATATTAGGGTGTGCGCATAGAGCGGGTTAATTGACCGTCAACTGTGTTACCAACATATTCTTTTGAACTTTCTTTAGTTGCTATATTGACGAATATGTAGGGAAAGTGTATAAAAACATGAGTTAATTAAGGTCATGTGGTGATGGATCAGAAGTCTGCAGTTAGCACAAGGCCCCAAAAATGGCTGAAATGTCAGCCTGTGTTACCTGTCAACCGTGTTACCCACAGTTGAAAGGGAGTAACACAGTTGACATTGTTGGGTGTTTCAACTGTATACTGCTGTCAACCGTGTTACTTTGTCAACTGTGTTACGTGTGGTTTTTTTGTCATAAATGTTTTAAATACTCTGATAAACTGTAACAAAGACGATTGGGGCTCTCTCTGGATAAGGAGATATTACATAAATATGGTGAATATTTCTGAATTCAGTGTTTTCAGTGGATTCAGTGGATTTATGTGGAAAAAAGATCCATCCTTCATGGTAATATCTCACAGAATTGACATGATAACGCTCAAAATTCATAAAATCCAATTAGTTAAACAAACAACCTCAAAACCCTTGGTGAGTGGACCTGAAAGCTTTCAAGAAAATGTGTTATCAAATCTGTAGCACTTCACACATGCTTTCTATGACCAAACATTTGTCCGTAACACGGTTGACAAAATAATGTATCCAATAATTATTTTCACAAATATATTTAAATAGACATTAAAGATTAAGCTTGGCAAATTATGAATTAAGCACATTAAGGGGGTATACTATGGAGACATCAAGTTTATTTTTCAAAAAAGAATACAGATTTTTCTGGTTTTGGATATGCTGAAATGTACCCCTAATTAGTGTGTGAGTTGTCCTGGTTGACCACCCGAGGCTGTGTCAACCCCGCAGCAATCGCCGAGGGGGAATCCAGTGAGTGCGCCACTGCAGGGCCGGAGCGGAGCAGCCGGCGGCCAGGTGCCCCTTCCCCCATCCTAAGGCCCTGGCCCTGGATTTGAGTAGCCACCCTCCCCTTTTTATTCAAAGACTGGACTGTTTTAATGGCATTTTAAAACAGTTATTTTACCACAATTTTTAAACAGACATTTTAATTAAAAGTAAAACAACTTTCAACTCTATATAATTTTCCTGTGCCTTTCTTAACAAGTGGAAAATTGCTGGTATAACAGGACCTCACATTATTTTGTGACATTTCAAAATTTTACATTTTCCTTTGATTTCTAATTATTCAGAACAAAACTGCAACTTTTTTTTGCAACTTTAGCTGTCTCCCGCAATTTAGTCGCAACAAAAGCGCTTAAAACATCGCAACATGCACTGCAATTTTTTCAAAATGTGGCCGCAAAATCAGGCATTTTAGGCCGCAACAATCACAAAAAAAGCCCGCGAAATCCTGGAGGGACTGGACAGTCCATAATAAAATATTGTTTTCCAGCGGATATCTTAGTTACAACATGATTGAGCTAACTAAATATTTTTTTGCATGGATCGTTTATTAAGTTATTGAGTTATTAAAAATCGCTGCTAACGGCTAGCAGCTAACGGCTAGCGCCGCTCCTGCTGACAGCAGACCAGGAGAGAGAGAGAGAAAAAATAAATGAAATGTCGTTGGTGGGTGCTTTGGTTGGGTTTAGGCAATGAAGAAAGGAGTTGGTTAAGTTTAGTAAAAAGAGCAGGTAGTGGCTAGACAGGCCGGAGAGAGAGGGGGGGTTCTTAGAATAACATAGAAATAATATACACGAAGAAGAGCAACTTCCAGTCGTGACTTCCGGTATGGATCAGCTGGGCTAATGGCGGCGCCCTTGTCCCTGCATACGGGTACTCTTGGTTTTCCTTATCATCAAGCCTATACACAACGAACCCTCATTCTACAGATAGATAGATAGCATAACAACAGTTATTCAATAAATTCAACCCACATAATTCAACTTTACAATAGGATAGGTCTAGTGTATGTTTACGGTATGTAGCCTACTGTACCGTATACCAAAATTGGATTATCAAATGGACAAATAATTAAACTAACGTTACGACAAGATGTTTATAGTGGTAGTGTCAGCAAGAGATAAACTAACAACGCTTCCATACAAGGCATAAAAATAATATATGATGGATGGATGATACTTTGAACAAATAAAAAGGTAAAAGCACAGGTAACGATAGGTGACACTACTACAACCCACTAAAAGCACAACCTAGTAGCCTACAGGACATTAATCACATATTTTAGTCTATGCAGTTTTTTTAAAAAGGTGAGTTTATATTTTTAAATAATACTCACCTAACGTTAATGTAACGTTAGGCTAAAATGAACACAGAACAACCTGTCAAGGATACGTAACTAAAAAGTTTAGGTTGAATTAACGTTAACGTTACGTTAATGTAACGTTACTTTAACAGGCCCGACTTACGTTTGTAAGTTTGACGTTTTGTTGTTGTTGTTGTTGTTATTGTTGTCGTCGTCGTCGTTGTTATTGTTGTAGTAAACTAGAAAATTTCCTCTGGGGAAATTTTGAATGGGCCACGGGGCTACTGCCGGTTTTGCCATCTCTGTCAACATGGGAATCAAACCCACGATCTTAAGGTCAAGACAGAGCTGATCAGACAGACACATGATCATCTTTCTATAAGCACTGATATGGAGGAGCTGTAACCACATTAGGTTAACTGTGTGTGTGTGTGTGTGTGTGTGTGTGTGTGTGTGTGTGTGTGTCTGTGTGTCTGTGTGTGTGTGTGTGTAATAGGGCTGGGTATTGCCAAGGATCTCACGATACGATACGCATCACGATACTTGAGTCACGATACGATACGATATTGCAATATCCAAATTTTGCGATATATTGCGATATTCTACATACCGTAGATGACCAAATAATCGCCCGCGTGCAAATACGCGCCTGTGCTCTAATAGCCGCCGGGGTCCGACCTCATTTGGCATAATAAACGCCGGTTCAATTAAACGCCCGGGCGATTAAGTGTTTACCATAGTCTTGCACAGAAAACAAAAGTTTTTTTTAACAGCGCTTCACTGGCTCTCACCTCTTCTGTCAGTCAGCCCCTCCTCTCGCTCTCTCTCTCTCGCATGCAGGCGCACACACACACACACAGACACACAAACACAGGCGCGCTAGACTGAGGGATATAGGGATATAGATAAATGCGCTAATGTACAGTGTTGAAATTACCGCGATCGACCCCCCTTCCGTTATCATTCATAACACTGCTCTGATCAGCTCCCTGTGTCGCGGTTACACAGACAAACTGTCTTTTTATCTATTGTCTGATGTCAATAAAGATGCGTTGGGGAAAAAAGTTTTGTTCCAGTGGTCCTATGGTGAGCTCCTTGTTCTTTGCATGATGGTCTGGTGCTGCTCATTGCAAAAATAAATTGTAGCCTGTTGCAAATACGCGCCTGGTTCTTATAAACGCCTGGGGTCCAAGTCGATTTAGCATATTAAACGCCCGGGCTAATAAATGGTCATCTACGGTAGTTCACTGAAAAATGTAAAAGGCATTATGCATCTTAAAATCCGAGTTGTATATACATCAGATGATAGTGATAATTTATGGGACAAACTGAGTCAAAACAATGTAATTCAAATTATCCATGCCATTTTATACAAGTGCAAGTTACAACAACATATTTGCATGTACAACACACTGTCTGAGGTAGCAGTACAGGGGACAGCTCTCCATTCCGACACATCTCCACTTCGACACCCCGCTGTTCCGAAATACCCCCACTTCGAAACACCGCTGTTCCGACACCCTCCTCCCCCGCAGCTGTCCAATGTCCAAGGTGCTGAACCGCATGGCGTTGTTTACACTCTGTGTTGTGGCTTGTCTGTGAAACGTGCGCTGCTCAGGGACTGGGCAGACCTGTCCCACTTACTTTCTCCCCGACTCCGTTGTTAGAGATCTCCCGCACAGTAATAGAAATACACTTTTTTTCTCCCCCCCTGCGCCGCTCGAGCGCGGCTGAACCCGGCTTGAGCTCACAGGGCGCGAGGCTGCTGCAGCCGCCGCTCGTGCTGACAGCTGACTGAGGGAGATGCTTTGGTTGGGCTTAGGCAATGAAGAAAGGAGTTGGTTAAGTTTAGTAAAAAGACCAGGTAGAGGCTAGACAGGCTAAGCATAATGAACATTATATGTCATTAATATTAAGTATTTGCTTGTTTTGCAGTTAATTATGCACATGATCCGTTTCGACCCCAAAAAGGAAAAAAGGATCAATGCGCACTGCACACTGGGGTTTTCCCCCAATAGCCTTTTCGGAATAGCGGGGTCTTTAGAAAAAATAGAAAACCCCGCTATTACGATAAATTGAAGTCTATTGTCGGAAAGGCGGGGCTTCGGAAAGGCGGGGTGTAACCAGCAGTACAGTGACACCTCGCGGACTGGATTTACGTCTGAAACATGATTTATTATTTGAAAAAAGAAATTTTGTTTGAAAAAAAAATAAATCGATATTTAAATATTGAATATCAATATCGTATCGCGGTATAAAGTATCGCGATATATTGCCATATCGATATTTTTGCCCACCCCTAGTCTTAACCGTAACCAGAGCGTAACCAAAGACGGTAGTGTAGCCGTGTACCGTAACTATAGTTTAATAAAATAAAACTTAATGCAGACTGATCGGTTCATTGTAAAATATTTATTTATTTTTTGTAAATGTGGTGATTTCTGTACGTAACGTTAGGCTCCAGAGCCCAGAGGCAGCGCTGCTTACACACAAGAAGCTTCACTTTACATTCAATCAATGAAAAATTTCATCAATGAGACCAACATTTATCTCCTGAAAATAATTTAACCAGCCGGTGGTAAACCTTTAAAAACCTGTGGGTAAGTTAATTAGCGACCGTTTTCTCCTCCGGAATGACGTCGTAGTGCTGGCCAGCCGAGCACGTCAGGAGCCGGGCTGCTGCCTCTGTTATGTCCCGGTCGCTGCGGAGCTTCACTTCTCCGAAAAACATCGGAGCAAACTTTTAAACAGCCGTCATTTGGATAAACTGGCCGTATATTTGGAGTCTTAACAGTTACTTTCTCGCATGAAAAAATATTAAAACTTAATAAAGTTACATAATTACAGCGCTAGAGCGAGAAATAAAACAGCTTTTAGCCTGTTTTACAGCTACTGCTACCGGTTGCCGTGAAATGCATTTTGGGAAACTCGTATACTGCATACTGCGATGATAACGGCGTCGGTCTACTGAAGTAGTACCGTATACTGAATCCCACATTCAGTATGCAGTATACAGTACATATAACGCAGTATGTAGTAGGCAGTACGGTAGTATGCGGTTTCGAAAACAGCCTGAGTTATTTTTTTATCTACATAGAAATGATACACACGAAGAAGAGCAACTTCCGGTCGTGACTTCCGGTATGGATCAGCTGGGTTAATGGCGGCGCCCTTGTCCCTGCATACGGGTACTCTTGGGTGAACGATCTGTCGTAAAAACTACTTGTGCGCATGCGCGGGTGAAACAACATGATTGGGCTATAATTTTCCCGGTTCGGCTGTGACAACGCAGGTGATTGGCTGTTGGTGAAAGGGGCGGGATATGCGCCATCTTTGGCGTCGCAGCTTTCCCCATTCAAAACGGGCAGAGTGGTCTGTCTCCTCATATTATTACGTCTCTGCTCTAGTCCAGAGTCCTGCACGGGTCCAATTTTGGAAACCCGCGCCCGCCCGACCCGTTGGTTTTTAAGCCTGTGTCCCGACCCGTCACCCGTGATTATTTCTGATTACCGTGATTACAACCCAGATCAATATTAAGACCCGTTGCCCGACCCGCTGCCCGTTAGATCGCCGTCTTCACCGGCGATAACGGGGGTACAGCTGTACTCTTTAGAAAAAAGAAAAAAGAAAAGAAAAGAGAGAGGAGGGAGGGGGGGGAACCGTACTCTTTCGCGGCTATTTCCGGAACGGAGAATGATAGCGATGTAATTCTTTTTTTAATGAAAGCAGGACACTTCAGCCTTTAAATTGATCCCATCGGTGTGTTTGTAGCTTACCCAGAAGCCGAGCAGTCAAGCCATGACAGGCTAAACTCCAGGGAAAGCTGTGAGCGGTCACACGAGCGGCCAAAGATCGTTTATTTACATCAAGATGCTGCTCTGTTGTTGCCGTGAGTGATAAAAAAAAAAAAGATTTGCTACGCTGGTTCATGCAGCAGCGCGTGAGTTTTCCTCTGTAGGCCTACACATTCACCCGCGTACCCACCCACGTTCATTTGAGTTCCGCCCGTGACCGACCCGTGAATTTTCACAAGACAGCTTATCCACCCGTTGAACACCGTTTTTGCGGGGTACCCGTCGGATACCCGCGGGGATCCGACCCGATGCAGGACTCTGCTCTAGTCAACAGACGGTGTTGTAGCTGCTGCTGCTGCTGCTGCTGCTGTGTGTGTGTGTGTAACGTTGTGAGGGGTGTGTGACCGGGGGAGTCAGCCTCTCTCCTCCCGGTGACTGCTGTTTATCACGGTGTGAATACGTTAACGTTAGCGCTGTAAACTCGTTATATGAAGGAACAAGACAGTAGTGGTCTCCCCTGTGTGTGAACATGAGCTACGTTTAGTTAGCTGGCTGTTTCACGTGTTTCAGCTAGACTGAAGAGCAAGTGGGACGGAAAACCTCTGAAATCAGTTGGCTGAATGTATTTATAAGTAGAGCGGAGCAGGGGGCGGGTTTATGTAAGTACAGCCGCTTTACGTAAAGCGGCCTTCGACTTAGGCCCGCCCATTCAAAACCTGCACACAGAACAGTCTCTGAGGCCTAGCTCCTCAAGGAAATGATGAATGGGAAAAATACTTTTGACATGTTTTGAGGGACACATTTAAGGCCTAATTAATATAATAAGAAGAAAATTACTGAATTTGGTTTACTCGGTCTTTAAACATAGATGGGCGACAAACATAATACTTAGGGAGGTATTTTTCTCTTAGATATGCAATACATGTAGGCCTAGTTCTTGCATTCAAACAAAACGTGGAACTCATCACCAATCTGACCGTCTTTGCAGAGGTCACATAACCTCCGGCTTCTATCAAGTCCTAACGGGGGTTGGATAATATCCATGGTGTCACAGGAGTCCTCTGTATTATTATATAGACTATAACATATCCATGTGTGATAACCAGTCTATGGTGATAACCCTTAGCCAGGCTAGCGCCGCCTACTGGTTCCGGCAAATTTCATTTGCCTCAACAATGTAGTCAGGACACTAGCAATGCGTTTCGGTTTGCTCCGTCCGCCAGAGTGGACGGACCAATCAGCGAACAGACGGGTAAGTGAAGGCGATGACGTTGAACTCAAGCACTCAAGATTAACCTATGAGCTTAACCGGTGTATAGCACACGTGACCACCAAGCAGCAGCGATTAGTTGAAGCAAATGTAAGCAACCGCCTCCCGGAAGCAAACGAATCCCTATGGCTCGTGTTCAGACGCTATATGAAATGTAATGAAATAAGCGGCTGATGCATCAGGCTAGATAACCCTGCCCTGAACACTGGATTCAGAGTCCTGTTGTAATGTTCATTTTGTTCAGCAGGGGGCGCAGTTAGACCGTTTATTGGCTGTGTCGGGGAGTAAAGGTCACATGCAGGAGATGCTGAGTCCTTCTCTCTGTCGTCCAGACCAAGGTCTTGCAGGTGAAGCAGAGGTCAGATTTCTCTTACTCGGAATAATAAAACAGAAAAAAACACACAGGATAACAATAGTGTTCTCTTACAGACAAAAGAACCTGGTTCATGTTGAAGCACAGATTTCATTCAATGGGCTCTTTGCACAGCTCCACTACTTCCTGAACTTAATGCTGCTTCTTTGTTTCCTGTCTTACATTATTGGACAAACTGATTAATCCAGGTGTGTCTGGGTAGTCACAATGGTCAGACACACCTGGATTAATCAGTTTTTTTTTGTATAGTTTAAAATATATATATATAGCCTATTTATATTTAGTTTTTTATTTAGGTATTTTAATAGTTGTTGGTTGTTTTTTTGAGTAAATAAAAATGCCTTTAATTTTAGATTTAATTTTTTTTTCTTTTTTTATTAACACAGATAAAGGTGATGATAATTCTGGGGGCCCAGCGCCCAGTAGGGCCCACAAAAAAAACCCAGTAGTCTAATCTTTGTATGACTGAATTATTCTGCATAAGACCCTGACTAATACTCATAGTAATGCAGCATTAGCATCAAAACAAAGTAGGCTAAATAAAAAATGATAATACATACGTAGTCTAAGAAAGAAAAAGTGGAGAGTCGGGGGGTAGGGGCCCACTTTAGTATTCTTTCAGGGGCCCAGAATTAACAGCCCTGGTAGTACGTTCAGTGAACGTATGAATCAGTCCCTCCAGGAATTTGCGATGTTGCAATCGCAACAATTAACGCAAATTCAGCCAATCCCCGCAAATTTTTGCGATCTTGCAATTTTGTACAATCACCGCAACTTTTCCGCAAATTGGACCAATTGTCGGTGCTTTCCGCGAGTTACACAGCAGAGAGTGAGTCTGGACGGAGCGGAGGTTGAAAGTGAGTCCACGGAGGAACAGCGTGGCTGGGCTGACGGCAAGAAACTTGATACAACGTGCACAAAGTGACAAGTAAAGGAACACAAGCTAAGTTGAACGTGTTGAGTTTGTGAGTTGTCCTGGTTGACCACCCGAGGCTGTGTCAACCCCGCAGCACTCGCCGAGGGAGAATCCAGTGAGTGCGCCACTCCAGGGCCGGAGCGGAGCAGCCGGCGGCCAGGTGCCCCTTCCCCCATCCTAAGGCCCTGGCCCTGGATTTGAGTAGCCACACTCCCCTTTTTATTCAAAGACTGGATAATTTTAATGGCATTTTAAAACAGTTATTTTACCACGATTTTTAAACAGACATTTTAATTAAAAGTCAAACAACTTTCAAGTCTATGTAATTTTCCTGTGCCTTTCTTAACAAGTGGAAAATTGCTGGTACATATTTTGTGACATTTCAAAATTTTCAATTTTCCTTAAAACATCGCAACATGCACCGCAATTTTTTCAAAATGTGGCCGCAAAATCAGGCATTTTAGGCCGCAACAATCACAAAAAAAGCCCGCGAAATCCAGGAGGGTCTGTGGCTCATTCACTGAATGTGCTACACATTCAGTTTGTGAGCGACACCGCGACACGTTCACGAATGCCCTGTCCATGTCGGTTAAAACGGGGCCCTGGCCTTCCTCCGGCAGGGTGACCTATTTTTGCATTGATTTTCTCACGGGGTCTTCTTGAACCATTCTTTGTCTGGCCCCTCCCTTGAGACCAATTTGCCATGGGAGCACATTGCTCCAGACAGCATAGGCTTCAGGTTCACAGGGACACGCAAACCTCTCCACCACGATAAGGTGATGGTTCCTGGAGAGGAAAAATATAGGGTTGTCTCTGTAAAAAAATAAATGTAAAAAATGTAAAAAAAAGTTCTAGTTTTAAAAAAAAATTAAAGAAAATATATAGTTTTTTTTTTTTAATTGAAAAAAATTTGATTTAAAAAAAAATTGAAAAAAATTATAGTTTTTAAAAATATATATATATATTTATAGTTTTTTGGGGGGGGATTATAGTTTTTAAAAAAATATATTTTTTAATAGTTTTTTATAGTTTTTAAAATATATATATATATTTAGTTTTTGTTTTTTTTTCAATAGTAAAAAATATATCTACAAATATATGGCGGAGGGTAATCGGTGGTGGGTAAGAGAGGGGTTTTGTCTTGGGGGTAATTAGGGCGGGTAAGAGAGGGGTTTTGTCTTGGGGGTAATTGGGGCGGGTAAGAGAGGGTTTTGTCTTGGGGGTAATCGGGGTGGGTAAAGGGTGGAGGGTGGGAGTTAAAGGGGCAGGGGGGGATTTGAGGGGAGGGGTTTGTTATTCTTCTACTCTTCCACTCTCCTTCTCTTCCTCTCCTCCCTTTCTTTTTTCTCTCGTTCTTTCCTTTCTCTCCTCTCCCTCTTCTCATTCTGTTCTCTCTCTTTTTCTTTTCTCTCTTGTTCTTTTCTTTCAGCCCTCACCCTCTTCTCATTATTTTCTCTTTCCTCACATTCTCTCCTTTCTTGTTCTTTTCTTTCTCTCTTCTCCCTTTTCTCATTTTTTTCTCGCTCCTCTTTTTCTCTCCTCTCTTGCTCCTCTCTTTCTCTCCTCTCCATCCTCTCATTTTTCTCTCTTTCATCCTTTTCCTTCTTCTCCTGCTTCTTCCGCTCCTTCATCTCCTCTTTGACCCTCTTCTCTTCCTCCTTCTTAATCTTTGCTTTCTCCTTATCAGTTTTGGAGGCCACTTCCTGAAGCTCAGTGTTTTCACTGGTCAGGCGCTGCATGTCTTCCTCCATCCTTCTGGTCTGTAACAGCCAGTGTCTCTCCTTGTTGAGCCAGCTCTCCTCCATGTCTATTCTCTTTCTGTGCAGCTGCTCTTTCTCTTTCTTCTCCTGTGCAAGTCTTTGCTGCAGGGTGTTGACTTTGGCCTCGCAGTCAGCCTCGCATTGCAGGAGCTTGGTCTTTATGTGATCAAGTTCGAGGGTGCGCTCAGTCTCGACCCTGGTGATCTCCTCATTCTTCTCTTTAATGAGGAGCTCGACCTTCTCCTCACAGCTCGTCTGCAGAGCTTGAAGCTCAGCAGCTGCCTTCTCTTCCTTTACAGTCATCTGATGCAGGGCATTGACGTTGGCCTTGCAGTCAGCCTCACATTGCTGGAGCTCGGTCTTCATGTCCTGGAGTTCCAGCGAGCACTCCAGGTTCTTTTGTGCCAGTGTTGTATTTTCAGTCGTAGCACTGGCGATCACTTTGTCCTTCTCTTGCGTGATGAGCTCAACTTTCTTGTCAAAGCTCTCCTGCAGAGCTTGAAGTTCAGCAGCTGCCTTCTCTTCCTGGGCTGTCATCTGGTTCTCCCACGTTGAATTAAGCTGAGCCTGCGACTGGGTGAAGGAATCCTCCATCCCTTTAATCTTCTCGTCACATCTCTCCTGCAGAGCTTGGAGCTCAGCAGCGGCCTTCTCTTCCTTTGCAGTCATCTGGTTCTTCCATGTTGCATTGAACTGGCCGAGTGACTGGGCGAAGGAGATCTCCATCTTCTCTTCCTTCTCGTCACATCTCTTCTGCAGAGCTTGGAGCTCAGCAGCTGCTTGCTCCTCCCTGGCAGTCAACTGGTCCTGCCACATCACTTTATTCTTCTCTTCCTTCTCGTCACAGCTCTTCTGCAGAGCTTGAAGTTCAGCAGCGGCCTTGTTTTCCTTTGCAGTCATCTGGTTCTTCCATGTTGTATTGAACTGGCCGAGTGACTGGGCGTAGGAGTCCTCCATTGCTTTAATCTTCTCGTCACAGCTCTTCTGCAGAGCTTGAAGTTCAGCAGCTGCCTTCACTTCCTTTGCAGTCATCTGGTTCTTCCATGTTGTATTGAACTGGCCGAGTGACTGGGCGAAGGAGACCTCCAGAGCTTGGAGCTCAGCAGCAGCTTGCTCCTCCCTGGCAGTCAACTGGTCCTGCCACATTGAATTGAGCTGAGCCTGTGACTGGACGAAGGAGTGCTCCATCAGCTGAATCTTCTGGTCTTTCTCTTCACAGCTCTCCTGCAGAGCTTGGAGCTCAGCGGCTGTTTGCTCCTGACTGGCAGTTAACTGGTTCTGCCAGGTTTCATTGACTTGAGCCAGTGACTGGGCGAAGGAATCCTCCATATATTTAATATGTCGGTCCCTCTCAATCACCTGGTTATTGAGCCAGTCTCTGTTCATCTGGCAGGCATTGAGATCAGTCATGCAGCAGTGGAGTTCATACATCTTTGCATGGATGAATTGCTCCATTTCCCACTGCCTGCCCTGATACCAAGCCTCCCTGGCCTTGGCAGATTCATTCTCCATTCCCAGGTTTCCCAGATTGTTTCTGGTCTCAATGAGTGTAGACTCCAAGGAGTCCATTTGCTGCTTCAGAGCAGCATTTTCCTCAGCCAACACTTTGTTCACGATGTGTGAGTTGAACAAGGCTGTTTGAAGGTAGTGCAGCATTTGAGGAGAAAACTCCTGTTGCTGGCTGTCATTTTCAAACACTGCTTGTCTGGTTGAGTTATGTTCTGCCATCTTTACTGAACACAAAATGTTTAGCGTGGTTGAAGATGTAGCAGAAGTTGTGAGATATTAATTAATTATTTAAATGTATTACTTGTAATTATGAATTACTTGTAATTTCTCGTAATTAACTAATTTCAATCGATGAGTGGTAACTAAACAGAAATGTGGGACTTAGTCTCGGTCACTGTTAGTATGCACTGAGAGATGTCTGTGTGAGGTCAGGTTTATAGCCTTCCTTACTAGAGATCAAAGGAACATTCTGTATGACATCATGTGTGAATCCTTTGAAGATTCTGTGACTGTATGACATCATGTGTGACAGAATGTCATGTCATGACATCACATGTGACATCAGAATATGATGACATCACTGGAACCCAGTGATGGATACATCATGTGACTTTACATAAAAAATGATCCTATGGTTTGACCATAGACTGTATGAGGGTTTGACATGTGACGTGTACCACTGTTCTACTGGACACAAAAATACAAAAAGCTCATCACTGCAAACAGAATAATCACTTCAAGTCTTTTTTTAGTGTGAGATGAAATATTATAGTTCTAAACATCAACTCATCAGTACTCTTATTTTGACATGTCATATTAAAGCTCTTATTTTAATTTTTTTTTGTCACTTTCAGTTTTTACTTTTGAAATAAATCGTCTAGTGAAAAAGGCCACTGTTCATCCGTAGGCAAAATACTTTGAAGAGGTGCGGGAGCAAAACTTAATAGCAACCGCACACTCAAAACACTGCATATATCAACTTATTGCAAGCTTTCAGTCATTGTGACCTTCTTCAGGCAGAAACAAATCATCTAAACATTGAAAACCTCCAAGAGATCTTTATACTGAACACTTGGCATGTAGCTAACGATTCAACTGCCAATTATTTTTTCAATAATCTGTTACCGGTATCTGTAAAATGTAATATTTAAAAATGATGCATTTCACTAGAGAAAACAGGATTGTTTTGTATTTAGATGATTGGTTGGTTTTGTGTTGATCAACAATCTGACTAACAGGATGAACACTAAAGTGAAGGTTGGCAGTATCACTGATGACATCTACAGTATATTTGTGTGGCTGTTCTTGATGTGTTTAGCATTGTTTCAGTCTACAATGTGAGCTGCATGAGGTCTATACAGTGGATTTGATTCAGGAGGTAAAAGCACATAGGTTTAGTCTATGGAGCTCATTCAGAGTGTTAGTTTCAGTTTTTAATCATTGCATGTTGCTTAAAGTTTCAGGTCACGAGTGTGCATAGAGGAGTTAACGTGAAATGTGCATTATAAAATATCATTATTGTGTTTGTTCTCAGAATCCTCTAAAGTAAAAAGTCACAAACAAAATCGAACAGAGCAAAACACATTTGATCTGTTGAAGTCAAAAGGACATCAAATCAGGAAAATGATGTTCTGTGTTCACAAGTCATAACTTACTGCGATGTCTGTCTGACCAGAGCAATGTGAATATCTGCATCATTAAGTGTTTTTACAAATGAAATATGTCAGTATTCTGTTTCTCTAATGCAGTGATACTTAAACTGCGTCTTCATGTTTGTCTTAGAGTTTCAGGTGGCAGGGTTTGGGTGTTACGCTGTAAACAGACTAGTCACTTCTATAAGTTTATTTTAGTGCATCATGCACTGTTTTTTTAGATTTTTTTTTAAAATAACAGAGAAGCGTCCAAAAACTCGCCAATGTGTCAGTTTGCCTGTGATTAACAGCACGCCACCACCGATCGACTACTGACTCTGTGTCAACAGGCTCAAGGGGAGGACACCTGTCAGTGAGTCATCATGCTTTCTAATCTGACTTTGTCAGCAGAAGACAAACCAGTATTTCAATCATTTAGGAGAAATAGTGTCACGACCTGCATGTGTTCATCTCTGTGTCATAGGGCGACTCTGGAGGAGGAGTGGTGTACAAGGACAAGATTTATGCTGTTGTTGGTGGAGGTCAGTCTGTGTCCTCCATACATCGCATGGATTCAATCTTTTATCAAAAAACCTTGAAACTTCAGAATAAGTGACTTTGGCTGTTCAGTTATGATGTTTGTTCTTTTCATTTCTTGTTCTACTCAAAAAAAAATATAAAGAAAAGGCTTTAAAAGAAAACTCTAACCACTGCCTTTTTCCCCCCGTCCTCTCCCTAGTGTCTCGACCAACCTTCTCTCTGAAAGTTTATGCATTTTATGTATGATTTTCCAGCAGTGATGGGAATAGATTATAAAATAATGTTGTCTGAGATGTAATTTCTCTCCATTAGGTTCATGCTGTGTGCGTGTGTGTGTGTTCCAGTGTCTGCTGCTGCGATAGGTGGTCATTGCTCCTCTCCTCCAGGTGGAGGCGCTGTAGCACCCTCTCTCCAGCACAGGTGACACAGGAGCACTACACCAGTGTCTACATCATAGCCTCTCCACAGAGCTTACTGTAATAAGTTTGAAGTTCATTGACCTGCAGCTCAGTTTAACACACTAACTAAAACCACACTCCGAGATTCAGAGAAGAAACATTTTAAATGATGAAGATTAGAAAATGGAGCTGATGATTAAATGATCAATAGCTATCTGGTTGCTAGAATTCAAGCAAAAATGCCAAACATTAGCCCAGTCCAGACAGTACAGTAGGCCTAAAGGGATGACTTGCCCATAGATAGGCTACTATATTATAGCAGCATCAAGCTAATGCAGCATGTGAATCATTTCAATGAACCTGTCACTTCCATTCAAGTTGAGCAGTTCAACACGTGCACTGTTACTCACATGAACTAAATACATTATAAAATGCACGATCATGATCATCAATGACATGTTTAATATTAAAGAACACTCCACTACTACACCACTTCAAAGCTGGTTGTCCTATATGTCAATCAAAAACTCATTAGCCCCTGGGGGACACACCCCTGAAAAAGCCCGCCCACCTGAGAGGTTTGTGTCACCGCAAAAAAAGAACTCAAGGTGTGTTGTGGCGTATTTACACCTGTAGCTTCAGATTCTTGCAGAAACGGGGAAATTACAGAAAGGCCCAAGCTAAACAAGCTAAATATACGTTATCCAAAAGTCCTTTCAGTACGTACAAGCATGTAGCAGAGACAGCACACGGAAACCTCTTAACAAGAATGAACAAACACATCTAAATGAAATGTAGAATTTACTACTCATACACTACCAGTCAAAAGTTTGAACACAGTGTTTTTTCTTTATTTAATTTTTTACTTTGTAGATTCAAACTATGAAGGAACACATATGGAATTATGTAGTAAACAAAAGTGTTAAACAAAGCAGAATATGTTTAATATATTAGATTTTTCGAAGTAGCCCCTTTTGCTTTTACGATAGCTTTTTGTACACTTTTGATTCTGTCAGCTTCATGAGGTCGTCACCTGGCACGGTTTTCCTACAGTCTTTAAGGAGTTCCCAGAGTAGCACCTCTTTTTCCTACAGTCTTTAAGGAGTTCTCCTTAAAGACTGTAGGAAAACCGCTGTTCTTGGCTCTTATTGGCTGTTTTACCTTCACTCTGTGGTCCAGCTCATCCCAAACCATCTCAGTTGGCTTGAGGTCAGGTGACAGATAACACTTTAGTTTTAATTAACACTTTTGTGTTTACAACATAACTCCCTGTGTTCCTTCATAGTTCTAATGTCTTCAGTTTGAATCAATGTAGAAAGTAATAAAAATAAAGAAAACCCATTGAATGAGAAGGTGTGTCCAAACCTTAGACTGTTGGGGTGTAGACAGTGCTATATGCAGATATTAAACTGTTAATCAGCCTGTTACTACCTGTTAAAAGGTTAGCCCGGAAACAGCAACAGAAGTGCTTGTTCTGCTCTGCAGCTTTGGTGAGTGTGATGTAGCTCCACATGGATCTGGCAGAGCAGTCAATGCGAAATAAGCAGCATGAAGAAAAGAAGAGAAAACACCAGACTACAGCTGCATACAAATCACCTGCAAGGCATGTACAGCACAATAACAAAAAAACACCAGCGGTTTCTATCCAGTGTCTTGTAGCTGCGCCAGACATCTTTAGTGTTGCTCTGGAATTTGCCGAAAGCAGTCTGTGTGTCACAGCCCTGAGGGTCCCAGATAGCCACTCTTGTCTTCACTTGTTTCCCAGGTCTTCTTTGAGTCCTTGGTGTTTCAACAGGTGACCTGGGTCATCAACAAGGGCCTTGAGTCGTTATGATCTCTGGCACAGGGCAGGTAAAATAATCATAAAGTCTATAATAATATTTTTTTATTTTATGTTACAACAGCTTCAGACAGCTTCCAGAGGCCGTGAGACAGACAGACAGACAGCTGCCCCTGTGGAGTATATGCTGTCTTTTTATTCACCTGTTTTTATACATTTTTTTACTGTAACTTCTAATGCTACTGACCTGACTACAAATTTCAAACATATGTTTTAGAATGTTAATAAATTAACTTTGAACCTTGAACCTTGATAGACATGTTAAGTTAACCCATCTGTAATTCATTTAATTTCAAAGGCTTTTTTCCAAATATAAAAGAAGTAAAAAAAACAACAACAAAAAACAAACAAACATGGTGTTTCTGTCTATATGTAAAGTAATCTATGAAAAAGTTTTTTTATTATTATTATGTATCACCTTTTTATAGCTTAACCTACATGAAAGAAAATTATGGTTCCACACAAATTGTGTGCAGAGGCAAATATGTGTATTGATTGAACCTAAATAAAAATAATAGTAATTAGTAGTAAAAATTAAAAATTCCAAACATGCAAATGACCTGGGACAACACTGTGGTGTCACAGTATAATCATGTAGCTAAGTAGACTGTAAAGTGGCTGATAGAGCTTTAAGTGTTGGTGCACATTCCTGCACAGCATGTTTTGGCAGACAATCCCTTTTTGTCACAACACACCTTTAGTCAGTCGTTCTGTTGCTACTTTATTACTTCTGTTTCTGTTTTGCTTCCAGTGTTTCCTGGTTGTATCCACGTCCACTACGTCTGGGATTTTTGAATTCTCAGCAGTCTCAGCAGTTTTGTTAATTTCTTTTTATTATAAAAGTACTTTATTCAACCTCCACCATACTGAGTTGTCTGCATTGGTTCACTTACTCCTGCAAATGTGATCTGGTACAAATATACTTACCAGTTCAATGTCCTATGATTGATTCTAATTGAATTTGATGTTGATGTTTTTCCTGCCAACAGCCTGCACAGGACCACACACTGACAACCAACCCTAAAGGCAGCATGGCAAGCAGTAATGAGTTTTTACTTCCTTCGAAGACTCAAATCTACAAAGCAGGGTTCATGTTACTAAAGACTTTGAAGGACTCACAGGATCCAAACTCTGACTCTAACCCCGGCCTGGACTCTGAATTAATGAACCCAGCTGCTATTTGTACTTTTAAAAAATTATTTTTAGCAATATTTCCCATAATTAAACATGTTACATTGTGTGCGTGTCAGGGTGTGTGTGAGTCAGGGTGTGTGTGGTTGAAAGAGGAGTGTTTTCCTATGAATTGTGATTTGTTGTTTTTTTTCTTGTTCAGGTAACAAGAGGAGACATGTCAAAGCCAAAGCTATGACACAACAGACCACACAACCCACAACACAACAATGCATATTACACAATATAATAGTACATAGCAAGGCAAGATGATTTATATAGCCTGTTTTTACAAACAGTTGGTCTCAAAGGCCTTTTTAAATTTCCCTCTGCACCAGCCACCGCCTGCATCGCCTCCTTTCCCCTGCTTCTAAACCGGCCTGCACCCCCTGCTTATGAACCAACCTGCCCACCAATAAGCTGGCCTACTCTCCCTGCTTTCACTGTATATGACCCAGCCAACAGAAGCTGCCTCCATCAGCTCCTCTTGACAGAACAATCCAGTTTTTTACCATCGCTGTGACCCATTTTCCAATACTTTTAACACTTTTTCAAAACTACACAGTTACCACAACATCAGCTTGCGTGGGCTATACAATTAACACATTTCTTGTTCGTTTGACACAAAATACATACATTTTACACATTTCAAATTTGTTTTAATTTCTTTTACACACAAGCTCAACTAAGACCAACAGTATACTATGTTAGTAAATACAAATGTATACTTTTTCAATTGCTTTCAGACGGTTTGTCAAAACAGAAAACTTCATGTTCAAAACCGAACCTAAAGGCTGAAGCTGAAATGAACAGCCGTTCACATTGTAGATTGAAACAAATTTATGACTTGAATTTTGTTGATTGAGCAAATGTAAATACATCAATCACATCTGATTCCCATCTGTATATATTGTAATATAGAGGAAACACACTCAGGTGTTGAGGTTCTTCAATCATGTGACCTATTTGAGATGATCTTGTACAAAAAAAAAAAGATAGAAAGATGAAGGAGAAGAAAACAGAAAACCTAGGAAATCAGAAGTGATTTTGTATGTATCTTTTTTTTTGTCTTTTTGTCTTTATTGATAGCACACAGTAGAGATAGACAGGAAAGGGGAGGCAGAGAGAGGGGGGATGACACGCAGGAAAGGTCTGCCCAACGTGGGATTCGAACCGGGGCCGCCTGAGGACTGTAGCCTCTACATGTTTATTTTTCATTTTTACTGTATTTCTTCTGTTTGTGAATTGCATTTTCATACACCTTGATTGACCAGCAACTAAGTCACATGTAAAGTGATTCAGTTTGTGTTATTCCATCAGTTGTTAGTGTTTTTTATGACACTGAATTGTGTGTATTAGGTGTGATGTGCGTTACAATTTTTGAAAAAGTGTTTCAAGTACTGACAAATGGGTCATAGCAGTCGTAAAAAAACAAAACTGTATTTCATTTTCCATGTTGGGGGAGAGTTCCTGCCTCAGGTGGAGGAGTTTAAGTATCTTGGGGTCTTGTTCACGAGTGAGGGGAAAACGGAGCGCGAGATCGACAGGCGGATCGGTGCGGCGGCCGCAGTAATGCGGTCATTGTATCGGTCCGTCGTGGTGAAGAAGGAGCTGAAAGGCAAAGCTCTCGATTTACTGGTCGATCTATGTTCCCACCCTCACCTATAATGGTCATGAACTCTGGGTCATGACCGAAAGAACGGGATCCCGGATACAAGCAGCCGAAATGAGTTTCCTCCGCAGGGTGGCGGGGCGCTCCCTTAGAGATAGGGTGAGGAGCTCGGAGTAGAGCCGCTGCTCCTCCACATCGAGAGGAACCAGCTGAGGTGGCTCGGGCACCTGTATAGAATGCCCCCTGGACGCCTCCCTCGTGAGGTGTTCCGGGCATGTCCCACCGGGAGGAGGCCCCGAGGAAGACCCAGGACACCGTGGAGTGACTACCTCACTCGGCTGGCCTGGGAACGCCTAGGGGTCCCCCCGGAAGAGCTGGAGGAAGTGTCCGGGGAGAGGGAAGTCTGGGGATCCCTGCTCCGACTGCTGCCCCCGCGACCCGACTCCAGATAATGCGGCGGACAATGGATGGATGGATGGATTTTCCATGTTGTAAACTGTTTTCTTGTCTGTACAAACAGTTTGTCTCAAAAGCTTTGAGACAAATTGTAACAAAAAAAAGGGCTATACAAATAAACCTGTCTTGCCTTGCCTTTACAAAGCATCATAACAACATCCTCTGCCCAAAACTCCCAAGAAAGAACAAGAGAAACCTCAGGGTGAGAGACAGAGGGCAGATGTGGAATAGATGTTGTATACAGACAAAAAAACAGTTTACAACATCACATTAGAGCTGTGAGCTGCTCAATAAAAAACAATCTCTGCTCAAGTCAGAGCAGGTATTATGATCTTCATGCTAAACTGTGTACTCACATTTATCTGTGAACAAACATGCACAGGCAGGAATATTAAGAACACCACATGTGGAAAGTACCGGTCTGTTCAGCACACAGGAGGACAGAGAGAGGACAGGGTTAATAAAGGTCACTGGGCAGAAATAAGACCTCTCATCTATCTATCTATCTATCTATCTATCTATCTATCTATCTATCTATCTATCTATCTATCTATCTATCTGTCTATCTGTCTATCTGTCTATCTGTCTGTCTGTCTGTCTGTCTGTCTGTCTGTCTGTCTGTCTGTCTATCCATCCATCCATCCATCCATCCATCCATCTTTAGTGCATTTCTCACGTCACTCTTAATATTTGCAGTTAGTGCATTTCTCAAAACAATTAGTACAAACTGCAAAATCTACATAGTAAAAGCACATCACTTGCTCAAAATGGATAGTTCATTCCTCAGTATTCATGTCAATGAAATTGTCAGTGTCATCAAAATGAGAAGTCCTGACACCATTGTTTATGAACAAGATACATTACTGTAAAGAGTTGTGGAAAATCATTCCTGCACATCCAGACGTTCCTGTCTGTCTGGCTGCATATTTCATCTACACAGTCAATATCATCCCTTACAATGCAGCGAGGAAATATCTCCTTGAGAGCCATTTGGGTATGTGGACGCCGGTCATATACCTCCAGGCAGAGAAAAAATCCTCTTTTGGATTTAGGAATGGGGAGATGGGAGGGAGATATTCCACCAGTATCATTTCATGTGCTACAAACCACTGTCTGAGAGATGTAAAAACGTATATTATCCCACAAGACAACATACCTACTTGCTCAAATGGTCTCTTAGAGACCAATTAAACTCATTCTCAGAGATAATGTCCCTGTAAAGAGTGTCTAAAAAAGTCAACAGATGTTACAACTAGCGCTTCACACACCTCCTCATCAATGAAAGCTGAGGTTCGCCAGAGAGCAGTTGTTCAAGTTAGGAGACATTTCCAGGAAAAATGTAACTCAAGCAATCAAATGAGGACTATTAGTTTTATAGGTAACGCTATTCAGCATCCATAAGTATAGTTCATTTTGACTGACAGGGCATGAGCAAATGATAATGTTATAGACAGCAGATATTCCACCAGTATTATTTCATGTGCTGCAAACCACTGTCTGAGAGATTTGAGCTGTGAAAACGTATCCCGCACGACAACATACCTACTTGCTCAAATGGTTTCTGATTAGAGACCAATTAAACTCATTCTCAGATATAATTGTCTCTGTAAAGAGTGTCTAAAAAAGTCAACAGATGTTAGAACTAGTGCTTCACACACCTCATCATCAATGAAAGCTGAGGTTCGCCAGAGAGCAGTTGAAAAAATGGCAAAAAAAAGTTAAAAAAAAAAAAAAAACTAGTTCAACAATTTTGTATGTAATGACTCAAGCAATGAAATGAGGACTATTAGTTTTATAGGGAAGGACTATTCAGCATCCATAAGTATAGTTCATTTTGACTGACATGACATACTGTAAGTAAATGATAACAGCAGATAATTGTATGAGAGCAACTGATACATGTCCAAAAGCATTTGCAATTTGTTCAAAGGAAGGAGAAATTGCTACTGTGATGTGCACAAATTACTGAATGTGGAGGTTGAACTATTATTATGTGGCAAGGTGAAGAGGGCCCGGGCGGGGATTGAACCCACACCTCCCGGGTAAGAGTCATGCGCGCTTGCCAGTCACCCAAAGGGACATCCCCTTGGCCAAGTAGCCAGGGCACATGATCAATTGGAGGCATAGTGACAGGAACCTCCACTGTCACAATTAGTTATGAGCATTTTCATTCTGTTCTAAGAAATCTGCACCAAAGCGACTGAGAAAAACTGTAAAAATCTGCAGATGTTGCTTCGGTGCTTTAGAGTTATTACAGCCACAGCTTCACTGTGTTGAACTCTCTCCAAGTGGAAGGCAACGCCCTGCATCAGACTTTTCCCAGGTGAGTGTGCAGTGCCACACAACTGTCACACCAGAGGTGATGAAAAAAGCGGTTTCTGTTGCAACACTATGACATGTGTTAAACAACGTGTTCAGCACTTCCCTATGGCTCCAGCTGACTGTATTAATAACCAGAGGTTCAGGACTAAAAATACGGTTTTACCGTTTCGGACTTCACACAGAAGCTATTTCCCCCTCTGTGTCTGCACACAGCAGGATGAGACCAAGGGGGCAGTTGTCGGTCTGAGAAGTGAAGCTCACTTCCGCGTTCAAAAAACTGCATTCCTCTCGGCTGCCTCTGGGGGCTGGTGCCAGAAAGCAGCATTCTCCATAGACCCCCATGTTAAAATCGCCAATTTTACATCCTCAATAAACATGATCAAAGCCTGGTGTCATCACGTTTTTGGTCTCAATCGATAGTTTCTACCCCCGCACACACTCTGAGGGGGTGAATTTTTTTTAAAACTCTACCGTTTTACTATTATTAGGTTAAAATTCTAGCCAATTAGGGCGCGGAAACGTTGAGTGACAGGTCCGAGCAGGTGACAGCTGCTTTGAGGCCAGTGGGCGGGTTCTCGGCCGGCCAATCCAACATGGCGCTGTTCAGGCTGCCATATTTGAGTCTCAAAAACGACTCCCCAAAACCAGTGGGTGACGTCACGGATGCTACGTCCATATTTTTTACACTCTATGGATGAGACTGGTCCTACACCCACCCTCTGTTCCCACTCACACCCCCCTCCAGCAGTGAGGAGGATGGAGGTGACTTAACAGTTCCTCAGTCACCTGTGAACACTCAGCTTTGTTCGAGTGACCTGAGCTCTCGTGTTACTGGGGCAACGGGTTTCCCCTTACAACAGGGTCAGGTGTCAGTCAGAGGGGAGGGAGGGAGGGAGAGTGGGGATGAAAGGGAAGAGGGTTTGTGGACACTCACCCCCCACACACACACACACACACGTTCACTGCTACAAGTGCCAAGCTACTTTGGCAGCAGTAATCCAGTAGCTGCAGGGTTGTGTCCAGACATGACAGATTAAGAAATACCGTGTGCCATTGCAACACACAACAGATGATGATGATGATGATGATTGATACTGATCGATACGCATTGAGAGGAATTCATAGAACACAGAGGTCTACAGAGGCTCTGTGGTCCGGGCAGCCCTGGGTTTCCAGCGTTCAGGGTCTGGTCTTTGTCTTTGTCCTGCTTCTTCATCTATTTAAAGGCCCATCTCTGAATCTGGTGCATAGATGTCCCTGAAATTTTAAAAAGACCTAAATATGGCGCCATCCTATAGCTAATCCATAGAGGATGTAGCTTCAAACGCTGCAGACACATCTGATCATCTATTTTAGGCTGATCCATCCATCTTCAGTAATGGGAATTGCACCATAAACGTGCTTGTTGTTCTTACTAAGGCCCAGTAAGGCTTCTAAAAGAAGTGTGAGTTAAGCTTCAGAAAATAGAACATAGACTCTCAGTGTGGCACCCTTAAATGTCTCATAATCCTCCAGGCGTTCCTCCAGGCTTGAGGCAGAATTACACCTCGTCCTGACATGCAGCGAGCAAGCGAAATGGCAACGAAAACTCGCGCGAGGGTGTCCTGATATGCAACGTGACGATTTTGTCGCGAGTATATTCTATTGGTTTAGAATCCAAACCAATCAAATTATCGAGGGACGTACACAAACTTGCGGCGCTATTTTGAGATTCCTGGCATTTCCTAGTTGCCGTTTCTCACATCTTTGAGTGTTTTTTCTAGGGGCGGGACACCGCCGCGAAATGTCGTCCAGATAGAGACAACGCGAGCGATAATTTCAGGGTTGAGCGACATCGCTGGACGGCGCGACGTCGCTTGCAGCACATCAGGACAGGCTGATTGAAAAGTACGCATTCTAATCACTTTTCCTCGCTCGCTCGCTCGCGTCGCTGTCGCATCGCTGTATGTCAGGACGGGGTGTTAGATTCACATGGTTTTCCTACCAGGAATCCTTGCAAAAAAACCCCCAGAAGAAAACATCCAGGCATGATTAGGCCGCTCAGAGACTGTGGCTACAGGTTTCAAATGATGACATCTTTTTCTAGAGAATGAGTGAGGGACACACCCAAGATTTTCAACTGCACAACTGGAACTGCAAGACAAGCCACTTTTGACTATTAAGTGTTGAGGAAAAATCATATAGGTTTACATGGGGAACAAAGGCATTTGCATGGGTCCTTTTATGTCACACGTGATCAAATTAAAGGTCTAGTGTGTAAAATGAGAGGAAAACTATGAGAGGCCGTTTAGGAAATAATTCATATTTGCTCTTACACACACTACTATACTCTCTTACACACACTATTATACTCATACACACACACACTACTATACTCTCTCTCTCTCACACACACACACACACACACTAGTATAGTCATACGCACACACTACTATACTCTCTTACACACACTACAGTGGAAACCGCTTATAGTGGTCACGGATATAGTAATCAACCGCTTATATAGATCAAAAGGCTTGGGACGGAATCATTTCTATACAAATGCTGTTTAAATAATTCGTTTATAGTGATCAAGAAATCCGCTTATAGTGCTCATTTTTGGTCATTTTATGGATGAAAACATGCGCAAAACAATTTAAAAACTACGTGTAGCCTATTTATTTTATTTTCGGCGGTGTCCCTTTAACGTGCACTGCTGCAGCAGCCTGCACATGTCGCTGCGCTGTGTTGTTGTGCTGTGCGTCAGCTGGCTGACTGAGACACATGACTGTGGGTGCAGCGTGGCTGTTTGTGTTGTCTGTTAAAACATGGATGAATGAAACCTATCAACTTTATATCGACCGCGGACATCAGGAATAGATTTTGGGCTTTTGGCTCGTTCCTCATCTCCGCACAGCGCTCGTTGTCCGTTATTGGCGGAGAGAGAGAGAGAGAGCGAGCGAGCGCGCGCGAGAGAGAGCGAGGAGCGCGCACAGCAGCGCGCGGTAAAGTGAAACTCTGACAGTGACATGTTGCCTGTTCATTCACGAAAACCATCCTGAAACACTCTAAGTCAAACAAGGTGGGGAATGAGAAACTGCGGCGCTACTGTAGCCAGAGTAGTTCGCTCATTTTAAAAACACACCGGCAGCGCCCGCGGATCTGTACTGAGACGTGTCACGTGAGTTACTGTAAATGATGCTGTGCGGAAAACCAGCTGTGGTCTGCGATTGAGGTGCAGACCGGTGAGTTTGGAGCTGACGAAATGATCGCGCTGCTGACAGCCGTTTCATTACATTTTGCTCATTGAAAAACTATACAAATGGCATTTAGATGATGTTCTGCATAAAAAAATAAGTGAAATAATACAAATTCGGTTTAAGTAATCAACCGCTTAGTGATCAAATTGACTCTGGACCAACGTGATCACTATAAGCGGATCCCACTATATTATACTCATACACATACACACACACATAGAGTTTAGTGGTGTGTGCATGAGTTTAGTGGTGTGTGTGTGTGTGAGTATAGTGGTGTGTGAAAGAGTATAGTAGTATGTGTGAGAGAGTTTGATTGAAACGAAAGTGAGTTTAAATCCTCAGTTTCTGATTGGTTCTTTGCAACACTGCCAGAACTAGAAACTAAATTCAGTTCCATGTTTGTTTGTTTTTCCACCATATAAAAATATAATCATATGGGATACAATATTCACAGAATTGAGGGATAAAGCAGTTATTATCCCCATTATGTTGTAGTGTATTAGTGATAAGACGTGACCGAAACATGGTGTTGTGATTCAGCCACTTGCCTGGCGTTCACCCGGGTGTCCGCTGCTCAGGGGCAGAGCCCATCACTGCCTGACGGCGGAGGACGAGCCCAGACTCATTCACCCGGCTTGGTCCACTGGTCTCGGGAGACACTGTGTCAGCCACCTGCTACTGAAGCTCCACTGTGCCGGAGATCGGATGACGCACACGGGGCGGCTGGCTCTCGCTGATCTCCGCCGTCCTGGTGCACCACAGTTATCAAGACCGAGACCGCATCGAAGCAGACGTGCTGTGACACGACACAGTGTTTCCAAGCCGGGCGACTGAGTCAGGGCTCGTCTTCTGCCGTCAGGCGGTGATGGGCCCTGAGCAGGCGGCTGAATCACAACACCATTTTTCGGTCACGTCTTATCATAGCTACACTACAACATAATGGGGATAATAACTGCTTTATCCCGCAATTCTGTGAATATTGTATCCAATATGATTATATGTGTGTAAGAGAGTATAGTGTGTGTGTATGAGTATAGTGGTGTGTATGAGAGCGAATATGAATTATTTCCTAAATGGCCTCTCATAGAAAACAGTGACATGTAGCATTCCGATTCTATTATTTATCTATTGAATAATTATATTGTTTATTTATGAACATGAAACTCTTGAAACGCGCTCTCTGGTTGGCTGGATTTTCCATTCCATACAAACATGGCGGTGCAAGATGGCGACACTCTCGAAGCAAGACCCTTGCTATCCACAAGTTTCCGAACGTCATCTATGGTCAAAACCGGAAGCCGGTTATACTTATAATATATTCATGGGTAGTATATTCAGATTTTGCCAATAAACCTTGACAAATATTAGCCTACACACTGGACCTTTACTGTAAGAGACATTATTATCAAGAGACAGGAAGAACCCAGATGTATTGGTGATCAAAGACATTGTTGTGTTGGGAAAGTTAGCATGGTAATAAGTGAATAGAATTTCATTTAGGAGAAAGATCAATGCGCCAAACCAGTGGGGTGTGGAGTAACCCTACACTCATAGGTGTAGGGTTTTGCTATCTTCACTTCACCAAATGAATATTTTCTTCCATATAAGATAGTGAGGAAGTGTGTGATGGACCTGTTGTATGGATCTGTTAGGTTTGATGTGGGGAGGCCAATCATTTTGGAAGCTGTGGTGGTTATGCGAGTTTGGCTTTGTTTTTAACAGATAACATGTTGAAGAAGCAGGTAGAACAGTACGTGAGAATGGACTGGATCATGCTTCGATACAGTAATACAAGGAGATGGGGGGTGACATGGAGTACTTTGAGTTTGCGGATGGCTGACAGTGTGAAAGGGTGAAACAGCTTCAACTACCTGTACAGTCAAGTCCACCGACACCCTACAATTGTAGGTTTTCTAATATGGAACCTGTAACATTGTTATGATCCATCAGGAAGTCCTTGTTTGTTGACAAGAATGACCCCTACACCAACACATACACATACACATGAGTGTATTGGTTTTATGCTATACCACACAACTGACAGTATTAGAATGAAACACAGGGTGTGTCTAAAGGTGTTTTTCAGTAAACACAGGAGGACAGGTTTGAACTGCTTGCTTGCTTTCTCTCTCTCTTTGTGTACGTGTGTGTGTGTGTGTGTGTGTGTGTGTGTGTGTGTGTGTGTGTGTGTGTGCAGGTTGGCAGCAGCAGACACTTTCCTGTAGAACCGGTTCTCTCCCTGAGAACCTGAGTAGAGTGACTCTAGTGACTCAGACGCAGCTACAAAAGGCGGCAGTACATGTGCTTCCAGAGAACTGAGAACAGTCATTTCATTCACCGCAGCTCCACCACTTGTTGTTATATAACACAGACTGCGCTTCAGGTGATACTGGCAACCACTTTCAGGGATGTTTTTTTTATGTTTTTTTTTTTTGATTGTTGAAACTAATAACATCTTTTTGTTGAGTTTCTGTCTGTATTATCTCTTCTAACAGGGTCGATCTAAATACAATGACAATCTATCTGAATCCAAACCAAATATAGACACATTATAGAAACACAACAGTCACTGTCTTATCCTCACAGCTTGTTTAGAATTACACAACATATCTAAATATTCCCCCGATTTCAAGAAAAAAACATCATGGATTTTAAAAGTAAATACAAGCCCTGTGATTGGGCAGTGTCTCCTACACAGTTCATCAAACAGGTTCCTCAGTACAAACAATAATGCTCCGACGAGCTCTGACAAATCTCACGCTGATTACATCAGGCATAGCGCCAGCTTCCCATGACACTTTGGGTGTCACACCGGGGAGAGCATAGCTCATACTCAAAATGTTCTGTAGCAGCCTGACAGTCCAAGCTCAGCTGCACGGAGGAAAACCAGTTCAAAACACAGAGACAAGGTAAAAGGACATCCAAAAGTGGGACTGGAAAGTGAGTGAGTGTCTGTTGCTAATGAAGGCAGTGAAACCAGTTCAGAGCAAGTTACTGGAGGGTAGAAGAGAGAGGAAAAAGAGAGGCACACAGCCTGGGGCTGGTAATGGCTTAATGTACATGGTAAAAAGCTCTGCGGCCTGCAGAAGCATTTTGAACTCTGGAGTGATAAACTGTGATGGAGTATGAGATATGGGCAGCCTGCAAACTGCCTTATCAACAAACTGCTTTATCTGACAGGAAGTTTACAGAGGTCACGGAGCCCTGTGTCTGTCTGCAGGCAGCATCTCCTCTCAGCTCAAAAGAGACTGGAGAAAGGAGGGACGATCCTACAAGTTGTGACTAAATATCAGTTGATGGCACATAATTGAAATGGAAATTAATGTAAAGTCAAAAAGATTGACCACCTGCCACCAGCCTATTTAGGAAAGCCAGACCAGTGAACTGGGTCTCCCTGACAACCACACTTCACCCATCATTACAAGAATTACAAGAGCTTTTATTTGTCATTTCTTATGCACCAATGTACATAAAAAATGAATTATTGTTTCCCAAACAAGTCATCACTGAGCAGAGGATCAGTTAGATCAGCATCATTTCATTAAATATTTTCCAAATTTCAGTTTTGTGGGGTATATGTTCTTTTCATGGACTTATACTGCACCATGCTCCTGATCTAAGCATCAGCTGTAGGTTTTCTTCACGTTTAGAGCTACCATTTGTTTTTCCTGCAGTATACCCAAGCCTGGAAATTCATATTATTTGATTCTCAAGTGTAACAGTGTTATTTTGGGATTAAGACTTAACAAAACTTAAATAACCTTAAAGCAGAAAAAGAAAAGTAAGCGATCCGGTCGTTTTGGCTAATGCTGCGTTCCAGGCAGGCTTTTGAAACCGTAAGTTACAGCTTCAAGTCACGACTTACGACTTTGTAGCGTTCCAGGCAACCCGTAACTCGTGTTTTTCCGACGTGTTTTACCTGTGAAAGTCACTATAACGGCCACTCGTGTTTTTCTGACCCGTGAACTCGTACCAGATCGAACTGGTACGACTTCACAGGTCGGAAAAACACGAGTTACGGGTTGCCTTGAACGCACCATAACGTCTTGTCAGCCGATGGAGTTAGCAGCCCCCGCCCTCGTCATGGATCTATTGGTCCTCGTCCCTACGTCACCACATTCACGCGCATCCCTTGGCTGCACACACAGCCCTTCATGCCGTTCTCTCTCCTCATTGGATAAAGGTTGTAGGATACAAGGAAAGTTTTCTCCTCAGCTTTCAGCAGAGCAGAGTGACTGACAGACCCGTGTTTCAGACCAAACACTCTATGTAAGTGATTGCCGTCGGAAGATATAACTATTTAAGACTTATATTAACACAAAAATTCCGCTTACTTCTGCTTTAAATTTAAAGCAATTTAAAGTTCAATATTTGTGTCTCAGCCATGGATGCAGATCAGCAGCTAGTTATATATTGATCTTGTCTGGTCCCGAACTGAAACCATAAGAATCTGACAGTGATGGAGCATGAATCATGACTGGAGACATGACAGCGTGCATTGCTCAGCCAATGGACCGTGAGCCAGTTTTACACTATGATTGACTAATGCCTTTCAGTAACTGATAAGATCATAACAATAATAAAAACTTTCCGACTGTCACCACAGAAAAAAAAAAAAAGACAAACGAGATGAACAAGAAATCAAAGCGCCGTATGTGGATGATGACTCACTTTTGTTCTTGTGTACTGAAACAAAATAGAAATGGCCTGTGGCTGTTTGATCAATAATGGTGTTGCTAAGCTCTCATGTTATCACTTCTGTTCTCTTTAATTTTATTTCAATATTTCAGAATAAGTTGCTTTTCTATGAGCCGCTATTGAACTATTAGTTCAACAGCATGCCTTAGCAGGCTTTACCTGTTAAGGCCTGTCCAAACATTAGTCAATGGGTGGAGAAAGTGCTCCACCACCCAGCTGTGTCACTGAGGGTATAATAATAGAGCCACTGGACAACACAGCTGGATCAATGGCCCTAACCGTCCTCACAGACAGATCCACCACCAGACGGGGCAATACCTGTGGTTATAGGCTCAAACCAGGAGAGTTACCAGACACTCAGCGTCACCAGTATCAACACCTCACACAGAGACAGATTCTGAATGACCACGGGTCTGATTACAGACAGGGACAAAGTTGATGTTGTTGTATTTGTTTTGTGCTCAGTTTGTTTCCTGTTAACCAGGGATGTAAGTTTCGAGTCGGAGAGGGAAAGTACACGACTTCCTAAAGGTCGTTGTTGGCTTAGAGGTCTGTGACTCATTGGTAGGTGTCTTCAGTGGGTGTGTCGCTACAGACGCTGCCCTGGAGCATGAGGAACAAACTGGAACTGTTTTCTGATGAGGACCAGCAGTGGCTGGTCCTCATCCACATGCTGCATCTTGTCTTTAACTGTCAGGTACAAAATACAACACACTCTTCCCTCATATTTCACAGGGTTAAAGAGGCACTTCTACCTGTGACAAGGTTGAAATACTGTATACATTATACTTTATACACAACAGACAGAGCTCATCTGCACAGTTCATTGATAACCATCGTCAAGGAATCAGCTGCATCTTTTCTCCAGACTGGGCCACCACAAAGTTAGTTTGATAGATTTGATGAGTTTTGCCCTTGGTAGATTAAAAAACAAAAGTAAGAATGAGAATAAGAATGACTCCATTATTATTATTAAACGACACAGAGAGGAAATATCTTTAAAAATTTCACAATTGTCTCTGAAACCTCGGCGTCATCCTTGACACCAACCTTACTTTCCAGAGTCACATTGACAGCGTAATTAAAACTGTTTTTTTATATAATTTGAGAAACATTAAAAAGGTAAGGAGTTTTTTATCCCAAGATGATGCTGAAAAACTTGTCCATGCAAACTACTGTAATGCATTGCTCACTGGGATACCACAAAAGCACGTCGCTTAACTGCTTCAAAATGCAGCTGCTCAAGTTAAGGCCCTGCATGATCTGGCACCTCAGTATCTGTCAGACATGCTTTTATATTATGAGCCAGCAACAGGCAGCAGGGTCAGCATGAAAACTGGTGAGGATGCCTTTAGTTACTATGCCCCAAGATTATGGAACAGCCTTCCCTTGCACATCAGATGCACCCCAACAGTATTATCTTTTAAGAAAGATCTGAAAACATTCCTTTTTAGCTGTGCCTTTCAATAGTCTGGTATATGCTTTTATTGTTTTAACTGTGTTTTTATTTTTATTTTATTCATCTTAAAGCAGATAACAGCGGCACGGCCGTTTCTGCTAATGCTGTGTTCAAGGCAGGCTTTTGAAACCGTAAGTTACAGCTTCAAGTCACAACTACGACTTGGTAGCGTTCCAGGTAACCCGTAGCTCGTGTTTTACCGTCCTGTTGTCTGTGAAAGTTCCCTATAACGGCCACTCGTAACTTCCGACCCGTGAACTCGTACCAGATCGAACTGGTATGACTTCACAGGAAGGAAAAACACAAAGTACGAGTTTCCTTGAACGCACCATGAGTTAGCAGCCCCCGCCCTTGTCAGGCATCAATTGGTCCTCGTGCTACGTCACCACATTCACGCGCATCCCTTGGCTGCACACACAGCCCTTCATGCCGTTCTCTCCCCTCATTGGATAACACTTGTATCCCACAAGGAAAATTTCTCCTCGGGTTACAGCAGAGCAGAGTGACGGAGAGACTCGTGTTTAGGCTGAAATACTTCATGTAAGTGATTGCTGACGGAAAATAGGACTATTTAGGACTTATATTAACAAAAACATTTCACTGATATCTGCTTTAATTTTTAGAGGCGTATTACTGTTTTTATTGTTTTACCTGCCTTGTGGAATGCTCTGTAAAGCACATTGTGCCCCCACATTGAATGAAATGTGCTATATAAATAAAGCTTGCTGGCTTGTTTGCTTTATTAGCTCTTCTAACATTTGCAGAAGAATTAAAGAACCTGATGGCTGAAGGTACAAAGGATCCTCTATATCTCTACGTCTTGCAGCGAACAGAGAGGAGCGATCCATCACGTCCATCAAGTTGTTATGAAGTGGATGATCTGAGTTGTTCAGAATGGCCTCTAACCAAAGATGTTAGAGGCCATTCTATCTGAACAACAGAAGAACTGAGAAGAAGAGGTGAAGCCCCACTAGCGGCTAAAGAATAAGCAGGTACATGGTGACTTCGCTGAACAGCTACCAACTCTTATGTCAAAGAGGATGTGTTTTTGTGGCCACAGCGAAACGGGTAACAGCCACACCTGAGGGAACAAAACATCTGTTGCTAAACTTCAACGGTATCCAGCAATAAATCAACCAAATAAAAATGAATTACTCCAAAGAGGCAACAGAGCAGAGAACCAAAAGCCACAGGCGACGCACACAGAAACACTACCTGTATGTTTGTGTTATGTTCCTCCAGGTGATGTCATGAAGGGCAGATTCCTTTTTCTGTAGAAACTAGTGTAGCAGTTGTCTCAAATGCAGTTAATCACATTCCTATGTCCAGCAGCTAGTGCACACCTGCACAGCCATTCCTGAAGTCAGTGGTTGTTTCTGTGCTTTTATAGTCAGTCAACCACAACTGGGAGAGATGGGTCCTACAGGAGCTGCACATTTTAGACACCCAAAATAGTGCACCAACAACATAATTTAGGCTTCCACATCATTAGGATCCACCTAGATCTATATGTCATTCAGCCTGATATTTCTGTCCACATTGACACAATGCATAAGAAATGTGCAGAATGCACATGCTATGGACATTTTGAGGAGAAGGTTCATCTTAATATTCTTCTCTGAAACAACACAAAGAGCTGAAAGGCTCCTGGAACTGTCTTATACTGTTCCTGTGCAAACAGTTTTTTTTTTTAGTTTTTTTTATTAAGTGTTTGTATAAAATTAATAGATGATCAGAAAATTAGAATTGACTCTGTTCATGTCACACAGTAATGTGCAGTCGTATTTTACCAGCAGTTACCACAGTTGAGAAAGGCAGAGGACAGTTGCAGGAAGCTGTAAAGTTATTTTACTTCAAATTAAAATAAGAAAAACCAGTGAACAGATGTTGCTTAAAAATATCAATAAAACAGTCCAGTCTTTAAAAATAAAACTGGCTAATCGAGTCCAAGACCTCTGGTAGGATGGGGAAGGGGGTCCTGTGGCTGTCGTCTCCTCCGTTCCGGCCCTGCTGTGGCGGGCTGGACCCTCCCTTCGGCGAGTGCTGCGGGGCACAAAACATAAACTGCTCTCAGACTCAGGGCAGCTCACACACTCTCAAAGACTTCGACTCAGCTCGCTATCACTTTGTTTGTGTTGAATCAAGTCTCTCGCTGTGTGTGTTTTCTTTCGACCACCGCTCCGTCGTCCTTTGCCTCTCCCCCAGGCACACCTGTGTCAATCAATTGGGAGACCGGCAGTGTGCGTCCTCCCCACCAATCCCAAGCCACAGCAGTTTGTCACAGGTGTCTCTCATCAGTGTCATCACTTCACTTGATCCTGGGTATGAGATGAGTAGGGACTATAAAACAAAACACAAACCAAGCAACAAAACAGCTATACAGCTCTGGAAAAACTTAAAGCAGAAGTAAGCGATCCGGTCGTTTTGGCTAACTTCTTGTCAGCCGATGGAGTTAGCAGTCCCCGCCCTCGTCATGGATCTATTGGTCCATTGGTAAAAAATATTGTCATTTAGAGCTTTTATTGGCTGAAAATGACAACTGGTCAAAATAACAAAAACATATCAAGTCTTTTCAGACCTTGAATAATAATAATGCAAAGAAAACATGTTCATATTTATTCCTAAACAACACAGTAAGAATATTTTAACTCAGGAAGAGTTTATAAATCAGTTTTTGTGGGATAATGTCAATGTTTAATCCCAGCAGTGGTTTTTATAATCTTCCTTTAAAATCAGATGTGGTTCGATCACCTCATCAGTGTCTCATTAAGTAGAATGAGTTGTGTTTGTGTTGGTATTTTTTTTCTTTTTTTTAAAAGAGAGAGAAAAGAATGACTGTCATACATGTAGAGGTGCTTAAGAAACATATGTGAAAGTGATCTCTTAATTTTTTCCAGAGCTGTATATATATACGATGTAAAAAACACCATTAAAAAAACCCCATCAAAATCATAATCATAATCAAAACATGCAAACAATGGATCAAGCAAAAACATATTTCCACTGTGACAATTACATACACTCACTTCACATGAGCACCCAGGCTTCCCATATCTGTAACTGTGAATCACCTGTTGCTGTTGGAGCCTCTCCAACGCCTCCAAGCAAAACTTTATGATAATTGTTTTATTGCTCTTATAAAATTTTGTCTGTACTTGTTGCACCCCTCTCTTCCTCTCCAACCCAATTGATTTACTCTCACAGTGTCACCTGTAGAGCCTGTACACCTGACTGCACACCTGATAGGGTCTCACCTGTTCCTCTTCCTTTTGAAAACGGTATCAGTATTCACAAAGGGCTGGGCCCCCACAGCCTCACGATCTTAACAACGCCTCTGCTTATCTCAACCCCCACCCCCTGTCACCTTCCAGAGAATCTTTCGTGCAGCACTCCTCCTCTCTCATAACCCTCTTCCTCTCTCCATCAGCTCACATTCAGTCAGGAACTCTCGTAAGGACTCTACTTGTTCACTTGATACGGATAGCGGCCTCTGCTCCAGGCATGGTTCGGGTTTCGTGGCCCTTGTTTGTGCCACTGCTGGTGGTGAGTACTGAAGGAGGTGTGCTCTGTAACAGTGTGTGAGGAGTGAGCGAACCTGTAATGGTTCATGTTTGTAGACAGACATGTTAGTGTTTGAGAAAAGGTATGTGAGGGAGGTGAACTCTCCACCCGGAGGTAGATTCCTTCACCTTAATGCTATACATTTAGGTGTGTTTGCTCCTCTGTTTTAGAACAAACACCTGGCTACCATGGTAACACGGAACAGGGCTGTGTAGACAGAAAGACAACAACAACTTGTTTCTCCATAATGGCTTCACTTTCTCCTTTCTCATGTGAACTAAACAATGTGTTTAGTTGTTTAATGTGTTGAGTTCACATGAGCTGTTGAATGGTTGGCTTTTTTTTGTCCAAGTTGTGTCTCTGTTCTTTTGTGGCAGAGTGCTGGAAATCTGAAACCATGTTTAATCTGAATAAGAGGGGGGGAAAAAACAAATGTATTCATATCACTCAGTGGAAACACACAACATTCATTGCTACTGACTCTAAAAACAGTCATTTCTACTTCGCAGAAAATTGTGAAAATGAGATGTGTTTCTGTGTTTGTCGTCTTTCTCTTCTTTGTGTCATGTTTCATTTCACAGACTAAAATTTATAACCAAGTAATACTGATATATAGCTCAGTGGGTTGAGCAGGCGCCCCATATGCATAAGAATCTGGTGGCCCTTTTCTGCGTGTCATTCCCCCTCTCTCTGCCTTCCCATTTCCTGTCTGTCTCAACTATCATATCAATTAAATGCAAAAAGCCCAATATACATACATGTATATTGGGCTTTTTGCATTTAAAAAAGCAGCTATATATAGCTGTTAGCTATAGCTTAGAGTCAGAGCTCAGTCTGACTCTAAAACGTGACACACAGGTTGACGACATGCAGGTCACTCTATTGGTCAGAGCAGGGGTTCCCAAACTTTTCAGCCCGCGACCACCAAAATAACGCTGCCATAGACAACCCCCATCCCTGGAGGCGATTAAAACATTCAAAAACAACAACAAAAACGTGCACACAGGGCACATGCACTAATAGTCGTATCCACACACAGGCATCACAACAACACAGGATATGATTTTACATATATCAATTTAATTGCTGACCAAACATTTACACAGGAGTTCAGAGGCAGTGAACAGTCTGACATAAACCTGATCTCAGTCATCTGCTTCTGTTTCTGTCTGAGCTGATTGGGGGTGATTTAAGTCAGCGCCTCATTCAGACTGGACAGGTCTCTGCAGGCCAGTGTTTTTCAACCTTGGGGTCACCTGGTATGTCAAGTATTTGATTAAAAAAAAAAAAGACTGAAAAATATTTTTTTAACTAATTAATATTCTTTTTAAAATTATGATTAAAAACAACACGCCAAGGTTATTGTGTTGGATTTTTCATTATAGTCTGTCCTGTAACGCTCCGTTATTATCTCATATGGTGAATGTGCAGGTCCACAAGAGCGTTTTGGAGTTGTTGGATTGTCTATTTGATCAGTTTGAATCCCATGTGCCTCCGTAGCGTAGCTCTGAGCAGCTCACGGCTCTGCTCCACCGTTCTAAAAATTGCTTGCGCCAACAATTAAAGGTAACAAACCTACTCCTAAAACTATAGGGATTGTGGCTATGGGCCAATTTGCCAAAATGTTGAACTATCCCTTTAACAATACAGTACCTCACATGTTGTATTGTATTTAACATCATAAAGTGAACACAGCAAATGTTTTGGACACTTAAAGTGCACATTTATCTGGTAGTGCACAGAGCCAGACAGCTGATAATATACTTTTTTTGTGATTTGCGATGTCAAAATGTCTAAATCAGCTTTTAATACATAATTTCTGTGTGTGTTTTATATTGTTTTCTATGTTTTATACTGTCTTATAAAATGGGGTCATGAGCCAAACGAGGTTGGGAACCACTGCTGTACTCCAGTACTGTACTTAAGTACATATCCAGAGGATTTGTACTTTAATTGAGTATTAGATTTCTTTGGTACTTATTAGTCTTACTTGAATACATTTCTAAGACAAATATTTTTACTTTTACTCAAGTTAATTTCTAGGAAGACTGAAAAGTACTCGTTACTTTCAGGTCTGCTCTTTTTTTTCTAAAATACTATTGGATACAAGCTGTGTTTGTCAAAGAAGGAAACCCTAACCCCTAAAAGCAAGCACATCAATGCAGGTGGTTTCAAAGAGTTAATTCTCAGAATCAAGAGTTAAAAGGTCCTTAAATTCATTTAGAAAAAAATATAGTAATTCATTGATGTGAAAAATAAGAAATGTACTCTTACTCTTACTTTTACTTAAAGCAGAAGTAAGCGATCCGGTCGTTTTGGCTAACTTCCTGTCAGCCGATGGAGTAGCAGTCCCCGCCCTCGTCCCTGCATCACCACATTCACGCGCATCCCTTGGCTGCACACACAGCCCTTCATGCCGTTCTCTCTCCTCATTGGATAAAGGTTGTAGGATACAAGGAAAGTTTTCTCCTCGGCTTACAGCAGAGTAGAGTGACTGACAGACCCATGTTTCGAACCAAACACTCTATAAGTGATTGCTGTCAGAAGATATAACTATTTAAGACTTATATTAACACAAACATTCCGCTTACTTCTGCTTTAAAGTAAATTTAAAAGCATGTACTTTTGGATATTTAAGTACTTTCAAAAGCAAGTACTTTTACTTCTAACAGAGTAAATTTTGACCAGTAGTATTTGTACTCTTACTCAAGTACTGGGGTCGAGTACTCTGTCCATCTCTAACAGCATGACACCGTTTATGTAGAAATAGTCAATCAAAGGAGACAAAATATAGAAATAGCTGTCTTGACAATGTCTTACATGAATGATAAAGATAGTGTGAGTTTTGTTAATGCCTAAAATGCCACACACACACACACACACACACACACACACACACATACACTAATGGAGCTGCCATATAGTCTGGGGTCGTATATCTTACACAACTTTTTGGCCATCAAGGTATTCTGGGGTTGTATATCTTACACAACGCTTTGGCATGCAAACTGGAGGAACTGATGTGTTTTGCTCAATGGTGTCTTCATGGTGGTTGATGTCACTCATGTGCCGCTCCTTTCTCAGGAAGCTAAAAGTCTGTCTGTTATCCTGACTTGCCCTCACTCAGCTATGCGTGGTGGGAGTGGCAGGGTGTGGTGGCCTCTTCTCTGTCTGACCACAGGCTGCTACAGTATCTGACAGGTGGATGCTTTTACAGGTGTCTCCACTTGGCAGAGAAATGACAAAAATGTTAACAAGTTACAATCAAACGCAACTCTGACCCTGATAGCAGCTCAGACAGAAAAGAGCTCAGTCTGACTATAAAACGTGACACATGGTCTGATTACATGCAGGTCACTCTCCATAAACTGGCAATTACAATATGTTTCAGTGTTAATCTCGCCTAATGAGATGGTTTAATTTTGGAGACAGGCACTCAGAGATCATGCTTCACGTTTGGACGTGATCTGTGAGCCTCTGAACACTTATGGTATAAACATTTTACATTTTATTTGATTTCAGGAAATCATTTCATGACCTTGTTGACCTTTTCTTAAATTTGTGTAACTGAAGCTTATGATCAACACAAGACAACACGCAGGCTAAGGCTACGTCCATGCTATATATTTTTTGGTTTCAAACACATCTCTTTTTCTACATTTTCACTTCCTGTCTACAGGACTCTGGAGTTTTTCGGCACAGAAAATGGAGACGCAGTTTGAACTACTGCTTTGAAATGAAAACATAGTAGTGCTTAGCGTCATACACACACACACACACACACACACACACACACACACACACACACACACAGCTCAAACCAGTCCAGCTTCAGCAGCTCAGCCCCTCTCATATTCATGACCGTCACACTGTGGTACAGTACAGTCAGTAGTGAACTGTCTGTACGGCTGGCCAAAGAGCCAAAGAGCTGATGGCAATAATGTCCATCAAATAATAAACCTTTAGATGTCCAAATGATGGCATCATTCAAATCATCAAACAATAAACATAAATCAGACAGTGAAAAATTAACTTCTGCAGGAGTTTCACCTGTCAAGTAAAGGTTTAAATTAAAATAATGGCATGTATTGTGTGTGTTCCAGCTGCATGCTGTTGTTGTGGTGAAGCTCAGCTCTGGGGACAGCCTGGTGAGAAAGAAAAGAGAGTGGATTCTGCCTCCGAAGCTTATGTTGGAGAACAAAGACTACACTCGCGAGGAATCAGTTGCTAGGGTGAGTCACTTATCTCTACTTTAACCACGTAGATTCTGACTGGAGGAAATGACAGGCTCCTGAAAACAGAAGAAGGCCGAAGCGTCATGCTGAGATGATCCAGTTTGTTGTTTTTGTTTTTTACTGAACTTGAATATTAAATGTATGAAAAATTGTGTAAGATGGAGAAACAGTGGCAGACTACAGCCCAGCTTGATTTTGGTGTGAGCAGTACTGCTCCTTATTACGGAGGATAAGAAACCGGTTTATAAGGATGGGAGTGTGTGTATGTGTGTGTTTCAATAAAATGATCTTGTCTTCTATTTTGTGTTTCAGATTCGATCTGATTTTGAGAATGATGTGAATATTCGCTACTCATTGGAAGGCAGAGGTGCAAACATGGATCCCTTCCACGTGTTCATCGTTGACTCTAAAACTGGATTCATTCAAGTGACCAAAGTGCTTGACAGGGAATTCATTGATATGTACAATGTGAGTGATCCATGGCAGATTCTATTTTGCGGTATGATACCCAAATATCGCTGCTTTTGATATTTAACATTGAGACAATAATATTGGAGTTGTTGGGGTATACCTGCAAAGACATTAGGTAAAGGTGACATAAGTCATGTGTTTCTCTTCTGGTCTTTCAGTTGTCGGGTATTGCTTCATACAACAATGGCTCACAAGCAGAGAAAAGAATTGACATACGAATAAAGGTTGTAGATGTTAATGACAACGATCCAGTGTTTGGTGTCCTCCCAGTGGGGGAGGTGAATGAGCTCAGCGCCACAAGTAAGTGTTTCTGCTTTTCTGAATCCATCCTGATCTGTCATGGCAAAGTCAGGCTACGCAATTCTAAATGCAAAATGCAGACCAAGCAAAGTGTATAGACAATATACCTGTTTACCACTGTTACACCTTTGAACTATATCACACAGGTTCAGATCTTTGACAACGGATGAAACTATGAGTGCTTTGCATGCATCCACACTGTATCTTCAGAATAGTCTTGATATGCTCTTATCACAAATGGAATAATGACTTTTTATTCTCTTTCTTCTATCTTTATTTACATTTTCAAACAAAGACCATTCACAGATTGAAAATATTGAATTGGATAGTTCAGGATTTCTATAGTCAGCTCATTAGTGAAAGTGGATTCAACCTAATGTTGATCAAGGAGGGATTTAGCGTATAGGAGCTTCATTCTGTTGCTCAAAACCAAGCCTTTACTATTTAGTATTTAGTTGAACAAACCAAACCATCTGGAAATGTACATGAAATCATCCAGTGTGAAAATAGATTCCTAAACTACTTCAACTAATGACAAAGGCAGGTAACAGCTGAAACAAACAAAGTTATTGAGTATTTGACAATGGGCCAAATTATCATACAACATCAACATTAATGTGAAAGTCTTTTCTGAGTCAGTCTGTTGCTTATGACCAGGAACAAAATGAAATGCAATGAATTCAGAATCACATCTGGCTAAAGACAGAGGGCTGTACAAACACAACCTGTTCAGTTTCATCACTCTTGTTGTTTCACTCTGGTCTTACAGAAACTGAAGTTATGAAAATCTATGCAACTGATGCTGATGAAAAAGGCTCTCCGAACTCCCAGATCGCCTACAGCATCATATCTCAGGAACCAGCTCATGCCATGTTCTCTATTGATTCCAATGGGACCATCTATGTCCAAAAGGAAAGCCTGGACAGAGAGGTAGGTCTATAGTATGAACTAGAGAAAAAAGTGTTTTCTTTATTTTTGAAATAGTCGGTGTTCTTTACTTAATCACCCTCTCATTGTACAAAATGATGGTGGATGTGTGTGTGATTCATTTCGTAATGATTTCGCATTTCAGACGGAAGATACCTACGTTCTCACTGTGAAAGGTCAAGACCTCAATGGTGAACCAGAGGGAAGAATTGGAACTAGCACAGTTACCATTAAAGTCCTTGATGTGAATGACAACCCTCCCACTCTGGAAAAAGATGTGGTAGCTTTCTTTCTCACAGTTGTCTAAATTTTTCTTTTATTGACAAAAAAAAAGGTTATTTGAAAATGTGAATGTGCTCATGATAGAGAATATAAACAAATCCAACTGAAAGTAATTTGGACCTCATCACATGTTTCACTTGCAGTTTGAGGCCAGTATTGAGGAGAACACTGAAAAAGTGGAGGTGATGAGGCTCAAAACAACTGACCTGGACCTGGAGGGGACAGAAAACTGGGATGCTGTGTTTGATATTGTGAAAGGCAACGAGGCCGGGTACTTCAGCATCACAACTGACCCCGACACCAACGAGGGTATCTTAATGCTCGACAAGGTACTGCAGCTTCTATTCAAAAGAAATGTGTGCGTGTGTTGTGTTTAATACAGTAACACTGTTATTACACTTATATAGACTATTTTTATATAGGCCTAGCTATTGAGCCAGATGTTATGTAAGTATTGTATTCTTTGATTTCTCAAGTTCATTTAACACTGTCTCCAAACACCCAGTTCTTAAAGGTACAGTTGGTAAGTCGACAAAAGTGAAAGTAAAGTATGCGACTTGTTCGAAAATTTCAAGACAATACACGGTCAGGTCCCTCTATGAACCTCTTCCACAGGGTCCTCTGGTCCTGTTCACTCTGTGTATGGCCAGCACACCAAGTGGGGCATGTGTCAGGAACGAGCAGCAACATGAACTGCCTCCACCTGAACTTAAAGGGATACGCCAACATTTTTTTTTTTAAGTGTCTTGCCTCACTCCCGAGTCCATGACAAGCAGATAGACACTGTGCGTGCAGTAAAGAGAGCCCGTATCGCCCGTAATTAGCTTAGCTCAAACGCTAAGTGTATCAGTAATGTTAGCCTGCCTCCACCTCAAGTCATCAGAGAAACTCTTCAGCAACTCTAAACGGAAACCGGCGGGCCGATCTTCGTCTCAGAGCTGACAAAACTCTCCTGTAAGGAATCTTGAGCGGTCAAATGCCGGTAACGGGACGAGATGGGTCAAAATGGAGGGTTCAAGCAAAGACGGTTTATTTTGGTTCAAGCTAGCTACATCAAGGGTAGGTTAGCTTCCTATTTCAAAGTAAAAGCACAAATTCTATCGTCATGGTTTTCTGTATGTAAAAGGCAACGGCTGTTTTATTTTGTGAAAGTAACCGGAAGTAACCAGAAGTAACCGGAAGTGCGTTGGTCACAACGGCTAGCTTGAGTAGCGCCGAATTCGTCCAAACAAAATTGTAAACCGCTGGTATTTAGACAAATTAACGACACACTGCTGATCTAAACGGCTACTTTCTCACCTAAAAATGTTTGAAATGTTGATAAAGTGATATATTTACAGAGTTTAGAGCTAAAATGAAATCAGCTTCTGACTGCTGATTTCGGCTTGGGTAGGAGGCAGGCTTACACTACCTATACACTTCCAGCGTTTGAGCTAAGCTAATTACGGGCGATACAGCTCTATCTCCCTTGTTACTGCACGCACAAGGATGGTATTTATCTGCTGGTCATGGACTCGGGAGTGAGGCAAGACATGAAAAAAAAATGTTGGCGTATCCCTTTAACAGAGACTTAGTAGATATTCACTGACTTTTAGGGCATATTCACACCTGTAAAGTCTGATAGTTCACTTGCTTTGGTGCGGACCACATTTTTTTTTGACTTGGTGTGGTTTGTATTCACATTGCATTTTTTTTTTTACAAGCGGACCAACTTTGTAAACAAAAGCGCATGTCCCCCACAGTCGCTCAATCATTGGATAAGAATTATCGTTGGGATCTTCCACGAAAAGTACACAATGGAGGTCATGAATGCGTTTCTTGCTGCCCTTTTAGTTTGGTATTTCCAGTTGCATCTGTCCTGTGTTTATTCGTCACTTGGACAACCTCCTTATTCCTACATTGTCAAGGACAAAGATGTGCAAGACGGCTACTAAGGATGCACACCGTTAACTGATAACAAGAACTTTGCCTCCAGTCATATTCCGCAGCAAAAAATTACATGGGATTAGGCTACTTAGCCTACGGTAGGCTATGTACCCGTTATGCAGCAGTCCCCATGAAGGATCGTCAGACAACAAACACAGACGTATGCATGTGCGTCAGGCGGATGGTGCGCTAAAAAATAAATAGGAAAAAAAAAGAAAGACGGCGCTGTGCTCGGCTCACAGGCTAACTCACCTGAGCTCTGCTGTTCCTCTCTCTTACAGCTGGTGTTTTGGCTGCAAGAGTTCAAAATGTGACGATCTAACCTCCATCTGAGCAAAGATCAGTTGACCTAGAGCACAGTGCACTGCACAGCTTTAGCAGCATGTGTGTATTACAACAGCAAAAGAAAAAACATTGTTAGCCTAATCATCGTCTCAGGATGGATGATTGCGTTGCCAATCGGCATAAACCTAGTCACAGACACTCAGAGCATTTAATTCCTATCAGTTAACGGTTATTAATCGGATAACGAGCTTCTGTTATCAGTTTTTTAAAAAAATTAAGAATATGCATCCATAACGGCTACGGGTGCGTCCTCTCCAGCATCTGATAAATGTTTTCCTCTGACCAAATATCAAGGAGGCAGCGTGCCTCTTCTGTCCATGTTGACCCACGGCTCATCTGCATTCACACCATACACAAATAGCACCAGGGTTCTTTTCGGACTGTGGTACGGACCAAACAAGTGAACCGAGCCGAGCAGAGGTGGTCTCGGTTCACTTGTTTGGTCATCACCAGCGTCTGGTAGTTTGTATTCACACCTCCCCAAAAGGTCCGCAGCAAGGAAAAAGTCAGTTTCAAGTTAACTAAACAAGCCTGGTGTGAATACGCCCTTAGAAGCCTAGGCCTACTCTAGAGGCAGGCAACATAGGGAAACTGAAGTGATGCACACTTCTGAATAGCCTACCTATGTGTGTTCTTGAAAAGTAAACTGGTCTCTGAACACAGGTGTCCTCTATCAGAAGAGACAGCATTTCTTCAGCTCTTCTGACGTCTGCAGTGAAACACTGCATGTCTCATCGGTCAGTGGTCAGTGGTCAATGGACTGTTTAATGCTGCAGTCTGACCTGAACACAAGGAGCCTGGACAAGCTGGTTAAAAGGGGGCTGGGACGCTCAGGACTGTTGTTGAGACACACATGCAGTGTAGGAAGCAGGACGTATTAGACACCAACTGTCCTCTTCACAACACTGAGGCAGGTCAAAGAAGCAGCTACAGCAGCAGCAGGAGATCTTCTGTCCTCACTGTACAACTATCTCTCTGTCAACCATCCATCTATCCATCTATCCATCTATCCATCTATCCATCTATCCATCTATTAGGGTGTTTGGAAACAATTTTGGTCTGACCTGTCACTTGGGATTTGTGTTGAGTGACCCATCGGCATTGCCCCTGACGGATTAACCATCTGCATCATGAATGTATGCAGACCTCTCAACAACATGAGGGGCTAAAGATGCTCAGCAATTTGGCCAAGATATCATTCTCATTTTATTGACAAGAGTATTCTATAATGTATGCACAAAAAGTGAGTGCCATGAGTTAAACATTATAGAGGTATAGAAAATCCATTGTTCATCTTACTGGATTTTGGGTTGAATATATTGACAAATACGAACAAACACAATAAACAGGACCACAAAACTGTCATTAATATTCTGTGCTATTTCACAGGCTGTGGATTATGAGGATGTGAAGGACCTTGAACTGGGACTTGCTTTGAAAAACAAGGCTCCATTAGTAGCTGGAGTTGGAGTTGGAGTTGGAGTTGGAGTTGGAGTTGGAGCCGGAGCCGGAGCCGGAGCCGGAGCCGGAGCCGGAGCCGGAGCCGGAGCCGGAGCCGGAGCCGGAGCCGGAGCCGGAGCTGGAGCTGGAGCTGGGGGCGGAGCAACTGGTGCAACTGGGGCAACTGGGGCAACTGGGGCTGGACCCAAAAAAAAAGAGTATTTAATCAAAATCAATGTGAAAAACCAGCCTGAGGGGCCACGTTTTAACCCCGCAGTCAAAGCCATTCCCATCTCAGAGGGAGGCTCTGTCGACATTAAAGAAGTTATTGCCCGCTACCCTGCAATAGACGGAGACACTGGGGAGCTAGCAGAGAATGTCAGGTCAGTATCTACGCAAACACACACACACATGAATTGCTTTACAATTCAATATGTTTTTAACATTAAATAAGGCTACTTTATTTTATGTCTATGTCTTTTTTAAGGTGCACAATTGGTCAACTTTAACCAATTGTGTGAGTGCCATTGGAAATTTGGATGCCTGATATATACGTTTCTGGGGGGGGGGCGTGGGGGGGGTTAACAGTTAAACACTTGAAAACGGAAATTATTATTTCTGAACCCAGAGCCTTATCCCAAAGGTATCCCAAAACCTCAGTAAGAAAATCAGGTGTTACTATGCAACCCTGACCTATCTTCTTGGACTTTGCTTTCTATGTCCTGTCATACATACATGTTTTATGCTTCCAACTGTGTTCAATGCTCTTGCCTGTCCAACACTTTGCTACTACTTGTTCTTGAAAAGTGCTATGTAAATGAAGTAATACAGACTTACTTAGAGTGCATGTCCTCCGTAGGTATGCTAAGGGCTCAGACCCAGGCAACTGGCTATCTTTCGACCCAAAGACAGCCGATATCAAACTGAACAAGATGCCTGACAGAGAATCTCCATACCTGGTCAATGGGACATACTTCGCTAAAGTGCTCTGTATTACAGAAGGTATGTTAGAGTTAGGGTTACTCACTCCAGCATCTCTCTCCTCCAGCTACAGATGTGTAAACAGTAGCCTATACTTAGAAGTAGGCATAATCTAAGCTCTGCCTCTACAGACCACAATTTAAGTACAATATTACAATTACAATTCCCATTGGACTATATAATTCTGAGGTAATGTTTGCATTTTAAACAAAAAGCCTGTCCAGCTGCTAATTAAAACTAGAGTTAGGATGCCTTCTTTGAGGACCACCAACGGCAATAAAATAGAAATACCTGATGACACAGAATGGGTTATCTCCTGGGACTTTGGTCTTCATGTGACTTGTATTTTTCCAGCCTATTCATATCAAACAATGGCTTTTTATTTTACCTATTTTGACTGTAACTGTCAGGGTTCTGTTGGTTTTCCTTTTATGCACTGCATTTAAATTGCATTATATTTTTATTGTAGTATCATTTCACTACTTCTGCCTCACTGTGTGTATTTGAATTTGAATAATTAGGTTGTATACCTATGCACAGTTTAATCTGAACCATAACAGGAGAGTGAAGCATTTGCCTCTTAATTCATGCCGGATGTTGCAAAATGACCTGTTTTTATCTTCTTCCTCTTCTTTTTCTTTTTTTTAACATAGACATGCCTGCTAAAACAGCCACTGGCACTGTAGCCATCCAGGTGGAAGATTTCAATGACCACTGCCCTGTCCTGACCAGTAATGTCCAGACTATGTGCACAACGGCTGATGCTGTAGTTGTGAGTGCCAGAGATGAGGATGTCTTCCCCAACGGAGCTCCTTTTGAGTTTGTCATTATCCCAGAAGGCTCTGAAGGAAAGTGGCAGGTGGAGCGTCTTAATGGTGAGAAGAGAGTATTTCTGTTTGAGCGATACAGCAGTTTGAGTTGAGATGACGGAGAATGTTTAAAGAAAATACTGACTCAACTGCTCAGTGGTAATGATGTTATTTCATGTAACAGCAGGTGATAGTTTAACTAACAGGCCTAAAATTCTAACAGTTTTTTAATAAATGTATTGATAAATATATATATATATGAGTTGCATCAGTCTATAGTCAGAGCCAGCAGTTTTCCACATGCTCTGGACCCTGTTACCCCTGAAGACTTAAATTGAAAATCCTCTGAAACTGAATTCAAATGGAACCTGGAAGTGTTCAAAACATTTGAGACCAGTAGACTTGAAGAAGACCCAGGACCTTTTGTTGCCTTCAGAGTAACACATGTTAATTTTCTACACTTTTCATATGTTTGTATGGTTTTCCAGACACTGCAGCTATCCTAAGAGCCCAGGAGCCGGTGTGGCCTGGTTTCTATAAAGTGGAATTTGTAGTGAAGGATAATCAAGGAGAAGCCTGTCCAGAACCACAGAAGGTGGCAATCTATGTCTGTACCTGTGAGGAAGGAGATGAGTGTGGGAACAGGGCTGAACAGGTCAGCCTTGGAGCAGAGTTTGGGCCTGCGGCACTTGGAGTACTGTTCCTAGGTCTTCTGCTGCTAGCACGTAAGTATGATGTGGTACTAATTCTACCAAAGGGTTTTGCGATAAGACAATTAACATCTTCACTCTAGAGACAGGCAAAGCTGAAGTCATTTGCCTGATGCTTTTATCCTCATTAACCTAACCTCATTATATTGTACCAGGCAAACTGAGACAGCCAGTACCACTGCATTTCCCACACCACGCTGCATGGAGCAGTTAATTCTAATTAAAACATTGCTGTTGTTTTCACAGTCATTCCACTGTTGCTGCTCTTCTGCCAATGTGGAGCGGCTGCGGGTCTGCCAGGGGGCTTTACTGAGATGCCTTTTGACACCAAATCACACCTCATTAACTACCGCACTGAAGGCCAGGGAGAGAACACGGTAGGATCAACATACTGGTTGAACATTGACATACACACTGGTCACTTGCTATTGAGACCAAATCTACTTAATAGCTTTGTTTATTGATTTTTGGCCACTTGGCAGCCAAAAAACCTTTGAATCTGTTCTAACATTTGGATCCTTGGTCTATTTAAGGAGGTGCCACTGATGAACATGCCAACACAGATACTGGCAGTGGATTCTGGCTTCGGTACCCAAGCTGGACGACCAATTATAGAGCAGTCGACTGTTTCCATGGAAAATGGAGGCTTTTTTACAGGCCAAAGTGAATGGGAGATGATCAACCAGGGAGTAACCAGTGGCATCTACTCTGAGTATTCAGCAGGAGGTGGAGGAATTTATGATGGCATTGCTCTCCCACACTACTACCTGGAACAGTACTACAGTCAGGTGAGAACTCACTAACACCAAATATGTAAATAGAAAAAAAAGATTAAAATTTGATAAAAGTGATAATAATAAACTCGGCTGACATCCTGTTGTATTTAGGGAGTTTAGGCTGCATGAGACTGTGAGCTTCACACCAGGCAAAACAGTTTCTTTGCTTTAACCAAACATGGATTGGCCAACATGTGTTTCTGGGATTTCTAATGAGTAATCAGGAGATTTGTGTATTGTATAGAGTTTTGATGTTATGATTTGAGAGAGATTTCTACATTTCCTAGAAGTCTGTATCAAAAATGAATGTGTACACTCAGTACAAGGGAAACTTATGTAAGATAACAAGGTGTTTTTTTTTCCTTTTCAACAGAAGGTAATGAGTGGAAATGAAAATGGAGTGAAGGATGGTCTGTTGGTCTATGACTATGAGGGCCAGGGCTCTCCTGCTGGCTCAGTGGGCTGCTGCAGCCTCCTGGAGTCTGACAATGACCTGCAGTTCCTCGATGACCTCGGACCAAAGTTTAAGACGCTGGCTGAAGTGTGTGGAGGCAAGAAGATCCAGACTGAAGTCAAACCGGTGCTCTCCCCTCCACCCAGTACCACGATCAGCACTCTGACCTCTGGGTCTAGTTTGATAACTGCCCCACGACTGTCCCCTCCACCCAAGGTCCAACCAACCATCTCCACAACAGAGCAGACAGTGGTTCAGGGGATTTCTAAGCATTCTCAGATAGTAAAGGAAAGTATGTCTACAGTGAATGGGGCAATAGCAAGTCAAGGCCAGATGCTCCTGCTACAGCAACAGCAGCCTATGTACTACACCACAGCCCCTATGCTTCAACCAATGCACTATGTAGTCCAGCCACAGGTTCAGAACACCATGCTGCTGGCTGAAGCCCCAGCCACCAACCTGCAGGGCATGGTACTGGTGAATGGTACCCACACTGGACCCGCTCCAGGCATGGTGGTTCAGGGTCAGACTGTAATGTCTAGTGGACCATCCCAAGGCACCAGCATGGTGCTGGTGGAGTCGAGCGGGATCCAGGGAGATGGTGCCAACCTGTTCCACACTGGAAACCTCTCCCCAACCCAGCCCATGATGGTTGTGGAGAGCAATGTCCCTACAGGGACCATGAAAGTGCTGAAAGGGAGTCAGACCTGCTTTGTGCAGGGGGGTACCCTACAGCCAGGAGGGCTTTCAGGATCTCAGAGAGTCCTGATGGTTGGAGGGGCAACAGGCAGTGGAGGGCAGTTGGTGCAAGAGCAAGGGGGGCTTTCAGGATCTCAGAGAATCCTGATGGTTGGAGGGGCAACAGGCAGTGGAGGGCAGTTGGTGCAAGAGCCAGGAGGGCTTTCAGGATCTCAGAGAGTCCTGGTGGTTGGAGGGGCAACAGGCAGTGGAGGGCAGTTGGTGCAAGAGACACAAGGTCTGTCCAAGATGGGTAACATTTCTCATACCTCTTCCACCACGGTAAGCGCAACCCCAACCTACCGCAAGGTGGTTAAGGAGACCAGAGAAATTCATTGAGCAATCTTTGACTGTACGCTTCTTCCTGTCTCCACTGCTATGAACTGAGCATAACCCACTGCAGGACAGCTGTCTACAGAATCACCATGTCGCATCCCCTTTTACAAATAATAATAATGGCTTTCATTTATATAGCGATTTTTCCAACACCCAAAGCGCTTTACAGAAACCATTATTCATTCATACCACATTCACACTAGTGGTGGTAAGCGACTAAATATCTGTCAATACATTTTTTATTATTGTTTTAACTTTTGCCTAGTGACGCAGAATGTTAATATTCACCTGTTGAAATTGCATCTTCATGCTATGATATATTTTATCTTATCTCATAAATGTTGAATTGTCTTAGGTCTTACATGGTTACATGCCACTTTGTTGTTTGTTTTGCACCAATAAAAATGAATAAAATGTTAATCTTCAGTGTTTAGGTTTTTTTTATGAGACTTTAATGGTAATTCCAAAATACATGGGATTCTAAATCTCACCCTTGTTTGGGGATGTAACCAAACTAATAGAAAATTGTCATAATGGCAAGAGAAGATGGTAGACATTTTTGTGCTATCCTGTGATTCCCAGGCAGGTGTTGTCACTCTGTCAGTATAAAAACGCACTGTAATAGAAAGACACTACAACTAATATTGTTTCCAGTTGCCAAGAAATACTTAAAGTGAGACGGTTTTACTCAAATATTCAGTTTCAAAATATTTGAAATTGAAGATTGGAAGAAAAATGTGTTCAGAAACAGAGCAAAACACTCCTTTTACATGGTTTCATCTGTTTTATCTGTTAAACATCTGTTTTCTGTTGGCTATAGCTTACATTTGTATCGGGCAATATCCACCTTTTTGACTGCCATATGCCTTATTAAGATGATATTTGCCAAAAACAATGTTTATCTGTTGTGTTACATCAATTTGCTCTGTAAATATTGTGTTCTCTGCCTGGTGTATATGTTAGTCTGTTTGTAGGCAACATGTATTTGGATATTAACTTCAGCTCATGATTGGTTTCATTTCGGACTTAATATAAATTTCATGATTTAATCATTTTTTGAGTTACTAGGTTCATGAATGGTAATTATTCTTTACACAATCAATAGTAAACTAAGTTTGGTTTGGTGTTTAGCACACTTAAGGTATTTCAAGTATGTCACTTTAGATAATGTCATTACTTTGTGTATGATGTACTAGGGGTGTATAGGGGTGTTTTGAGCTAATTGCCACACTGTATGAATGTTTTTGGATGGTGTGAGACATTAGGTACCTCATGGATGTCTGACCGAGTACGGACATGTCAGTCAAAGATATCTAGTTGGATTTATTAATGTTTGTTCATGTCCTTTGTGGAATAAATCTTCAAAACTTCTCCTTTGGAAGACACACTCTTTTGGATCAAGGAACACTATCAACCAAAGACTCCACTCAGATTTAAAATGGTTCTATAGGAAAATGTAATATAAGTTATGATGTGTAAGTTGTCAATAAACATACACTTTCCAACAAAAGGTATACAATTCATTTTTAAATAATGTAAAAGAAATGCAGTCTAATAATAATGATCACAGATAATTAATACACAATAAACATGACTGGACAAAGAAGAAACAGGTCAAATATAAACTGACTCTACTCTACTCTACTGTAACACGTCTTTATCATCTGTGTTGCACATTACCGCGGTGATAAAGTTGTGTGACAAACACTTTTGTGTTTGTTAGGGAGAGGTTCATAGAGGGACCTGACGGTGTAGGCCTACTGTCTTGAAATTTCCAACCAAATTGCAGACATTACTTTCGCTTTAGTCGACTTACCAACCTATAGCTTTAACATAAAAAAAAAAACTATATTTGTGGCATCTTCAGCCTTCACTACACATGACAGCCATGCTATTTTTAGATCGTTGGGCAGAGATGAGAGCTACTCAAGAAACAGTACTTTCGCCTTTTCCTCAAAACTCATCAAATACACAATCCAACAACGCCAAATGCTCTTGTGAAGAAGTTATGACAGTTATTCAGCACGCTATGAAATAATAACGTATGTATGAAGCAAATATTCAGAACTACTTGCATTTTTTGAAATCAGTCTGCCTAAAAACAGCTTGCACCAACAATAGAAGGTAATGAACCTACCCCTAAGACTGTAGGGATTATAGCTAAAGGCAAATTTGCCAAAATGTTGAACTATGGCTTTAAATTGGCACTGTTGCTTCCAGTTGGGACAGTGACATATGAGCGCACATTCTCAGCAATGCACTGGGTCTGCAACTGAATGAGGACAACTATGGCCCAGCAGAGACTGTCTCTTTCGTTTTCGTACATTGAGAGCCACATAACTATGAGGAATAAACCTGAGGAAATTATTGAGAAATATGACACAAAGGCTGTTGATGTCTGTCTCCCCAAAAGTTCACTCCCTCTCCACATCTGCTCCCTCAGTGGCATTAAGGATTCCACCATACATTTAGTGTTGATAGATAATGCCAAAAATGTGGTATTTAAAATATAAAATATGATGGATAGCAACCTATAGGGCACACACTCTGCTGCTTGCTTTCAACTATGGTGAGTATCTCAACTGTGTTGGTGATAGATTTCTGACTGAAAACTTCAAGGGATAGTTCAACATTTTTGGCAAATTGGCCCATTGTCATAATCTCAGATTTATTGCCATAAATTGTGACCTGCACACTCACCACACATAGCAGTAGGTTTGTTACCTTTAATTGTCGGTGCAAGCTATTTTTAGAACGGCGGAGCAGAGCCGCGAGCTGCTCAGAGCTACGCTACAGAGGCTAATGGGATTTCTTGGTTTTCCTCATCAAACTCATCAAATACACAATCCAACAACTCCAAAACGCTCTGGTGGACAAGTTGTGACCTGCACATAACGGAACGTTACGAGAAGGAGTCATTTTAGAGGTAAATTCATGCAAAACCGCTGATGCGCGTGGGACAATTTTTCAGCAGGCAGTCTCTGTATTTACCTTGAGAACAACTCTGTCTCCTAACGTTCCGTTATTATCTCATAGCGTGGTGAATGTGCAGGTCACAACTTGTCCACCAGAGCGTTTTGGAGTTGTTGGATTGTGTATTTGATGAATTTGATGAGGGAAACCAAGAAATCCCATTAGCCTCCGTAGCTTAGCTCTGAGCAGCTTGGCTCAGCTGTTCTGAAAATAACTTGCACTGACAAATAAATGTAACATACCTACCATGACTATAGGGATTATGGCAATGGGCCAATTTGCCAAAAATGCTGAACTATCCCTTTAACTACTTCCACCCACGGCCTAAAGACCTACATGCAGGAATGCTTTCTGGAACAAAAACGTGCACTTTAACCGTCACTGAACACCAACAGTTGAAAACATTGTCAGACTTCTCTCCTCATTAGCAACTGACAATAGAAATCAACTCATCAAAGGCACCACAGGCAGATGGCATCCCTTCAGTGAGAGTACAGGCCATCTACATCAGTCAAAACCAACACTTTGCGTTTGCGTTTCCTGTTTTATTTTGAAAATCTTTCCATTGTGTATTCTTCTTCCTACACTGTTGTTTCTAGCTTTGCCTGCATCTTACACACCCATGTCTAGTTTTTTCTTTTTTAATTATAGGCTGCATGTTCCCTCCAGTGGTTGCAAGTTCAATGTGTCATTCTTGTCGTCTTGATTTTTGTTGTTCCTCCTTCTATGGTGTTTGTCCTTGGTGTTACCCTTCTTTTTTTTTTAACAGTTTCATCACTTTATTACAGTAAATGAGTCCATATCATACACACACACACACACACACACACACACACCCACACACACACACACACACACACAGAACAGACAAAGAGAGGTTTGTGTTTCTCTCTCTCTCTTTCTATCCCTCCGTCACCAAGAATCAGACCAATGTTCACAGCATCGGAGTAGAAATAAATAAAACAAAGGTGTTATAAACTCAGAGATGTACAGTGATCACACCTAACATACAACTGGAAACTTTCTCCTTTTTTTTTGTAAATGGAGAAACAAAACATCCCGTAGGAAACACCCACAATAGTAAAAATAACAAACAAGAACAAAACAAACAAATAAACAGACAAACAAACAAACAAAAAAGAAAAACTACAGCATCATTCTAAATCTTGGTCACCCCCCCCCCCCCCCCCCCCAAAAAAAAAACAAAAACAGAAACAACCCACCCCCACCCAATCCCCTACCCATAATATAATAGAAAGGAGAAGAAGAGAAAGGAAAAAAAATAAAACTTGCTAACTCTTACTTACTCTGGCCACTGACAGCTCCATAGTCAGTGTTTCCACCAGCGACTGGATCCACTGTGGTATAGATGGACTATGTGGTGGCTTCCATCTAACTGCCACCATCCATTTTGCCACAGTGGATGCCAACAGCCACACTTGCCTCTGGGCTGGACCCAGTTGTAGATCTGAGTCGTCCCCCAGAAGCATACTTTGTGGTCTACAGTTAATTTCTAGCTGGAGGAGTTCATAGAGGACATGTATGAATGTCTCTGTTTGGTTTAGATTACATAAAGTACAATTAGGAGTTGTAACTATTTTCATCTTATAGCGCCTCTTAGGTGTTAAGTATGTTCTAAAAATAATATTTATGTTTACTAATTTATTATTTAGATTTTGAGAAGTTTGTCTCGTATTCCTCCATACATTGGCCCAATTTATTGGTGGTTTTGGGCAGTCAATGTTCCACGCTGTTGTTACTGTTAGCGGTGGTTGAGTGTGCTCTATAATTGAACTGTACATAGCAGATATACGTCCCTTAGGCCGCGTTCAGACTGCCAGCCAAAATCCGATTTTTAGCCCATCCAGATTGGAACCAGATAGCTCTTTTTAAGTCTGAACAGTCCCAAATCACATGAAATCCGATTTTTGCAAAACGAATCGAAACCACCTCCAGGAGGTAGTTTCAGATCGCATTTGGACAGATGCGTCTCAGACTGAACAGCTCCAAACACTCAGAACGGTTTTGACTGTCCATGACGTCACTCCCCGCAGCGCTGTCAATGTGTTACAGGTCCTGTATGGTCCCGTGAGCTCCAGTTAAATATCAATTTCCTCCTTGTTACTTTTCTTTTATGCAAACTACCCTGTTCTCGGCGACAGGAGTGACGGCGACGTCGCGCTCCCAGCTCTAGGGTGCTGGAGTTTCCCGTCTCTGTGGCTACACACACATACACACCAGTCTCTGGTACACGTAGCCTACACACACACACCAGGCGGGCTGAGGTTGAAACTAGCGGGGTACAGTAGTGCGGCTGCAGCACCGGGCAGATCACCGTGCTGCAGCGAGAGTAGCCGCCGCGTCCGGGAGGCATCGCCTGTCACATATGGCGGAGCCTCCGCTCCGACGTCGTTGCTACAGCAACCTGTCAGATGGGTCAATAATGTGGCCCAGTCTGAACAGAGCCGAATGCAATTTTGGACACTTGCTAAAAACAGTGTGGACAGTCAGCCCTAAAAATCGGATATGAGAAGGAATCAGATTTGAATCAGATTTGCCTGCAGTCTGAACGCGGCCTGATCATGACCTTGACCTTTAACCCCTCCAACCCCCCAAATCTATTTACTGTAGTTCCCCCTTGACTCCAAGTGAATGTTTTTTTTATTTATTTGAAGATGTTTCAGTGTCAGATTACTGAAATACCGCATAATATTGCATAATAAAGAGATGCGGTTGAGTCTCAAGTCCAACATCATGTTTGATTACGTAAATGAATTGACATGAGAAACCACAGTATGGGAATAGCTCCTCCCAGCTCGCAGTGCTCCAGCAGCACTCGGGGGCATGGTTGGTGCGATTAGTGTGCTTAGATCCACCCTTTTCCCCAGCTCCAGCTTTATGTTCTCGCCCACATCTGGAATTCTTCTGGCTCTGAAAAATATAATGCCGATAGGAAACAAGAAGAAGCTTGAACTGGGTAATACATTTCTGTTCATTACTGAATATTTTTGAACATTTTGTTTAAGCTGCTGATCCCAGTCAGACTCTGTCTAATGCTGCTCTGTTTTGAATTTATGTAAATCTGACTTTGCGTTGAACCTTAGATGAGCAGACCAGGCAGGCCTCTGACTGCGTCCAAGTCACAGGTTCCAGGTGTTATGTGTGTATCCACATGCCATGTGGATTTTACCCATGACTTTGGTTGAGAATGGGCATGTTCCAAATCGCTTAAGGCATCAACAGATCTCCACAACACAGCTCATCTCATACCAAGACATGAGTCACAGACAGAAACGCCTGTAAGAAACCACCACGCCCTGCCTGTCTGTTTTCTCAAACACACATCCATCCACCTGACTACTCTGTATTAAAGGTGAAAGAGAACAAAGAACATCTTGTACTGGCACAAGTACTGTTTCTCTTGGCTTTCACTGTCACTATCTTACCCAACAGCTTACTAGTAACACATCTGAAACCAAAACATGACACGTGATCATAGATTTAAAAAAAAAAAAAAAAAAACATCCTGACAGCCTGTAGGAAAAATGTCAACAACCTGATCCATGTGTGACGGGGACGAAGGAGGACCCTGGCGGGGTTTGAACCCTAGTCTCCCGGGTAAGAGTCATAGTGACAGGACCGTCAACTGTCACACATGCAAAAAACAAAAACAAAGCAGAAGTAGTTCAAAATGACACAAGTTATAATGACTATTGAAAGGAAGAAAAAAATCTGGAATATCACTGTCCCATTCAAATAAACAAATAAAAACATAAATACACACTTCTACTCTACAGGTAAGAAACAGGTGCTGTTTGTGTCTGCCATATTTGTATTCCAGATAACATGGTGGTGCAGAGGTGAGGAGTCTCGCCTCCCAGTAAGAAGGTTCTGGGTTCCCGGGCCTGGGGCCTTCCTGGGTCAAGTTTCCATGTTCTCCCCATGTCTGCTCCAGCTTCCTTCCACATGATAGGCCACTCTAAATTGCCTATGGTGAGGAATGAGATGAGATGAGCCCTGTGACAGACTGGTGACCTCCAGGGTGCACCCTGCCCTCACCCTATGTCAACTATTGGCTCCAGACCCCCGTGACACTGCACAGATAAGCGCTAGACAAAGGACACATCTGTGTTCCTCCTGTGTGTCCAGCTGTCTGACCAGTTTGAGCCTGTCATTTTGATAATGAGAGTGTAGATTATCATCTGCAGCCTACAACTTCCCCCTAACAGTGTCTCAGCTGAGGACTTTTAAACACCCGAGTCTCATGTCAGGATGAGATCCAGCTGCTGTGGTGCAGCCTCTGTTCAGACTATAGCATACCTACAGTATAAGCTCTGTGGAGTTTAACTCTTTACTTTCTATCTTTTGTTGAGAATGGTGTAATTAAGCACTTCTTTAAATTTGATAAAAAGATGAGTAAATTTGAAACAGTTAGCGAAACCAAGATCTGTACAGCAGGTTTCTCTTCCTCTTCTGCAGTTTAAGGCAGGATCAGACCACACGAATTCAGGCCAATTTTCACATGATTTTGTTGAAGCTGACACATTTCCAGTGTCGGGCCTGATAATGAACACTTTACGACGTTCTCCGACGCCTTAACGGAAAGTCTAGCATGTTAGAATTTTTGCATTTCTTTGCCTAGTCTGACATCTCCTACGACGTGAGCCTTGATGTTGACCAATAGGATGACAGAGCGCTCTGACACATACCTTACATTAGGACAGACAGTCATACTGTCCTCTTCACCAGACCCAGAAACGGCTCCATGATCATTTTTTTTCCTTCTCTTTTTCATGTCTGAGCTAAAGCCCAGCAGCATCACAGCGCTACAGTAGCCATAATTGACAGTTTGTTGTGTCGCCTCCCCGATGACCTTTGAACTTGTGCAGCGTCGTGATTGGTCGTGAGTGATGATTGGTCAGGTTCATACTTGTAGTTTTGCGACCAAGACATGACAGGAATTCATGCCACTATGATCATTTAATCTAATACATGCAGCCATTTAAAACAGACTGTATGAGGTGTCATAATGTTAACCCAAAAAACAGATCACACAGACATCTGGAACAACTGGTTTGAAACATAATAATCATTATAATAATAATAATCATATTATATAATAATAATAATAATCATAATAATCTTTCATAGGGACATTTATCACATTATATTAAGTATTACATTAGAGCAGCGATAGGATCATACCTGACATCATGTTTATATTCACACTCATCAGTAGTTATTATTCTGTGTCACAGTAAGACTCAGTGGTCATAGGTCTGAGCACATCAACAGGAAGACAGATAGATAGAGAGACAGAGACACAGTCAGACAAACAGACAGACTGAGAAAGAGGTGTGTCTGAGACACACATCAGGCAGACGGACAGAAAGACACCTGTACTCAAAACCACCTGCGGTTGTTAGAGCAGGTGTCTCCACGTCATGATGACACACAGATAGACACATACACACACACCCTGCATCAGCAGGATGAGAGCAGGGTGTACAGAGAACATTATAATCAGCCTTTATGTTGATAATTGTTGATGAATTGTTTCAATAATTCGTCACCAGTCTCAGTGTCTTAATCAAAAGCTGCTGCTGGTGTGAGAGTTCATGAAATGTATTTGGGTCTGTTGATTTATCTGTTGAGTTGTCGTCTCAGAGATCTATGCTCTCATTAAATTATTATTTATTAAATAAACTAAACCATATGTCAAACCTAACCCAAGTCCTGGACCATCCATTTGGTAGAAACTGCTGTCCTCTCTGGTCCCGTAGTTCCAGGACAGGAGGTCTAGGATTCCACAAATCACTCAATGGGAGAATGGGACATGAAACTTCTGCAACACTGCACATTCACTTAAAGCTATAGTTCTGGGGCGGTGCGTGGCGCAGTGGTTAAAGCGGCTGCCCCATGTGGAGGCTACAGTCCTCAACGCAGGCGTCCCCGGTTCGAATCCCGCGTCGGGCAGACCTTTCCTGCATGTCATTCCCCCTCTCTCTGCCTCCCCCTTTCCTGTCGATCTCACTGAGCTATCAAATAAAGGCAAAAAGCCAAAAAATATACTTTAAAAAAAAAAAAAAAAAGCTATAGTTCAACATTTTGTCAAAATTGCCTATTGCCATAATCCCTATAATCTTAGGGGTAGGTTCATTACCTTTAATTGTTGGTGCAAGCTGTTTTTAAATCGGCGGGGCAGAGCCGCGAGCTGCTCACGAATCTGTATTTTTGCCTTTCCCTCAAAACTCATCCACTGTACAATCCATCAACACCAAAATACTCTCGTGAAGAAGTTATGACCTGTACATTAACCACAATATGAAATAATAATGTTTATAGGAAGCAAATAGTCCAAACTACTTGTGTTTTTGAAATCACTCTGCCTCAAAATTTTTGCCTCGAAAACAACTGTGTCTTATTATTATTTCATAGTGTGCTGAATGTGCAGATCACAACTTCTCTTCATGACTGCTTTTGAGTTGCTGGATTGTGCATTTGATGAGTTTGATGAGGGAAAGGGAAAGTACCACAAGCCTCCATTGCATTAGCTGAGCAGCTCACGTCTCTGCCCCGCCGATCTAAAAACAGCTTGCACCAACAATCAAAGGTAATGAACCTACCCCTATAAAACTACAGGGATTATGACAATAGGCAAAATTGCCAAAATGTTGAACTCTGCCTTTAAAATATAATATAAAACTATGTCCTGATTGACAGCAATTGACCCTTCGCGTAAGCCCCGCCCCCTTGGTTACTGTTGCTACGCCGGGCAAGCTTTCACTCCCAGCCATGCTCCTGGCAATATTTGGTATCGATTTCAAAGGAAATATCAGAAAATTTCTGGATAAACTGTTCTGAGATAATAGAGAGAAGAAGTCACAAAGATCATTCAGAGTTTTCAGTGATGTGACTCGCACAGGAGGATAAAACATCTGTTCAACGACACGACTGGACAATGTACAGAGCAGCAGTAAGGACCGGTAATTTTACCGTCTATCAACCCACGAAGACTTAAGTCATCTCACTGGTCATGAAACGTTGTCAAACTGCAAGTTTTGGGGCGATTGTGAACCACATACAGCTTTCGCTGCTGTTTTGTTTTCTCCCACCGCTGTATCAGTCAGTGAAAGCAGTCCCTGCCTGGAGGATCCCTCACCTAAAAGCCCAGGTAAAAGCCCTAAAAGTACAGCTGTCATTTCGGATGTGAACATATGGTTATCCCCATATTTACACTTGCTCAAGTCAAAAAAAAAGTCAGCTCGTATCTGAACATCTCTATAGTGCTGCTGCCGCCGCCGCCGCCGCCGTAGTAGCAGCAGCAGCAACAACATCCTTCTCTACAAACAAATGTTTTTCGTCCTAGTCTCAAAATGTGTCCACAAAAGCAAACGTAATGAGTCAACTGCCGAAAGCTTGCCAGGCCTATAGTTACGGTTGCTAACGTAGGATTGGACAATAGCCGTTTGTGGGAGGAGTTGGCGAAGGGTCAATTATGCCAACTACTAAAGTTTGCACTAGAGAGGGAGGGACCCAAGCAGAACTATGTTCACAAAGACTGGCTTCAAAATTACTCACAATCTCTGGGCGTAAAAGTATCAGCTTAGTCCATGGGAGGGGTCCAAAGATGAGAGTCACTCAGGCCTGCCTATACTCTCTGATAATCATGATCCTGAGAACAACTTTCTGTGAGTCTCCAGCAGCAAAAAAAGAGACTTGATTATGACGGAACTGCCTCAGGTGACCTGTCTATTCTGACACGGCAGAACTGCAATTACATTAACATGCTGTATTCTGTGTTTGTCTATGCATACATGAAACTGAATCAATGCTATTGAAGCAGTCGTGATGCAGATAGATATAATCTTGTCAGATAGTCTCCTAGGACATGGGTTCTCAACTAGTCTCACTCTGGGACCCACATTTTCCCATGGTCATTAAGTCGCGACCCACTTTTATAGAATTTTATAGAAGATTTTTTTTTTTAAGCCTCTAAAAACTCATTTTGCTCTTTATTGAGCAAAGTGCATTTCAGAGCACATGAATGAAACTGAGGAGGACCATGACAACTGCATGTACGGAAGTGAATAAAATAATATCAAACTGCACAAAATGGAGACCAACAAAATGATATATTTGACTTCTAATGCATCTCTGCATTCAGAGCATGTTCACAAAAGTGAATAGGCTAAATATCAAATTGCACAAAATAGAGACCCACAAAACAAGGTATTTTCACTGCATTCAGGCCACATTAATAAGAAACTGATATATTTGCATTCAGAGCAAATGGAGCAAATAATAAGAAAGTGAGGAGGACCATTACAACTGCATGTGTTCACGTGTCTCGTGTGCCTTTCAATATAAGTTATTTTTCAAAATAATAGACATGTCCATCATCAGATGTGCATTAAATATTATTTACTTTTTTGACCAGCTGTCCCCGACCCATCCAGAACGGGTCCGCGACCCACTTTTGGGTCCCGACCCACCAGTTGAGAACCACTGTCCTAGGACATTAAGCAGGGGTCTACCAGAAAGTCTGCTCGAAAATTACTGGCACCCAACTTACCGACTTGAACTCCCTTTGGGAAAGACGGGTCTCGCAAAAGGCAGCATGCATCATTAATAATCATGATCATGTTCTGGCCTGTGAATTTATATGCAGCCTCTCAGGAAGACCAATCACTATTCTAGGTCTTTTGTGCCTTGCCATGCCATGAGTTGCCGCCACGCAGTGGCTGTAGACACCTGTAGTTACCAGAAGATGACATACAGTAATATTTTCCACAGGACTGGGTTGTCCCGTCAAAAAACCTCTGGAGGATGTACTGAATCCTCCAGGCCAGTCGCTTTTCTACGTTGTAGCATCTTCAGCTCCATGCTATACTATAGGACAGACACATTTGAAGGCTTTGTAAATATAAAGCATGTTAAGGCTGACTGGGTGTAGACGGGTCAGGTGCACCTACAGGTTCCAGCTGTCCGTCCTGTGGCTGTGTATATAGTTCAATGAGAGAAGACTCATTTGTGTGAACAAACTAAATTTTATGCAATGTGCAAAACAAGTAGAAAAGTGAGTCGTGAGCGATTAGACTCCTTTGTGGTGTTGCTAAACTTAGTCAAACATGACGAACAATACAAACAATATAAACCACAACTTTCCCACGGGAACTGAACACTACTCTATTGACCTGGACTATGTCTCTTTATATTATTGTGTTCATAAAATTATTAGTTTTAGTAGCTAGATAATGCTAATTGTGTGGCATTTGTCAAAATACGTGTTTAAGTTTATGTCTAAAAAAACACACACACGCACAACATCTTTGATGTTGATGACTCAATTTTTATAGAATACGATTAGATAAGAGAAGCTTAAGTTGTGTGTACAAATTATGCAGTTTTTTGAATGAATTTAAGATTGGATTGGTTTTCCAGTGTCTTTCTTTCAAACAGGATTCTTAATCTGTGGCTGAGATGCAATGTTTGTAAAACACACCTCATCAAATAATTCACACAACCAAAAACAACAGTAGAAATCAACTTTCACAACTTTCACTTTCACTATCTTTTGAATATTTCATCATTATGACAGATGATTTGTAATGTATTTATTTTTATTCTGTTAGTACTTGGGCTTACATTTCACATAAGTGCTATACATTTAAGTCTGATTGATTGACTGAAGCTCGGCAAATACTGGAACATTACAACAACTTGGTTTCAGACAAAAATGACATTGGAAGCGTTTCATTTGGTCTTGCATTAAGTCCTTTTGTCTTTCACTGAAATATTTGACTGCAGTTATACAGTAGGACCCCTCCCTCTTTTATTCTATGTCTGTCACGTGCTCTCTCTCTCCCTCTTCCTCTTTCTGTGTGTGTGTGTTTGCAGGACTACCCCTCTCTCATAAGCCGCCTCCTGTCTCCATCAGCTCAGTCAGTCAGTAACTCTCGTCAGGACTCTACTTGTTCTCCTGATACGGATAGCGGACTCCAGTCATGGTTCGGGTTTCGTGGCCCGAGTTTGCAACACTGTTGATCGCAGTGAGTACTTTTTATAAGCAGTATAATCAAATTTTCTAAAGCTCAGAACTGAACGACTTCCTTGACTTTTCATGTACACTGAGAATTTTGAAACATCAACCAAGAAACATTTCACTTTCCTCAAATTATTTACAAATCCTCACTTGTTCTTGTTGTTAAATCTTCATTTATCTTCATTAAGTCTAAGTTTGCTTACCCTCTCACACCATTGGTTGTTTATCTTGCTCATGCTGACAAATACCTGGCTGCCATGGAGACAGATATGTGACTATGCTGTCTGACAGGGTCTTGACATCATAGTCTCGTTAGGAGCAGGAAAGAATGTCAAACTCTAACTCTGCAGTGAATATTTAGATGTCCATGATCATATCATGTCAGCCTAATATTCTAACTCTGACATTAATGATGTGCTGATGTGTGATCAGGGTCTTGTGAATCTTGGAGCAGGTCTATGATCAGCCTGAAACCACTAAACTGGAAAACATGTTATGCATGTTAACATTAAATTAAATCCAGAAAACCCTAACTACAACAACAGAATTGTAGATTAGAGCTGAAACCAGCTTTAACCTTCCTCTTGTGTTCGGGTCACCAGTGACAGGTTTTAAATGCATAAAAGTACCACATAGATTTGTTTATTGCATCAAGGCTTTTTGACTTTGTCAGGAACCTCTATTTAAAGAGACCCCGAGGAGTTTGCTTTTGGTTATAAAAGAGTCTCATATTAATGTGGATGAATCTACGTTACCCACACTTGTTAATGTGTCCATTTTCGATAAATATATAATTTTTTCTATATAGTTATTTTGATGTTATTATTTAGTGGTCGACTCGCCCAGCATTTCCTACTTTTGGTTTCGTGGACGCTGCCCGGCGGGTCATGGGAATAATGCCACCGAATCACCGTTAATGGTCGGAACTACAACGGTATCTGATCGTCGAACCTCCGACTTTAATTCTTGATCAATGAAAACATTCTTGGCAAATCTCAAGGAAATTTAAATCGAATGCAACTGGACTTGGTTATTTGTCTAGGAAGACGTTTCACCTCTGACCAGACTAGGACTAGCCTGGTCAGATGCGTACATGAACTGATGAAGCCTCTTGGATGAGAGGTGAAACGTCTTCCTAGACAAATAACCAAGTCCAGTTGCATTCGATTTAAACTTCCTTGAGATAACTATGACCTGGACAAATGAGAATATTCACAGGCTGATTCTTGCAAATGTTTTCGATTTCGTCCGTCCAAGAATTTCACCGTGGGAAATGTAGTGTGAAAACACTTCACTTTCCAAAACTTCTCGTTGTCCCTTTAAACAAAATAAAACAAACTTTTTTTGTTGTTGTTTTAGAACAATACGATAAGAACAATAATGAGAGGTAAAACTGAAATCATTAAGTGCAAAACCAACCTTTTCATGGATAAGGAAGCCTAACTACGTAACCAAGAGATGAGAAACAAATGGGATGATAAATAATATTTTTTACTGTGTTTTACAGAAGATTTAAGACTCGGGTCAAAACCGACCCCAACAGAGATGGTAGCAGAAAGCTACAAGAGGAAGGTTCAATTGAGGACAAGGGGTGTACTGACAAAAAAGGCCCAGGGGCCCACACCAAAGATATTAAAACCAACATTTTTCATGGATAAGGAAGTCTGACAATGTAACCAAGAGATGAGAAACAAATTTGATTGATAATTGTTTTTACAGCTGATTTAAAACACAGGTCAAAACTGACCCTAACACAAGAGATGGTAGCAGAAAGCTGATACAAGACGGAGGTTTAGCAGACTGAAGGAAAAGAGTGACCTGAGCTTCAGCTGGATGTTACCTCTGTGACATTCAACATGTTTCAACTGGATTCTGCTGTATAAAGCAGAAAATTCCAATATCAATGTCCAGCCCATTTCCCTGGAGTTCAGTGACTCATCTAAACCGAACAAGTTAACACAGCAACCACGTTACCTGAGGTGTTATTTTCCTCTCACTTTTGGACTCAGTTTTCAATTAATCATTCCTGAGTAATTTTCATGTCTCTCAGGCAGTGCCTCAGAGATATTTCTCAGACGGAGACAAACACAGCCCCTGTCATTAGTGTTGGCTCAGTCTATTCTTTGCACTCAACAGTTTTTCAAACATGGGAGGGTGAGTCATACTGAGTTCTTCTCTTTAAAAAAAAAAAAAAACTGCCACACCTTTCTCTTCTTCTCCTCATACTTCTATTATCCTGACATGCCCACATGTATTACTGAAGAGGTTCATTTCCCAGGTGTGGTAGGGTGTGGCAGCCTCTCCTCTGAATACAGCAGGTACACACGTACGTGACAGGTGGAGGCTTTTACAAACACACCCTCATGGTATCTTAACACCAATGGAAAAGGCTCGTACATTAATCTTGTGGGTGTAATTACAAGTTAGACCGACTTTCTGACAAATACAGTATACTGTCTGCTTCCATTTGGCACAATATATTAACAAGCTGCAGATGCAATTCCATGTCTGTCCATCCCTGTCAGCAGATCAGTGAGAGTAAAATTAAAAGTCTGAAAACCAAAGTATGAGATACAATTTTGCTCTGATTCAGGTTGCTCTGTTTATTACAGTTTTCTCAACTGTTTTGGCTCATTTTTCAAGGCATTTTTAACATTATCGATGATGTTAGCCCAGGTACATCAATACTCTATTGCATGTTTGCTAAAGATTAATTGGCCAGTACCACTAAAATGCTTTTTTTTTTTTAAACTGTTAAATTGAGCCAAAGTGAATGAGAAAATTAGTAAAAGGCTCTGCATCTCCTAAATATACTCAACTCAATTTGACTGCAGGACCAACAAAGCAAGTAATACTCTTCGACTTTTTCATCCTTGTTTATATAAAGTGGTAGCTAAAATTATTAGAACACTTGGCATATTTAAGATGTTTCAGTTGTTTTTGTGGAATTGGCAGTTAATCATCATTATGCTCTATAAACCCTAGAATAGAGCCATCACAAGAAGATTTAGGTAATTTAGCTAGGTCTATTTCACTGTCAATGGCACACAATCATGTTCCTTCACAGAAGAAGCCAAATTATTCACAAAGTCTGGACCTCAACCCCATCAAGCAAATGTGGAGCAAGATGAAAAATAAACAGAGGTAGTATACATTCAAAGGAAAACCTTTGGCTTGAGCAGCTGAAGGCATGGGAAGAGAAATGTGCTGCTGCAATTGCTGCAAAAGCTGAACATACCAAATATTAAAGTTAAAAGTGGATACAACCAGGGGTGTCGTTTAGCTCGGTTGGTAGAGCAGGCGCCCCATGTGCAGAGGCTAACAGTGCATACAAACAGTAGGACTGAACAGTGTCTGCAAATTTCATGAACATTATGAAATGAAATCATGTTTTGGAGGAAAAAAACAAAAAAAAGTTAGGTATTTTCAGATCCGTCAGCTGTTTTAATTATTTTAGCCACTACTGTAACTGCTTTTATAAATACAAACAGCAGAACAAATTTATGGCATTTAAAGACTAAATAAAATCATTAGTTGTTAGTTTGTTGAAAATAATGAAATACACCTACGTATCCTGCAGAAGTCATTTTGAAGCCAGCTTTAGTTACTTGAATATGATACAGGCAGCCAGTGGAGAGTGATGAGTTGAGGTTTTTCATCACTGGGGAGGGGAGGGAGATGAGTTGAGGTTTTTCATCTGCCCATCTGGACTGACTAGGTAACACACAGACTTCTGCCCATTGTGAAGGGCCTTACTATGCACAAGGAAAGACAGAAAGACACTGCAGCAGCTGAGGCGAGATAATAAGGTGCGGTCTAAGAGCTGGGTGGAGTAGTGAAGGAGGCAGAGCAGGTGAGGGAGTGATGGGAAGAGATTTGCTGAGATAATGGCTGACAGGTTTGTGTCTGTTAGGTGGGTTAGGCCATAAGTATTGAGTATTAAAGATGGACAATAGCTTCTGAGTGTATGTTGCTCTGCTGATTCTAAGTGTTGGCAGGTCAGATATTGGATGAGAAAGGAACTGGGCAGGACTGATGGACTTTGTGTTATTAGGGTCACTGGTTTTGGGCCTTGAACTGAACTGATGAACTGAATGGCAGATCAAAGCAAACGTGCAAAACAACAGAAACAGTTTGCAGAGGTTGCTGGTGGAAAAAAACTAGTTACACTGGAAGAGAAAGTCTTTGCATTTCTTCCAGTCCTCCAGAGTTGGTGGAGTTGGAGCAGGACATGAGCTGAATCAGCTGCACTGTGTTGGCTAGAAAAGTGGCAGACTTCACATTGTTGTTGTTGTTGTTGTTGTTGTTGTTTTTTTGTAGGGCTCGGTGTGTTATGTGTGTCTTGCAGATTCCATACTTGTAGGTGAACAATAGTTCTGGTGCCACTGAGACATTTTTCCACATTAATTCCCAAGGGTGATTTTTCTTCTTGTTGAAATCTTAGCAGCGTTGGTGCTCAGGCCCTTATACATATAAAATGCAGACAGACATCTTTAATCTTTATCTTCTGATTATGAGATATGATATTAAACCAACACTAAAGAACTTTTCAACCTTCATATAATATTTTCATAACTTTTGTGATGGTACATCGACTTACAACAAGTTGAATGACACCTCTGTCATGGCCCGAGGGGGTCTGTATCGCCTTCACTGGCACTAAGCAGCTTTGAGGAGCATGGTAGGACACCGGCTCTCACTTAAGTTTCACTTTCACTTTTGCGAGTCACGACGAGGAGGGAGCAGGCAATGCACCTTTCCGTCGGATTGTGTATTATTGAGAAATGTTTTGCTGGTAACAGAAAGCTACGCGCTGGTGCTCATGGGAAATGGTGTCTTCCTTCAGGCAAAACACTACCGCTTTGGGCCACTGGCGCCGCCAAACTCAACCAAAATTGAAAGTTCTTAAGTACTGCTTTAATATAGTGATATTATTTTCTGAAAGGAAAAATGTTTAATAACAGCTTGTAAGGATACCTGCTTCCATCTATGGGCAAGTGCAGATATCATTTCCTAAACTCTCTCTCTCAGATTTAGATGATTTGTGGCCAACTAGAATTTAAGAGAATATGTAGAATTATTTGTCAATATTACAAAGATCCTCCAAAGATGGACACTTATTGTAAATTAGTACCACTTTTGCGCAATTTCATCCTATGCTGGGATTTATTCTGCATACACTTTTTTTTTAAACATCTGAACGTTACTCCAAGAGGTGTAAAAAACAAATAATGGTTTAGATTTATATAGCACTTTTCTATTGAAACCTGATACCCAAAGTGCGTACAGAAACCATTATTCATTCATACCACATTCACACCAGTGGTGGTAAGCTACATGTGTTGCCACAGCTGCCCTGAATATTAATAGCAATAAAATATTGTACTATTGGCTGTTGCACTGTTGATTTGAAGCAGAGCTTTTAGTCAGTGGATGAACTTTCCTTCATTTTCAAAAATGTGACAAACTGTAAACTGTGGTAATTACAGGAGAAAACAGCATCTCCCCCACTGTCAGCCATGTTTGAATCTGTCAGTGTCTCAATGAAAGTCCATGTCCATGAAAGATTCCTTAAATTTCAAATGTTTGCTGCTAACTTTTACTGGACCAGGAGGAAGTAATGAAACTGTTTACTTTCTCTCCACATGTGGAGCATAGGTTTTTCTGTCCGATAAAAATTATAAAGTCATTACATCTGTCTATTCTGCTCCAGGTTGTTGCTGTGGTGAGGGCTAACCCCGAAGACAATCTGAGAAGGAAAAAAAGAGAATGGCTTCCCCCACCAAAGGTCCTGATGGAAAATGAAGACCATACTCAAAAGAAATCTGTTGCCAGGGTGAGTCACTGTACTTCAAGTCTCTTTGCAAAACAACATACCTTTCATATTTTATTGTCATGAATAATAGCTAATAATATATTTCTGGACTGTGGGAGGAAGCTGACAATGGCTACCTACAGAGAATCCACGAAGACATACAGAAAGTATGCAAACTTTACCTAAAAGGCCCCAGGCCTGGCAATCAAACCCAGAACCACTGCATCACCGTGCCGCCGATGAATAGACTTTGTGATGTAAATACATTAAATACATTTACAGGAGTTCTCCATCTGGCACAACACACCCATCCTCTATCTTTTGCACTGCTTCATAGTTAAATGTCCACTTTAAACTACTTGTTGTCTTCAATTGTCGCTGGCCAGCTGGCACTATCATTTGGCTTGCTTTCCATTCCATGACTCTGTGCCATAGCACATCCATAACAGCTGAACACACCTGTTTAGACTGGTCTTTACTGCTTCCGACTGTTATTTTCAATGTCTTAGTTGATCTGTGTCCTTGGAAAATTAGATTATTTACATGTAAGTGTGTTGTTATTATTATCATTACTGTTTTACCACCAGCCTGGATCCAGGTGGAGATCTTTAAAAGGAAGTAAGCAAGTGGGAGGAGGAAAACTGAAGAATGGCAGATTATTTTACTGGTGGTTTAGAATTTGTTTTGTGTGTCTGTCCTGTACATGAATTGATCATTTTCAAACTTCACAGCTTCTAGTTCTCATTTGTCTAGCCCAAACATGTTTTGTTGTTTGTTATGTTGAAATTAAGTGTTGGGGAGACTTAAACTACATTTTGAACTACATACAATTTGCTGTAACTGGCTGGTAGTTAAATTACATTAATATTTTGTGCTGCGGCAAGTGTTTCAACTACTTTTTGGGTCATTTTTTGTAGTTTAACCACTCAGTTTACAAACTACAATTTTGGCCAATAACATGAAATATTCTTTATCTAACAAAAGACCTATAGAAAAAATTAACTTTATTTTACCATTATTGTGTTCCAGAACTCTCTTTGAAAAAAGGCATGAATCATGTCATGACATGCCAAGCCAACGCTGCCTCTGATTGGCTGGCCCTGGCGTTCCTGTCATGGTTTTAAACATTGTTGTTCAAGACACAGCAATCTATCAATCTTTGTATTTTTTATTACATTTTTTGTTGACTGATTTACATTTCTGATTTATAAGTGGGTATTGGGGTAGGATTTTCATTTTCTCTTTACATTACCCAACATGTCTATAGATTACCCAACATATCTATGGTGAACCTACAGTATGTTGACCAAAAACTTCAGCTTTTTTTCTTTAAAAAAATAGAAATAGTTGAGAGACATATTTCTGCTGGCATGTGAATGTTTTGTAGGCTATTATATTTTGTTTCATATACACCACATGTTGATTCATTTAACGCTGAGTTAAATGAATATGATGAGAATAAGTAGTTGCTAAAGCTACTTTTTTTTAGCTGTAGTTTTACAAACTACATTTCTCCAGGGGTAGAAATGTAGTTTGTTCAAACTACTGCCAGGCTGAACTGCATGTAGTTTTACAAGCTACACTGGCAAAGTAGCTTCCCCAACACTGTTGAAATTATACTGTGGAATCCATCACTGTTCAGCTGACTCTTCTTTCTGTTTCAGATTCATACAGATTTTGATAATGGCAAAGGGAATATTCGCTACTCCCTGGAAGGCATTGGTGCGAACCGGGCTCCATTCAATCTGTTTGTCGTCGACCCTAGAACTGGATTCATTACAGTGAACGGAATACTTGACAGGGAAGTCATTGATATGTACAATGTGAGTGATCTATGGAAGCTTCTATTTTGCTCTACTTTATAATTTCAATATCACATTTCCTGTCATGATATTCAGCATTACTGCTTTTCATATTTGATATTCATGCATACGCATTAGACTCACAGGCCATTTGTGACAAAGGGTTTAAGGTGAAAAGAATGTCTTGTCTGTGTTGTTTCAGCTAACAGGTGTTGCTACGTACACTGATGGCCGGCTGGCAGAGAATAAAATTGACATACAGTTCAAGGTTGGAGATGAGAATGACAACCCTCCAGTGTTTGCACCAATCCCGCAGGGGTCAGTGGATGAGCTCAGTGCTATAGGTTAGTGTTTCTGTTTTTGTGAAATTACCTCCATCCTGATACAGGTGAAACCAGAAGTTTACAGTTAAGAAAAACTGTAAACTTCTATTAGAGTCCCCTTTTTTTCTTTGCTAAATGTCAGAATAATTAGACACAAGACATTTTTTTTTTCATCGAAATCAGAAGTTTATTTTGGAAAGCCTTCTACAAGTTTCACACATTATCATGCTGGATTTTTGGCCCGTTTTGTCAGGTTTTGGTTGAACTAGACCCAAAATGCAGACACACAGACAAAAACAGGTAAGGTGAAAACAAAAGGATTTATTAAACTTAGCGAGAAACGTAGGGTTAAACAAATGAACCACAGCACAGAACATGAACATGGAAAGAACTTAAACACTCAAACAAAGGAAAATGAGAAAACACTGATTTAAACAAGAAAAAGGACAAAAAGGTCCTGACAAAGACTCTGGAGGACGGCCAGGAGACCAGACAGATGGGCACAGAGATTCTGATGGGGGGCCAGAAGGCCACACAGACTGGCCTGGAGATTCAGGAGGAAGGCCAGGAGGCCAGGCAGAAAAGTCATGGAGATTCTGGAGGAGGGGCTGGAGGGTGACGTCGCTTGCGAGTCCCCTTTGGAGGGGTGGACTGGACCACCAGCTGGTCACTGGAGAATAGCCGGGCATGCCGCCGACTGGACAGTGGAGGCTGTAGCTGGGCAGACCACCAGTTGGACACTGGGAACAGGAGCCGGATGCACCACCGGCTGGACATTTGTGTTTGAAGGAGTACCTTAAAGTGGTACAGAAAAGAAAATTTAATTTGAGCCCACTCTGGGTCCTAACATTAGTGAAATAACTCATCTATCAGACGATGTAGGCCAAACTTTGTGCAAAATTCTATTTTTGAGTAAATCCGAGATGAAAGTGTGGTATTTTTTTTCTGCATTGGATAATGCAGGCGCACGGATTATACGTCAGCCTGCTCATGATTCATCAGCCACTGATATTGGATCCATCATCCGTCAATCAAACGTCTGAGACACACACTGAGCTCGGACTACACATTTTTGTGTTATGTGTCTGTCTGATGCATATGCACATCACAAACAAAATGGGCTGACTCAACCATTAAAAACTTTTCCATGTCAGGCCATGTGGCTGTAGTAGGTGCCCTGTGGAGAATTAATGAAGGAATGTTGGGATGAGTAGGTTGTGTTTCTCTACCTTGTTCTTGTATTGTACGCACACACGCACGCACACACGCACGCACGCACGCACAATATAATCACGATTATTGGTTTCACATTGCTCTACTGATTAATAGTTGTTGTAGCCTAGATGACTGTAAAGTAAACCTGGACATTAACAGTGCACAACTATTCAGAAAATCAGCTTTGCAGATGAAATGTTCTGGCTGCACAGATATACATTGTGTGACAAACACTGAATCCAAACAACTTTTGTATACTACAACAACATGATTGTGTTCTGTCTTTAAAGGAACCTCAATAATGAAAGTCTCTGCAACTGATGCTGATGAACCAGGGAATGAGAACTCTCAGATTGCCTACAGCATCATAGGTCAGAATCCACCCGGTGACATGTTCTACATTGATGCTGATGGGACCCTCAGGGTCAAAAACCTGTTGGACAGAGAGGTACAATATGAAACACAGCAACAATGTTGTCTATGTTTAGCTTTGACTGGTCTATCACTGCTTGTCCTCATGCCACTGCCCAACCAACCCTCAATGTTCATATCATGGTCTTTTCTTGTTACTGTATGTTATCATACCTCCTTCAATTGTAGCTGTAAAGAACAGTACAAAAGCTCAGTCCAGGGAAAATAAAGTATGTGTTGCAAACATTGGTGCCCAGCTGGCTTGTCAACAGGAAGATGGTTTGAACATTTGAATTATATAAATGTTTGCAATAACGCTGATGACAAAAGAAACATCATGGCAACATTAATTAAAGTGATCAGCACAGTGTTCATGCTTCACATACACTACATAGTTCTTAGCAGTATCGTTCTTTTTCTACATGGTCTTGTCATCCTCTTGGAATCTGCCAAATCATACAGTAAGGTTCTATGTCCACACTCTAACCAAGAATGACACAGGCACATTAATTACCCATGACTAATTTAATTTATGGAACAAATTGCAAATAGGAGCTGTTCTGTTCTGGCTGAGGTGCAACCATGCAGTTTTTTTCATTCCTCATCTCCCAGCGAAATGTGATGCAGAAACCTCCTCTCCCTAATTCATGGCTATTTTTTTAATTGTTTCAGACAGTAGATAAGTACACTCTTACAGTGAAAGGTCAAGACCTCAACGGTAAACCAGGGGGAAACACTGCAACCACCACTGTTACCATTAATGTCCGAGATGTAAATGACAACCTTCCCACTCTGGAAAAAGATGAGGTAGCTTTCTTTCTTTCACTTGACAATGTCAATATATTATTCTGTATATTGGTGCAAAAAGAAATGGTTTCCTGATGGGCTTTCAGAATTGATAAGAAATGTGGATGTGAGAGATGGCAGATCCTGATACATTGATTTCATCATGTGTTTTACTTGCAGTATGAGGGCAGTATTGAGGAGAATACTGAAGGTGTGGAGGTGATGAGACTCAAAGCAAATGACTTGGACCTGGAGGGGACAGAAAACTGGGATGCTGTGTTTGATATTGTGAAAGGCAACGAGGCCGGGTACTTCAGCATCAAAACTGACCCAGACACCAACGAGGGTATCTTAATGCTCGACAAGGTACTGCAGCCGAATTATTCAGAATAAATATGTGTTTTGTAGTACTAGTGACAATGGCAAATGCAGTAGGCATGCTCCATAAACAAAGATTCAAAGAAATTAATCCTTAAAAGACGTAAATGTGATTAGCAAAAAAAAAAATGTGGCAAGTCACAGGTTATTAAGACCTGAAGGCAGCTAACCAAGAGGTGTGGAGGACGGTGGCGTCAACTACTTCTATGCCCTTTCATAGAAATAGTGTAACACAGAAAAGTCTCTGAGTACATATTAAGAATAAACAAAAATTGAAAAACTCAGAGTCATAAGAAAGTGAAGGGTATGGGGGGCAGTTCAGAAGAAGAAACCTCCAATCAGATGGCAGGTGAGATATATACGGTAGATACACATAGAAAAAAGATAGATAGACTTTAGAATTTTGCCAGTACAAGACATTCAATCATTATTATTAGTAAAAAAAATTTTTTATTATTATTATATTATTAGTAAAAATATATATATTTTTTTTTTTACTAAAATTTTTTTACTAAAAAATTATTATTTTTTTATGTTCAGAACAAGTGAAAGGGACACATCCAACTAACATTACCTAAACGTTATAGCTATACACAAAAAATAATTTAGTGATCTTGGATTTACAAATGTTGATAACGTTTTTATAATAACAGTGTGTTCTCTATGTGATTGTGTGTGCCATTTTACAGGCTGTGGATTATGAGGATGTCAAAGATCTTGACCTAGGAATTGCTGTGAGAAACAAGAATGCACCATTTGGATCTGGGGCAACTGGCGGTATAAACATAGGAGGGGGAGGGGGAGGGGGAGGAGGAGGAGGAGGAGGAGGAGGAGGAGGAGGCGGAGGTGGCGGAGGGGGAGGAGGTGGATCAACGGGCGCAACAGGTGCTGGTGGAGGTGGATCTGGAGGATCATCTTGGCAAAGTGGGACATTTAAAACCTATCCAGTCAAAATCAAGGTGAAAAACCAGCCTGAGGGTGCACATTTTGACCCCAAAGTCAAGGCCATTCCCATGTCTGAGGGAGACACCTCTTTCAACATTAATGACGTTATTACCCGCTACCCGGCAATCGATGGAGACACTGGGAAACCAGCTGAGAATGTCAAGTCAGTGAATATGCAAACACACACGCACATACATTTCTGTAGTGTCAGCTTGATTTCCACATCCAAGAATTACTGACCCAGTATCTTTGTTCTGTAGGTATGCCAAGGGCTCAGACCCAGGCAACTGGCTAATTATCGACCCAGAGACAGCTGAAATCAGACTGAACAAGATGCCTGACAGAGAATCTCCTCACCTGGTCAATGGGACATACTATGCTGAAGTGCTCGCCATTTCGGAAGGTATAATATTCCAGCACACATCAAAAGTTTGGACATACCTTTGAATTCAGTGCTATTTATTTATTTACTTATCTGCTTGTTATTTTCTACATAGTGAAACAACAATGGTAACTTTAATTACTGTCTGCAGCAGAGGTCAGTGCTCTTTTGTTGAGATGGTCCTCATGAGAGTCAGATTCATCATAGCCTTGTTGGTTTGTGCAGCTGCACTACAGATAAATTCAAAATTCTTTCCATTTTCTAAATTGGTTGAACATGCAGTGTACAGAACAACTGATCTGAAAGTGATAGATAGAAAGTAAGTGTTTATTAAAATTCCATGTGATGACCTCATGAGGCTTATAATAACAACAATAAGAAGAAGTTACTCAAGGTAATTGGTGACTACTTTGAACGACCTAATATAAAACATTTGGTTTGTTTTCTTTGTTGTTGTTGTTTTTAACACTGTTTAGGTTTGTACATAATTCCATATTTTATTTCATTGTGACGTCTTCAATTCTGCAATGTAGAAGAATATGGAAAATATAGAAAAAATAAAGTATTAAGCAGAAGGTAGATAAGCCTAAAATACAGAATTTTGAGGAGGTGAGTCAAAATGGATTACCTCCTGGGGATCATAACAACAATAGGAGGTGGAAAATGCAAGTAACACAAACTCATAACCAGTTAGTTTCTAGCTAGTTGTGTACTTACATATAATATCTGCACAGATTAGACTCCAACACATATCAATGAAGCAAAGATCAAATCTGCTTCCTCAGCCTGAAGACATCACAAGCCAGACAACCTGATGTCAAGTGGCAGGAAGAGTGAAGTGTTTGTCTCTGAACTGGTGTCTGAAGAAAGAAATTGTATTTAAAGCAAATGCTGAATGATATGTTGTGTCTCATTTGTGCTTTGCCAACCTAGACATGCCTGGTAAAACTTCCACTGGCACTGTAGCCATCCAGGTGGAGGATTTTAATGATCACTGCCCCACTCTGACCAGTAATATCCAGACTATGTGCACCACGGCTGATGCTGTTGTTGTGAATGCAAAAGATGAGGATGTCTTCCCCAACGGACCTCCCTTTGACTTTGCCATCATTCCAGAAGGCACTGAAGGAAAGTGGCAAGTGGAGCATCTGAATGGTGAGAATAAAATATTGTTGAAATCTGTTTGTAGTAGAAAAACATTAAAGGGACTATGAGGAGTTTTGGAAAGCGAAGTGTTGAGCCTCCGCGCGCACAGTGAAATTCTTGGACTGGCACAAGACCGATGAAAGCCAAAACTTTTGCCAATGTGACAGTGGTGGTCCTGTCACTATGCCTCCAATTGATCATGTGCCCTGGCTAGCGTGCATGACTCTTACCCGGGAGTCTGGGGTTCGAAGCCCGCCCGGGCCCTCTTCACCTTGCCACATTCTGGCGTTGCTGGCAGGATCCATGTAGCATTAGTGGTGGGTCCGTGGATTCCTAATGTGTGGCAGCCTGCGCGGAAGCACGAGGACATGCTTGTGAAAAGAGGGGGAGAAATGTGACAGTGGTGGTCCTGTCACTATGCCTCCAATTGATCATGTGCCCTGGCTACTTGGCCAATGGCCAAGTGGTTAGCGTGCATGACTCTTACCCGGGAGTCTGGGGTTCGAAGCCCGCCTGGGCCCTCTTCACCTTGCCACACCAAGAATGAAAGTCGGAGGTTGTAAAACGATCAGATACCGTCGTAGTTCCGACCATAAACAGCGATTCGGCGGCGTTATTACCATGACCTGCCGGGCAGCGTCTGCGCAACCGAAACTAGGAAATGCTGGGCAAGCCGAACACTAAATAATAATATCAAAATAACTATAAAGACAAAATGATATATTTATCGAAAATGGACCCAATAACAAGTGTGGGTAATGTAGATTCATCCACACTAATTAATTAAAACAAAAAACTCCTCTGTGTCCGTTTAAGTGTTTCACAGTTTGAGATCACAAACTTGCAGAAGGTCCAGAACATAAAACGTATTGATTTTCTATGCCTTTTCTATGTTTGTTTCCAATAGACACTGCAGCTATCCTCAGAGCCCAGGAGCCCTTGTGGCCTGGTTATTATGAAGTGGAATTCTTAGTGAAGGATGAGCAGGGTCAGGCCTGTCCAGAACCTCAGAAAGTGAAAGTCCAAGTTTGTACCTGTGAGGATGGTGTGGTGTGTGGAAAACGAGGTGCCAACGGTCAGCCGAGCAAAGGAGCAGAATTCGGGCCTGCAGGCATTGGACTACTTTTCCTGGGTCTGCTGCTGTTAGCACGTAAGTATAGTAACTTTGTGGAATCAAGTTGAAAGGGAGAGAGGTTCAGCAGCACTTTACTATCAGACAGTGTGTCTTTGTAGGATTCCATCACTAATAAACCAAAAACGAGGAAACAGTAGTTCCAGTGGAAAAGTAAATCTGACATCATTCAAGAATCCACACTCTTATTTAAAGACATGCAACATTTATATTTACTCATCAATTCAGACTAAAACATTGCTGTTGTTTTCACAGTCATTCCACTGTTGCTGCTCTTCTGCCAATGTGGAGCAGCTGCGGGTCTGCCAGGGGGCTTTACTGAGATGCCTTTTGACACCAAATCACACCTCATTAACTACCGCACTGAAGGCCAGGGAGAGAACACAGTAAGACCAACATATTTACCTTTTCGAACATACGAAACGAAAATTATTATCGTTGTGCACATGGAGCGTAACAGTATTTGTCCCATCACGGTTCTGTGCACAGTCATATGACAATTACGTCTGACAGAGTAAAAAATAAATAAAATAAAATAATGTCTGAGTCAGTCCTCACTCCAATTCAGGTGGCGGGAATGTGCTACGGACTGTCTCAGGTGGGGTCTCCTGCATGGCAGGCGATGATGCAAACTGTTTTGCCAAGAGCTCAATGAGCACTTGGCAGTGGGGTTAGCACGTCCTTTATGGGTGACTGAGTGCACCTCCATTACACTCACCCCCACTGAACTCACTCCACCCAAGGCATCCCGGTCACGGCACCACTGTAGCCAATGTCGATCTGGCCCTCTGCATTGTGTTTCTCGGTACGGACTGCCCCAGGTGGGGTTTGAACCCTGGTCTCCTGCACGGCAGGCGATGATGCAAACCATTTCACCAAGAGCTCAATGAGCGCTTGGCATCCGGTTTGCACGTCCTTTATGGGTGAGTGAGTGCACCTCCGTTACACTAGCACGGTGGTTTGTTGGTGTACACAGCCCAACCACCTCCCCATAGCTTACCGACTAGTGGAGTTAAGCCAGGAACACACCGGCCCTACCGTCGGGTCGGGTCGCGTCGCTTTGGGGAGAGTCGGACGGCGTCGGGTACGTGTCTGTTTGGTGTGTTCATCTGCATCGGGGATCTCGTCAGACCCGATTCGACATGCACAGTCGGGGAGCGTCGGACGTCGGGAGAGTAGACTCGTCGGGTAATCTGATTGGCCACCCGCTGTTAGGGAGACTTTGCATCTCGCGCAAGTGCAGAACGTACAGGCTGCTGTGTAGTTGGCAGTAGTCGGGGCGGTGTGTTTCACTGCTTCCTTTCTCCCGACTGTCCAACTCGTCGGACAAAAGGCCGTCGGGGTCGGGTTGCGTCGGGGCGGTGTGTGGAGGCCTTTATTCTCACAGCGCAATGTAGCATTAGCTCCTTCAAATGGACTGCAGCATTTGTGGTGCCCTGGTTCAGCCAGGTTTCCATGAGAACAAAAACACAGCAGTTCCTCCTGCTATGTTGGAAAGCTCTCCACAATCTAAAATAAAATCCACATTGTTGACAAAGGAGCGACATTTGCTGGCATGAGTTTAGGCACTGCTAGCTTGTACAGATTAGCATGTAGCCTGGTGTGGACACCTCGCTTGGCCCTTAGGGGATCTGTTGCCAAGTGGAGAAACTGTAACCTCCAAATGCTGTCTGTTCAAAATAAATGAAAATAAAACTAGTCTTATAGAATTGGGACATTACTTTTTTCCTGTTGTAGCCCACTGAACCTATAGTGAACCGTGAGAATACTTAAGCTGAGTATAAGACATAGCATCTGTAAATGCTGCTCCATTCACAAAAACTCATCTTCATCTTGGATGAAGATGAGGCTCAGAGCTACGCTACAGAGGCTAAAGGGATTTCTTGGTTTCCCTCATCAAACTCATCAAATACACAATTCAACAACTCTTTAATGACTAAGCAGCAGGAAAATCTCTCTAATGTTTGGATATTTGCTAATTACAGGAGGTGCCACTGCTGAACATGCCAACACAGATGGGTGGAGATTTGATCAAAGTGGATACAGGAATGGGTACCAAAGCTGCACTACCAATGGAACAGTCAGTCACTTCCATGAATGGGTTAAATGCGGCCAGTTTTGCAGTTAGCAACAGAGAATGGGCAGGGATGAACCAGAACAGAGGGAGCGGCTTCTATTCTGAGTTTGAAAGCAGAGAATCAGCAGGAGGTGGAGAAATTTATGATGGCATGGCTCTGCCACACCACTTCCTGGCGCAGTACTACGGTCAGGTGAGAAAAAATTCTGCTCTTTATTTTCTGTAACAATTTTTTGCTGGACTGCAAATTTCTGTCTATTACAGCTATTAACAGCTCAACAAAAATCCATCTGTGTACTTCTACTTATTTTTGTCTTATCCTATCTATCTGAGCTGTAATATTATGAATTGATCACATATGGCTGTGCACGCTCAATATACACATACACTTTTAAAACACTGCTCAAGAGCTGAGGTCTACCGTGGCAAGTAAGGGGTAGATGTATCATCCAAGGGTAACTGTATGGGTCACACACTACACACACTCAGTGGTGAATGCCAGTACTCCACACAAGGAGATACTCTCACCAAGAGAGCCAAATCACCACCAGTTGAGGCCCTCAGCATCTCAAGGTAGCAGAGAAACACTTAATGGTGGGGTTATACACTACTTGCAAAATAACAAATAAAGAAAATAAAGAAAAATAGAAAAGCGGAGAAAATAAACACTTCATCACAGTTGACCAACTACTAACACAAATCAATAATTAAATAGTTGTAATACGAACCATGAGACAAACTAATAATTCTACACCAAACCAGTATCAACAAAAAAATGTTCAATCTAAAGTAATTTAAATGGAAAATAGAGAAAAAATAATAATTTTACAATCCATAAAAGTGAGTAAAACCAAAGCTAAACAAAAGGGGGGGGGGGGGGACTACTGACTGCTCTGGCGTTGTCTTTTGTGCACAAGGATGAGAGAGAGGGAACACAACAAAACAAAGTGACATGACCAACAAAAGAAACAAAGTAAACATACTGTAATACTTCTGCAAGATGAGTACACCTGTGAACAAGAGGAGAGAGTACAGGGTTTCCCCCAGTGTATTATAAGCCTGGCGGCCCGCCAGGCCTTACTTGACCCCCCGCCAGGCTAAACATCGTTTATTTTATTTTTTTAATCAGTTTTTATACTCAATAAACACGTGATCAGGTGTCTTTTTCATCACCTGACAACGTTACAACTTCGTCGCACATAACGAGACACGTCACGGACATCATGCTCATCAGACAATAGACAGCATCAGCCCGCTGCTTCACCAGCTGACCGAGAGGAACGCACCGAGTCCACGTTAACGTGAGCGGAGCCGCGGCTCCAGAGGCTCAATCAGCTGCTGTAGCAGCTGTTAGCTGGTAGCTGTTAGCACGTCGTCCCCTGCAGCGTCTGAGCTCTGGACTCCTGTGAGCCGCGGGGCTTTCACCTGATGTGAAAATGATCCATTGTTTCATTTTTCAGCTCGTAAAGTTCACGATCACACACGTTTGTTCTAGTAGATCCATGAGTGTCACGTTTCCATGACGACTGACCGGAAAAAGAGCGTGGTACGTCATGTGCACGTGACTCCAGATGTAAAAAAATAAATAAAAAAAACAAAACATGGATGATGGATCTATAGAGCGATTCGGAGAACGTTTTGTGTATGCCGCCATCTTGCGGCGGCGCCATTGCTGCGGTGACATGTGTCAGTCATAGTAAACTGATTCTCTATGACAGCATCATAAATAGGCTGCATTTGTGATGTTTAGTGCCCCCCAGTAACTGATTAAGGTATCTTACATGAATACCAATATTCATTTAGTAATTAATCATTTGTTTGAGCGATTAGCAGGAAAGATTAGAGTAACAGGGAGATAAGAGACTGTATCATAAACGATATAACATACCGGTACGTTATGCGTGCTGACGTTAGCAAGCCAGCAGCGGGATATTTAATCATGTGGACAGGCTACATGAATAAGATTATAAAAACAACAACAACTTTTGCTTTGTTTTAGATATTCAAGAATATTTTATTGACCAGCTGGCCTCCGATGATCAGAAAAAACGTCAATTACAGGTCTCTGATTTATGGTCAAAATTACCTGAGCTCCGGATGGGTCGGACATATTTTACACCGGCTTTTAGACGACCATGATCACATCATATTGAAGGGATCAGTGAGACATTCACAGACTGTCCACACGATGTGAAGGTAACGGTGAGAAGGGAGGGTAGCCAGGTTGTACAGGTCAGCTGTGACTGCGTCGCTGGCGGCTGCTGCTGCTGTTGACACGCCGTACGTAACGTTACGGTCTAAACACGGACACTCCTCCTGAAATAAGGGGCTGTGTTTTGCTGATATTAGAGCAGTCGAGGACGGCACATGTCCTCCCAGCCTTCCTGGACATGTTCGCAGAAGAGAAAGGGAAGAGAAAAGGTCCACTTGCATTCAAATGCCCGCTTCGCGCACAGAGCCAACAGCTGCCTGACTGTGAGTTGTCACCGCAGTAATGGCGGCCGTTCGATTTCCGGTGACGTCGCCGAATCGCTCTATAATACATCCATGGAAATAAGGCTAGACTTTAACAATGGAGACACCAGGCAGTTGTTTTTTAGTTTTTAATGCAAACAGTTGATGTTATTTATTTAAATATTTTTTTATAATCATAATTATTAGGCCTACTTTTTTTTGTGGTTGATTGAACAGCATTTCAAGAGTGCCTTTCATAGACTGTAAAAAGAGGTGCCTTTCTGTAAGACTCTGCTATAGCTGGTGTTTAAGTTACATAAAGTCTTATAATAACAGATGTTTATGATAATATTTTCAAATTTCTAGTCAACTTTTAACATTGATCTTAAGGCCTTATGGAATCACACCCGCTAAATGCTACTGCTCCATTAATGAATCTGTTCCCTACAGTGCCCTGCCATCGGTCAGGCTCAGGCCCCTGTCACAAAAAAACACGCTTGGGCACCGGTGGCCCGCCGATGGGCCGCCGGTGCCACCCTACCACCGGGCTTAACAAGTTTTCTGGGAGAAACCCTGGAGTAGTATGGAGAGTTATTTAACAATTATTAACAATGAGACATGGAGGAGCACAGACAAGTACCTGGGGTGTCTGAAGTCTGGTGAACAGAAAGGGATGTGCACCAAATTCTTAAAAGGTAGACCTCTGATCTTTTTCTATTGTGCCTGAAATGACTGGCTGACAACTGTCTTGGAGCTAAACAGAAACTTGCAGAAACAGAGGTAAGAAAAAAAGTGCTTGTTCTGCTACATGAGGTAATGTTTTATTTTTTGTCTTTTCAACAGAAGGCCACTAGTGGGAATGAGAACTCTGGAGTGAAGGATGGTCTGTTGGTCTATGACTATGAGGGCCAGGGCTCTCCTGCTGGCTCAGTGGGCTGCTGCAGCCTCCTGGAGTCTGACAATGACCTGCAGTTCCTCGATGACCTCGGACCAAAGTTTAAGACGCTGGCTGAAGTGTGTGGAGGCAAGACGATCCAGACTGAAGTCAAACCGGTGCTCTCCCCTCCACCCAGTACCACGATCAGCACTGGATCTAGTTTGATAACTGCCCCACGGCTGTCCCCTCCACCCAGGGTGCAACCAACCATCTCCACAACAGAGGAGACGGTGGTGAGGAAGAAATCTGAGCGTCCTAAGATGGTGAAGGAAAGTATGTCTACAGTGAATGGGGCAATGGCAAGTCAAGGCCAGATGCTCCTGCTACAGCAACAGCAGCCTATGTACTACACCACAGCCCCTATGCTTCAACCAATGCACTATGTAGTCCAGCCACAGGTTCAGAACACCATGCTGCTGGCTGAAGCACCAGCCACCAACCTGCAGGGCATGGTACTGGTGAATGGTACCCACACTGGACCCGCTCCTGGCATGGTGGTTCAGGGTCAGACTGTAATGTCTAGTGGACCATCCCAAGGCCCCAGCATGGTGCTGGTGGAGTCAAGCGGAATCCAGGGAGATGGTGCCAACCTGTTCCACACTGGAAACCTTTCTGCCTCTCAGCCCATGATGGTTGTGGAGGGCAAGGTCCCTGCAGGGACCATGAAAAAGCTGAAAGGGAGTCAGACCTGCCTTGTGCAGGGAGGTACCCTACAGCCAGGAGGGCTTTCAGGATCTCAGACAGTTCTGATGGTTGGAGGGGTAACAGGCAGTGGAGGGCAGTTGGTGCAAGAGCAAGGGGGTCTTTCAGGATCTCAGAGAGTCCTGATGGTTGGAGGGGCAACAGGCAGTGGAGGGCAGTTGGTGCAAGAGCAAGGGGGGCTTTCAGGATCTCAGAGAGTCCTGATGGTTGGAGGGGCAACAGGCAGTGGAGGGCAGTTGGTGCAAGAGCAAGGAGGGCTTTCAGGATCTCAGAGAGTCCTGATGGTTGGAGGGGCAACAGGCAGTGGAGGGCAGTTGGTGCAAGAGCAAGGGGGGCTTTCAGGATCTCAGAGAGTCCTGGTGGTTGGAGGGGCAACAGGCAGTGGAGGGCAGTTGGTGCAAGAGACACAAGGTCTGTCCAAGATGGGTAACATTTCTCATACCTCTTCCACCACGGTAAGCGCAACCCCAACCTACCACAAGGTGGTTAAGGAGACCAGAGAAATTCACTGAGCAATCTTTTGACTTTACACTTACGTTCCAATGCTATGGAACCCACCGCAGCACAGACCCTACAGAATCACCATGTTGCATCCCCTTTTACAAATATCTGTCAATAGATTTTTATATTATTATTGTTTCAACTTTTCTATCCTCTGAAGTGATGCAGAATGTTAATATTTGCCTGTTGAAATTGAAAGTTCATGCTATGTTTTGAATTGTCTTAGATTTTACATGGTTATGCACTTGATTTTTGTCTGTTTTTCACCAATAAAAGCAAAATAAAATCTTGCGTATTTAGGATTTTTATGAATGGTAAATCATATTCTAATAGCTGTGCTATTAGATCACTGATTATTGAGAGTCGGGACAAAACATGTCCCACGTAGAAAAGTCTTATTTATATAAAAAATAAAGAAATTAAAGCAGAAGTAAGTGGTCCGGTCGTTTTCGCTAATGCTGCGTTCCAGGCAGGCTTTTGAAATCGTAAATTACAGCTTCAAGTCACAACTTACGACTTTGTAGCGTTCCAGGCAACCCACTCGTGTTTTTCCGACCTGTTTTACCTGTGAAAGTCACTATAACGGCCACTCGTAACTTCCGACCCGTGAACTCGTACCAGGTCGAACTGGTACGACTTCACGGTCGGAAAAATATGAGTTTCCTTGAACGCACCATAACAGTCCTCATCCCTACGTCGCCACATTCACGGCGTCCCTTGGCTGCACACACAGCCCTGCATGCCGTTCTCTCTCCTCATTGGATAAAAACTGTAGGATACGATAAATGTTTTCTCCTCGACTCAGAGTAGAGCCGAGGGACAGAGAGACCCGTGTTTCAGTCCAAACACTCTATGTAAGTGATTGCTGTCGGAAGATATAACTATTTAAGACTTATATTAACACAAATATATCACTTACTTCTGCTTTAATAACAATTGACATGCAAAGTTAGATCTAAAGGAACTGTGAATACTGATGTTATGTTTTAGCATAGATAATTCCTTTTTTGGGGGATATTTGTTCAATTTTATGACCAGTGATTAGACGGCCCATGTTATTTCTCTTGTCCTCAGCAATACACCACAATATTCACCAGCCTCAAAAAACGTTAAAAACCTTATGAAAACATTTATATCAAATCAAAGATAAATCTATAAAACAATGCATGCCATGAACATCTTAAAATCTTTTACGTAGAAATCTACCCATCAAAGTTGTGTCCTCCCAAAAACTAGCTAGCTAGCTGCAGTGTTTTTTTCTGCAGAAGGAAAAAACATGCCATTTCGCCAACCGCTTAATGTACTAATATTATACTATTTTCAAACACTATAAAGGAATAGAATGTTATTTTAGGAACCCACCGCAGCACAGACCCTACAGAATCACCATGTTGCATCCCCTTTTACAAATATCTGTCAATAGATTTTTATATTATTATTGTTTCAACTTTTGCTATCCTCTGAAGTGATGCAGAATGTTAATATTTGCCTGTTGAAATTGAAAGATCATGCTATGTTTTGAATTGTCTTAGATTTTACATGGTTATGAACTTGATTTTTGTCTGTTTTTCACCAATAAAAGCAAAATAAAATCTTGCGTGTTTAGGATTTTTATGAATGGTAAATCATATTCTAATAGCTGTGCTATTAGATCACTGATTATTGAGAGTCGGGACAAAACATGTCCCACGTAGAAAAGTCTTATTTATATAAAAAATAAAGAAATTAATAACGATTGACATGCAAAGTTAGATCTAAAGGAACTGTGAATACTGATGTTATGTTTTAGCATAGATAATTCCTTTTTTGGGGGATATTTGTTCAATTTTATGACCAGTGATTAGACGGCCCATGTTATTTCTCTTGTCCTCAGCAAAACACCACAATATTCACCAGCCTCAAAAAACGTTAAAAACCTTATGAAAACATTTATATCAAATCAAAGATAAATCTATAAAACAATGCATGCCATGAACATCTTACAATCTTTTACGTAGAAATCTACCCATCAAAGTTGTGTCCTCCCAAAAACTAGCTAGCTAGCTGCAGTGTTTTTTTCTGCAGAAGGAAAAAACATGCCATTTCGCCAACCGCTTAATGTACTAATATTATACTATTTTCAAACACAATAAAGGAATAGAATGTTATTTTAGGGTTTTATCTGCGCATTAATGTAGGTAGCATGCAATTACATTATTTTACAATAGATTTGTAGAGCACAGGCAGGCTGTGGTCTGCTTATTGAATCATTTTCTTCTCTTTTCTATCTGCTTATTATTGAATAACTTTGCAGCATATACACACTTCTTATCCACCTTATTCCTAGCCCCCCATGATGCTTTGCGGGAATTATGGGCGCAACTTCCGGTGCAAACCGGAAGTCGCGTTTGTTTACATGCTAACAGTACGCACTGCGAGCGTTAGAGACATAAAACACCACCTTTTACAACTCAAACGAGACAATATCATAATACCGCTGCCTACTAATATTGTGAGGTGTGAGGACGACTTAAAAAAGTGGCCAAAGATACAAAGATAACGTACAGTAGCATATTTAGCTACTTGTTAACTTGGTTGCTTCAGTTGTTGAGGCAACGAGCTATCTGCTAGCTCTGGAAAGTTGCCTCATATAAGTTGGAATAAGTTTATTTTAAAACACATTCCTCTTTTATAAAGAAATGCATATGTGTGTGTGGGAGGGGGGGGGGGGGTCTCTCTCTCTCACTCACCCAGCTCTTTACTGTCTGCTCTCAGGGATTGTGTGTGTGTGTGGTGGTGGTGGTGGTGGTGGTGGGGGGGGTATTTTACTGTAGGTTCTCACCATGGATCTATTATAAGACCACACACAGACACATCCGAGTGTCCAACCAACAAAGTTGTAGTAAAAAAAAAATCCATTATTTAGTTTATTTTAATCATAATGACCTATACTTTTGATACAGGGGTACATGTGTGTCAGTGTACACAACGTTTACACGGAATGAAACAGTAAACATAAAATTGCGTGTATCATTTAGGGATATAAAAACCCCTAAATGATACACGCAATTTTTTTATACATATTTTATACATTGACCAGGATATAAGACAGTGTTTTTTCCGTCGAAAAAAGTCTGAAAAAGACGGGGGAGTCTTATAGATTCGGGGTCTAGATATTTATGTACCTATGCAAATCAGCGGGTGACACCAAACAACGTCTGCCCAAGCAAGTCACAGCTTTTATTTCTCTCACACTCACACACACCAGTGTCCTGGAGAGATGCAGCCGCATCTGAGGGGACGTGTGCGTGTGTGCGCATAGCGTGTGTTGTTGCCCCTTCTCCACTACACAGTTACAGCTCAGCTCTACTCGACTTGGTTTAGGTTCTTTTAATCACAATCATAGTCATATTAAAGCGGGTTCGTCAGCACCACGGAACAGCTGCACCGGAGCTGATCGCTGTCATTTTCCACCGACTCTCTTTTTTCTCTCCTTTCGTCAGCTCCAAACTCACTCTTCTGCACCGCGATTACGAACCGCAGCGTGGTTTCAAACACAGCTGTTACCGTATTGATCCGAATATAAGACGACCCTGAATATAAGACGACCCCCCTTTTTCAAGACCTGTCTTTGGAAAAATACCTTTTTCAGACAAAATCAAAGAAAAAATTAATCTTTTTAAAATCATGTTTTCAGTATCTGTGAAATAACGTTCTGGTAGATTGTAGCGCCCACTGATCTCTCTGAATGTGTGTAGGTGTGTGTCCATCTCTCTTGCGCTCTGTTTACACAAAAAGGCACGCGCATCAATTGCGGTGTTTTATTTTGAAAATTGTTTTGATTTTGAAAGTTGAGCGGATTCTCTCGTGTTTCTTTGTTTGACCTGCCCGGCTTGACGCAATCACTCGCAGCTCGCGCACAAAATAGACCAGACACCGAAACGTTCACTGCAGGACGTCTGGTGTGAACGACACAATCTTTTAACATGAGCCCCGAAAGGAAACTGGCTCAGCTTCTCGGCGCTTCGCAGCTATTCGGCGCCTCCGCGTCCGGTGTGTCCGGTGTGTCCCTGTCCCCAGCGACAACGCGGCCATAGCCGCTGTGATACGACGACCCTGCCCCCGGAGTCAGCTGTGATTAAAATGACCTAAACCGAGTCAAGTTGAGCTGTAACTGTGTGGCAGCGCTCTGCTGTGTGGCGAAGGGGCAACACACACACACACACACACACTTGGCGCAGACGCAGCTGCATCTCTCCAGGTCACTGGTGTGTGAGTGAGGAAGAAAAGCCCTGACTTGCTTGGACAGACGTTGTTTGATGTCACCCGCTGATTTGCATATAAATATCTAGACCCCGAATATAAGACGACCCGTCTTTTTCCGACTTTTTTTGACGGAAAAAATATCGTCTTATATTCGGGTCAATACGGTATTTAACTCATGTGTCAGAATAACAATAATCTCCGGGGGGGGGGTCTCGTTACATTCATTACAATGCATTTCTCCTCTGTGACGGGCGGCGCGCCCCCTCACTCCCGTCACAACATACACACACACACACGCCCAGTGACTGCCTCTCTCCCGGTTCAGCCCCGGTCTCCTGCCCAGATTACGTTGTACGAGCGGACCTGTTGGTCCGAGCGGCCACGGTCCAAGCGGACCTGTTGGTCTGAGTGGCCACGGTCCAAGCGGACCTGTTGGTCTGACTCGTCCAACACAGTCCAGTCCTCCACCCGCAGCCCCCAGAAGCTGCAGACGGGTCAACCAAACAGCGCTACTCCCTCTCTTCACTCGAGCTGATTTTTTAATTACGAGCGCTCACCACCGTGGATCAATAACCGATCTATTATCACTACATGAATTGCCTCATCTACCGAATTAACTAAGAAAACAGAAAACAATGTGAAAACTTTCAAATAAACCGCTAACAGTAATGAAGACCGCTAGCAACCACTGCTGTTAGCCAATGGCTCACCGCTACTTCCGGTGCTGACCGGAAGTTCCACCCATAACCGTTTCTACAGTAACGACCCCAGGAATAAGGTGGATAGAGCGGGGACGAAGTTCAATGTTGCTTTTTCCAATCAGTTTACTTGGACCATCAGACCCAAAGTGCACCTGTGGTAATTTTGTCTTGATATATTTTAAGACATGATCCATAGGATATGTGTCCAGAATGTCACAGCATCCAGTCTCTTTGACTCGGTGTGCAATACCCTTCCTTTCCACCGTTATTACATTCCAGTACAGTGTCATCTGTGGCAGATTTGTCCAAAACAGACACATCTTCCAATCAAATGCTAGATACTGATACCCATAATAGAAGGGCTTCAGAGTACAGAATGAAGAAGTGCAATTTGTTATAGTTTGAAAAAGTTTATTACAGTTGAATTAAAAAATATGTTCAGTATAAGACAAGGGATTGTTATTTCTTAATCTATTGTCACTTCCAAATGTTTAAAAAAGCTGTTGCTCATTAATCAGAAATGCAAATACAATTTTGTCAACTCCGTCAGATCTTCATCAGCACTGTCATATGTATGTTTTTGTAATTTTTTGGGGGAAACTAATTCTTTCTTCAGTTTTTGTTGGTTAAGTAATAAAGGATCATCAGAACCATTGCTCATTCATTTCACTGCTCCACCGCTCCGCCCCGTTGCTGTTTAGCTCCGACTCCAAACTCTTTTCCACTGCATGCATCTCCGCTCCGTCTCTGGAGCCCAGCAGCTGGAGACCGGCGGTGAACTACAAGCTAACCTCATAACAACCGTGTATAAAGTCAGATTGATGTAAACAACGAATGACTTTGCCTTTCTTAAGTCGAATTAACTGTTACTGTTCAACATTATTCGTCCGTGCGTCTGTGCGTTGCGGACAGGCACGGTTCCCTCCGGTATTGTGCCAGACAGGTGTTGTGTGAGACCCGGTTTCCCCTCGCGCTGTGTCTCTCCTCTTTCTTAAACGGACATTGAGGAGTTTTTTTTCTGTTTTGTTTTGCTATAAAAGAGTCTTATATTAATGTGGATTAATCTATGTTACCCACACTTGTTAATGGTTCCATTTTCGATATATCGTTTTGTCTTTATCGTTATTTTGTTATTATTATTTAGTGGTCGGCTTTCCCAGCACTGCATGCAGAAGCTGAGCGCGCGCACTGGGAGCGTGCCCTCTCTCCGCGCCCGTCAGACATCGACTGCAGTCGCCCATACTCGTATTCACTCGGTTTTCCACACACATGTCATTTTAAACATGTGTGTGTGTGTGTATAGTCTCGTGTGCAGACGCAACTGACAAGTATTTAGGCTATAGATGGACAAGCAACAACTTCATTAATCATCATTTTATTTATTTTATTTTGAAAATTGACCGGATTCTCTCGCCTTTTCTGTGCCCGACTTCCTGTCTGGTACGATCCGGTCTATGTAGCTTGACAAACGGCGGTCTCAGCGCTCGCGGCTCCGCTCCAGGGCGCTGCGCTTCGGTTCCGCGTCCAGTGCAACCAACCGTAGCAGTGGCAGACATGAGGCCACCTGCACTGTGGGGGCGGAAGTTGAGCCATATTAGCCAGCTATTTGAATCATCACCTGATGCCATCATATGTATAATTTATTTTATAAGTAATCCTAAAAAGAGTTACAGTAGCCTAAATGTTTTTTTTTTTTATTCAATATTAGCGGGATATAGTTTGTATCCTATAAATTTTGTATGAAAGAAGCAGTAGTGATGATAGTGTAGAGGTTAATACTTTTGTTAAAAATTCAGTTTTACACCATGGGTTCGCCGGTTCGCTTCCCGGCCCAGGCACCCTTGCTGCTCAAAGTCCTCAAGTAAGTTTATAGTTTAAGATTGCTACAACTCAAAACACATCTTTCATATCGTTTCAATATGCAATTTGTAGTATGGTAATACTATGATATGAAATATGTGTTTTGAGTTGTAGAAACATTACAGTAAACAATAAACTTTGACCATTTATGCTGGCTGATCGTCTGTCTCCCGTTCAACCCTAACCCAAAGTAGTGCGCCCCCTGGCTTTGACCCCCGGGTGTCACGCACCAATGTTATCATTATCATCATGGCCTATTTTTCATTAGGCTATACATTTAATCACGTATGTTTACCCATCATCTCTTGTTACACATTTCAATAAAAATATCCGCTGGGTACACAGATTCTATTACTGTAACAGTAATTAAAATGGTTTCAGCATTCACACTAATCAATAATTCACTAATGAAAGCGCCGGGGCTGGGATGCGAACTGGCGAACCCATGATGTAAAATGAAGCAATTGACAAAGTGACTAACCACTAGACTACCACCACTATTACAAATGCTGTGTAGTATTTATATAAAATATATCCAGCTAACATTGCATTAAAAAGAAGACATCTAAATTACGATAACTCTTTTTATGATTACTATGATAAATTATACGTAAATAATTAAATATTCTGGTATAGCCTACTCGCTTTCCAAAACTTCTTGTAGTCCTTTTCATCATTGCATATACCTATATCACTCCTCTGATTTTCAATGTTGATTAGGCTATTTGTTAATTGGGTTAGGAATGTTTTTACTTCTCAAATGTAAAAATGTGTCAGGTTTGACCCTCATCATTATTTAAAGGTTCAACATTTCATTTTGCTACCAAATTGCTTTTAATTCTCTCAAATATTTAGGAGCAAACCTCCACTATTTTATTTTCTTTCACCATGAGGTTGTGGTAGTTTTAGTATATGTTTCTCTAAAAGAATACACTGAGCAGATTATACGTCTTCTATACTATTTTTGACATTGTTCATGGATTCATTTTTTTTTTAATTTGTTTGTTTTTCATTCAATAAAACTAATTACATTTTCCCTTTATTTTCCTTTTTTGTTTTCAGTGCAAAATGGCATGCAGTGATGTATGTAACATTCGCAAGAGGGCCCTGAAAAGAGTCGATCTTAAGCTTAGCTCCTTGGAAAATGAAATGCCTGAGAATTCTGGGATAGAGCTAGCTCAGGAAAATGATGTGGCACACTGGCTGTGTCTCAATTCAGGGGCTGCAGCCTTCGGAGGACCCAGCCTACGCGGTCTCCGGAGGCAACGGCTTCGAAGGCTCCTCCGCAGGCTGCGTCAACCGTCGGTAAATGAGACGGTCTGGTTTGCCGCGGCGTCATATTTACGTTGCCATCAACGTCCTTGCGTAAGAGAGCGTTGCTCCCGTAGCCTAGCAACGTTGACACCCGTCCGCCGGTCACAGCTGTTCAGCACAACACAACAAGCAAGATGGAGAGAGAGACAGCAATCGTCTTTACTGTGCTCATTTATTTAATTTTGGAGGAGATGGAGCGGTTTCACCGCCTGCGCCGGCGTGTGTTGTTCCTCCGGGTGAGAGGCGACCGTGGCCAGGTAAATGAAGATAATAGAAATTATTAAGTTATTTAATTTAACTTTACTGTGTAATTCCACCGTTAACTACGGTTAACGGTCAGTGAACATAACGGTCAGTTATGATTATTATCATTCAACTTTGATAATATGATCTCATTTAATTGTATCTTTTAAAAAACACTCTGTTGTACTTTTATATTTTAAATACGTTATTATTAATAATAGCATTAGATTTAAGTCAGCTACAACAGGATGATTACATATCAGTTTTTTCTTTTTTTTCCAGACCAGACCCCTGTACTGCAGGATCAACATGACTGTACCTGTGCTGGCCCAGTACTTCAATGGAGAGGACACACAGCCAGATTTCCGGCTGAGCAGGGAGGCCCTGGCAGTGCTGCTGGACCTGCTCCAACAGGAGCGCAGGCATGGGTGGGGTGCCACAATTGAGACCCTGGTGTTCCTCTTCTGGCTGGCAAGTGGGGCATCATACAGGGTGGTCTCCAGGGTGTTCGGGATGCCTCGCTCCACAGTTCACCGCATCGTCCACCGAGTTACTGAGGAGGTGGTGGCCCTTCGCCACAGGGTCATCCACCTCCCCCAGACCGCAGACGACCTGGCGGCAGTAACTCGTGGGTTTGCAGGGCTGGCAAGACACCGAGCTTTTATAAAAGCTGCAGGTGCAATCGACGGCTGCCATGTCAGAATGAAGCCCCCGAGCGGCCCTGATGGTCACTGTTACCAAAACAGAAAACTGTTCCTGTCCATCATCCTGCAAGCAGTTTGTGACCATCAGGGCCGCTTTATCGACACGTACGTGGGCTGGCCGGGGTCGGTGCATGACTCCAGAGTACTCCGGCACAGCCCACTGTACAGACGGACCACCTACCCTCCTCCAGGGCACTTCATCCTCGCAGACGGTGGATACCCGTGCCTCCAGCACCCACTCCCCCTCATCACTCCCTACAAGCGGCCGGTGCAAGGTGTGGGAGCCCAGCGCTTCAACGCCCATCATTCCAGGGCACGCTGCATCATCGAGCGTGCCTTTGGGATGATGAAGACCAGGTTCCGTGCCATCTTCCTGCAAGCGCTGGAGGTGCACCACACCTTTGTACCACAGGTATGTCATTACACAGCAGGAGTAGGCAAGAAAAAAAAGTTAAAAGTTAACAATAGCCTATGAAATATTGAGGTTAATATTGAGGAAAGTAAAAATGTGTTTGTTTTTTTCTGTCAGGTCATTACAGCATGTGCAGTCCTGCACAATATCTGCCTGGGGGCTGGTGACATCATTGCCCCAGAGGATGGACTGCAGGACGACATGCCAGAGGATGAGGGGGAGAATGTGTTGGAGAACGTCAGTGGTGCTCCGTGGCGTAACCAGCTGTCTGCGGAGGTGTCTGCCCTGGAGGAGGTTAACCCAGACCACGACTACTTGTAGTAGGCAAGTAGTTATTATTATTGTTATGATCACTGACTCTGCACCATTTTGCACAGACTATTCAAACTCTTTCCCTCAGATCTGAGATATCTGTTAAACTCCAACAAACCATGGGAAGAAATGCATTGCATATGAAGTAGTCACAGTGCTATTTCTAATTATTTAAATAGAGTGAAATGCTGTATTTTCCATAATTACAAATATTTACAGACTCATTTTACCTTTTCATTTTTAGTGACATGGCAGCCGTCGATTGAGTCAGCCCTAGCAAACCCATATGATGGACGATGCGGTGAACTGTGGAGCCTTGCACCCCGATGCACACTGTGATGACCACCCTCAATGATGTCCCACTTGCACAGCCAGAAAACACCAGGGTCTCTTCTGTGGCATCCCATCCAGCCCAGCAGCACTGCCACAGACTCCTGCTCAGCCTACAATTTTAATCTTAAATACATTTTTAATCCTAAATATATTTTTAATAACTTGAATCAATGTCAACCAATAAACTTTATACATTGTAACATAAGTTTTAGTCTTTCTTTTAGACCACCCCAGATGATGTCCCACTGACAGAGGACACCCATTCAGGTCCAGCAGCAGCACCCAGGCCTCCCTGCTCAGCTGAATAATTGTTGTACATGAAATTTCACATATTTGTAGTAAAAAAACAAACAATCTATTTAACAATATATATTTTTTATTTTTTTGCAAGTAACTCTAAAACAGTAAAGAGCTTGTCCATCCTTTCCTTGCTCTCCTTGGCCCTCCTCTCCTCTGCCTCTCTCTGCCACTTCATGTCCTCCCTCATCAGCGTCAGCATCTCATCCTCCTCTCTCCCTCTCCTTCTCTTTCTCCCTTGCTCTCTCTCTCCTGGTCTTCCTCTTCTACCTCCTCAACCTCCTCCTCCTCCTCCTCCTCCTCCTCTTGGTCACCCACTGCTGCACTTTGCCCTGGTTTGTCCTTAGGGATGGAGGCAATTAGGACAGGGGGTGTAATGGAGTGCCTCTGCCCTAAGACCTCATCCATGAGGACAAACCAGGGCCAGGTAGCAGCAGTGGGTTTTCCTCCAACACCCTCTCCAGAACCTGGATACTTGCAATCCTAAGGCAGAGGAAATGAGTCACGGCAGTTAACAATAGCAGAGGCAACAAAACAAATTCCAGCACAGTGTGAATCAGAATCAGCTTTATTGACTAAGCAAGTTCACATATACAAGCACAGAATCAACAACAATTACAGACACTGAAGAAATGACTACATACATTACTATTATTATTTCTGAAACAGTAAGGACACACAGTGTGAAGAATTGCTGCAATAAATATAATTACATACTTACCTTATATCTTTTTTTTTTAAATTATCCCATTTTTTTTTGGCCTGCAGAGGAGTAACCTTCCCCTGCAGGCCCATTTCATCCAGAATTGTCCTAAATGTGGAGAAAACAAGAAAAAGGTGAAACATTCAGCAATTATGTTGAGGCAGCGATGCATATGCATATTGGAGGACAGACTCAAAATACTTTACTAAATCATTTACTCAAATTATATAGGCTAGCTATGGTGGTATGGTCTGTGTTGCCTTTATATGAAAGGTGAGGTTAAAGTGCCTTTATATTACCTCCAAGCAACACTGGCAGAGAATTTGGCCCCCGTGAACAGGTCATCCTTCTCCCCTCTAAGCTTTATGAAAAGCTCCGTGTGCTCCTTGCTCCCTGAAGCAAAAATTATGACATAAGATGTGAGATGATAAGAACAGAATATGAGAACAGCATGATAACACTAACATGTATTGAACACTCCGATGATCAAAATGATCTGTGAATCATGTCTGAGCCAGATCAGTATCAAAACAACGACTGCAGTGTGTACACTCTTCAAGATTGTTTACCACACACACAAACACACGTGGCTTTTGTTTACTCCGCATGCAAAGAAGTGCAACATGACTGCGCATCACAGTAAACAAAATAAAACAAAAGAACCAACTGAAGAAACGTCCGGACCACAGCAAACGGACGTTCTTTAGGGTTAACGTTGGCTGTTTAATTTAAATTAAATGTAATTAACGTTAACGTTAATCCCGTTTGTACTGATGATTGTGCCTGTGTAACGTTACTGATGAATGTGCTTTTTAAATAATCCTCGGGCTCGTACTGAAGGTGAAAAGTGACAGGCAACTCAATATGAAGCTCAAATTATGTATAAAATCCCCACAATCTTGGTAAGATATAAGCATTAAAGTTTGGTTGGTCAGATGCGAACAGTCACATATGCGGCTCCAGGTAGATAACAGGGGAACGGCCCGAAATAGCTTTTTAAAAAACATCTTGAAATTTTAATAAGTTGTCACAAGCGTTTGAGTTATTCGAGTGAATGTAAACTTGATACTTACACTTGAACGTATACTCCTCCGTCGGCGATGCCATCTCTCGTCGGTCTCTTTTACCGGTACCCGGCTTCTGACTGCTCGACTGCCTGAACGTCTCTGCTGCCTGGCAACTGTTCGGCTCGCTTTGCATTCTGGGATAGCGTGGGCCGTGAAGGATCCAACGGTTGTGTCCTCCGAGCTCAGGGAATTAAGGCTGCATTTGTCGGCTGCATTTGGAGGAGCCTTCTGTATCCACCACTTTATTTTCCCATAATCCATTGCATCACACCACAACGGAAGTCGGTTTTCAACCCCGTATTGTAGCGAGCGGCTAACTGGTAGCGTTAGCCACCGGTGTAGGCACCAAATGTGGGGGCTCCGGGCTGGCAAAACCGCCCTGACTAATCTGATGTTTGTCAAGTCTACAAAACGAATTACCGAACAAACACCACCGCTTCTGTGTGCACGCCTCTGCAACTAGTCATGGCTATCGTAGCCGTTAGCTTCGCTGCTGCTGACAGCTAACAGCAGCAGCAAACCAACATCAGGACGTCAGCTGTTAAAACCCTCCCGTTGTCGGACACAACATGAAACTACTCCAGTTAGCTCAGTCATGTTGTTACAAAGATATCCGCTGGAAAAAAAATATTTTTCATGGGCTGTTTAGTGTATATTGAGTTATTTAAGACACTGCTAACGGCTAACGGTTAGCCCAGCTAACGTTAATCTAAAATGTAATGAATGGAGTGTCATGGCGACACCCAGCGTCGTTCTCCGGAAAGTGGTGGATTGAATTGAATTGGGACAGCCTTCGCGCAGCGCTGTGACGTAATCGGCCTTCAAATGCACCCTTCGAAGGCTGCAGCCCCTGAATTGAGACACAGCTACTGTACAGCTGACAGTTCTATGGGAATGTCTGAGGAGGAGAATTTAAGCAGTGAAGCTGGAACTGATGAAAGTTCCGATGATGACAATGATTCTCATCCCAGCTTGGCATCTGTGTTATCAGTCTGGGCCATTAAGTATGGTGTCTCTTTAGTTGCTCTTTCAGCACTGCTGTCGATTCTCAAGGTTTACCATCCCAGCCTCCCAAAGGATGGTCGTTCTTTGCTGAAAACCAAGACACATTATGTGGTGGAAAATGTAGCAGGTGGCTCTTTTCACTATTTTGGTGTCATGAATGTACTTAGGAAAACTTTCGAGCAACTGTCAAGCAAAGTCCAAGATAGACACGTGTTCAAATTACAGCTGAACATTGATGGTCTACCACTTTTTAAAAGCTCCTCTGTGCAGTTCTGGCCCATCTTGGGCATGTTACAACATGCCTGTGTGAAAGGACCTGTACTGATTGCATTGTTCAGTGGTGTATCCAAACCAACTTCTTTGCCTGAGTACCTGGGTGCTCTTGTAAATGAACTCAAACAGTTGAAAGATGGATTTCTTATTGGTGCAAAGACTTTTTTTGTGAAAGTGAGTTCAGTTATATGTGATGCTCCCGCTAGATCCTACATTAAAGCCGTTAAGTCTCACACAGGGTATTCTGGATGTGACAAATGTATTCAGCCGGGTCTTTACCTGAACCATCGTATGACTTTCCCAGATATGCATGCTGCTCCGAGGACTGACGAGCTTTTCAAATGCTGTAGTGATGAAGATCATCATGTGGGGCACTCACCTTTTACTGAAGTGAATATTGGAATGGTGAGCTGTTTCCCCCATGACTATATGCATTAAGTATGTCTTGGGGTAGTACGCAGGCTTTTAGATCTATGGATGGGAAGTGCTGGACCTCTATGTTGCCGCATATCTGCTGGTCAGTGCAGTGTCATATCGGAAAAACTGATCAGTTTGAAAGCCTTTATACCAGCTGAGTTTGCCAGGAAACCGCGAGCACTTAAAGAGAGACTGAGGTGGAAAGCAACTGAACAGAGACAGTTTCTATTATACACAGGTCCAGTTGTTTTAAGGGGTGTTTTGGCTGAGGAGGTCTACAAGAACTTCATGCTGCTTTCAGTTGCCATTCACATTTTAGCTAGCCCATCATTATGTTTAGTGATGAATGACTTTGCCAGGGCTTTACTGTGCTCATTTGTGGACCATTTCAGTCAGCTATGGTGCTCACTTTGTTGTGTACAAAATTCATGGTTTAGTCCACCTCAGTGACGATGTTAAAGGGATAGTTCAACATTTTGGCAAATTGGCCCATTGCCATAATCGCTATAGTCATAGCAGTAGGTTCGTTACCTTTAATTGTAGGTGTAAGCTATTTTCAGTACGGCGGAGCGCAGCAGCTGGCTGCTCAGAGCTACGCTATGGAGGCTAACGGAATTTCTTGGTTTCCCTCATTAAACTCATCAAATTCAACATCCCAAAACTCCACAGCGCTTTTGTAGACAAGTTGTGACCTGCACAACCACCACGCTATGAGATAATGACGGAACGATACGAAACGGAGCCGTTTTCGAGGTAAATACAGGGTAAATACGGAGACTGCTTGCTGAAAAACTGTCCCTGAACGCAACGCGCATCAGCGGTTTTGTATGTATTTACCTCGAAAACGGCTCCGTTTCGTATCGTTCCGTCATTATCTCATAGCGTGGTGGTTGTGCAGGTCACAACTTGTCTACAAAAGCGCTGTGGAGTTTTGGGATTTTGTATTTGATGAGTTTAATGAGGGAAACCAAGAAATTCCGTTAGCCTCCATAGCGTAGCTCTGAGCAGCCAGCTGCTGCGCTCCGCCATACTGAAAATAGCGTACACCTACAATTAAAGGTAACGAACCTGCTGCTATGACTATAGCAATTATGGCAATGGGCCAATTTGCCAAAATGTTGAACTATCCCTTTAAGGTTCATGGCCACTTAGATCTCATATCTGGATTTCCTTTTGAAAATTATCTCTATAAATTAAAGAAACTGGTCAGGAAACCACACAGTCCTTTGAGTCAGATAATCCGACGTATCTCAGAAATGGACAGCACCTGTGAAACCATAACTGAGGCACAGAAAACTATAGCAAAGGGGTAGCACAGAGAAGGACCTGTGCCTCATTTAATGGACACTGTAAAACAGTTTAAGCGTTTATTGATTGATGGTGTGACTATCACAACTTCATGTAGTGATAACTGCATTGGAATTAACAGTGCTGTTGCTTTGGTACAAAATATACTTCTGCATGAGGGTTTTTATTATGTAGTGTATAAGGAGTGCACCAAAAAGGAGAATTTTTTCACGTATCCTTCTGACTCTTCTGACTTTGGCATCCTTGCTGTTTCAGGTCTGTCATCAGACTTAAAATGTGCAAGGCTTGACAGTAATATGAGAAAATATATTAGGATTCCACTCGAGACTAGGGGCAGCTTCGTTGTTTTCCCTCTGCTACACCTTGATTAGTCTGTTTAAGCCTCTGGTATCGTTTAAAAACTCCCAAATGTACTGTTAGGGACGAAAACGTCCTCTAAAAACGATGGCTGTATCAGATTAATATACCAGAGATTTTTGACATGTTATCACAGTCTTGAATATGTCAAAGATTATTAAAAAAAAGTTTTTTATGCATTATTCATTTTTGTGTAGTATTATATTTGAACTTTTTCACCTTAATTTACTGTTAGAGGAATTTTTTGTCCCATAGATTGCCATTATAACTGCATGTTTTGATTGCACGATCATAAAAGGATATAATCATACATTCTGTGGTGTCTGCGGTCCCCCTCGTTGGAAAGAGGTAAAGATTATGTCATTTACCCACTATATTTTCTGGGAAACAGACAGATCCACCTATATAAATAATTTTTGACTAATGCAAGACACACAGAGATAGACAGAGACAGACAGACACAGAGATAGACAGAGACAGACAGACAGACAGACAGACAGACAGACACACACAGAGATAGACAGAGACAGACGCACACACGCGCTCACACACACACACACACACACACACACACAGAGAGAGACAGACAGACACAGAGATAGACAGACAGACAGAGATAGACAGAGACAGACAGACACAGAGATAGACAGAGACAGACGCACACACGCGCTCACACACACACACACACACACACACACACACACACACACACAGAGAGAGACAGACAGACAGACAGACACACACAGAGGCAGACAGACAGACACAGAGATAGACAGAGACAGACAGACACAGAGATAGCCAGACAGGCAGACACAGAGATAGACAGACAGACAGACACACACACACAGAGATAGACAGAGACAGACAGACAGATAGACAGACACACACACACAGAGATAGACAGACAGACACAGAGATAGACAGACAGACAGACACAGAGATAGACAGACACAGAGATAGACAGAGACAGAAAAACAGACAGACACACACACAGACAGACACACACACACACACACACACACACACACACACACACACACACACACACAGAGACAGACAGACAGAAAGACAGACACACACAGAGATAGACAGACAGACACAGAGATAGACAGACAGACAGACACAGAGATAGATAGACAGAGACAGACAGACAGACAGACAGACATATGTTTGACATTACAACTAACTTAGGCAAGACTGTGATAACACATTAAAATCTCCGGTCTAGGGTTTACCCTAGTGTATTATTGACCTTTATAAAATTAAGATTCATCACCAAAAATCATCCAATTTCATGTTACACAGTGAAAGTTATGGCCAAATAATGAGATTTCTTTTTAAAATAATGAGTGAAAAATGCCCCCTAGAGCAGCGTTTCTCAAACTTTTTTCAGTCAGGGCACCTTTCAAAAGTGAATAAAATCTCAGGGCACCCCTGTGTAAAATGTAATTCAAAATAACACTGCATAGCCTAAATGTAAATGTCCTGTTTATTTAGATGAGACAGTATTATTTAACAGAGCATAATACAAACTGTAAATGCAGGGTGCATAGGTGCCTCTGTAGCCTACATATGCACACACACGCACACGCACACAATAATCCGCAATGTGAGAGGAAGAGAGAAAGGTCTACATGCGCGCAGCGCGCAGGCACGCGCTCAAATGAATCCACCGGCGTCTCCGCTCCATTCTGACTCTCTCAATCAGAGAGTTTCTACCGTGTCACTGCAGAGTGTTTTTATACATCAAACGCACCGGAGTCGGAACAGAGCGGACACAGATCCACTGGAGAGAGGAGGGGGGGTGACTCGTGATGTGTGCCTGTCTGTACGACGCATTTTTTTCATAGCGTCCTGTGTCCGGTGGACACGGCCCCTACTGCTCTGAGCGCCCGTGACCAACGGCTGTGTCCACGGAGCGGTCTCTCTCTCTCTCCCCCTCCCTTTCCCTCTCTCTCTCTGAACGCTGCTGAAACGAGCCGCCTCACGTCCGAGCCGCTTGATAAGTGCGGCGCTGTTCCAAAAGTTGATTATTTCAACTCTGAGCGCTCTGAGCGCCGCGACAAAAAAAGAGAAGCCCCGACCCGAGAGCTTTTTTTCCGCCGAGGGCGGGTTAAAAGAGCGTCCGGTGGACACGGCCCCTTTGCATAGGCCTATATGTAAAAAGAATGTAGCTATTCTATGAAATGTCAGAAGTTTTTTTCACGGCACCCCTGACGCAGTCAGACGGCACCCCAGGGTGCCGCGGCACCCACTTTGAGAAAGGCTGCCCTAGAGGACAAAAACGTCCCCAACAGTACGAGAGGGTTAAACCCTAAGGTTTCAGTAGGTTAGGTAGTTTATTTTCCCCCCAGAGGAAAATCATTTTCACAGTTTGGTGTACAAGATAGTTCAATAAACATTCAACTTTAGAGCAGAAGGGACAAAACTCTTGAAGTGAAGTGGACTCTCCTACATGTAGATACGACCAGAGGAGGGAATACTGGCCTCAACTACCAATTTGTTTCTTTGTAAAAACTTCTCCTGTGATGCTGGTGTAATGTGTGTGTTGCAAAGTTCATAAGCAGTTCCCTGTGTTACAACAGTCTAGTGTTTTGTTGTGTTTATGAGGTGTTGAAGTAGAGGAAGCTATTGTTGTATACTGCAGTTGGATACTAGTGCTGGTAGGCAGAGAAAGAGAGTCCTTGTCAGTGCGAGAAAGTCCATGGTGTGCCCCAGAGGTGAGCCATCCTGAATCTGGAGGAGCTGAAGACGCAGCGCCAGATGATGGGTGTTAATCCTCATGGGTGTGCTCTGAAGAAGATACACTTCAGCCTGGTTATCAGGGAGGGCTCTGGGTTCACCAAGAGGAGCACTAGATGTATCTGGAGAGTTTTGACATGGCTGGGGTCTTCACCTTACCAGTGCCTGATGGCAACAGGGAGGTGAGGAAATAGATTTACTGAATACTTAAACCCCTTCTCCAGGAGGGATTACACAGGTTAATGACAGTGTTTTTTTTCTTAATTGCAGAGATTCATGATGTATCATATCGTCAGTTTCGATGAAACAGCGGAGGTAGAGGTGGTGCCGGCCTTGTGGGTCAATAATGGCATCTGCCAGTGGCCCCCCTTTAAGACAGAGGGTGTGCAGAGGGCCATAAAGAGCCGGCTACAACCAGACCACACCTGGGGCTCGTATAAAGCCAGAATATTATACACAGCAAGTATGTGTAAATACTTCTGTAATAAACTGATTTGTGAAAAAGTAATGACATAATATTAAATTAAGCTTTGTTATAAACAGCTGATTATCTGGAGGCAAGGAGAAAGCTGCCACTTGCTGAGCAGCAGACAGACCTCCAGTCAGATGCTGAGGCTGACTGTGGAAGGCCTCCAAAGAGGAAGATCAAGTAAGAATTTCATGAATCTAGGCTAAATGTTGTAAGTGTTTTAGTGTTACTGCAACTTCTCTGCACTGCACTTTTCTCCCATTTATTGCACATATCCTTGCATCTCGAGGTAATTTATACAAGTTAAATTGTTGGTTGCTGATATTTTATGGGAAGCCTAGTTACAGTAATAGGAAATACTGGATATACAGTCAATTATGGGTATGCTACATACTTTAATGTTCATGTAATGTAAGCTGTGTACTTTTTTAAACTTACTTCTTCTCATCCTCTGTTGTATTTATTGCCAGGCCTACTAGGTACATGGACAGTTCTGAGAGTGAGGAGGATGGCTTTGTACCCAAAAAAAGAGCTCTTGCAAAAGCCCCCAAATCATTTCAACGATTTATGATAAGACCATCCAATGGCACAACCGAGTGCATTGCACTCAACCAGGGCTCGACTTCAGATTATCAGGTAGAAGTGTAAATTTCAAAATTTCATTCAATATCAGTTGTTGGTGTTACAATTATTTTTCAGATGCGAAATGAGAAGTAATTCAGATGTCTAAATTAGTCATATTAAGGATTAAAAATCATGACAATATCTTTCATACCCCATGCCTAGGATAACATCCCCCTCGAGACCTCACTTAGGCAGGCCATTGTGGTGGCCAATGACATGGAGCCTCAGCCAGCTGACACCCCACAAGTACAAGGACAGGCTGGGGGTGTGTGCCCAGCTCCAATCTGGGAGGAACCAATATCTTCGAGGCAACGCCTCCAAAATTCCTCAGTTTGCAGTCAGATGTGTGGAAGTAAGCACGCACGCACACACACACACACACACACACACACACACACACACACACACACACACACAGATAGACAGACAGACAGACACAGAGATAGACAGAGACAGACAGACAGACAGACAGACACAGATAGACACAGAGACAGACAGACAGACACAGATAGACACAGAGATAGACAGAGACAGACAGACAGACGGACAGACAGACACAGAGATAGACAGACAGACAGACACAGAGACAGACAGACACAGATAGACACAGAGACAGACAGACAGGCAGACAGACACAGAGATAGACAGACAGACAGACACACACAAATAGACAGACAGAGACAGATAAATAGACACACACACACACACACACACACAGACAGACAGACAGGCAGACAGACAAATACACACACACGTTTGAAATATTTGAGTGGCTTCCAATAATAAGTACACACACACACCTTCACACTCAGCCTTTTATTCTGTTTTTATGAAACAGTTGTTGCCATATGTTGTATATATTGGAGTTATCTCACATATGTTCTTTGATGTGATTTAATGTAAGTTTTTGTTGACTTGCCTTGTCTTTTACATGTTGTGATTGTTGATGTAGGCTATGTTTGAATGTATTGGTTTTAAATGTGGACCCCAGGAATAGAGCGCAGCTAATGGGGGTTATTTAGCTTTGGCTACTTTTTGGCTGGGTTGGCCCCCTTTTGGCCTCCTTTTGGCTCCCTTTTGGCCCCCTTTTGGCTCCCTTTTGGCCTCCTTTTGGCTGGATTGTGGGGATTGGGGACTCTTCTGGGACAATTATGGCTGTATTTTGGAAGGCCACAATTAGTTTTGGGTGAGTTTTGGCCCCCTTTTGGTTTGATTTTGGCTTGCCTATTTTGGGCCATTTAGGGCCCGGAAGCCTGGCCATAATCTTGCCAAAATGACCAGCCAGATTTGGGCCAAAATGATGCCAAAAGGTTTTTGCTATCTGGGGTGGTTCCCATCATTGGAAAGAGGTCCATCCATCCATTGTCCGCCGCATTATCCGAGTCCGGGTCGCGGGGGCAGCAGTCGGAGCAGGGATCCCCAGACTTCCCTCTCCCCGGACACTTCCTCCAGCTCTTCCGGGGGGACCCCAAGGCGTTCCCAGGCCAGCCGAGTGACGTAGTCACTCCAGCGTGTCCTGGGTCTTCCTCGGGGCCTCCTCCCGGTGGGACATGCCCGGAACACCTCACGAGGGAGGCGTCCAGGGGGCATTCTATACAGGTGCCCAAGCCACCTCAGCTGGCTCCTCTCGATGTGGAGGAGCAGCGGCTCTACTCCGAGCTCCTCCCGGGTGACAGAGCTCCTCACCCTATCTCTAAGGGAGCGCCCCGCCACCCTGCGGAGGAAACTCATTTCGGCCGCTTGTATCCGGGATCCAGTTCTTTCGGTCATGACCCAGAGTTCATGACCATAGGTGAGGGTGGGAACGTAGATCGACCGGTAAATCGAGAGCTTTGCCTTTCGGCTCAGCTCCTTCTTCACCACGACGGACCGATACAATGACCGCATTACTGCGGCCGCCGCACCGATCCGCCTGTCGATCTCGCGCTCCGTTCTCCCCTCACTCGTGAACAAGACCTCAAGATACTTAAACTCCTCCACTTGAGGCAGGAACTCTCCCCCGACCTGGAGGGTGCAAGCCACCTTTTTCCGGTCGAGAACCATGGCCTCGGACTTAGAGGTGCTGATTCTCATCCCAGCTGCTTCACACTCGGCTGCAAACCGCCCCAGTGCATGCTGGAGGTCCTGGCTCGAGGGAGCCAACAAGACCACATCATCTGCAAAAAGCAGAGATGAAATCAAGTGGCTCCCGAACCGTACCCCCTCCGGCACTTGGTTGCGCCTAGAAATTCTGTCCATAAAAATAATGAACAGAACCAGTGACAAAGGGCAGCCCTGCCAGAGTCCAACACGCACCGGGAACAGGTCTGACTTACTGCCGGCAATGCGAACCAAGCTCCTGCTCCGGTCATACAGGGACCGTACAGCCCTCAGCAGAGGGCCTCCGACCCCATACTCTCGGAGCACCTCCCACAGGATGCCACGTGGGACACGGTCGAAAGCCTTCTCCAAGTCCACAAAACACATGTGGACTGGTTGGGCAAACTCCCATGCGCCCTCGAGCACCCTGCGGAGGGTGTAGAGCTGGTCCAGCGTTCCACGGCCAGGGCGAAAACCGCATTGTTCCTCCTGAATCCGAGGTTCGACTATCGGCCGAATTCTCCTCTCCAGCACCCTGGAATAGACTTTCCCCGGGAGGCTGAGGAGTGTGATCCCCCGGTAGTTGGAACACACCCTCCGGTCCCCCTTTTTGAAGAGAGGGACCACCACCCCGGTCTGCCAGTTCAGAGGCACTGTCCTCGACTGCCACGCGATGCTGCAGAGGCGTGTCAGCCACAACAGCCCCGCAACATCCAGAGACTTGAGGTACTCAGGGCGGATCTCATCCACCCCCGGTGCCTTGCCACTGAGGAGCTTCCGGACTACCTCAGTGACTTCAGCTTGGGTGATGAATGAATCAACCTCTGAATCCTCAGCCTCTGCTTCCTCGACGGAAGGCGTGTCAGTGGGATTGAGGAGATCCTCGAAGTATTCCTTCCACCGCCCGACGATATCCCCAGTCGAGGTCAACAGCTCCCCTCCTCCACTGTAAACAGTGTTGGCGGAGCACTGCTTCCCCCTCCTGAGGCGCTGGATGGTTTGCCAGAATTTCCTCGAGGCTGACCGGTAGTCCTCCTCCATGGCCTCCCCGAACTTTTCCCAGACCCGAGTTTTTGCTTCCGTGACCGCTCCGGACGGCCGCGTCAACAATGGAAGTGGAGAACATGGTCCATTCAGACTCAATGTCTCCGGCCTCCCTCGGAATCCGGTCAAAGCTCTCCCGGAGGTGGGAGTTGAAGACCTCCCTGACAGGGGATTCTGCCAGACGTTCCCAGCAGACCCTCACGATACACTTGGGTCTTCCAGGTCTGACCAGCTTCCTCCCCTGCCAGCGGATCCAACTCACCACCAGGTGGTGATCAGTTGACAGCTCAGCCCCTCTCTTCACCCGAGTGTCCAAGACATACGGCCGGAGGTCAGATGACACGTCTACAAAGTCGATCATTGACCTCCGTCCTAGGGTGTCCTGGTGCCACGTGCACTGATGGACACCCTTATGCTCGAACATGGTGTTCGTTATGGACAGACTGTGGCTAGCACAGAAGTCCAATAAAAAAACACCGCTCGGGTTCAGATCGGGGAGGCCGTTCCTCCCAATCACACCTCTCCAGGTAACACTGTCGCTGCCCACGTGAGCGTTGAAGTCCCCCAACAGAACGATGGAGCCCCCCGTTCCAGCACCCCTCCCAGGGCCTCCAGGAAGGCCGGATACTCTGCACTGTCGTTCGGCCCGTAGGCCAAAACGACAGTGAGAGACCTGTCCCCGACCCGAAGGCGCAGGGAAGCGACCCTCTCGTTAAGTGGGGAGAACTCCAACACATGGCGGCTGAGCTGGGGAACTATGAGCAAGCCCACACCAGCTCGCCGCCTCTCACCATGGGCAACTCCAGAGTGGAAGAGAGTCCAACCTCTCTCAAGGAGTTGGGTTCCAGAGCCCAGGCTGTGCGTGGAGGTGAGCCCGACTATCTCTAGTCGATACCTCTCAGCCTCCCGCACGAGCTCAGGCTCTTTCCCCCCCAGCGAGGTGACATTCCATGTCCCTAAAGCCAGAGTCGTCGTCCGGGGATTGGGTCGCCGGGGCCCCCGCCCACGGCTGCCACCCAAATCACACGGCACCTGCCCCTTATGAACCCTCCCGCGGGTGGTGGGCCTACGGGAGGGCGGGCCCACGTCGCTCGTTAGGGCTGCGCCCGGCCGGGTCCCGTGGGCCAAGACCCGGCCACCAGACGCTCGCCTGCGAGCCCCGACCCCAGGCCTGGCTCCAGGGTGGGGCCCTGGTAACGCCAGTCCGGGCGACGTACACTTCCTTGCTGTTTTCTTCTTCATAAGGGGCTTTGATTGGAATTTTTACTGTGAATGATCAGATGACAAAATTTACTTACTATCCAAGCCCATGCAAAGAAAGCCTATATTTCCGGGCTTTAATTTATCAACATAGTTTATTTTTGTGTGTGGATTTATCTTACTGCACAGAGCTCTATATTTTCCACGTCTGTGTGTGTGTGTGTGTGTGTGTGTGTGTAAGAAAAACTACTCACTCAGAATTCCATAAAGTTTCTTTTGGTCTAGCATCTGCTTTCCCACTGGCACCCTGCCGTGTCGGCCGAAAGCCACTGCATCAAGACACTCTTCAGCAGTGAAAAATTCAATTCGGGTCAAAGAATTGGTGCTCCCCTGGAACAGGGCAACTTTCCCCAGGAACTCCTGGGCTGCTCTGATGTCTTCCGGCTCTGAAAAACAAAAAAGGTGAATGAAATGTTAATGTACAGCTCTCATGACAGTGGAAACCTTGGTTGTCACTAGATATTAATCATAGTAGAGCTAACATTATCACTTACTTATGCTGCTGCTCCTCTTCTCTTCCTCTATTTTTATAAACTGGGGACCACACCTCTGACATGGCTGCCAGGATGCTGCCTGCGTCCTGGCATCCATGTCAGAGGTGTCATGTTGCATTGGAAGATCCATAGGGGGTTGGAGTGTGTCAGGCCACCTGATGGGGTACAGCATAGTGTACTCCTGGGAAGTAGGCAATGGCGGAGAGTTGACTGGAGGCGACAGCATGGAGCAGACCTGAGGTGGTGGTGGACTGTGGACCAGAGGCGACGGTGCACCGTGGACCGGAGGCGACCGTGGACCAGAGGCGACGGTGGAGCAGGGACCAGAGGCAACCGTGGACCAGAGGCGAGCGTGGACCGTGGACCAGAGGCGGCGGTGGAGCAGGGACCAGAGGCGACCGTGGACCGTGGACCAGAGGCGGCGGTGGAGCAGGGACCAGAGGCAACGGTGGAGCAAGGACCAGAGGCGACGGTGGAGCAGGGACCAGAGGTGACCGTGGACCAGAGGCTTAATAAAACTTAATATTTTCCTAAATAAACTCCGGCGCCTAGAGGGTTAAGTATATCACACGGTTTGTATATTTTCTTAGTGTAGCCATCTTCAAAAGTCACAAAACCAAAGTGACCTAAAATAAACCAAAAACATTGTTACAGTTAACATGTCACTTTTCCAAACAATACATTTTAGAAGAACTCAAGACATCTCCTGTAACATTTATATAATTTCTGCCTTTATATTGAGTTTTCATTTAGATGTTTTATAAAAGCACAAAGATTTCAGATTTATTTATGGATAGCCCCTTGACATGAGCAGCCACCTCGTTTCTGAAAATAGACTTGACTGTGAATTAAGACACATCTTCACTCCAGCAGCTAAACTCATGAAATTAAATATGCTAATTAAATTAAATATGCCAATTGATTATTATTGAAGCCCCGAAATGCGAAATTGTCCTGAAAAAAATTAAATGAGTCTATATTTCAAGTTTGTTTGCGAAGCATTCCTTCGACATCAGCGGGAACCGGTTTTCGACTACGGTAAGTAAAATCTTACGTGCGGTAGTTTTTTTGTGATCAAAAGTTGTATTTTGTGTTTCATGCAATAATAATATGACCTAACAACAGATGAATTCGTGCTTAAACATGTCCTAAAGTATGCAATGTCATAGTTTTGAAGTTTAGAGGCAAAACAGGTTTAAGTGTCAGTAGTCGCTGGAGGGACGATTGATACAGCTGTTTCAAATGTCCCTCACGCCACTGTGCGTAATTGTGGTCACATTGGGGGGCAACCGCCATTCCGACATGCCGCCACTCCGACATTAGGCCCTAATTGTCGGAATGGCAACACTTTGCCCTTTAATAAAAGTCCCATCATTCCGACAATTTTCGTCTCCTAAGGTCGGAATGGCGGTATTTTTTTCTTTTTTAAAAGTGTTGCCATTCCGACAAATCTTTTAAAAGCCTACCCCCCCCCTCAAAAATAAATAAATAAATAAATAGGTCTAACACGATTTTGCACTAATGATATGCCGGCGCAAAATAGCAGTTTGTCCAGTGCATCTCATTAAAGCACACAGATTGGTCAGATAATTCAAATGGCAGATGATTTCAAAGCTTCAGATTTTAAGCAGAGGGACTCCACAACCTCGTAAACCAACAAAGGAGGAGATAGGCCTTGAACGGGAAGCAGACCGTGCTTTCAATCTCCGAACCCACTTGTTGCACTTTAGAAAATATAATTCAGGGGGAAAAAAGGCTTACAAACATGGACCAAAACGGCTCCAAAATACGCACAAAAATCCAAAAGAAACGAAAATTAACTAAAAGATTAACTAAACAGGTCGGTGTTTTACGCATGCCTCTGTGCGTCTGGCACACGCGTCTTGGACCTCTCCCACATTGGTTTGTGAATGAAAACTATATGTTCAGCTCCCCTTACATGTGAAATTTATTATTTATTATTATTATTATTATTGCTGTACGAGTCAAATACGACGCAGACGCTCGAAACGTTGTCTTTTGAATTAAAAAATATATACATATATTGTATATATATTGTTGAGTTCTCTTTCTGCCTCATATATGGATAGTGCCATGGATTTATCGGTGAAGAGTGAACTGCTGATATTTTGTAGTGCTGAACTATGACCAAGTGCGCTGTCCGCTGTCTCAGTGCTGAAATGAGAGAGAGAGAGAGAGACTCTGACTCTTTATTTTCTTTTTTCCATGGACCTGCTGTACGCAACGAAATGTCTTTTTACATGTAAGCTGAACAGGCAAACGCACAGTGGCATGCGTAAAACACATATTTTGACTACTTCATGCTGTTGCTATTTTTTTTAAAGTTACCTTTCGTTTCCTTTGGATTTTTGTGCGTATTATGAAGCTGGTCCATGTTTGTAAGCCTTTTTACCAGGAGTAAATTCCCCAAAGTTGCAACTTGTAGTGATCCACTGGGTTTTGCCTGGCCAGCTGAGGTAGTTGATTTGCAGGTTTGCTCCCCAGGTTTTCATTGTGTATTAGGCCAGGGAAATGATCAATTATCCTTGTGGTTTGCGCACGGGGACGTGCAGACCTTTAATGAATGAATGAATGTTTCTTTTTTGCTGTAAGTTGTGTGCGTAATGCGTAAAAGTGCATTAGTGGGACCGAGGCTTTAAATGGGGAAGTGACGTGGTGAGAGGGGAGGAGAGTGAGAGACGCAGTCGGCATTTGGACGGCTGGCGTGGCGGCAATTCCAAAGCGGCATAGTGGATTCTTTTTCCCGGTGGATTACCCTGTGGATCATAAAGGTTTAAGTGTCAGTAGTCGCTGCAGGGACGATTGATACAACTGTTTCAAATGTCCCTCACGCCACTGTGCGTAATTGTGGTCACATTGCCCGATCAATATCTGTATAAATCACAGAATTAATAACTGTTTTGCAATGAACAACAACTGATTTGAATGAACAACATGAATAAAACGTGTTTATGACATGAATCCACAGATATTCAGCAAAGTGAGGTGAGAATGCCGAGGGTAAGGCGAAAGAAAACTAATCGTGGACCATGCCAGGGCTTGCAGGGAGGTGACAGCTGGCAGCACTATAAGGCAGGCAGCATTGGAAAATAAGATAAGCCACTCAACATTGGCACGCTACCTCAGGCGAAGGGCAGAGGAGGGACGAGAGGCAGCCAGGCCCCCAGGCTACAACCCACACAACAGGGTGTTCAACCCTGAGCAGGAGGGCAAGTTCAGGGAATACCTGCAGAGGGCAGCAGCCATATACTATGGGCTGACCCCTAAGGAGGTCAGTTTTCTGAAAAGGGACAGGCACACATGTATGCTATGCATAGGCTGTACACATTACAATGAATAAATAACATAAACATAGCCTACTATGGGCGTAGGTTTTTGTATGGACATGTCCACACCAATATTTTGAGAGAGTAGATTTGTCCATACCAATAAATTGAACCAACTGTTTGTCTGCTGTTCACACAACCATTCAGATGTATGTGACACTTACCGCGTGTATTGCCAGGACTCTGTTGAATTTGGTGCAATTTGGATGCGCACACACAATTTAACAAGAAAAAAGGTGCAGGTGCAGCGAGATATGTTTAATATATACACCTGCACATGCGGGGTGGGGCTTCTGGGCTGTGATTGGCTAAGTTGGACAAAATCACCCGCCCGCCTAGTTAAACTGCCCCAGAGGACAGAACGAGTGCTACGTTTGTGGCTCGTAGCCTACGTTATGCTATCATTTCATTGGCTAAAAGAGTGATACATCTCGCTGTGCTTTGACAATCTTTGTAAAAACAAAAATCCAACATGGCGGCACGGTGCATTTTCCATCCAGCTAATTTGATTGTGAAAGTAAACAAAGCATTTAAAGGATGTTGAGGCAAGAATCAGAAATGAGACTCCGTAGCGACACGACGGCCGTCAGGGTTACTGCAGCCACCAGCCAAGCCGGCACGGGAGCGCGCATGGACTTTTCGCAGCACTGCAGGTGATGTGACTGAATCTGTTTACCTAACGCTGTTCACGTAACGGGACTTCTACAAGCATCATGTCAAGCGACGAAGTAAGTAACTAACAATGTTTATTTTAGTCTAACTTTAGTACATTTCCTTGACAACATTAGCGAATTCATTTAGCAAAATTACAGTTGTAATGTAAAGTAAGTTTACCTTCCACTGGCCAAATGGTCCCTAAAAAATGTCACCAGCCACTTAGCCATGTTGTTTTGTGACTGGCGAGTGAAGCTATTTTCCTGCTACGAACGTGGTGGTATTTTACGAGCATTTAGCTTTGTGGCTGCAGCCAAATTCTGACTGTGCTAATTACAAACATAGTTACAGACCTACAAACTCTGGAGTAGTGAAAAAGGTGACAACATACAAAACTAAAACCCTCTTCATTCACTTCTACTACCCTGGTTGACATAAAAAGGTGGCTGTAGCCAAAAGGTGACTAGTTTGCAGATGTGTAGTTAGTATTTTGGATAAAGCTTGCTAAAAAGCTGATAAGTAATATAAGGTAAATGTGCAGTCAATATCATGTAACAGCATTCAATGTGTGATGCTACTGAGATAATTTGTGAAACCATTTCCATCATAAGACAATATGGATGCTATGAATAGCACTGTGCCATAACAATGTAAATACAAGAAAAAGAGAAATGTCAATGTTGAATCTGAATAAAAATTGCATCAAATAAAGTCATAACATACCTTTGCAGGTAATACATTTATTCTTATTGTCATTGTTTTTGTTTCAGGATTTTGAAATGACTCTGGAAGGACTGGCAGAGATGGAGGACACTTCAGAGGAGGAATATGTGCCTCAGCCTGCCCCAGAGTCTGACGAGTCATGGGAAAGTTTGAGACCAGGGGGTAGAGGAGGGAGAGGAGGGAGAGGAAGGGGCAGAGGAAGAGGTCAGGCTGAAGGTCGGGGAAGGACACGCACAAGGGGTGAAGGCAGCAGGTCGCGGTCCAGAGCTCCTTCCAGGGCACCAGTGCGGCGGGGCAGGCAGCACACCGGAGCTCTCAGGGAGGAGGACAGAGTCCGGCTCGTACAGCTTAGAGCTGCCAGTATAGCTGAGATGCAGGTTTGTTATAGCCATTTGGTTATAAAAATCTTGTTATATGAATGAGTATAGAAGCACACAGACTTGAAATATGAATCTATCTAGCCATGTAAATGTATTTCCTTGATCAATTTCTAGACGGCTTTACAACATCTGAGCCAGGAAGAGCGAGATGTCATTCTGCAGTCTGTGGTGACCCGTCTACCAGGGGTGATGCTGGACATCCTGGAGTTCCGGCAGCAGACACCAGGGCTGCATTCCAAAAGCGGGTTGAGTCGCCCTCGCTCACTTGCCCTCAGCACTTGCCCTCGGGGGAATCCCTGCCGCCATCATAAGGGCTGTTCCATTTCTCTAAACAGCTTAAGTGAACTTGGTGAGATCGACCCTTGAGGGCTGAGTGATCAAGTCAACATTGATGGTCACTCCAGAGCTGTATATCACCCACAATGCATAGCAGTGGTGCACGAAAAATACGTCCATGCGGTGGCGATAATGAACCTCAAGCACCAGTTGTGTGTTTACCACCAAAGAAGAAAATAAATGAAAGGGGTCAGTAAATATTCAATTCAATAAACTAGTTTAGCAGTGACATGTCAGAACAAACAATTTACAAGTGGTAGGCTAGTGGAGATATATAATAGGCAAACTTATTTGTCACAAAAAAAAACGTGTCTAAAGAGCCTTTTTAATCTGACGTTTCATATTCACATAGTTGCTGTGCCTGTGTTGAGGACTGGTCTGATGATGAAGCAGAGCTCATCATCAGTGACAGACAGAGAGAAAGAGTAGTATACTATATTGATATTATAGAGTAGCCTATTGAATTTTCACCGTAAACCGGCCAATCCCCCCCCCCCCCCCCCCTCCTTAAGAGGCAGTATAGCGCTACACCTACGACATGTGGTCGACCAGTGATTGTCCCAGCTGTTAGTGAACGAGGGCAGGTGCGTTCCGTTTACCTCTTCTACTCCTCCCCCGCCCACTTTCCCTCCACTCTCCAAGTGGCCTCCGTGTGACGTAATACCAAGGGCTGAGGGCAAGTGAGCGAGGGAAACTCAAACTGTTTTTGGAACGCAGCCCAGGACCACATCTTCCAGATAGAGGGCAGCCTGCGTGGTGCACCTGTCTGAACTGCCGACGCATACCAACACAGATAGAAAACCTGTGCTGTCGGCAGGCTCCAGACCGGTGCCTGAGCAGGACTGCCTATCTGGAGATGTATTGCCTGGATGAGGGTATTCTGCGCCTGGTGAGGATGACGTGGAATGACATTTTCGCTCTGGAGGACAGCCAAGATGTGGGTATTGACAACAGGGAGTTTCGGTTTGCTGCCTACCGCCAGTTCACAATCTGGCAACATGGGCGTCTGGGAGGAGGCAACCGGAGGCCAATACCAAGCTGCTGCGTTCTTCGAATCCGCGATAAATTCCCTGACCCCTTTGGACACTACACGGGCTACAAAGAAGCTCCATTTAGGGTGGCAGACTGAAAATTCAAACCGTTTTATTTATCTTATATAATTATACCACAATACCTCAATAGAACCTTTTTTACCTCAAGACTCCACTTTCATCCAAAAAAAAGAGGTAATATAAGTGTAACCAAATAAAATCTTACATCCTCTTGGGCATAAGGCTCGCTTGAAACATCTCTTTTCATTTGTATGTGACCAGGATAACTCAATAATTTCAATAAGTAATTATAATAAAGAGTGAATTAATCATCTCAAGATCAAATTACCTTTTTCCAGCATAAATCAGGATGTAATTCTGGAAACTCTCCAGTTCTGAAGTCGACCTGTAATGTAAAACAAAGCTAAAACTTTAGAAGAATGTTTTTATTATTCCCTCTTTTTCTCCATTCCCATTTTTATGATTTGTAATGTGTCAGGTTTGATAATGATACTACAGCTTTTCTGCTTATAGAAACAATGTTATTAATTTACCGAAAGGTCAGATACTTGTTGACATCCTTCAACCAGCGTTTGTTAAACATGGCACGTTGAAGAGCCTCATGTGGTGCAGAGCCCGACACCATGAGCTCTTTGTCACGGGTCGCCTCATCTAGTGGTCCATGGTCACATTTTCCACGGGTCCATTCATGCTTCCCGATGACGTGGTAAAGCACCCCCACCCACATGTCCTACAAGAAAATACAATTTTGAGAAGAAAAACATTTGTCATGTGACAGAATCACTCCTCCACCATCAGAAGTAAGTAGGGTAGCAATCATCTGAGCAGAAAGATAGTTATTTCAACATGTATTGTTGTTGTGTTGTCCAAATGTCACACTACTTACATTGAACATATCCCGATGTTCGGCCTTCTGGCAAATGTACCAGAATTGGTTCACGATGTCCTTCAGCCACACAAGTATAATGGAATGACCCTTCAAGATCCCAGCCTGTGAACCAAAATAGGAAAAAAGACAACAAAAATTATTTTTCATTATTTTTCACAATAAGTAAAAACAGTAACATCCACCTATAATACTGTATATTTACCGCATGAAGTTTCTTGGTCAAGTTTTTGGCTGCATGCCATATGTCCAAAGAATGGATTACACCCCTGTCTTTGTACCTCCCCTTCTTAGGATCTGGAATAAAAAAAAATTACTACATTATAATTTTGGCAATTGTTATTCTGATATGAGCAGTGACAGTTTCCATAACCAGTCGTGCACGTGTCTAATAATCTTTGTAATAATTATACTCACCCATCAGTGCTGAAATCTGCATGTGTGCATCTGTGACAGTAATCTGCATGTGTGCATCTGTGACAATTTCGGTGATGTTGAGATCCTGAATAAGGCTGTCAAAGGTTTCTATGAAGTCATCGCAATATTTTATAAAACAAGAAATTATCTCAACCAAAAGTCATTATACACACTCTACTGTTCGCTGTTACTTCCATATATGACCTATGGTGCCGAGATATGGGGTAATGCGTACAAAACTAACACTCAACCTATCTTCAAATTACAGAAGAAAGCTATAAGAATTATAAATCATTTAAATATTACAGAGTCAACAAACGCTTATTTTGTACAGTCAAAGACTCTTAAATTTTACGACTTAGTTAATTTCAAAATGGCTCTAATTATGTTTAATCAATCAATCAATCAATCAATCAGGCTTTATTTGTATAGCACTTTTCATGCCCATGGCAGCTCAAAGTGCTTTACATGTTAAAAACAAGCAATATAGGGGACACATATTGGGAGACATAGGGAACACATGTTGGGGATACATAGATTTGCAAACACATACACATTCACACAGTAATTTTAGAACATTTGATTTTATTGGGGAAACGCTATCTAATACTCACTCATTTGCAGTGGGGAAAACACTAAATAAAATGAAGTAAAATAAATAAAATTGAGAAGACGAGAAAGACACTAGGTAAAATGAAATAAGATAGATAAAATGAGAGGATAAGAGAGATACTATATCAAATGAGGTAAAATAGATAAAAAGAGAAGACCAGAAAGACACTAGGTAAAAATAAGCAGATGTAGTGGGATAAAATAGAGAAAAGAATGGGTGAATTAAAATAGAATAAAAAAGATAATAATAGTAAACAAATAAATAAGGAAATAAGATAAATTAAATTTAAATGCATGTTTCAGAATAATAGAAATAGTACGAGTCAGTTAAAAGCAAGGCTAAAAAGGTAGGTCTTCAGTTTGCTTTTAAAAATGTCCAGATTCTCTGCTCTCCTCAAGTCCTCAGGCAGTCGGTTCCATAGGCGTGGGCCGTAATGATAAAATGAGGCCTGTAACGCCGCATTATGTAATAATGACGCATTATGTAATAATGTAATAAATCTTCACGTCATTATGTAATAACGCCGCATTTTGTAATAATCTGCCGCATTTTGTAATAAAAATCTTGAACGCAATATGTAATAAACTTTGCCGCATTTTGTAATAAGTTGTTACATTTTACATCACTTATTACATATTGCGGGTGTTACACTTTTTTATGAAAAAAATGTAATAATTTGGTGCATTATGTAATAAACCACCAAAATGGATGTCTTAATTAGAAAAAACATTAACAATAATACACGCTGCTCCTCCTCCCCGCTGAGCAGAGCGGTCTCCTCCGACAGCGGGTCCCACGCGGATGGTAACCGCTCCGCGTCTCTTCCTCCCCCCTTGCCCACCGACAATAATACGCCCGGGTCATGTTCGTCTGTGGAGGGATGACATGGACCACGGTCCGACTGGAGCTCCAGGCCGGGTCCAGCTCTGCTCCAGCAGCGGCAGGGGCGGCTGGGATCACCGCCCCCGGAGCCGCAGCTGGGGCAAGCGGGGGGGGGGGGGGGGGGGGGGGGGGGGCCCACTAGTTATTAGTCAAACTCTACATTTTTACCGTTCACTATGCATTTATATTATTATTCATATGGGCTCCACCTGTCAATAAAACACACGTGGAAGAAGAGGTGCAGTTTATTATGTTTCACCAACGAGGAGCTGTCATTACGCACGACTTTTACGCACTGCTGCGCGCTCATTAGTGTCCGTAATTAAACCTTGACACTCATATCAAATCAAACTTACATTACAGACAGGTGGATTGGGTTCTCTGTCTCTCTCTCCCACTCCGAACAGACAGACGGACGCAATCAGAAAGGAAACAGAGGCTGCGCATTGATCCTTTTTTCCTTTCTGGGATCAAACGGATCATGTGCAAAACAAGCACTCCATATTAATAACATATATCGCTCATTATGCTTCCAGCCTGTCTAGCCTCTACCTGGTGTTTTTACTAAACTTAACCAACTCCTTTCTTCATTGCCTGAACCTAACCAAAGCGAAATTTACTTTTACTACGCGCGTGTATGTGTGTGATGTGCGTAGAGAGAGAGAGAGAGAGAGAGAGAGAGAGAGAGAGAGAGAGAGAGCTGCATGCTCCTATCAATGGAAGAGCTTGTCACAACGTAGCGATGACAGTTCGAACTAACGGGACCACCCACTGGTTCGACCTCCTATTGGTCCGACTTGTGGTTGATTTTGTCGGAGTAACGGGAGGTCGAACCAGTGGGCAGTTCCCTCAGGGGAGTCAGTGGGATAGATAGATAGATAGATAGTTAGATTTGACCGTCCTACTGGTTTTAGAAATTAATTCATATTTATGATTCATGCATGCTGGTATGCTTAAAGTCAGTGTTATTCTGATGGTCCTAATGTCTTTTTTTTCTAATTAAGACATCCATTTTGGTGGTTTATTACATAATGCACAAAATTATTACATTTTTTTCATAAAAAAGTGTAACACCCGCAATATGTAATAAGTGATGTAAAATGTAACAACTTATTACAAAATGCGGCAAAGTTTATTACATATTGCGTTCAAGATTTTTATTACAAAATGCGGCAGATTATTACAAAATGCGGCGTTATTACATAATGACGTGAAGATTTATTACATTATTACATAATGCGTCATTATTACATAATGCGGCGTTACAAGGCCTCGCCATATGTTTTGTTCGCAACTTTTGGAATAATTAAAAGGCCGCTGCCTGAAGACCTGAGAGTTCTAGAAGGTTCATATGTTAAAAGCAAATCAGATAGGTAACTGGGACCGAGACCATTAAGAGCTTTAAAAACCATTAAAAGGATCTTAAAATCAATCCTGAAGCAGACAGGTAGCCAGTGCAGAGACCTTAAAATTGGTGTAATGTGTGCTCTCTGTCTGGTCCTCGTTAAGACTCGTGCAGCTGAGTTCTGCAGTAGCTGGAGTGGAGCGATGGTTTTCTTAGAGAGACCAGAGAGAAGAGCGTTGCAGTAGTCAATTCTACAGGTGATAAAAGCATGCATTAATGTCTCAGTGTTGGCTTGTGATAAAATTGGCCGCACTCTGGCAATATTCTTAAGATGATAAAAACCAGTCTTGGTTATGTTTTTAACATGAAGGTTAAAACTCAGTTTTGAATCTAAAATCACACCAAGGTTTTTAACGTGCTCAGATGTGTTAAAAGACAGGGCTTTGAGTTTAAAATTTAGTTTCTCTCTGTGTGCTTCAGGACCGATTACAAGTACTTCTGTTTTGTCCTGGTTGAGCTGCAAAAAGTTAGCTGCCATCCATGATTTGATGTCTAAAATACATTTTAAAAGGGCATCTACTGGCCCAGTGTCATCAGGAGACACGGCTATGTAAAGTTGTGTATCATCAGCATAACTGTGGAAGTTAATGCCGTGTCTCCTGATGACATTCCCCAGTGGCAGCATGTACAAGTTAAAAAGAGTTGGAGCTAGAATAGAGCCTTGGGGGACACCACAGTTAAAATCGTAGTTCTCAGAAGAGCATTCGTCAATATTGATAAAACATTTTCTGCCAGTAAGATAGTCTTTGAACCAATTAAAAACAGTACCAGAGAGGCCAATGAGGGTGTGGAGTCTGTTGAGGAGAATTACATGGTCGACTGTGTCGAATGCTGCACTCAGGTCCAGCAGGACCAGGACAGATAGTTTCTTTGTGTCCATGTTGCACCTCAGGTCATTGATAACTTTAGTTAATGCCGTCTCTGTACTGTGTTTGGCGCGGAAACCAGATTGATATTTCTCTAAAACATTGTGAGAGTTTAAAAAATCATTCAACTGATTAAAAACAAGCTTTTCTAAAATCTTACTTAAAAATGGCAGATTTGAGATGGGTCTGTAGTTGCTGAGAACTGTAGGATCAAGGTTATTTCTCTTCAGGAGAGGTTTGACTATTGCAGTTTTTAGTGAGGTTGGAAAGACACCCGTCTGTAAAGAGCAGTTTATAATGGTGAGCAAATCAACAGTTAAAAACCTGGAAACTGATTTAAAAAAGGACGAGGGAATGGGGTCTAAAACACAAGTTGTGGATTTGAGTTGGGAGATCACTTTTCCCAACATTACAGCATCAACCAGGACAAAGTTCTCTAGTGTTTCCCCACCTGCAAAGTGAGGATCATCGCTGTTAAAATCAGAGGTTTGACAGTGTAGTATATCTGACCTTATGGTATCTATTTTGGTTTTAAAATGGGCTGCAAATTCTTCACATCTTGAGGAGGAGGAAATATTACTTGAGTTATTAAAAACAGGGTTAATTAGGCGGTCTATTGTAGAGAAGAGGATTTTTGGGTTGTTCTGGTTGTCGTTGATCAGCTTTGAGAAGTGTGCTTGTCTTGATTGTTTTATTGCTCCATTGTAGATGGTTAGCTGTTCACGGTAAATTTGGTGGTTTATGGTTAACTTGTTTTTCCTCCATCTCCTCTCGGCTGTTCGACATTTTCTCTTCAGTTTTTTGATTTTATCATTTTTCCAGGGGGCTATTTGATTGGATGATACTCTTTTCAATTGTAGAGGGGCAACAGAATCAAGAGTAGACCTGAGTTTACTGTTAAAACTGTCGACAATAAAATCACAGGAGGAGGGTAAAATATCTGCAGGGGTGTCATGTAAAAGATGGATAAAATTTGCAGCCACTTCTGGAGTGAGATAGCGTTTCCTAACAGTTCGCTGTGGGATATCTTGTTTTATAAAACAACAATTTACAGTAAAATATACACAATGATGGTCTGAGATGCCGACGTCCACAACAGAGGGGACACTGACAGATAGGCCGTGGGTTATTACCAGGTCTAATGTATGGCCTCTGTTGTGGGTCGGCAGTGTGATATGTTGATTAAAATCCATACAGTTTAGCATGTTTAAAAAATCCAAGGTAAAAGAGTCTGATTGATTGTCTACATGTATGTTAAAATCGCCTACAATAATGATCTTATCGTAGCTTGTGTGGATGATGGAGAGGATTTCTGAGAAATCTGAGATAAAAGAGGGACATCTTTTAGGTGGCCTGTACACAGTCATACATAGTATGGGAGGGCTGTTAAAAACAAATGCATGATGCTCAAAAGATGAGTATTTGTCAAATGTACATTCTTTAAAGTCCATTATTGCAGACAGGATGGATGCTGCACCCCCACCTTTTTTGTCAGTCCTGGAGGAGTATAAGAAGTTGTAATTTGGTGGGGATGCTTCAATGAGTGTTGCAGGTCCATCTGTGCCGAGCCATGTCTCAGTTAAAAACATGCAGTGGATATTATTGTCCACAATCATGTCATTGATAAGGGATTTGTTTAGAAGAGACCGGACATTTAAAAGTGCCATGTGCAGTGTATTGTTGGGGGATGAGTCAGTGGTGTGTGGTTTGTGTCTGCATACAGGCCTGAGATTGTTATATTTGACTCTAGTGGACCGTTTGATGGTGTGTCTGGTGGTGATTAAAACAGGGATGGCTGTAGAGGAGGTGATCGTGTACTTACAGCAGGGGGCGCTCATCGGCAGACTGGGGCTTGACGGTGGCAGAGAGGAAGAGTTGTGACCAGTGGTTGTTGTTGTTGTTGTTGTTGTGTCCAGGTGCGTGTCAGGGCTACTCTGTCATGCGTGCCTGCTTGTGGCAACCGCGTGGAAAGTGTTTGCAGCCAGGACACGGGAGCCAAGTGGACTGGGGTGGATTCCATCTCTGCTAAAAAACGATGCGCGGTTCCAGAAGAGGTTGAAGTTATCAATTAAAACTGCGCTGTGCGAGGAGCAGACGGACTGGAGCCAGGTGTTAAGACTGAGCAGCCTGCTGAAACGACCCACGCCTCGATGGAAGGAGGGGATTGGGCCAGAGATAAAAACGGATTTATTGCAGTCCTTGAGCAAGTTAAAAAGACTGATAAAATCACGTTTTAATACTTCACTCTCACAGTCCGCTGTGTTGTTGGTGCCAATATGGACCACGATGTTTTTGGCGTGGGGATGGTCACTCAGGATGGAGGGAATCTGTCTGACCATGTCCAGGACCTTGGCACCGGGGAAGCAGAAGGTGGCAGATGATTTTGATTTGATGTGTCTAACAATGGAATCACCAACAACCAGCGTGGTGGGCGAAGGAGGCTGAGAGCTCCGGACTGCTGCGGTGGACTGATTGTTGTTGTGCAGAGGGGGTGTGTGGCGCTGGCGTGCCCAGAGTGGACCCGGAGCCCGATCGGACCTGCGCCTTGTTGGATGAGGAGTGAAGTGCATGCTGCCAGGACGAGCAGGTTTAATTTGTGGTTGAGAGCGACGGTCGGTGACAGACGGTGTGGATGAAGAAGTGGAGATCGGAGAAATTGACCTGTCAGAGGCCGGAGATGATGATGTGTGTTCCTTGCTGAGTGGAGGGAAATCCTTCTCGTGTAGGATGGAGAACTTGTTGGATAGCTGGAGCTCCTGTGGTGGATGTTGATGTGCCTGGCCCCTGGAGAAGAGCTTCCCCCCGTGGTTGCCTTTCCCCGCAGCAACCCACGGAGTGGAGCTAGCTTGGGCCTTAGGTTTAGCTCCGAGTTGAGTCCAGCAGTCTCGGGGCTGGAGCTGGGCAGCGGCAGCGGCGGTGTCAGGACACGGGATGGTCGCTTCCAGCTCGGCGACTTCTGTGGTGGCGACAGCGGGGCCCACGGTGACCAGGGAGTCCATCAGATGTTCCTCCTCTCGAAGCTGGTACAGGAAGGATATCCTCTTTTCCATTTCGGCGATGGTCTGGTTCAGGCGGACACAGCCAGCGCACCCGGATGGTGAGGATAGTGGAGGCATGGTGAGTACAGATGAATCCGGTGGTGGCTGAGGAGGTAAAAACAGCTGTGGCCAGTAAAAGAGAACTGAGGGGCGATGTGCTAGTGGTAGCAGCTCAGGTGAGCGCAGATAGCAGGCGGTAGCACTAAACTGTGATGATCCAGAGAGCAGCAAAAACTTACCGGGAGCAGGCTCAAAGACTGAGCCTGCTGCGATGTACCGGCCTCCGGTAAGCAAACTGGGTGGCTGTGATCTTCTCCCAGTGGCGGTGATGGTTTGCCGGGGTTGGCTAGCATGAAGCTAAAAACAAGCTCCGGTATGCTAGCAGCGGTGCTGGGTGCTTGTTAGTCCTCTGGTGGCAATTCTGGTGTCGGATCAGCTTTTCTTGTTGTGTGAAACTCTTATCACAATGCTGACAGTGATGAAGAGTCTTAGCCTTCCTCGTGTGCACAGGTCTATGCCTCTCTAGCTTCGATGGTCTGTCAAATACTTTGCCACAGGTGGAGCAAGGGTAACACTTGTCTGATATATTGCACCGTAATCGTTTCCGGTCTTCTGGCTCAGTAGAGACATCATATGGTTAAAGTGCATAACCATATGTTTTGTTGCAGTACTCAGAGGCTGTTTGAAACTCGAGAGAGTCGTTATGAATTGAGAGGATTAGGTGTCTATAAAAGACCAAAAATACGAACTAATATAAAACAGCGTTGTGTTTCCGTCAGAGGTGTCAATTTGTGGAACAGTTATGATGAGGAATTAAGAATGTGTAGCTCGATTTCTATTTTCAAGAAAATGTTTAAATCCAAGGTACTTAAAGAATATATAGATTTGTTATGAGCGCCAAATGCTTGTTTGATTTAAACTCTAATGTAAAAGTTGCCTTGTTGAAATAGTTTCTGGATTGATTGTTGTTTTTTTGTTTTTGTTTTTTCTCTCTCTTTACCTCTTTTTTTGTTTTGGTAAAAAGGGTAGGCATAATAAGCCTAGGCTTCAGCCTACACCTTTTCGATCAGCACCCCTCATCACATGTACAGTAAGCACTTGTGTACATTTAGTAAATTTTACCTGTGGAGAAGGGGGGGGGGGGGTAAAATGCTGATCGAATAAACTGAACTGAACTGAAAAAAAAAAAAAAAAAAGTCATGCTTCTCCATTATGACACTGTTGCGATTGGTTTGCCTCTTATCCACGGTGACAACATTGATTATGTCCTTGGACTCGTTTTCCATCGTTGTGTACGTGCAGTACTGCGCAGTGTGGCCTGTACATATAAATGAGTTGTTATAATATGAAAAACATTTTTGCTTGCAGAAATTGTATTTAGACAGAACACAGATCAGGGATTTCATAGAATACTTACCTGGGGAGTCCATCCTTCCGTCGGCTGAAACAGATAAAAGCAAGAATATTATGACCTTTGCAGCTGAAACCAGTGCCATAACATATCCTGGAAGTGTATTAGTATTTGTAAAATGCAGTTCCATACTTACCTAGGGCAACAACACTGTCCTTTGCGCGCAGGCGGTCAATGACGGCAGCTCTCCTCTTCTCCCAAAACTCTTTTATCGACTCAATGAAATAATGGCTCTGCATTAGATTGAATGTTTTTGCAGACACGTAGCCAATATTCATATAGCGGAAGAAGAGGGCTATCTTCGAGAAGTTATTGCCAGAGAGGAGTACGTTCGTGGCGACCATGAAATCTCCTCCCTGCATGCCGTACTTGAGGACAGGCTGGCTGTTCTATTTCCACAGTTTATGGCCATGAACGCAAAACTAGAAAACAAAGAGAAGAACATGTTGATTTGTAGCAGGTAACAGTAAGTGTTATTTGCAATGTAATCTGAAGTCTATGTAAGCAGAAACTCATTGTGTATGGTGTCCGCAGCCAAATGACATTCATATTTAGAAGCTTATCTGGCTAGTAAATCCAAAGTCAGATGTCAACTCAATTTCTTAGTAGGCTACATCCTAGCTCTATGTGATCCACTGTAAATTATGACACTTCCATGGCCCCATTCTTCCTTTATTTTTCATTCAAAGACTAACCTGACCAGTGTAAACTCTGTGTTCTGTGTTTAATTTTGTGTAGAGAACAAAATTGATAACATCTGGTATGTCAACTCACCCACTCGATAATGGTAGCACTTCCCCTGTTTTGGAATTTCACCTGAAACGGTGGAGTGGCATCACATGCTGTACCCATCTTGTCGTCCCTATAATGACATTTCCCGATGGGTAGCTGGAGGAAATTGACCATTATTGCCAAGCTACTGTTGAAGGCGATGCATGCAGGCTTGTTGATTAGGTCATCTTCAACAGAGACCTTCTCTGGACCGGGGAAGGAGGGCACATCATTGTCACTCTGCTCTTCTGACTCAGACTCAGGGAGTCTTCATCCGTTTCATCATCACGGTTGAGGATGTCAATGACTGATTCATCCAGCCCAACAATGGGTAGAGCATCAATTGCACTCTGTAAACCACCAGCAGGTCTGTGTGACAGCATAAAAATGATGCAACTATGTAATTCACATATTCATAAATGATCATCGTAGGGTATACTAACGAGAGATACATACCGTACACATACAGGTGGCACGTAATCACTGTCCGTTGGATTGGAACCATTTACATCCAGTTCTATTCTGTAATCAAAAAACAAGAAGATACACATGAATGAGTAATAAAGTAGACATTGGAG